>NC_090438.1:54757651-55357651 GCF_031143425.1 Pleurodeles waltl
AGAGTGAACAGAAAAGTTCATACAGGGGGTGACAAAGATGGCAACAAAAAGAAGGATGGTAAGTCTTCTGACAAGGGTGGGGACAAATCTAAAAATGAGTCTTCATCAGGCCCACAAAAACACTCTGGTGGGGGTGGTGGGTCCAAATCCTCCTTTAATCAGAACAAGGAAAAGAAACCATGGTGCTATTTATGTAAAATAAAAGGCCATTGGACAACAGATCCCAGTTGTCCAAAGAAAGGCACCACAGCTCCTACCACTACAATCCCTACTGCTACACCTAGTGTCCCTACTAATAGCAGTGGTGGTGGGAGCAAACCTACTAATAGCCAATCCAAGGGAGTAGCTGGGCTCACTTTTGGTAATTTAGTTGGGGTTGGTCTGATTAGGGAGACCACAGAGGCTACTTTAGTCTCTGAAGGGGCTATTGATTTAGCCACTTTGGTTGCTTGCCCCCATAACTTGGAGAAGTACAAGCAACTAACCCTAATAAATGGTGTTGAGGTCCAGGCCTACAGGGACACAGGTGCCAGTGTCACAATGGTGATTGAGAAACTGGTGCACCCTGAACAACACATACTTGGACACCAGTACCAAGTAACCGATGCTCACAACATAACACAAAGCCACCCCATGGCTGTTGTAAATCTCAACTGGGGGGGGGTAACTGGTCCAAAAAAAGTTGTGGTAGCTTCAGATTTACCTGTAGACTGTCTATTAGGGAATGATTTGGAGACATCAGCTTGGTCAGATGTGGAGTTGGAGGCCCATGCAGCAATGCTGGGCATCCCAGGGCATATTTTTGCTTTGACAAGGGCTCAGGCCAAAAAGCAAAAAGGACAGGGAAGCTTGGATCCTGGAACAATGGACCAAGTGCTCCCTAAAGCTAGGGCTAGTAGAAGCAAACCACTTCCTACTATCCCTCCCTCTACAGTGGATTCTAATTCTGAGGAAGAAGAATTCCCTCCCTGTGCAGAACCTACACCAGAGGAGCTGGAAGCAGACACTGCTGAGCTTTTGGGTGAAGGGGGGCCTGCCAGAGAGGAGCTGAGTGTGGCACAGCAAACCTGTCCCACATTAGAGGGTCTCAGACAGCAAGCTGTCAAACAGGCTAATGGGGATGTCAGTGACTCTCACAGAGTTTACTGGGAGGACAACCTCTTGTACACTGAGCATAGGGATCCTAAACCTGGAGCTGCCAGGAGATTAGTGATTCCTCAGGAGTACAGAAAGTTCCTCCTAACACTGGCACATGACATTCCCCTAGCTGGGCACCTGGGTCAAATGAAAACTTGGGACAGATTGGTTCCATTGTTTCATTGGCCTAGGATGTCTGAGGACACAAAGGAATTTTGTAAGTCCTGTGAAACCTGTCAAGCCAGTGGCAAGACAGGTGGCACCCCAAAGGCACCCCTTATCCCACTGCCTGTGGTTGGGGTTCCCTTTGAAAGGGTAGGGGTTGACATAGTTGGCCCCCTTGACCCTCCTACTGCTTCAGGCAATAGGTTTATCTTAGTGGTAGTGGACCATGCCACAAGATATCCTGAAGCAATTCCTTTAAGGACCACTACAGCACCTGCAGTGGCAAAGGCCCTCCTGGGAATATTTTCCAGGGTGGGCTTCCCAAAGGAAGTAGTATCAGACAGAGGAAGCAATTTCATGTCTGCATTCTTAAAGGCCATGTGGAAGGAGTGTGGTGTAACGTACAAGTTCACAACACCCTATCATCCACAAACAAATGGACTGGTGGAGAGATTTAATAAAACTCTCAAAGGCATGATTATGGGTCTCCCTGAAAAACTCCGCAGGAGATGGGATATCCTTCTACCATGCCTCCTTTTTGCCTACAGGGAGGTACCCCAGAAAGGAGTGGGCTTCAGCCCCTTTGAACTTCTTTTTGGACACCCTGTTAGGGGTCCACTCACACTTGTAAAGGAGGGTTGGGAACAACCTTTAAAAGCTCCTAAGCAGGATATTGTGGATTATGTACTTGGCCTCAGATCAAGGATGGCTGAGTACATGAAAAAGGCCAGTAAAAACCTTCAGGCCAGCCAAGAGCTCCAGAAGCAATGGCATGATCAGAAGGCTGTTTTGGTTCAGTACCAACCAGGGCAGAAAGTGTGGGTCTTGGAGCCTGTGGCCCCAAGAGCACTCCAAGATAAATGGAGTGGACCCCACACAATTGTTGAAAAGAAGGGTGAAGTCACCTACTTGGTTGACTTAGGCACTGCCAGGAGTCCCCTTAGGGTGCTCCATGTCAACCGCCTGAAACCCTACTATGACAGGGCTGATCTCACCCTGCTCATGGCAACTGATGAGGGACAGGAAGAAGACAGTGATCCTCTACCTGATCTCTTCTCTTCCACAGAACAAGATGCTCTTGTGGAAGGTGTAGTTTTGGCAGATTGTCTTACTGCTGAGCAGAAAGATAATTGCATAAATCTCCTAGGACAATTTTCAGAACTCTTCTCTACTGTGCCAGGCACCACTTCTTGGTGTGAGCACACTATAGATACTGGAGACAGTTTACCTGTCAAAAGTAAGATCTATAGGCAGCCTGACCATGTCAGGGACTGCATAAAGCAAGAAGTTCAGAAAATGTTGGAACTAGGAGTGGTTGAGCACTCTGACAGTCCATGTGCTTCTCCTGTGGTACTGGTACCAAAACCCAATTCTAAAGATGGAAAGAAAGAAATGCGGTTTTGTGTAGACAACAGAGGTCTCAACTTGGTAACCAAAACTGATGCTCACCCTATACCCAGGGCAGATGAGCTCATAGATACACTGGCATCTGCCAAGTATCTAAGCACTTTTGATTTGACTGCAGGGTATTGGCAGATCAAATTGTCAGAAGATGCTAAACCTAAGACTGCATTTTCTACCATTGGAGGACATTACCAGTTTACTGTAATGCCTTTTGGTTTGAAAAATGCACCTGCCACTTTTCAGAGGTTGGTGAACACAGTCCTGCAAGGGCTGGAAGCTTTCAGTGCAGCATATTTGGACGATATAGCTGTCTTTAGCTCCAGCTGGGATGATCACCTGGTCCACCTATGGAAAGTTCTGGAGGCCCTGCAAAAGGCAGGCCTCACTATCAAGGCTTCAAAGTGCCAGATAGGGCAGGGTAAGGTGGTTTATCTGGGACACCTTGTTGGTGGGGAACAGATTGCACCACTTCAGGGGAAAATCCAAACTATTATTGATTGGGTTCCCCCTACCACACAGACTCAGATGAGAGCCTTCCTAGGCCTCACTGGGTACTACAGGAGGTTCATTAAGAACTATGGCTCCATTGCAGCCCCTCTTAATGACCTCACATCCAAGAAAATGCCTAAAAAGGTATTATGGACAGCAAACTGTCAGAGAGCTTTTGAGGAGCTGAAGCAGGCCATGTGCTCTGCACCTGTCCTGAAAAGCCCTTGTTACTCTTAAAAATTCTATGTCCAAACTGATGCATCTGAATTAGGAGTAGGGGCAGTCCTATCACAACTTAATTCTGAGGGCCAGGATCAACCTGTTGCTTTTATTAGTAGAAGGTTGACCCCTAGAGAAAAGCGTTGGTCTGCCATTGAGAGGGAGGCCTTTGCTGTGGTCTGGGCTCTGAAGAAGTTGAGGCCATACCTGTTTGGCACTCACTTCATTGTTCAGACAGACCACAAACCTCTACTTTGGCTAAAACAAATGAAAGGTGAAAATCCTAAATTGTTGAGGTGGTCCATATCCCTACAGGGAATGGACTATACAGTGGAACATAGACCTGGGAGTAGCCACTCCAATGCAGATGGACTCTCCAGATATTTCCACTTAGACAATGAAGACTCATCAGGTCATGGCTAGTCTTATTGTCCTTCGTTTGGGGGGGGTTGTGTAGGAAAGTACCATCTTGCTTGGCATGTTACCCCCATTTTTCACTGTATATATGTTGTTTTAGTTGTATGTGTCACTGGGACCCTGGTAACCCAGGGCCCCAGTGCTCATAAGTGTGCCTGAATGTGTTACCTGTGTAGTGACTAACTGTCTCACTGAGGCTCTGCTAATCAGAACCTCAGTGGTTATGCTCTCTCATTTCTTTCCAAATTGTCACTAACAGGCTAGTGACCATTTTTACCAATTTACATTGGCTTACTGGAACACCCTTATAATTCCCTAGTATATGGTACTGAGGTACCCAGGGTATTGGGGTTCCAGGAGATCCCTATGGGCTGCAGCATTTCTTTTGCCACCCATAGGGAGCTCTGACAATTCTTACACAGGCCTGCCACTGCAGCCTGAGTGAAATAACGTCCACGTTATTTCACAGCCATTTTACACTGCACTTAAGTAACTTATAAGTCACCTATATGTCTAACCTTTACCTGGTAAAGGTTAGGTGCAAAGTTACTTAGTGTGAGGGCACCCTGGCACTAGCCAAGGTGCCCCCACATTGTTCAGAGCCAATTCCCTGAACTTTGTGAGTGCGGGGACACCATTACACGCGTGCACTACATATAGGTCACTACCTATATGTAGCTTCACCATGGTAACTCCGAATATGGCCATGTAACATGTCTATGATCATGGAATTGCCCCCTCTATGCCATCCTGGCATAGTTGGCACAATCCCATGATCCCAGTGGCCTGTAGCACAGACCCTGGTACTGCCAAACTGCCCTTCCTGGGGTTTCACTGCAGCTGCTGCTGCTGCCAACCCCTCAGACAGGCAGCTGCCCTCCTGGGGTCCAGCCAGGCCTGGCCCAGGATGGCAGAACAAAGAACTTCCTCTGAGAGAGGGTGTGACACCCTCTCCCTTTGGAAAATGGTGTGAAGGCAGGGGAGGAGTAGCCTCCCCCAGCCTCTGGAAATGCTTTGTTGGGCACAGATGTGCCCAATTCTGCATAAGCCAGTCTACACCGGTTCAGGGACCCCTTAGCCCCTGCTCTGGCACGAAACTGGACAAAGGAAAGGGGAGTGACCACTCCCCTGACCTGCACCTCCCCTGGGAGGTGTCCAGAGCTCCTCCAGTGTGCTCCAGACCTCTGCCATCTTGGAAACAGAGGTGCTGCTGGCACACTGGACTGCTCTGAGTGGCCAGTGCCACCAGGTGACGTCAGAGACTCCTGCTGATAGGCTCCTTCAGGTGTTAGTAGCCTATCCTCTCTCCTAAGTAGCCAAACCCTCTTTTCTGGCTATTTAGGGTCTCTGTCTCTGGGGAAACTTTAGATAACGAATGCAAGAGCTCATCCGAGTTCCTCTGCATCTCTCTCTTCACCTTCTGATAAGGAAACGACCGCTGACCGCGCTCGAAGCCTGCAAACCTGCAACATAGTAGCAAAGACGACTACTGCAACTCTGTAACGCTGATCCTGCCGCCTTCTCGACTGTTTTCCTGCTTGTGCATGCTGTGGGGGTAGCCTGCCTCCTCTCTGCACCAGAAGCTCCGAAGAAATCTCCCGTGGGTCGACGGAATCTTCCCCCTGCAACCGCAGGCACCAAAAAGCTGCATCACCGGTCCCTTGGGTCTCCTCTCAGCACGACGAGCGAGGTCCCTCGAATCCAGCGACTCTGTCCAAGTGACCCCCACAGTCCAGTGACTCTTCAGCCCAAGTTTGGTGGAGGTAAGTCCTTGCCTCACCTCGCTGGGCTGCATTGCTGGGAACCGCGACTTTGCAGCTACTCCGGCCCCTGTGCACTTCCGGCGGAAATCCTTTGTGCACAGCCAAGCCTGGGTCCACGGCACTCTAACCTGCATTGCACGACTTTCTAAGTTGGTCTCCGGCGACGTGGGACTCCTTTGTGCAACTTTGGCGAGCACCGTTTCACGCATCCTCGTAGTGCCTGTTTCTGGCACTTTTTCGGGTGCTACCTGCTTCCGTGAGAGCTCTTTGTCTTGCTCGACGTTCCTTCTCTCTTCAGGTCCAATTTGCGACCTCCTGGTCCCTCCTGGGCCCCAGCAGCATCCAAAAACGCCAAACGCACGATTTGCGCCTAGCAAGGCTTGTTGGCGTCCTTTTGGCGAGAAAACACTTCTGCACGACTCTCCAAGGCGAGTGGGATCCGTCCACCAAAGGGGAAGTCTCTAGCCCTTTTCGTTCCTGCAGAAACCTCAGCTTCTTCTGTCCAGTCGAAGCTTCTTTGCACCCGCAACTGGCATTTCCTGGGCATCTGCCCATCTCCGACTTGCTTGTGACTTTTGGACTTGGTCCCCTTGTTCCACAGGTACCCTAGATTGGAAATCCACAGTTGTTGCATTGCTTGTTTGTGTTTTTCCTGCATTTTTCCTCTAACACGACTCTTTTGTCCTTAGGGGAACTTTAGTGCACTTTGCACTCACTTTTCAGGGTCTTGGGGAGGGTTATTTTTCTAACTCTCACTATTTTCTAATAGTCCCAGCGACCCTCTACAAGGTCACATAGGTTTGCGGTCCATTCGTGGTTCGCATTCCACTTTTGGAGTATATGGTTTGTGTTGCCCCTATCCCTATGTTTCCCCATTGCATCCTATTGTAACTATACATTGTTTGCACTGTTTTCTAAGACTATACTGCATATTTTTGCTATTGTGTATATATATCTTGTGTATATTTCCTATCCTCTCACTGAGGGTACACTCTAAGATACTTTGGCATATTGTCATAAAAATAAAGTACCTTTATTTTTAGTATAACTGTGTATTGTGTTTTCTTATGATATTGTGCATATGACACTAAGTGGTACTGTAGTAGCTTCACACGTCTCCTAGTTCAGCCTAAGCTGCTCTGCTAAGCTACCATTATCTATCAGCCTAAGCTGCTAGACACCCCATACACTAATAAGGGATAACTGGGCCTGGTGCAAGGTGCAAGTACCCCTTGGTACTCACTACAAGCCAGTCCAGCCTCCTACAACATGCTCTCCTTGTAAATCTTTGTTTGTTGAGGAACACACTCAGGGCCAGATGTAGCAAACCTTTGCGAGTCGCAAGCGGCCTGAATCGCAATTTGCGACCCCGCAAAATCGGAAATGGGATGCAAAAATCCCATTTCCGAATTGCAAATTGCGATGCGAGCCATTACCAACTCGCAAAAATAGCGACCCCATTTTGCGACCCGCAAAAAGGAAGTTGCAATTTGCGAGTCGCAAACCATATGATATAGCAACTCGCAAATTGCGACTACTCGCAAAAAGCCCTTTTTGCACTTCCAATTTACCACTAACTCAGAGCAGGTGGTAACCAGAACCAAAAGTATAAAAGGAGACCCAGAAGGCACCTGGGTTACTCAAGATGGCGGAGATATATGTGATAGCAGTGAGGAGGAGAGCCCACGCCGCACAGCAGATGAGGAGGAGGAGCCAGAGACAGGAGAAGATATACAGAACCAGACAGACACTTTTCCAACAAACTGAGGAGGAGATTTATGACAAATACAGATACAGCAGTGCAGCAATATTAGAATTAATTGATCTACTCAATCCGCAGCTTCAACGCCAGACTGTGCTCGGCAGCGCCACCCCCACACATGGGCTAGTGCTATGCTCACTGCACCTCTGGGTCTCGGGTAGCTATCAGGGGGTCATTGCCATGGCAGGTGGGGTATCCCAAAGTGCACTCTCACGGTTCTTCAGAGCATTCCTAGATGCCATACTCACACACATGTCCAGATACATATACCTGCCCAGGAATGAGGCAGAAATCAACAGCACCAAGTTGGATTCTACAGGATTGCAACTTCCGTCATGTAATAGGGTGTGTAGACGGGACACATATACAAATATGCCCTCCTGCAAATCTGGAATATCTGTTCCGCAACCGGAAGTGTACCCACTCACTCAACATCCAGGTGGTATGTGACGCCCATTATGTCATCACTGACATGGTAGCCAAATTTCCAGGGAGTACACATGACTCATACATTTTCAGGCACAGTGGGATACACCAACGCCTAGAACGTGGGGAGTTTGGAGACGGATATCTATTAGGAATTGCTGACTACACCCTGAAGCCATACACACAGGTCACTGTAGAAACCATCCTTGCCCTGCTAACATTGTGCTTTTTGCCAAACAGGTGACAGTGCATATGCGCTACCACCATGGATACTTACCCCGTACTTAACACCCAGCAATGAGAATGAGAGGCGATACAACAGTGCACATAGGAGGACCCAAAATATCATAGAGAGGACCTTTGGACTGTTGAAGGCAAGATTCCGATGCCTCCACAGAAGTGGAGGTGCACTCCAGTATGCCCCAATAACAGCATTCAAGATCGTTGGTGCATGTGCTATACTGCACAACATTGCCACCAGACGTGGGCTACATCTCACCCCTGCAGACCCAGATTCAGAGGATGACAAGCAAGAGCTACCACATCGCCATCATGGGGATAGAAGCATTGCAAATCAAGGCAGACAGAGACGGGACCACATTGCAAACCAATACTTTGGAAGGTACGTGGTAACTGTCACCACACACACGAATGTCACACACAAAGAGCCCAGGTGTGAAGTGGAACAAACAAGAACTTTAATGATGTGAACCAATAAACTATTTACAGAAACTACTGATCAGGGGCTGCAAAAGTCCACCTGCTATGAGGACACATTAACCTCATGTGCCTCCATTGTATGTCAGTGCATAGCTCACACCCTACGCCATGCTCGCCTAGCATGGCTGGTTCCGGGAGCGTCTGCAGTGCCCTGCCGTGCACTTCCACTACGCAATACCCTGGTGTCTGTGGCAGATGCATTACTTATCGTAGAGCTCTCCTCACTGTCTTGCGGCGTGTCTGCCGCGCCCCTAGCCACCTGTCGTGCCTCGATCATGTCGACTGCGTGGCTAATGCGTCCCAGCCCACGAGCCACATCGCTGGCAAAGTGGTCCATGTCCACCTGTAGGCAGACTGTGCGGCGTGACAGCCCTGTGGTGTTTACAGCCAGCCGGACGATGGAGGCAGCCATGCGGTCTAGGCGGTGGATGAGCTGCCGGTCACGGCGTCTTGCGCCCTCTCTCTCCGTGACAAGTTCAGCCACCAGTTGTCTGAGTGAGAGCGCAAGGTCACCTACAGTGCTGTTTAGATGTTGTAGCTCTGTGTGGACCTGTTGCAGCCCTGTTGTTTGGTTTCTTTTCATGCGCTGCATGGCCCCTGAAATAAGTCTCATTTCCCTTGTCTGCAGGCGCTGACCATGGATGAGTGCAGCCTCGGCGGAGGAAATGGAGGCGTCCCCTACTGCTCCCTGTGACACTGTAGGGACATTGACACGTCGCCTGCGAGACGGTGGTGGTTCTGTGTCCTGTATGCTGGCACTGTGGCTGGGCCCAGGTGCTGCCTCAATCTCCAGTATGGCCACTGGTGCATCTGGAGGGGACTGTGGTTGGGTGGTGCAGGTCCCTGTGGTGGCTGCTCCTGGGTCCTGTGCTGCCTGGTGGCTGACCTGTGGCCCCTGGACGGTGTGGCTGGAGGTGGTGTCTTGTCGGTGACCTGTGGGACATAGGGAACACACTGTCAGTATCTACCATCTGTTATATGCTTCCTAATAAACTGTTGCCTATCAGCTGCCTACTTGACTACATTGCCCATACTGCACCATGCAGGTAGTTGCTACTATGAAATGGAGCTATTCTGGTTGTGCATGCTGCTGTGTACTAGGTGGGTGGGGGTATGGCAGATATGGGTGTACATGCATGTCTCATGGTACTCACTGGTTGATGGTCCTGGCGCTGACGTGTCCAGCTCTCCTATTCCAGACACTGCCTCTGGCTCCAGGGTCTCCTCCACTCTTTCCTCCAAGGGTGTGGGTGGTGGTATGGTAGATGGTCCTCCTCCAGTGCCCCTCATCTCCCGGAGGCGCTCTTCCACCCTCTCCTTGGTCCGGGAGCGCAGGCCATACCACCTTTTCTTCACTTCCTCAATGCTCCTGTGGCTCACACCCATTGAATTTACTTTGTCTTGGATTTTACTCCAAATCCTCCTTTTTCCTGCTCTGGCACACTGAGGGCTGCTCTCCCAAAGAGTTGATCATGGTGCTGACAGCATTTGTCCGTCAGCACCTCCAATTCTTTTTCTGCAAATTTTATCTTTCTCTTCCTGGCTGTTTCTTCCATTGGCTGTTCAGCAGTTGGAAATGGGTGTGGTCCTCCCTCCTCCCAGGTGTATTAGTAAACTTCCTGGCTGTGATGTCATCTTCAAGAGCCAGGAAGTGTTTTCCAGAGTGTTCTGCTGCACCTGCATTCAATTTGCGGCACAGTCGCAATTCGCGACACCCACTCGCAATTTGCGTGTACGTTTTTAGCGCGCTCGAAAAAAGCGACCTTGCAAACAGCGGACTCGCAATTTGCGGTGCGACTTCATTTGCGAGTCGCAAAATGGAGTCGCTTTTTCTTGTTGGATACCATATTGCGAGTCGGAAATTGCGAGTCGCAACGACTCGCAATTTCCGACTCGCAATTTTTTAGCTACCTACATCTGGCCCTCAGTTCCCAAAGAGAGTAGTGAATAGTAATTCTTCACATCAATGATAGATCTTCGAAACTCAGAACACATTATTATTGGATATACCAAGTCCTGCTAATGTTGTACGTGAACACAGCAACCCCATCCAAAAAATAAATAAATAAATAAATAGGGAACTTGCTCATTTCAATCCCTGAAATAAATGTATTTAGCTATCTGCAGTAGATTTTGCATTTTAACAATCAGCTGTCAGAGGAAATTTAATGGAAATTATTCAGGCGAAATCAAGCATTTCCACCTGTGGAGAATTATCTGTGCCATGCTTTATAATGCTATTAAGGTTGTTAATAGTTTTATAATGCAGCTACAATACTATTAAAGCACAAAAACAACTCCTGATGTACTCCATTGTAGTACTGACTGACAGAGTGACAGCCCTGATCATTAGATGTTAAAGTTGCAAATCCAGGCAGAGACCCAGATGCATGATATGAATAACAACAAAGTAGAGCAATGCTCTTCCTGCTGGGCAGCAGTGCTTGTAGGAGTCAGATTCCATTTGAAGTAACCCAGTTATCTGCACCCCTTTATTAAGCACCGCCACCTCCAATGGATTGACGTCCTCATCTGTGCCTCCTGCCTGCTCCCACTCTTGACTCCTTTGATTCAGTGCATTCAGCCAACTACTGAGATGGCGATCTATTTGCCCCCCAGAATTCCTTGACCATTTTAGCCGTGTCCACCATGTTGCTGGAGGACTGTTGTGCGATCTTGGTGCTATTCATCGATGCCCATACCTGACCGAAACAATTATTCACTGACAGTCTTTTGTGGTGCTGTTTAGTCTTTTGATGTGTCCAAATTTGACAGTTTTGAAAGAGAGCTTGAGTGTTTTTAGGCAGCATAGATCCAGCAGCCAACATTGTGTGGAGATGATGGATGTAGGAAATGTGCAGTCTGCTTGTGTGCCTGACCATTGAATTTCATTACACCCATGCCAAGCTGCTGATGAGTCCATGATGAGCAATCAGTGCACTTAAAGAAAAAACTGCCTTTCTGCCTGTACTGAGGACTCAAATGATGCTCAGATAATGCTGACAAACACCGAGCTGTAATAGGTGAAGAACAATTTCATAACATGACAGTAATTCTGTATGGACCTTTCAGGGAGGCAGTCAGTAGTGTGTGACAGAATGACTTTTTGGCCATCCCAGGTCTGCAACACTGGCTATTCGGCACCTGCCTGTACGTGCACAGTTGACGCTATGGGGCTTATTTACAAGCCCTTTGTGCCCCGGGTGCGTCACTTTTTCTATGGGAAAAAGTGACGCACCGGAGGCACAAGGGGCTTGTAAAGAAGCCCCTATGTTTCCTGTTAATGCCACTGTGCTGGTGGCTCCCTTTGCTACTGTGCCCTGGGTTTTTCAGTTTCTGCTAGTTCTGCAGTCCTCAGCCAGATTCCTCGCTTATGTATATTCTAAGCCTGAGCTAAAAGGGACCCAGCAGTTGAATGATACCTTTGCAAGACATCCAACTCCAGGCCAGGCCCACCACTTCCTCAGGATCCCATCTCCTCAGAGTTATCGGCACAATCCCAGAAGAACCCAACTTTATGAAGTAAGGTCCTTTGCATAAGGTGGAAAAATTCATAGTGCTAGGCCTGCTCCCCTAAATGTGAAGAGAGGGAACACCTGAGTTGGGCATGTTGGTCACCATAACATGTGAAACTCCTCCATCGCAACCAAACATGAGCCTGATTCACTCAATGTTAGACCAGATCATAAAGAGGAGATGAAGCTTCCCATAGAAAGCAGCCTGGGCCTGGACTTTGAGAAATGCTCCATGCAAGAACAAGCTTGTAATACTCCAATGCATCAGGATGTGCAGGAGATAGATCAGTCATTCTTTGGCTCATAGTCCCCAGATTAGCCCACACTGAGCTGAGTGCTGGGAGCAGGCACTAATATCTCTGTGAATGCTATCAGAAGGAAGACATACGCATAGGCACTGCTTCACAGCAGTTGCACATTATTAAAGATGCAAATCTGGTGAGACAACTCCTCCTGTGAGAATCCAGATGACACTCTGCTTTGGCTCAGAAAACTGGAGTGGACCAAGATAAACCAAGTCAATTCAGCTATCTCAGAAGAACATGGATGAGCAGAGACATGCAACACTAACTGTTACAAGACATAACTAGGGAAAAGGAGACTCCAGTCAGCCCCAGAAGGTATGCAGTAAGGTAGCGTCTGGGTGTTTTGATCAAGGATTTCTGCAGCTGTCCTTGGCTGTCAGGCTCAGGTTTGGTGCTGGAGTGTCTGCTGCTCTTAGTGATGTCTGCACATGTCATCATGTGTCCTGGTTGGTCGATGGCACTGGTGCACTTGGAATAACTCACTGTGTCCCAAAGACACCTTTGTGTGTAGAGGGCTTGGGTTGTTGCTCTTACCCTGCAGTTCTGTTGGAGTTTTCTTCAGGAACCATGTCAGTGTGGGGACTCTGTGGTCCTCAGCAGGAACCCCAACACCTGCTGCATGGTTACAAGCAGGGAAGGGTTTGTTATAGGCAGCTTGTTCCAGTGATGAAGTAGGAACTTATGTGGAGACCTTTGCTGGAGGCTTTGTAAGATTATGTGTGAAGGTGGCTCATGCCAATTCTCAATGTGATTCCCTACTCAACATGTATTGGTGCTTGCACATTGTTATTTGTTTAAACATTTGGACTATGAGACGTGTTTATGTTGTTGTTATTGGTGTGGGTGTCGGCCAATAGCGGACACATGCACACCCTCCCTGGTGCAGGCCAGGACCGTTGGCCGACCACAGGGAGGGGTTGCACTGGAGGATTATTTTTATTTAAAAACCTCTCAGGAGATCTTCCGTGTCTCTCCCAATGGCACACCAGTGGGGTTGCGTTTTAATTTGGACAAGTTGGGGAACGCTGGGTGGTAAACAGTTGGTGGATCATTGCATATTCCTGTAGTTTACATCACAGAAATGCAAGGAAAATAGTGTTTGTTTTTCTTTCAGTAGTTTACCTTTGCAGGGCATTCGGGGGAAACAGCTTTGGGGAATTTTCAGAAGCGATACCTCCCTGGACTCCCCTTGATGTGTACTTTTCAGAAATGTCTGGGTTTGAAAGGTTTCCCTAAATGGTTCCTGATCCCAGGACTAATTAGTACACTCACCTTAGTTATCATTATTGCCACAAAACGTTTTGGGACCTTGTCTGTCGCTGGTACTTGGCCTACCCACACAAATGAGGTAACATTTGTATTAGGGGACCTAGTGGAATGCTTGGTGGAAGGAAGTTTGTGGCTCCCCTCAGATGCCAGAACTTTCCATCATCAAAATGTGCTGAAAAAGTGTTTTTAGCCAAATTTTGAGGCTTGCAAAGTATTCTCGGCGACAGAACTTGGTGAGAGTCCCACAAGTCACCCCATTCTGGATTCCCCGAGATTTATAGGTTAAAAAAATATATAGGTTTGCTAGGTTTCCCTATGTGCCAGCTGAGCTAGAGCCCAAATTCCACAGATAGGCACTTTGCAAAAGACGCATCTGTTTTCATTGTAAAATGTGATGTGTCCATGTAGTGTTATGGGACATTTCCTTTCATGGGCACTAGGTCTACCCACACAAGAGAGGTACCATTTTTATCGGGAGACTTGGGGGAATGCTGGGTGGAAGGAAGCTTGTGGCTTCTCTGGCCTCACTACCTCTTTATCTCCATATTACACTCCTTAAACTCCCTCAACGTTTTCCCTTCTCCCTTATTCCTTTCTCAGTTATGATGTCTCCAGGCTCTTATTTTATTAATGTGTAATCCGAGACCTAGTTCCCCTTGATGTTGCTACACTGTAAGGACATCCACACCTTGCAAAAAAAATACAAATAAAATAAATTGGATAACAGGCATGGATGTAAACATCTCAGTTAGATGTGGACCTTCAAGCACATGCATAAAGTCTGAGGTCTTTAGTGGACACCATTGTTTACCTACCCAGATTTAGCGGTGGTCAAACTGGGGAATGTACCACTGACACCTGTGGCACAAAGTTGTGACATGAACTCCCCCAGAATCCTCAGGCGGATAACAATCTTGCCTTACAAAATGGCTGAATGTATTTCTTTTCAGGATTACACATCAGTTTAGTCATGTGATACTAGTTATATAATTTTCATCAGTAAGACTAGTCTCAAATAACGACAACAATAACACAGCCACAACATTAATATATTAATATTAGTAAACTTATTGGACTAGGTGGGGATCCATTGTCAATGGTGGCCATTCCAGAGGTAACAGTGGTCCTAATTGCAGCTGTTTTATCTTCCTATCCAAGATGAGTGACAGCTTACCCTCTCCCTGATTCATCAAAATGGATTATAATATAACAGAGTTTCCATATGATGTAAAAATTTTAACATGGCTTCAGAACCCTCAGCTTTGATAATTTTAGTGCTGACCAAAATGGTCTTAGTGAAAGTAGAATGGATTTCAAAATGTCTGTTTTAAGACTAGGAGTCATTCTTAGTTTTCATTGGTGGAGCATTTCTCCTATGCCTTTCTCTTTCCTGGCCTGAGATTACCTAAATGAAAGACCCCAAGTAACCACTTAATATGTATCCTTTTGTTGTTTAATGTTTCTCTAGAGCTGTGGTCCAATCACATCAAATGCTGCTATAAACACATTTTCTAGATGATGGGTAACACATTGTGCAGAATTCCCACCACAGCATGACCTCAGTGTCTGGGTATTAAGGTGTGCTTATACTCAGGGCCACCAGAATGTGGCAGCGGAGGACCAAATTATGCAGCGTGAAATCCCCCCAGTGTTTCATCACATGCACTGCATGTCCGGCTCAGACTCTGATGGAGATACCCACGAGATGTCACGTGACGTCTATACTCGCACAGCTGAACTGGCTGCCAGCGCATTCTTGGATTACAGTGAGAGTACCCACATGTGTTTGATGACATCAGTGAATGGTAATCCAGGTTTAGATTCTGCCAGAGGTAGTCTGGAGATCTAGAATGACCCCTCTGCTTCAATGACCCTATTGCAGTTCAAGTCAGTCCAGGTTCACATTCTGAAGGAGAAGTTTCCATGTGACCTCAGGGATCAGCAACTTCACTGGTGTGGACGGAGACATGCAAGAACAGTCTCCCAGCCCTGTGCTCAATGCCCAGTAAACCACCACCTACCCTATTATTTACGTGTTGTTGTTTAGCTAACACTTATGATTCTATGTAAGCAATGTTTGCTTTTTATATGGAAAGTACCCCTATGGCTTACTACCGTAGTGCACTATGTCAATAAGCTAACTAAAAAAAATAAAAAAATAAAAATCACCAGGTACAATAAGAAATTATTTTAAAAAAGCCATATCCATCTTCATTACTACCGTACAGCTAAGATTAGTCAAAATGTCCAGAACTTAGGAATTCACTTAATTGGTTAGTTTTTTTTCTATTTCACCTGGCTTTTGTGCTCAGCACTTGGCTGCTTATTGCTAGTAGGCAAATAGCATTTTATAAATAAATTCAAACTGGAAGTGGAAATGCAAAATATGAATGTAAAGTGGAAATACTTTATTTGATTGTTATCAGCAACCATAAAAGCACATATAAAAAAGAAGTTAACATTACTTGTTTGACTTAAAATCCAAAAGTGGCTTACATCAATTTGTAGTGATAAAAACACGGAGATATGAAAAAGCCTCAAGACATTACAAAGACTATTAATAAAACATCTACCGAATTGTCTAAAAGCCCTTTCTGGCCTTCAGTACTGCTCATAAATAAACTGCAAGACCATTACAAATTTTGATTGATGGAAGAGTTTGTAGGTACAGAAAGGCCGGGCGACAGTGTCATATTTGTAAAAAGTTTAAAAATGGTATTAAAAATGTCTTCCTCCGGTTAGTGTACAATTTACTAAATAAAACTGTATGTATTGTACTTTGTATCGAGACTGAATCACAAGGACAGTTCTCCAGTACAGCACTCCAATCATTCATTACAGGAAAACTAACTAATCGATGGAATGTCTCTGGTCTTAAGCGAATGAGAACAAAGCGATGCTTAGGATTAAAAACATACTGTAAATTTGGTTCCATGCCGTCCGTCATCTGCATTAATTGATTCCTCATAACACTTGGTTTTTGTGTTTCTATAGCCCACCTTAAATCGACCAGATGGGTAAGGCTTTCCATTTTAAGTTCTTTCCTGGTCAGTGTTTCCATTATTTCTGGTGTAGCATAGTAGTCCGGATGACCCAAGTCGATAAAAAACTTCTTAATGTACTCCAACCAAAGGAATTCGCAATGAATAATTTGAGGTTTGACAATCTTTTATAATCGCCCTATTCAGACTCGCATATTCTGAAGACCAGACTTTGTGCCATAACAATACTGGTTGTATCCTTATCAAGTCTGCAATGTGTGTAACCCTCAGTTCTGAACGACACACAAATGATGAAGTGGATGTAGAGACATTTAAAAGTGACTTTAAAAAAAACATTTCTGCTATCTGCAACACATTGCACTTTTATATCTCCATAGGCATGCCCCATACATTGCAACAGAGACACATTTGGCACTATAAATTGTCAGCATGTCTTTTGGAGTGAATGTAAAATTGACATTGTTTGTTAAAACATATTATAACATTGGAATGATGGGAGCTTTATTAGAGACAGTGCAGTGCTCCGGGTATCTAATGGCTGGTAAAAGCCTGGAGCGCCAACAATCCAATGTTCGTCGTTCACAGCAACAGCTGTGAACAAAGGCCTCAAGGACCTTGAGGGGATTTAAATCCCCTCAGGCTCGTGAGGCTCCGTGAGGCCTTTGTTTTATTTATTAGAACATTCTGCCCTCTAGTGATGGAATATTCTAAAAACCTTATAGCCCTTCCTAGGTGGGCTATACCAGCCATTAAAGTCCTGCTCCCTTGTTAAAGGCCCTCGCCTTCGGCTCAGGACTTTAATGCTGGAACGGGCCTTTAATGGCCAATATAGCCCAATACAGCAACCTCTAAGGCTATATTATTGTGTAGGCATACATGATTTACCTCAAGTAAGTTATGCTTAGCTGTTTCAGTCACTGCTACCAGCACGTAGGAAGACTTGAGCATTTTCCAAAGATATTGACCGCAGGCCTGTCATCAGGGGCAGTTGATCCATTGCTTGACACTTTTCCAGTTTGCAAGCAAGGGTTCAGCCCAGCCCTCATCAGAAATGATATATGTTGACACACACTGGTTCTTGAAGGGGTTGCTCCACCTTCAGTTAAGCCTGCAGGGAGAAAATATTTATCACGGTGATGACAGGAGGCTTATCATGCATCGCTCAATTATTACACTAAGGGCCTGATTACGAATGTGGCGCTCTATAGACCGCCACACTTGCAGTGGTGGTCTGGACCCACCCCAATGGGGCGGGTCAACTGCCACATTACAACCCTAGTGGTTGGACCACCAGCTCTGCCAGGATCTAAGATCCCAGCGGTCTGGAGGATGGTGGAGGTTCTAATCTGCCAGGGTGGCACTGCAAACACCGCTGCCCTGGGTATTATGACCCCCTTCTCCATCAGTGGGGAGAACTGGTTGCACTGTCCATGCAGTTGGCATGGGCAGTGCAGGAACTGCATGGGCAGTGCAGGGGTCCCTCTGGCCAGCGCCCTCGCAATGTTCACTGTCTGCTTTGCACGTATTCACGTGACTACTTATGTCTTTTGGACAATAGACAAATTCTTCAATGATCCTTTAAATTGTTGCAACAGAATGTATAAAAGTCTGAATCTTATGTATTTATTTGTGTTCCTGCCTTCAAGTCTGAAAGTAAGTATTTTTGTCCACTTGGAAAGTAGTACAAGGTCTGAATATTCGTTTGTTTGTGTGGTAAGAATGATAGCAGCTCTTTCTCAAACTCTTTGTCTCTCACCGTGCCTCATAATATCTGTTTATACTTTAATCAATCAATTCTGATGAGCAATTTCAATTACAGAAGTTGATATTCTTGAATAAACTTATTGATCCAAGTAATGTTTAGTCCACACTTATCCATTGATTTTATTATTAATTGCTTTAATATCAGATGTTTTAAAGTATCAGTTTTAGGTTTTGTAAAACCACAAAAATAATTGATAGTTGCAGCAGTAAGATAGGCGATTATTGATTTCAAGTTTAATTGGAGCCTAATTTGACAATGAGGCATAGAAGTGTGACAGTTTAATAAATATCTGATGTTTAACATATGGCTTTTGTCAAACTACCATTTTTTTAATCAAGTGCCGGGGATGCATGTAGAAGAGACGGGATAAGCTTTGGAGTTTATAACTACAATTGATGGTTGTTAGAAATGGGGTTTTTGGTTGGCAGTCAGGTTACCCCCTGTCCAAGCAAAAGCCCTCACTCTAGTCAGGGTAAGTCACGCACAATCCAAGATTATCCTGTGCCCACCCTCTGGTAGCTTGGCACGAGCAGTCAGGCTTAACTTAGAAGGCAATGTGTAAAGTATTTGTGCAATAAATCATACAATACCACCATATAACACCACAAAAATACACCACACAGTGTTTAGAAAAATATATAATATTTATCAGGATAATTGTAGGTCAAAAAGAATAAAGTTGCAATGTGAATTTGTAGAGATATCACTGGAAAGTTATATAAGAATGTCTTAAGTCTTTAAAAAGCAAACAAAGTCTCTTTCAGCACAAAGTACCTGGTTTGGAGCGGAAAATCTCCTCAGAGGGCCACAGAAGAAGAGATGCGTGGAAAAAGGGTGTGTGCGTCGATTTCTCCCCAGCACACACGGACTTGCGTCGTTATTTTTCTCGCGGGAAGTCGTGCATCGTTTTCCGGCACGTGGACAGTCTCTTTCTGTGGATCGCGGGGATTACCAGATGTCCCGGGTCTGTGCGTGGATTTTCCTGCTTGTTTTCCCGCTGCGCGTCAGTCTGCGGGGCTGCGCGTCGAAATTACGATCTCACGGCAGGCGTCGCATCGATTTCTCTTCTAGAGGTCGGGCGGCGTTGTCCTTGCGAAGCCGTGCGTCGAAGTTCCGGTCGTCCCGAAGGCGTCGCGTCGATCAGGGTCGGGGTGCAACGTTTTTCTCGTAGCGGAACAAGCTGTGCGGCGAAATTTTCGGCGCACGGAGCGTCCAAGTGAAAAAGAGAAGTCTTTTTGGTCCTGAGACTTCAGGGAACAGGAGGCAAGCTCTATCCAAGCCCTTGTAGAGCACTTTCACAGCCAGACAAGAGTTCAGCAAGGCAGCAGGCCAACAGCAAGGCAGCAGTCCTTTGTAGAAAGCAGACAGGTGAGTCCTTTGAGCAGCCAGGCAGTTCTTCTTGGAAGGATGTAGTTTCTGGTTCAGGTTTCTTCTCCAGCAAGTGTCTGATGAGGTAGGGCAGAGGCCCTGTTTTATACCCAAATGTGCCTTTGAAGTGGGGGAGACTTCAAAGAGTGGCTAAGAAGTGCACCAGGTCCCCTTTCAGTTCAATCCTGTCTGCCAGGGCCCCAGTAGAGGGTGTGGCAGTCCTTTGTGTGAGAGCAGGCCCTCCACCCTCCCAGCCCAGGAAGACCCATTCAAAATGCAGATGTATGCAAGTGAGGCTGAGTACCCTGTGTTTGGGGTGTGTCTGAGTGAATGCACAAGGAGCTGTCAACTAAGCCCAGCCAGACGTGGATTGTAAGGCACAGAAAGATTTAAGTGCAAAGAAATGCTCACTTTCTAAAAGTGGCATTTCTAGAATAGTAATATTAAATCCAACTTCACCAGTCAGCAGGATTTTATATTACCATTCTGGCCATACTAAATATGACCTTCCTACTCCTTTCAGATCAGCAGCTACCACTTCAATACTGTAAGAGGGCAGCCCCGATGTTAGCCTATGAAGGGAGCAGGCCTCACAGTAGTGCAAAACGAATTTAGGAGTTTTACACTACCAGGACATGTAAACTACACAGGTACATGTCCTGCCTTTCACCCACACAGCACCCTGCTCTAGGGGTTACCTAGGGCACACCTTAGAGGTGACTTATATGTGGAGAAAGGGGAGGTTTAGGCTTGGCAAGTACTTTTAAATGCCAAGGCGAGGTGGCAGTGAAACCGCACACACATGCCCTGCAATGGCAGGCCTGAGACAAGTAAAAGGGGCTACTTAAGTGGGTGGCACAACCAGTGCTGCAGGCCCACTAGTAGCATTTAATCTACTGGCCCTATGCACATAAAGTGCACTTTACTAGGGACTTATAAGTAAATTAATAGTCCAATCAGGTATGATTCAAGGTTACCATGTTTTTAGGGGAGAGAGCATATGCACTTTAGCACTGGTTAGCAGTGGTAAAGTGCGCAGAGTCTAAAACCCAGCAAAAACAGTGTCCAAAAAGTGGAGGGAGGCAGGCAAAAAAGTTAGGGGTGACTACCCTAAGGCTGTCAGGTCTAACAATGGTCCATAAACTCTTCCTCCGTAAATGTTTGTTGATCATTTCAAGATCTTCTAATTATATTAGATTTCTGTCTTCTTGAGAAAATGTGATTGAACCAGAAAAGTTAATTATCAATAGTTATTCCAAGGTACTCATACTGATTTACTTGCTCAATGGTAGCTGCACCTAAGTTCTAAGATCCCTGTATTTTGCATTCACTGGATGCCAGTTGCTTGGTTCACAAGTTTGGGAGTGTGACGGAACGAGGGCATCGGTGTGTCAATACCATGGCCCTTCCCCTGTTCTTTGGCATCATGAGATGCACGTTTACTTTCCTTTCAGGCTACTTGGGATACCTGCCCCTATAAGGCTCTTACGTTCGCACAGAAAGAAGGTGGACGTGAACCCGCCTCTGGGTTTTGGAGCTCTATTCTGGTTAGCTATCTAAGGAGGGAGGTGCGAACAAGCAGAAAGAAGAACGCTTTGTGGGGATCGAGATTTGCTCTCCTCTGACGAAGAAGAACCCAACGTGGGAACCCACCTCTGAAGCTCGATGAGTTCCGAGGGAGGTACTACCACTGGGAGTCCCTGCTGACAACGAGATTGGGAAGCCAGATGAAGCAGTAAAGCAGATGCCAGGAGGCCACCGTCACCTCTATCTGCCCGCCACGCTCCAGGAGGAGAGTGGCTAACCCAGGTACTTAAACATATACTGAGGCCGACCGGGATTTGGAAGATGAATGTTGGCGGGCTGTAAGTGATTGGTCCATAGAGGGGTCACCTGTGTAAGATCACCAGGCTTCTGATGCCTAGGAAGGCACGCTTAGTGGTCAAAGAATGGAGGATACGGAACTTGGTGGTGGGATCAGAAGAAGTGGTGACATCCCTCACGAGTCCCCCCCTCTCTATTCTAAACACTTAGAAAACAGAACATACAATACATACCTGTGGCTTTTTTCTCTTCCTCCCAAGCGGTGGTTCATCTGCGGCAGACATATCCCTATGACCCTGAAAGGAAGAAAAGAAGACGATGATTACCATTACGCTTATTATGTGAAAGAAACCCATAAGCTGGAGCAACAGAAAAAGGAAATCCATAAAAATGAAACGTGGCCTTCAGTCTATTGCTTGACTATATCGAGGTTCAACCTCTCATACACGGTCCCATACGTGACAGGGAGGAAGAACTACTGGTACATCTAGATGTTCGGCAAGATCAGAGATCTTTAAATCAAACAAATATTGAGTGTACATTTTAGAAGAAAAAATGTTTTCACTCAAATGATTTATTTTCAACCACATGTCGTTATGTAGTGCTATCAGGAAATGCAAAAGTGAATAATCTATAACCCAATTAGTTTTTGCCACAAAAGGCGTTGATTAACTTTATCGAAAGCCACATTATAGTCTATATAGCATGCGTAAAGATTATTATTCCATATGCCGATGGTTTTGTCCAGTTTTTAATACATTTGCAACCAGGAAGGATAAGAAAGTGCTCCTGGATTATGGTTCATCTCTACAATTGGGATCCCATTTGGAGCTGAAGCCCGTAATCAGCACCTTTTTTATTTAGATGAATAATTTTGGTTGAGAGATGCCAAATGCGCTGTCAAAATGCATTAGATTAATAATCGGCGAGATAATATTACTTGAGAATACTTTTTTGATATGCTTCTCCAACATGCCATTTAATATATATAGTAGTCATTTTATATGTTCAAGTACCATATCCAATCAGAGACCAGCATTTGTATGTGTTTCCAGTTTTAGTGGTCTCTTCGAGATTTGGCCATGTCATCTTGAGACTTGCTGCACCCCAAAGACTGTAATCATTGCCACCTGAGAGCAACGTCAGGCCATGGGGTTGCCCCTGCCCCACCAGGTTCATGGCAATCCCTGCGAACACCCTTGTGGGGAAGTCTCTGTTCTTTAAACCAGCCTTCTCTTCTGCCTTCTGCTCCTCCACTAAAATGAAAAAAATGCCTCAAAATAATTTTTCCACTGATATTGCAATGGCCTTTTGTAACTCTGCCCTTGTGGAAGTCTGGAACCCAGGCTCATTACCTTTTAAAAGCAGGTAAAGCTCATCTTCTGTACTCTTATGTTCAGTTGAACCCTGAGTCTGTCTTTGGTATACGACTACCTAGAGATGACGCCTAACTCAAGATTACAAGAAGCAAATTATATATTTGTTCCTCCCACACAAAACAACTGCCAGACTTCATCATCAAAAACAATGTAATGTTTTGAGTTTCCCAACTAGGAACTGGAGAAAATGTGCAACATAATCACTTTTCATTTCACTATTACCATTCAGGAGATATTTAAATGGTTATTACTCATACCCCCGTCAGTGACATCTTGGGTGAGATAGTATTTGTATTATGGTCTTCATAGACACAGGGCCTGAACACAAGTGTGGTGGTCTATAGACCACCACACTTGCAGTGGCGATCTGGACTACCGCCCAGACTGCCTCTGGACCACTGGACCACCACCATTGCGGACCACCAGGGAACCGCCAGCTCTACCAGGATCTGAGTCCCCGGTGGTCTGGAGGATGGTGGCAGTCCCAATCCGGCAGGTCAACGCTGCCCTGGGGATTATGACCCCCCCTTCTATGTTAGCGGTTTCATGGCGGTAGCACCGCCATGAAAAGGCTGGCGGAGAACAGACAGGTGCAGGGTGCCCCAGTGGGGCCTCTGCTCTGCCCATGCACTTGGCTTGGACAGTGCAGGGGTCCCCATGGCCACCTTCTCAATGTTCACTGTCTGCTTTGCAGGCAGTGAACATTGCGAGGGTGGGGGTGGACCCTGCAAACTACAGCATTGCCACCGGCTCGATTACGAGCCAGAGACAATGCTGTAACTTTGATTCCCGCTAGGCGATGCGGGTGGAAACTCAGGTTTTCGTCCACCGATCTAGCGGGAAATTCTTATTTACTCCGGCAGGGAGGTTGCCATGTAGGCAGCAGCCACCCTGTCGGGAGTTTGGCAGATGGGCTTTCCCATCCGGTAAACTCGTAATAGGGCCCTCAATGTTGATTTCAGATGTACGGGTGTACAAGCAAAAAAAACAAAAAACTTAATACAACAAATAGGAAAATACATTTTGTTTACTGGTATCTATCCTGAAACATCTACGTTAAACATAGAACCCTTCCCACAGTGATTATTTTTAATGTGACCATGTTGTCTGCGTTTTTAGAACATTTAGGTTTATAACAATTTCATCTTTTCGTTCAGCCTATTAGATTAAAATAATGTCAAACAAATAAAATTAGAAAAAAAAATGGATTATAAATTTCTGGAACCTTTGCTGGTGAAGGTTTGCCTTATCCTCAGATCTCGAATTCATCTGTAGACATATAACCTCTCAAGCTCAAATCCAGTGATTCACAGGTTGCCTACTGCAAATCTCTACTTGTGGAACTCACAGCTCAACTCACCCTACTAATGCATAAATGTATGTCAATGGTATTAGCACAACAAGCATCTATTCAAAAGAAATACACACCTTTCTGTTGAACCCTTTAGTTTCTTCCAGAGCAGTGGTTCTCAATCTTTTGTCTTCTGTGGACCCCACATTATTATTACTGGAACCCAGGGACCCGCACTGAATCATTATTGGAATTCGGAGAACACCACTGATTTATTACTGGAAGCCGGGTACCCCGACCTAAACATTGTTGATGATTTGAACTGCAAAACAATACTAAAAAAATACAGAAACAAGTATTCATCAAACACATACACAAATGATAAAACATTTTATTTAATGTGCAAACAAAATAAGAAATTAATAGGAAGGATGGAGCTTTTCTAAATTAAATTGAAACAATGCATCACCCATACTATATTGTGTTGTTAAACCTGCACTGCTCCCATGAATAAATCTGAGGGTACTAATTGAATTTTTAGCCTCCATTTTCAAATACCTTGATATTTACAGTAAATTTTAATTTGGACACTTTATTTATATACACTTTGTTAATCTGTTAATAATATTTAATTTTCTAAGCAGTCACTGACCCCTGAGGAGGCTTCACGGACGCCCAGGAGTCCCAAGACCACAGCTTGGGGACCACTGCTCTAGAGCCCCTTAGCACTCATGTGGTGCAGGCGCACAATATGCAAGCGTTAAACAAAATTAAATAAATTAACAAGAACAAAATGAAATACATTTCCCCTTTAAAATGAATGAGCATCAGATTCTGTCAGTGTTAAACCCTTATAAAAAAAATCCTCCCAAATTCCCTCAAAACAAAGAATTTTCACATCTTTTAGGAGACCACACATATTCGCTACTTAGATGACATTTTGGACATCATGCAAGTTCAAATTCACTGGGCATCTAATTATAAAACCATGTACCACAAGTTTCATTTGTTAATACAGGGATTTAGACGGCAGGCTTTGAAGTGATTTAACACTGGGTGTCCTCTCAAAATGGATCTGAGATTATTGCAGCCATGCTAACGTGGTATCAGTGGGTTTACACTGATATGTTAAGGTTGTAAAAATATTTATGCGTGAATTTAAGAAAAGTATCTCTGCATCCAATTCAGCGCCACTTTTCTAGCCCCCCACGACTACCATGTGTGTGCCATATTTAATATGTGGCGCACCATGGCACAGGGAAGGGGCAATAGTGTCAAAATTGTTGGTGCTAATCCTGCAGAGTACATAGCGGCCCATTGAAAACAATGGAAGCCCCCTTCTAGCTCCTGATCTGTGCAGGTGTTAAAAATAGCTGCTAAAAATGGAGCAGTGGAATCTTTTAGATTCCACTGAGCCATTTTTGCAGCCCCCCTAACTGGGGAACACCCCCCTTGCATACATTACGCCTGGCACTGGCATAATGTGGCTCAAGGGGTCACAAAGTGGTGCAATGCATGCAGTGCGCCACTTTGTAAATAAGTTGCGGCGAATATGGGCGAATCGTTGGGCCACATTAGCATCATAAAAAAGTACGCTAATGTGGCGCAAGGAGGCGCTAGGCCTTTATTAAACGTGGAAAAGCAAGAAAGACCTTATTACACAGTAGCCGGGGCACAAGCAAGTAGCACACAGTTTCAGTAGACCAATGCTTAGTATGAATATTTAACTGGAAAAACATCACATGCTGAAATAAAATTGAAGACGGTTGTTACTGCTTGATGAAGGGCTCACAAAAGACCAAAATGTGTTGAGGATTATATTGAATTTAACAGAGATTTCACAAAGGCTTTCACCTAATTTGATATAAAGAAAGATACCAAGATAAAAATTGAAATTGAAATTCATGGAATCTTGTGAATCTAATATCATGTGTGTATGTTTTCAGTGGAAACTATGCCATTGATCAAAAATCATACAGGTGTGCACGAGACGACACTGCATAAAAATGTGAACTGCTTTACATGTCACTTTTTGCCTCAGGATGCCACTGTCCATAGACAAGCTAGACAAAAAGTATATTTGCACAGAACTATTCAGCACACATTTTTTGCAGCATAGGTTTATAAGACAAATATAAAAGTAGCATAAATCACACTCCACATGTGATTTTTGACTTTTCTGTGTTCCATTAGTGTAAAAAATGTATTGTTATACTTAGAATGGATTAAAGGAAAAGTGGGAACCTTTGCTACTTTCCGAAAAGCGGAAATCATGAAGTTTGTCTGTGGAAAAAACATCTTCCTCACGTATAACTAAGAGTTAGAGACCAAAGAGTCTAGATTAATTAGCTGTTCCTTTGCCTTCAAAAATATAAAGTTAATGAGATTGGATGCTGCCTGTGTCTAATTAGAGAGTGAGGTTGTGGAATTATATTCGCCAGCAATGACATAGGGCTCCCTGGACCCCAGATGGGCAATAAAAGCCATAAACTGGGGTGTACTGGCCCTGCACATCTGTGCCCCAACATCTGCGGCAGGATTGCTAGAAAGGCCCCCATCTTAAGAGTCACTTGTAACTTTCACTTGAAATGGATGTACTCTCTGTATTACTCCCTTTATTCTCTGAGTTAATGGTTGTTTAATGCATGCAGAGGGCATTCATTAACTGATTGTAAAAAACATTATTGCATTGCTTATAATTGGAGGGGGTAGAGATCTGGTTAGTGAGTAAACTACAAACCTTTGAACCCTTTCTCCCAGGTTGTATCCCGGTTCTGACACTTCATTGACAATCATATCATCCTGAGCAATAAGTTTGCTGTCTGAAGTTGAACATATATTTTTAAATAGCGAAAAACTCTAATTGTCCATTAATACATGTAAATCCCCATCAGTGTAGAGCACTGGTTTGCCCCCCAGATGGGTTTAATATAAATATAGCTATGTATATAAATATAATGAGTGAAGACGCCCTTAATCTGGAGAAAACGCAGACGGTTGAAGCACGGGTTACTTGCCTCACACTAACAGGGCTGATAAAAGTTGGTGACTTTTGAAAAAGCTCTTCAAAGTTCCTCAAACCTTGCTCGATAAACTTAGCAGTGAGTTCCCTCAAGATCTTTAGATGTTGCCAAACAAAAACAGTTCCTCTATCTTATCACATATGATTTTAGCAGCAGAATTTAAAGAACTGCACTTTCTAAGGATGTGTGAGTCTTGTTTTAAACTAACAGTAAACGAGCAGTAACACCACTCCCCCTCTCCCCAGCGCCTTGAGACCCTAACGGGTGAGTAGCGCGCTTAAGAAATTTGTTTGATTGATTGATTGAACATCAGATTGGTTAAAACGCCTTCAGCTGTGTTTGCCTAAACAGCACACCAAGTAGATAGATTCACGTAGACTTGAATCAAACTTGTTACATGGACACAGATTGTGGCCAGCGGTGATCGATTCGACAATTAAAGGGTCGTTGAAGTTTATGTGCTGACTGTAGACGAAAAAAAACACCTTGGAACTAACATTTGTGACCTCCACTGACAAATTAAGACACAAAATATGGAGCAGTCCCTGGTACCACAGTTTTTGTGCCATTGTCATGCGTTGAGCTTCTGGAAGATCTGATCACGAGGAGTCTTTTTAGGAGCGTCTGGTAGTTTGCCAGAGCAGTTTCACCTGGGTCCTCGGATACTGATGGGTGTCACACTTCTCCGGGTCAGAAACTGAATTACCAAACAATTCACAGCAGGTGAGGTTGGAATGTGCAATATCTTGCAATGTCTCCATTTGCACAACAGATTACCAGGCCCTACCTTTTCCCGCTCTCTCTTCCTCATGCAAACTTTGCCAGGATTTTCCTGGTGGAAATCAGACGCAGAAAACAATTCAGGAGTGCGGCAACTGCTCACCACTTGTAATCCTGATTCTGCCACAAACTTCATTTGTGCCTAAATCAGGGGTTACCAGGGTCACTGCACCCACTTTAATCCTCCAGTCTAGGTTATGTTGTGTTATGTTATGTTATTTGGATTTGTATAGCACTTGAACTACCCGGAGGCCTCGCAGCGCTTGCAAAAACCTGAAACAAAAACATCCAGCCTGAACACGAATTGAAGATTAAGGGGGTTATTACAACTTTGGAGGAGGTGTTAATCCGTCCCAAAAGTGACGGTAAAGTGACGGATATACCACCAGCCGTATTACGAGTTCCATAGGATATAATGGACTTGTAATACGGCTGGTGGTATATCCGTCACTTTACCGTCACTTTTGGGACGGATTAACACCTCCTCCAAAGTTGTAATAACCCCCAAAATCCTAAAAAGCCAGGTCTTTAAGGCCTTACAAAAGGGTAATATAAGGTTCATTGCTCTTATGCCTATCGGTAACGAGGTCTGGTTAGGAGTCAATTCACTGGATGAATCCAGTCCTACATTGACTTACTGAAGCATAGATCTACCTGTGGGGAAATGTAGTAAAATAACATGCAGTGGCAAAGCCCATGGAGCTCCCTCTTTCTAACAGGGCAGTGGCACTCGCAGTATCATGCCCATTACAGACTGCTATCAGCAGCTCCCCGAAGCCGTTGCAGAACTGTAGGCCGCTACTAGAGTTCCCTTGAGTTAGACACAAGTGCATTGCATAGCAAACTGCAGAGCCTTATGCTATCAATAGAGATGCCTGAGTAATAATATCAACAACCAAAATTACTGTTACTGCTAAATATTACACTAATTAGCATTACCATTATTATTATTAGTAGTAGTGTTCATATTAGTATTACTATAATAATAAAAAGAACACCAATAACAGTAGATATAAAATAATATTAATACTAACAACAACAGTAATATAGATAATAATTACAAAAATAATAACAATAATTACTATTAATAATAAATGTTACAATAATTAGTATTATCATTACTAATAGTAGTAGTAGTGTTCATATTAGTATTACTAGAATGATAACAAGGACACCAATAATAGTGGCTATAAAACAATACTAATAATAACAACAACAGTAATATAGATAATAATTACAATAAGAATATTAATAACAATAATTACTATTACTAATAAGTATTATAATAATTAGTATTATCATTACTATTACTAGTAATAGTGTTCATATTAGAATTACTATAATGATAAAAAGAACACAAATAATAGTAGATATAAAATACTATTAATACTAACAACAACAACAGTAATATAGATAATATTTACAAAAATAATAACAACAACCAAGATTACTGTTACTAATAAATATTACAATAATTAGCATTACCATTATTATTATTAGTAGTAGTGTTCATATTAGTATTATTATAATGATAAAAAGAACACCAACAATAGTAGATATAAAATAATATTAATACTAACACCAACAACAACAATAATAATAACAATAATAATAGCAACAATAATATTAATGATAATAATAATAACAATAATTACTAATAAGTTATATGATAATTAGTATAATCATTACTATTAGTAGTAGTGGTATTTATGCTAGTATTATGATAAAACAATATTAATAATATAAATTTATATAACAACAATAATAATAATAATAATAATAATAATAATAACAACAATAACAATAATAATAATAATAATAATAATAATACTAATAATAACAATACTACTAATAATAATAATCATGATATAGTACTCTACCATAGAGACGGACTTACCTCCGCCTGCCAAACTCTAAACCAACCCCACAGTTGTATCACGATTGTGTTCTAGAGGCGCTAGCCCCTCCCACTCCAGAACCCTCCCCCACCCATGGAACCGTAGGAGCTACAGCCCATGTACCTGATGCAAAGGCATGCATTAGGCGCAGGTGCAGATTATCACTGTTAACCCCCTCCCCGCGTCCCTGCGTGGGGCTTAGAGCACAACCGGATCACTTGTTCTTACCTCTGGTTTACTTTGCGCAGGAAGGCCTCAGTCCTTTGGAGAGTATCTCACCTTCTGCTCCCGTCGTTGAGAAGCCTCACGATACCTGTGCACCAGCTCTGGCAGGTTAGATGGTGAGGCGATGCAACCCGCACCTTCTGGGTTTGCACCTCCCTCTCTCTCTATATCCGCCCCCTCAGCCCCTACTGATATGAGCGTGGGGGCCCCCCTCAGCATCTATTACAGGAGAGGGGACTCACATTTAGTTATGCCACTGGATTAACACTCTACCCTTAAAGATGTGTTATTAATCGAGACAGAAGATTAGTTCTGTGTTGAAAGTGATGAACCTAAAAGACATGCACAGCATAATATTGCATAGCAGATACTTTTGAGGTTTTGCATTGCTCTTTGAGAAAGCTTGTGTGCCAGCACTTCTTTATCTTGTCAACAAAACAGCAGTCAATCCAGCAAGGTGTTATTGTGAAAGCAAAATTAAACAAATGAGCATGCAAAAGTGATTGGTGAATGGCACTTTCATTTTAGCTCATGATAGCCAGAAGAACAGAAAGAGCAAGCAGGAATACTATAAATAAGCAAAAATATTGTAATTGTGCCAGCAAAGTAAACACATCAAAGAACACACACTGGGTCTTAATTTCAAGCTACACGTCACGATACCCCTGCTCTGTCTCTCTATCTCTTTCTCCTATTTTGCATCAAAGGTCACTGTTTTGTCTTTTATTCTAGGTGCACAGTGAGTAAAAACTGACACAGACATAGCAGGCCCGACTCAGCACCCAAACACCCAATTACCAAGCCAGAAATGCATTTATCTGGGGGGTGTGACACCCCAAAACAGCCCCTGCCCGAAACTTCACCCCCGGGGGAGAACAGGTTTCACCACTGAAGAGATCACACCAACAACTGACAGCCCAAAAGAGATCACAGTAACTACAACAGCTGACACACAATGCCGACAGATAGTCTCTTTATGACACAGTTGTTTGCAAGCACATTGCAATATTTGTACGCTGTCCAAAATATCACTTCAGAATGTTGCCTCTTGACCTGTGTTGGGGCTGGAATGGCCCCTAGGGCCAATGCAGGCACACTTGCACCACAAGGCAAGGATGCTACTGTTGCATGTAGGAATGGATGTGACTGAAATGGTGCATCTTACTGATTACCTATAAATGCTGTTAGCCCCAGTGTTCCAACTATGTAAGCTGCAGTGCCCAGGACATCAATCAAAAAGAAGTAAAGATAAGCTGTCAAGGTCTAAATACGTGTAATATCACTCCAGTGCAGGTAGTAGTAACTGACGCTCTACAGGTCTGCCTGGTGTAATCGGTCGGTAAATACAAGTAAATGCATACCAGCTGATGTGCATGGCTAACCACATGCAAAGGTCAAGGAATCCCTCTCTGTTATAGAGTAATACAGTGTGGGGAAATGATCTATATTGAGACACTCCAGATTCATCACATTTGTCTGGCCTACTGAAGCTGGACTTGTAATGTTCATTCCACTGGCAAAACATTGTTCCAAAACATAATCCAAGGTGCATTGTGCATGTGCCACACATATTATTTCCGACAAAAAGCCAAGAGAGCAGATGTGCCTGTACCATAGAATTCCATGGTGGAAATCAGATAGTCTAGTGTGCTAATTGAAGTCTGCTCAGCCGTCACAGGTGTCATTCTGGCCTAACAACATGCCGATAATATGGATCCAATAAATTGGTAAGAAGGATGCCATATAGACTGTAGTCTGGCTGAACCCGATAGTCTATGTGCCTCCATAAGTGTGGATTGCATCCATAACCAAACCTGGGACAACAATGCAGACAGACTGTATGACTCTTGATAGGCTGCATTATAGCACATACAGCAGTGTATTTCATAGGCATAGCAATGCGATATAATTGAGCAAAAAGATGCCTACTCCATAGCTACGTACATTTTGGCAAACTTATTACAAGCCACAAAAGCAAGAGATTGTAAAGTCTCTACACATCACAACTTGCATGTGTTCTACACATTGAAATTGATTTGTTTGTAAAGGTTGCAATTGCCAATGGTGTCTTGGCACTGATAACTACATCACTGAGAAAGGAACCAACCAACAATATTTGCAGTCACATCTAATTACTTTGAGATGGAGAATAACTAGGTTTTAAGCTGTTTCCTAAAACTGCATAGATTAAATTGACCTCGTAAATATTCAGGTAGGTTTCCAGAGAAGTGCAGTATGATACTCAAAACTCCTACCTCCCCAAGTCTTCCTCATGACCTTACCAATCTTAACAGCCTTAGTGTAGGTTGAGCGTAAAGTTCCAAAGAAAATTTGTCTTCAGGTGTGTTAAACACAGCTTTAAATCTGACTATTTTCTCCACTGGGAGCCAATGCAACTCTTGCGATTTGCCAGACACTGGCATGAATTTGGGAATTTTCTTTACAAGTCGAACTGTCACGTTCTGTGAACAAGAAAGTTTTTACAGAGGATGTTGGAGAATGCCTAGATATAATGCATTACAGGAGTCCAGCCTTGATAACACCAAGAGGGTAACTACCAATTTCTGGAGTTCATACAGGATGAAAGGGAGAATTTTTCCAATCCTGAACAACAGAAAAAAATAAGAAAAAAGTTTATTAATCTGAGTGTTAAAAGACAGAGAGGACTTAATGATTTTACCCAAAATTCTTATGGAGGATATGGGAGTGGGAGGAGTATCCAGGGTCAGGACCAACCAGGATGGGTCCCAAGATATAGGAACTCTACCAAACCAAAGAACCTTGGTCTTAAACATGAGACTGTTATCACTCATCTATTGTGCAATGGCTCTCATACAACCATTGAAATGACTAGCAATTACATCTACATCCTCTGAAATGGACAACACAATCTGTGTGTTGCCTGCATATCTTACAGGAGCAAATCCAAAGGTTTGAATTAATTTTGTGAAAGGCGCCACATAAATGCTAAGCAATGTACGGCTCAGTGACAAGCCCTGTGGGACCCCACATGGCAGAGTAAAGGTCTTGGAGACCAATTGCCCAAGGGCAACCGACTGTTCTCTGAGTGAAAGAAAAGATCTGATCAATTCTAGCGCTGAGCCTCCAATTTCAATCTTTTCCAGGTGACCGAACAGAATCTCATTGTTAACGGTGTTGAAGGCTGATATTTTTCGAGAATCTTGGCTAGAAAAGGTAAACGGGAAATGGGCAATAATTCTTCACCTCTGTTGGATCAAGAGAGGGTTTCTTCAATCGAGGCAATATAGAAGCCTTTTTCCACTCCAAGGGAAAACACATAAACATATTGTCAATCAATATGTCTGCACGGCAAAGACAAAAAGGTGCACATAGGCGCAATCTTTATACTGACAATCCACACAGTTCAATCCAGACATCAGCCTGTCAGGTGAGACAAAAGGAGCGACAAAAGTGTGCCCCAACCTGTGTTCACCTGCATTCTACAAACCACTACTGTGTATCACAGACAATAGGCCAGTTGCTTGAGTCAAACCCGTGCATTGATCTATTACGTCGTAAGTCGTGCATCTGTGCCAATGTGTTGTAAAACCCTTAGGGGGCAATGCGTCATGGGTCAATCTGCATTGGCAATTTCAGTATCGATGCATCAGAAAAAACAACACATTTGACTCATTGAGAGTGGCAGGCCGCAAACTAGGAAGTGTGAAGTTACTTTTACTTTCACTCTGTTAATCTGTGCTTGGTGGAGGATGTTGCTTGAGAGTGTCTATGCAAGAGTTGTGTCTATTGCTATTGTGAGTGTATGTGTTTTGTCCATATCTTGTACCTGTCGCTGTCCTATTTTGTGTATTGTCATTGTATTGTATTTTTGTGTCATTGTTCTGTTGGGTGTTTGTCTTTTTGGGTATTGGTTGTTGGAGTAGGTATAGTGTTTAGGGGTTTAGATTTTACATAGGTTTTGTTAGGGGATTGTTTGGGGTTTGCATTATGTCTGGGAGGAGGGGTATTTTTAGCGAGCCACAGCTGGGAGGTCTGATCTAGTTGATTGCACACTACCTCCCAGAGATGCTGGATACTGGTGGCAGGGCGAGCCAGGGCTACTCTGCTAAAGACAAACAGGACAGATGGGAGCAGGTACGCTGGCACCATGTGAATGTATTGGAAGTGGCAAGACCTACACACCAGTTGAATCACTGAAAAACAGATGTCATCTCAAGGGAGGCTGATGCCATCGACTTTCTGGGGCTGGACGTTGGTGGACCTGTCAGTATGTATGTCATCAAACGACAATGAAGGGATAGGGAGATTAGTGGTCCAGTCTACAGTCTCCCAAAGTAGTTAATCACAAAAACCATAGAGTACACTTTTCCAGGATAGAGAAGAAGGGAAACCTAACTCTTTAGGAGCAAGAGCCCTCACACATCCCAATGGATGTCATGGTTCATCATCGGGAATGCTCCTCGTCAGTCCGGCTCTGCAATGTCTGACCGGCTCCCCAGAAGGGGGTTCTTTGCCGGAGTTCTCTAATAGTGACTGCCTTAATCGACTGTAGACAATGCCTATCTGCAGACACTAAATAATCAGGAGAGGAAAAAACTAACATTGGCTCTAAACCTCAAGTAACATCACCAGTTCATTCAGCTAGTATGAGGTGTAGGCCAAGGTTAAAAACAAGTTGCAGGTGAAGTATGAGTGTTCATGCTCAGACACTTTCAGAAAAAATTAGAGGCCTGGAAATATCATAGAACCTCTAATCAAGGGTCAGCATGTTTCGCGTCTAGTGGTCCAGCCGGATCCATTGACGCTTCATCAGGACCAAAATGCGACTTCTCCTATAACCAAGAATGTAGATAATAATACGTCACCCTAGTCTGTAAACTAAGGAACAGTCACTTACTATAAGCCAACTGTATTTCCGGTCAAGATTAAAAGTGCAGGTCGCCCTGTAAAACAAGGGATTATTTAGAATATATCAAAAGCAAAATACTGTTGATTACCCAATTTGTGGCAAACAGTGTGAACAAGTGGAGTCAGTGCTCAGTGGTAGTGGGAACTGTAATGAAGGCTTGCCATCCCCAATTGTGAAATGTGGCTCCTTGGGAAAGCACACGCCATATGTATGTCATGTCTGCATGTAGTGACCTTTATGTGGAATGCTAAACTTAAACATGATTTGTACTTCAATTGTCTTTTCTAGCAAGATAGGGATGTGCAACAGGTGTATCAGCATAAAAATATATGAGGAGATGATGCAAAGTAAGTTAACTTACGTCCTCAACAATGTTGTTTTTGTGTAGGCCAGCACAGCAAGTAGGCTTGCTGTGCTGTCCAGAACCGAAGTGTAAGGGTAGGAATGCACCATATTGATCCAAGATGGTGCATTCCTGTTCATTCACCATGCGCTGGTGCTGTTTTGACATACTGGCGCCAATGCAGGCACCCTTGTACCATTGTGCAAGGGGGCCTGTGTTGTTGGAAGGATCTTTTTGTGCAGGAATGTGCAGCTGCCTGCACAAAATGGAATGCTGTGACCCTTTCTCCTCTATTTATCTGTGTTGCAGAATGCAGCACGCATGCAAACATGAGAACACAAGGAGAACTCAGAAACTATCTCCTCCTTGTGCCACCCCGGGTGAGCCATATGGTCTTCGCATATCCCCAAGTCCACATGTTTAGTAATTCTGCTTAGGTGTCATTATACATGGGTGTTGGTTAGGTTCAGCATCTACAAGGCCCATGGAAGGCATCCCTAGTTCTGAATAAGGCTACGCTACAATTTGTGCTGCACTGCCGTACTACATGTTAATTAGGCAACGCTGGACCAACAAAAGAGGCCTTCTGTCATCTCATATATATGTGACGTATGGATTTGGGATGCTGGAGCATCTAAAAAAGTACGCAGGTGCGGCACAAGGGGCTCATTACCTTGCCCCTTAGGTGCTCTAGGGGAAATCATGTCATCCGTGTCGTGGTGCACTGGACTCTGCCATTATGCTGCCCAGCATTACTCACTCTATCTCATCCTGGACCATGCTTCAGGCATGTCATTATGGATACACCTGCAGTCCAGCACACCGCTTGCTCTGGGCTGCAAACGGACTAGATGCTTGCAATGAGCTGGCCGTAATGCCATATACCTGGTGTGCATTTCATAAATAATGTAATTTCATAGTATAGTAAATAATTGAGTCAACATGTGAACATGCAATATTCGCAATGCTATGTGCTCTTTCCTGCCTTTTAGGTGTCCATTTCCATTTTCATAAGGAGAGGTACAATCTTTCCAAGACCCCAGTGCTGCGAGTAAGTGTGAGTAGTATATGTATGTACCATTATGATGTCTATGTAGAAATAATCAATTGTGATGTGTGGTGGGACGTAACACTTTCCTAACATCAATGAGCCCTCAGTCTGTGAATCAGTACAGAATCTGGCCACAGTGTCTTTAGGACTGCTCATGGACAATGATTATGTTTTGGACTCTTAGGTGTATATAAACAGGCTTACAAGAAGTACACACCTCTTCAGGTGTAATTGGACCCTTATTTATGGGGATTTAGCTTATGGTGGTGCAATCAATCACCTTGCTATGCGGCCCTCCGCCAATGTGAAAGGGCAGGAATGTACCATATTTATGCAATGCAATGAAATTACTGTCATTTCACCCTCTGCCAGTGCCATTTTGGCTACCAAATGCCAACATAGGCACCCTTGCACCATTATGCAAGGGTGCATGTGTTGTTTGTAATTCTTTTTGTGGGAAAGGGCTTCTTCCTGCACTTTAACAATCCTAAGAGGTGTTTCCTCTTCCTGTGTGTTCTGCAGAATGCAGCACACTGAGGAAGAGGAAATAACGTTGAGAAATTGCGATACATCTTCTTGTTAGGCCTAATTTCAGGACACATAGAGATTTGCTGCTTTGCCAGGTTTACATGCTCCTGTTCAGCTGGAGCTGCTTTGTCAGATCCAATGGTGTTGCTTGGGTAAACACCCCGCAACACCCAGGGATGGCCTCCTGAGTGTTAAGTAAGGCAACACAGTTGTTTCGCTTGCATTGCCAAACTCAATATGTATGAGCCCACTGAAAGCCACACAGGGTAGCTTTGCTTCCTTTCATAAATTTAATTCCGAGCCCTGTGTGACACATGTGCCACTTTACGTGTTGTAGATGTGCCGCAGCCCTCCCATAATTCAGCCCAGGAGTGAGTGAGGGCTGCAGCATGTGCAGCCCTTTGTAAGTCCAGATAGTGTATGCCAAGGCAAGCAGCACTGTCTGTACTCTATCACCTCATCCACTTACACTTTTGTTCATGATCAATGATATGTACTTTCGTTGGACGCAACTTCACCTCCCAATTTTGGTTAACGAGGCGTGTGTCATATTTGTAGATCCGGACATCTTCATGAGGGTGAATATTTTGCCTGTAAGATATGTGAGCTATTTCATTGTGAGTACAGTAACTGTTTGTGCAACCACACAGATGGCAAGTGACACAGTTTTACTGGTTGCACTAGGGAATGTCTATATAGTAACAACATATTGTCCATAGCTCAGTCACTATAGCCGTAAATGTTATGCTCAGGCACATTGGATTGTGTTACAATCTCAGAATATTTATGTCAGTCATCATGTACAAGTCTTAACTGTGTTAACAATTTGTTATTATTTTCACCCTGGGCAGCATGACTGTTGATGAGACCCACACATTTGAGCACCACAGGGACTGTTACGGACACATCAGGTATGTGGCAAAGGCATTTAGGAAGATGCAAAAACTGTATGTGTGTGCTGAAGCTGCCGGGACATGGAACATTGCAAACGACGAAGCACACCAGCAGTCCCTACATCACCAACAATCCAGGAGAGACCAAGACTGTGCCAGCCAGAGCAGGGCTAAACCAGGCCGAAGCAGGACCAACCCACTCAAAGGCAGCCATAAGTGTGGTGCCACCTGCTCCACCACCAGCAACACGTCTAGCCACTCAAGCAAGGAGGTAACCTCTTTGGGACTCGGTGTCCCAGTACACCATAATTTTGGAACTTTAAAAACGTAATCAAAAGATGGACAATGTTATTGAGGAGTAATGCCGGCAGGCCACCCGCCTGACAAATTTGGAGGAGGCTGTGGAGCAGCTATCCAAGCTCGTCTGAAAATATTTTACTTCTCTATATTATTTCCATAGTTAGCATAGTTTTTAGGTAGTTCTAGATAGTATATGTTTAGGTAAGTTGGCTATGATATAGTTTTACAATTTTTCATAGGTTTTCAGTTTTTAGAATTGTATAAGGTTTTAGTGGGTGAGGGATAATGTTTAGTTTGTGTAAAAAAAATAAAAACAAAAACATATATTTGTTTAGGTTTTAATGTATAGTTAGTTTGTGTATAGGTGTAATTTATGTTTGTATTGTGTGACTATGGCCCTCATTCTGACCTTGGCGGGCGGCGGAGGCCGCCCGCCAAAGTCCCGCCGTCAGGTTACCGTTCCGCGGTCGAAAGACTGCGGCGGTTATTCTGACATTCCCGCTGGGCTGGCGGGCGGCCGCCTTCAGGCCGCCCGCCAGCCCAGCGGGAAAGAGGCTTCCACGATGAAGCCGGCTCGGAATCGAGCCGGCGGAGTGAAAGCTGTGCGACGGGTGCAGTTGCACCCGTCGCGTATTTCACTGTCTGCGCAGCAGACAGTGAAATACATTTAGGGGCCCTCTTACGGGGGCCCCTGCAGTGCCCATGCCAGTGGCATGGGCACTGCAGGGGCCCCCAGGGGCCCCGCGACCCCCCCTACCGCCATCCGGTTCCCGGCGGGCGGACCGCCGGGAACTGGATGGCGGTAGGGGGGGTCGGAATCCCCTCGGCGGCGCAGCTAGCTGCGCCGCCTTGGAGGATTCCAATGGGCGGCGGTACACTGGCGGGTGACCGCCAGTGTTGCCGGTCCGACCGCGGCTTTACCGCCGCGGTCGGAATGCCCATTGGAGCACCGCCGGCCTGTCGGCGGTGCTCCCGCGGTCCTCCAACCCGGCGGTCATGGACCGCCAGGGTTGGAATGACCACCTATGTGTGTAAAAGGGGTGGAGGTTGAAGTTTAACACATTTGTTGTTTTATATGTCTAGAGTAGAGTAAGATAAGGTTCAGTAGGTTAGGATAGAGTTAAGTTAATTTAGTGTAGGATAGTTAGCTTAAGTTAGTTTAATTTTAGTTTAGATAGGGTTAGTTAGTGTAGTGTAGGTAGTTTTAGTGCAATTTTATATTACTTATATTGCGTATACAATTTTTTCTACTTTCACAACTGCTTAATGATGTACTGTGTAGGCCTTGTCATATATGCTTAGGTTGATTTAAGCACATGCTAAGATTTCCCTGTGTAACTTTGTGAGACGCCTATAGACAAGGATCAGTCAATTTTGCAATGGAGTCACTTAAGGGATCTGCAACCATGTTTGGGCACTGTAAGTGGCCCCCTGTGTGAATGGACTTACTGTTGCACTGTGTGTGTGTAAGTTATGCTGCATGTAATGTATGGATGAATATGTCAACCCATAGTCACAAATCATGGATGTGTTTGGTCACACACTGATGTCAGCCACTTACACACTCACCCCTGCACCAGTTTACTGTAACATCAGTGCTGTTTGCAGGCTATTATCCAGGGAAGTGACTTCCACCTGCCTGAAAACCTCTATCATCCTTGCCATTGTTCACTGTGTGCCACTCTAGCTACTGATACTTACTTTAACACCGTGAAGATCAATAGTTCAAAGATACTTTCCACATGATGCCCTGGCAGGGCAGGTCCATGATGCTTGACCTTGTCCAACAAGATAATGTGATAGGGACTGTAGCACAATTCCATTGAGAAGGTAGGAAGTGCCTTTTGAGTCAGCACATCCACCATGGTCTAGTTAGTCCAATCAGCAACAAACATACAACACGCAGGTTAAAGGTAGTACATTTATTTACAGGTGTAAACACAGGCTGGTTCACAGTAGCAGTTCTTTCAGCAACACCCCCAATATTGTTTGAGAGCTAAAGTATGTCCAGACAGAGTCCATGTGACATGTAGAGGAGAGGAGTATTCCAGTGAGGAGGTGGCCCAAATTGCTATTAGGGAAGGTAGGCCTCATCGACAGTCCACAAGTGAATCAGACTAACAGATGGGCAGCACTTACTCGACTCAGATGTAAAACTATATTGTTTGCAGCTGTAGTTTCTTCATGAGGGTCGGGGAGCACCCCCCCCACCCGCTGCGAACCGTGCTAAATATGAAAAATAAAACGGTAATTAAATGATTTAATTTCCATTTTATCTTTCGTCAAGGCACGTCACAGCTGCCAGACTGCCCCTGAGCTGGGAGAAATGTGGGGCGTGTCCTCTGCTGCCGATTGGCAGAATAGAGGACTGGAACAGTGGCTGACAAAACGCTCCAAAGTGCGCATGTCAGTTTGGCTGGCTGACTGATTGCGGCCAGCCTGACGTGCACTTTGCAGCTCTCCAACCCAGCTGTCTCAGACAGCTGGGTGAAGAACAGTAAAGGTCTCCAGGACCTGATTTAGCGTCCAGCCAACCTGCTCCATCCAATCCTGTCACTTCCCTCATGCTGGTTAACAGCATGAGAGCAGTGCCTGGACTCGTTAGGGGAGCTCTTCATGCATCAGACTGAAGAAGAATACAGAGGAGGATGCACAGCCCGTGGGTAAGTACCATTTTATTTTATTTATTAGAAATGTGTAATACATGTAAGTGTAATGTTATGTTTTATTTTTTTAGTTATATAGTGGCTATGTTTTTATTTGGGCTTTTGGAGGGACGAGAGATGGGGTGTTTTATTTTGGGCTTTTGGAGGGAGGAGGTGTTTTTTTATTTTGGGAAGCCGTGGGGTGCACCACCTTCAAATGTTACCTGTCGACCCTGGATATCTTCCCCTCAGGCATGAATATTTTGTCAGTTCAGAGGTCACAAAAGGTCACTACCTGGCCTGCAAATCCAGGATTCTTACACACGTGTTGTCATTCACCTGAAGCATCCATATTGAGCCAGTAATGAGGTCCCATCCAAAACTGCAAGTCCAGGCTCTCTGACAGACAGATTATCTCTAGCTTGAAGCAGTGATGGTGTTTCAGTATTAGCATACCAAGAAGGGCTGGAATTATGTGGCCTATAACAAGTGCTGGAATTTGAAAAACAGTACTTCGGAAACATTTAATTGAGGGTCAAGTTGTGGCAACAAAAAAGAGGGAGGAGACACAAGTCATGAAAAGCAGCCTGACAGTCAATTTCTACATTTTTTTTGAAGAAATTGTCAACAAGGAGAAACATGACCTTAAATCTGTTCTGTCTTAATTAGTTCCATTTTAAAATACCTTAAAGCGTTAAGGCACCTGCTGCAGAGAGTTTTGTGTACCCAGTAAATGTCAGAGAATAGTAATGGTAAGATAATTCTGGTAGTTAATGTACTTGCTGGAGAGGTCTGTGTTTTGTCTAGTCACAGTTTTGTCTCATACAACAAGAGTAGTCTCGGACGGTGGACGTAAAGTCCTCTGCCATGCCAATGTTGACTTCTACATCCACCAATAATTAAATTGGGCCCTTTGTGTTTCTCCCAGCTATGCACTCTTAAAACATAATCCCTACAATATCCTGTACATTGATTTACAGACTTGTATGATTTATTGTCAATGTATAAGGTGTGTGTGTGACGTAAAGCACAGCACTCTGACACCCTACGTTGGGATGAGTAATGCTATAAAAGAGGCAAATATAGAAAGTAGTAACTGATATTCACATTTTTATTCATAGAAATACTTATACAGATTGATACATATGTCATTCTTACAGTGCATGCATTTCTGTTACATACAAGGGTTGAATAAGTTCAAAAGCTTGTCTCCAAATCGTAGTTTCCCTTAAGTACTTGTGAAGTGACAAAAAGGTGTGTGTCTTTCTTTTACATTCATTTCATTGATGTCCGGATAGCTCCTAGCTAGGATTATACTTGAACAAAAGGAGGGCTGATGGCCCTTTAAATTCTGCCTTTTGTTTTGGGCTCAGCTGGAATCTAAAATAAGAAAGCACCGTCTCTCTTTCCAGCTGTGTGTTGCTGCTCCAAACAGAAAGTAGACAACATCTCAGCAACGCTGAATTGTGTCCTGGAGTTGGAAAATTACACCAGGACAATTTCAGCATGTTTCAATGAGTACAGTCCAGAACCTAGATCTGGCTTAATAACAACTGGATACGACTGAACCCCCCCCCTTCATTCCAGCACTGCCTACAACCATTAGGGTGTCTCTTACCTGAAGCATCCATATTGTTCCAGCACTGAAGTCCCACTGATGTTTGCAAGTCCAGAGCCTCTATCACACAGGGCTTCTCTCACATGAAGCTTACTTATGATTCCGGTACTTAGGTCTCACCCATGTTTGCAACCCAGGGACTCTAACACACAGGGTGTCTCTGACCTGAAGCTTCTATATTGTTCTGGTGTTAATGTCACACCCATGCCTGCAAGTTCATGGCTTCTAAGTAACACAACGCGTGTCTCTTATGCCAATCTTCCATATTGTTTCAGTACTGAGGTCATACACATGCCTGCACAGAGGGTGTCTCTCACTTGGAGCATCCATACTGTACCTGTAATGAGTTCAAACCCTGTCTGCAAATCCATGGATTCATGTCACCAAGAGCTCTATATTGTGCAGGTACGGAGGATCCATCCAGTTCTACAATTCCAAAGCCTCTGTCAGACAGTGCTTCCCATTTGTTGCATATTGTGTTTATATAGAGATCCCACCAAGGACTGCAAACCAAGGGCTTCCAGTTCAAAAGCTGTCTCTCACCCAAAGCTTCCATCTAGGTCTCCCACAATATCTTCCTCTTTTGAGAGGGAACATGGGGAGCCCCAAGGGTGCTTGAGAGAGCTGGCTCCATCACTTTGTTCCCACCTGGGCAAAAGCAGCATGTATCTCTGCTCACTCCCAGGCACATGCAAAGTTGTGTTCCTTGCCCCGAAGAGTGCGGGCAGGGAATTCTACTCCCTGTCTGCACTCTCCAGAACAGGGAACCCCAGTGTCCTGGAGGATGGAGAACTCAGGACAATGCAACCAAGGTCCAGTTGTCGGTAAGGGAGGCCCCACGCATGCTCCCTCCACAAAGAATACACTGGATCCACAGGATAGGATCCACGGAGGCTCTTTGAGGCTTAGGGAGGAGGGACTCCTCCCATTATATAAATACTAGCCCTCGGGGAGGGGAGCTCCATGTCCCTTCCCCAAAAAATAACAATGCACCGACGGGGTTAAAAAAAAAGAGACAGGAGCAGCTGATTAAAAAACATGCAGTGCTTGGCGCCCAAGACTACACCTGTCCTAGGGGGTCTTGATATACATACCCTATTCCTCTGTATGTTTTTTAAAGTTTTTTTCTAGGACAGGGGACTGAGTCCCCCTGTCCTAAAACGTCTGCTGCCACATCTTTGTTGATGCGGTGGCATCCAATCACATCTTATCTCAGAATCTGTTGGCTCCACGGATCCTCCAAGGTGGAATATACCTATGGATTTTGAGAATTGATTTCTCAAAAACTACTGAACTATATTTACACCAAATCACAAAGAGCACACTTTCTAGACCAAGATCTAGCTTTCTGCCAATTGGCTATAGCTGTGTCTAATTTTCCCATGGAAAAATGAATGAGGAAAATATGTTTTGTGACCCCCGTTTTCTTAGGCCCGCTTCATGGATCGTCAACTTTCCAGGAAGGAGCTGAAGTGGATGAGATTATTTTATTTTGTAAAGTTTTGTGAAGATTTGTTAAACAGCACCAAGGTTATTACCAAACCAAAAAATTATTTTTCTATAGAAAAGTGGTCCTAACTATAACTACTCAGTGGTATTCTTTTCATTCCTCAATACCTCAGGGCCAGATGGATCATTCTCATTCGCAAACTAGGGATGTGCAATTTGCACACCATTCACTTTAAGAATGATAATGTAATTTGTGATACAACCTACTTACTCATAGGCTCCATTAGGAATTCTGCATTTGCAGGGAGTCACAAAATGACCTGCCTAAAGATGATTAATAATGCAGATCACAATTAAAATAGAAAAAATCCCATAAGGGCACCATACTGCATTGGCAGTGGGTTCTCATAGAAACTTACATTTGACCTATTAAGTTAAATGGCCGACCACAAGTAACATATACCTGCACTGCACTGGCATGATGCAGAAAGGTCCTACAAAACCAAAACCAAAACCAACCTTTAGAGAAGTCGCAACAACAGGACGTTCAAGGAACAAGAATGCTGTTAAATGTTTCTGACTCCCTATGCATGACTCACAAACTTCTATACATTTTTGAATCTTTGTGCTCATGCTTGCCACCAATAGTCTTCTGTGACCTTTTTTATGTGAAAGTGCAAATAAGAGGGACACTAAGACATGTTTTTATGATTTTGCATCTCAGTGTTGCAGGAGGTATCAGCCTCTCCCAGCAAAAAAAAACATCAACGTCTGACAGTTTATCATCACATTTCCAGAAGGGTTAAAGAGACAATTTGATATTCCTTTCCTTGGGCCACTCTTTAACAGAAGGCAGGGGAGGGTTAGACTAAAATATTCATTGAGAGGACACAGGGGAGAAAGAATGAGAATACCTGGGGCAGAGTGGGATAAAAAGGGACAGAGGGGAGAACAGGAGTTGTAAGAATGAAAATGGACAGAGGAGAATACAATGTAGGAGTTGTAAGAATGAAAGTGGGGAACACAGGGGTTGTAAGAATGAAAAGAGACAGTGAGGTTACAGAGAGACTGAAAAGAAGAAGAGGGATAACACAGAGGAGGTGGAATTTAAAAACAGTGTCAGATATAATGAAATAATGAGAAGAGACTGGTTGAGGAACATAGTGGAGGAAGAATGAAAAGAGAGAACTGGGGAACAATGAGAGGTTTACAAAGAGACAGTAGGGAGCACAGAAGCAAGAGAAAGAACATATTTGGGGGATTATTATTATTATTATTGTTACTTACAGTTTCAGCAGCAACTTCTTCAGCAGCTCAAAAGAGGTGCTATGTTTATGTATTTGTAAAGCACATGGCTAGCCAAATGTTACCTAGCGCTGAGTGACAGAATACATAGAATATGCGAAACATCGAGGCATTGTTGAGTTGTTGTTACAGGTTAGAGAAGCATGGGTTTTCCATAATTTGGAAAGTATATCCAATCCAGCGCCTTGCCTTGAACTCCTACTTCCTTTAGCCTCTCAATCAGAATCACATGATCAACAGTGTTAAATGCCACACTTAGGTCTAATAGGATAATTCTCCCTGGTCCAAAATACATTTAAGCTCCTCCGTGACAGCCAACAGGGCTGACTCCGTGCTATGCTGTGCACGGAAGCCCATTTGTGTAGGGTGGAGGAGCTGATTATCTTCCAAATAGCCGGACAATCTTGTTTTAAACAAGCTTCTCTAGGACATTTCCCATCATAGGTAAGAGTGAGATTGGTTGGTAGTTGCTCAGTACTAATTGGTCTAAGTGAGGTTTCTTAAGGAGAGGTCCAATTATGGCCTGCTTCCATTTCTTTGGAACTATCCCTGTCTCTAGTGAGAAGTTGAAAATATCTACTCTGGTCAGGAGTAATACTTGTAGGCCTTTCTCCAGAATATGAGGGGGGACCGGGTCCAGGGGGAAACTTGATTTAACCTTCCTCCTGACTTCCAGGATGTTCTCCTCATTGACCCCTGGAATAGCTGACAGATGCGTTAAAACGCAAGGAGACAAATACCTAGGTATGTGATGAGAGGGTTGGGCAAGGTTATCTGATAGCGAGTTATAAATATTCATGACCTTATCCTGAAGAATATGGCTAGCTTTTTACATCGAGCAATCGTAAGCGGAGGGGGGATGCTTCCTTGATAACCGTAATGAGTGATTTGACAATCTTAAATAATTCCTTTGGGAAATTCGAGGACTGACTGATTTGTTTCCTCGTAATAACTTGCCTGAGCCTTTTGATTTCACTATGGTAATGCCTAATAGCAGATTTATAATCATTTTTTTGTTGTGGCTCGTATGATTTCCTCCACTTCCTCTCCATTCTCTTCCAATTTTTCTTCGGAGAGGCCAGGTGGGTACTGAACCATGGGACAAATTTGGTGTTTACTTTGTGAGTTATCTTGGTCCGTGTAATTAATTCATCTAATGCTTGTACAATCCAGTACTCCCAGCATTTATAGCCTTCATTGGGATTGTACCCTAATATTGGTAGCATATCTTGTAAGGTAACAATCCAATCCTTGGGCGAGAGTTTCCCCCACCCACGCCCCAGTCTTGCACAAGGGTCAGTGACCTCTCACACTAACGATTTGTCATTTGTAAATGGAATAAAATGGTGGTCTGTCCAAGGGATTGGAGAAATTGTATTTATCTGTATCTTTGGATAATTACTAAAGTTTGGATCTGTTAGAAATGGGGTCTCTAGTTGACAGAGGTATACACCCTTGTCCAAGTAGAGACCGCAAACCTAGTCAGGGTAAGTCACACACAATCTAAATTATACTGTGCCCACCCTCTGGTAGCGTGGCACTGAGCAGTCAGGCTTAACTTAGAAGGCAATGTGTAAAGTATTTGTGCAATAAATCTTACAGTAACTTAGTGAAAACACCACACAGGTTTAGAAAAATATATGATATTTATCTGGTTAAAATAAGGTCAAATGATAAAGATTAAATAAGCACAAGTTGAGATATCACTTTTGCAAGATTAAAGAGTCTTAAATCTTAGAAATCAACAGTTGTCTCTTGATTACACAAAGTACCTGGTTTGCGTCACAAATAACACGCACAGAGACCGCAGAGGAGGAGATGCGTGGAAAATTAAGGTGTGCGTCAGATTTTCCGACGCAGCACAGACAATGCGTCGTTTCTTTTCATGCTGCAATGGCATTTGCGTTGTTTCTCGGCGCACAGTCTTGGTTCCTCATTGCGATGTGGGAATCTTTTTGATGCCCAGGGACAATGCGGGGAAATCCTGGGCACGCTGGAAGGAGTCACAAGTGTTGCATCGATCCAGTAGGGCGATGCGTTGTATTTTCTGTCGCACGGCAGGCGCTGCATTGATTTTCCACTCAGGGAATTGGCTGTGTTGTTCCGGTTCAGCTGTGCGTCGATCCGGTAGGGCTATGCATCTAATTTTCTGTTGCAAGGCAGTCGCTGCGTCGAATTTTCACTCAGGAAGTTGGTTTGCATCGTTCTGATTCGACTGTGCAGCGATTTCTCAGTCGCAAAAACAGCTGTGCTTCGTATCTGGCAGGCTGTGCGTCCTGAAGTTTCCTGAAGAGATGCAGTTTTTTTGGCCTTGAGACTTCAGAAAACAGGAGGCAAGCTCAATCCAAGCCCTTGGAGAGCACTTCTCAGCAAAATCAGAAGGCAGCAGGGCAACAGCAGGGCAGCAGTCCTTCTCAGCAAAGCAGTCCAGATGAGTCCTTTGGGCATCCAGGCAGTTCCTCTTGACAGGTTGCAGGTTCAGGTCCAGAAGTGTCTGATTTGGTGGGGTCAGAGACCCAGTTTATATACCCAAAAATGCCTATGAAGTGGGGGAGACTTTAAAGAGTGGTTTTGAAGTGCACAAGTTCCTGTCTGCCAGGGTCCCAGTAGGGGGTTTGGCAGTCCATTGTGTGAGGGCAGGCTACTGTCCTTTGAAATGTAAGTGTCAGGCCCTCCACCTTTCCAGCCCAGGAAGACCCATTCAGTATGCAGATGAGTGCAGGTATGACTGAGTGTTGTGTGTTTGTGGTTGTCTGGGTGAAATGCACAAGGATGCTGTCAACCAGCCCAGCCCAGACGTTGATTGGAGACAGGCTGTAAGGCACAGATGGATTTTAAATGTAGAGAAATGCTCACTTTCTAAAAGTGGCATTTCTAAAATAGTAATATAAAATCCAACTTCACCAATAAGCAGGATTTTCTATTCCCATTCTGGCCATACTAAATATGACCTGGTTACCCCTTTCTGACCAGGATCTACCACTCAAGCAGTATGTGAGGGTAGCCCTAATGCTAGCCTATGAAAGGAGCAGACCTCACAGTAGCGGAAAACGAATTAAGGAGTTTCCCATACCAGGACATATAAAACACACATGTATATGTCCTGTCTTTGACCTACATAGCACCCTGCCCTATTGGTTATCTAGGGCCTACCTTAAGGGTGACTTATATGTAGAAAAAGGGGAGTTTAAGGCTTGGCAAGTACTTTTAAATGCCATGTCGAAGTGGCAGTGAAACTGCACACACAGGCCTTGCAATGGCAGACCTGAGACATGGTTAAGAGGCTACTCATGCGGCTGGCACAATCAGTGCTGGGCACATGTAGTGCACCTTACTAGGGACTTACAAGTAAATCAAATATGCCAATTGGGAATGAACCAATGTTACTATGTTTAAGGGAGAGAGCATATGCACTTTAGCACTGTTTAGCAGTGGTAAACTGCACAGAGTCCTAAAACCAGCAAAAACAGTGTCAGAAAAGTGGAGGGAGGCAGGCAAAAAGTTGTGGGTGACCACCCTAAGGCTGTCAGGTCTAACAGGATTCAAAAGATGACCGTTCTCATGTGTGGGAGCACCTACTTTTTGAGATAACTATGTGGCCTCCAGGTCCTGAGTTAGTCTTGCCACCATTTGGTGATTGTGCTCATCTGAATGTATGTTATAAACCCCTAAAACTGTGAAAAATCTTTTCCCTACAGCCCAAGTGGCTAATACATCTGGTAATGCTTCCATGAACTTGGTGCTGGAGCCAGGCACACCTGTGAAAGTGCGTGTGGAGGATAGTGAAATAGCAAGCTGGAAATTTTCACATTTTGGGATTATTAGAGAGGCGGTTATATATCTGAATATATATCTCAGAATTATCGTGATTCCATCCCCTAATTTTCCTAAACGATCAAGCCTGCGGATATAGTAACCCGAGGGTAGGGCCATCAGTATATCTGGACCTGCACTCTCATGTAGCCATATGAGGACAAGACGTCCAGTTGTTCCTTCTCTATCAGCAGCCTAATTTCTCTTTTGTGACCTGGTAGGGACCTGCAGTTAACTAGTCCCATTTCCAGCATTCCTTGTCCACAATTGAGCATGCAAATCCCTCTTTCATTTTATCCTGTATTTTACATATGTAAACACAGGCATGACATTGATTTTCACTGTGTTCTATGTTAATTGATGCACATGTCTGGGTCTTATGTGGTGGCCTGAGTGACGGAAATTGTTGAATATCTTACTGGGTGGGAGGCCGGTTGGTCAGAATTCCAGGCCCCTGGTCCCGCTCGGGCGGAGACGGGCTTGCCTTAGGCGCATCATTGGTGTGCCAGTGGCACACCCGCTGTGTGCCTGCATCCCATCCACCCTTAAATGCAGTGGGAATCTAACCACTAGAGTGCCAACCCACTGGCAACTCTATGGATAGTGGAACGGAGTATTTACTCTATGGTTACCCACCCTCCCACCTTTGTAACCAGCCCTTACTTAGCGTGAAAATTGGAACACACAGTTAGCATTAAAACAAGAACATTGTTAAAAGGCTTAGTTCTATGAAAATCACAGGAATTATGTCACATGTGGTCCATTTTATTCTCAGTGAAATACTGTTCAAGCAACTGAGAAGAGGGATTTGTGCTACACAGTCATAATCTTTCAACTGGGTATCAATAATCTATCCCGTCCCAATACTGCTCAGTCAGTGCATGACACCTCGGGACATATCTACTAACAGTTTGCCATGGGTTTGTGCCACAGAAGTGACACAAACCTGTGCCAAATGTTTATCTGGGACTTCATTTCCAAAATATTGCCTGAAATTAACACAAGGCAGAGCTCTGTGCTGCTTTGCATCGCTTTGTATGCAGGCAGTGGTATGTCTGTGGGCATTGCCATGCAACCATCCATGGGTTTTTATGCAAGGATGAATCTATTTACAATAATCAACATGGTTTTTGTGACAATAAATAATGCCTCCTTGAGACAGGTGTTAAAAATGAGAATGTTCTTTTTCTAATCTGCATGTGATCTGTCCTGTTCAGCACTCATCTAAAGTGGGAAAAGCTTTAAAGTTTGTTTAGTCAGCATTTTGCACTTGAAGGGTATCCTTCCAGTACCAAACCTCTGCTAGACATCACTCAGAAACCTATTCACTCTAGTGCCAAGGTGTTGCTTGGCACCAGGCATCCTGATTGTGCGCAACCTCTATGGAAGAGAGCAGAGCCGCTGTATCTCTGCGGATATAACACAGCCTGCTCTCTCCGAGGCATGATCTATTCGTAAATCTGCTGCTTAGCTTCGAATATGGAAACTCTATTATGCACATTCCATGCGTATAAGTAATCTTCATACAGAAATCTTGCAAACATTTTCAGGGGGAAAGCACTGGGTTCTGCTCCTCTTGTCGGTGTTCTTCATTTAAGAGTGCCCAGATGAAACCTACAATAAAGACTAAGGGGGTCATTCTAACCCTGGCGGTAAAAACCGCCAGGGCGAATGACCGCGGTAGCACCGCCAATAGGCTGGCGGTGCACCGCCGGGCATTCTGACCGCGGCGGTACAGCCGCGGCAAGAAGCGGAAAGTCGGCGGGCTCCCGCCGACTTACCGCTGCCCGGGAGAATCCTCCATGGCGGCGGAGCGCGCTCCGCTGCCATGGGGATTCTGACACCCCCTACCGCCATCCTGTTGCTGGCGGGTCTCCCGCCAGGAACAGGATGGCGGTAGGGGGTGCCGCGGGGCCCCTGGGGGCCCCTGCAGTGCCCATGCCAATGGCATGGGCACTGCAGGTGCCCCCGTAAGAGGGCCCCACAAAGTATTTCAGTGTCTGCTCAGCAGACACTGAAATACGCGACGGGTGCAACTGCACCCGTCGCACCTTCCCACTCCGCCGGCTCAATTTTGAGCCGGCGTCCTCGTGGGAAGGGTGTTTCCCACGGGGCTGGCGGGTGGACTTTTGGCGGTCGCCCGCCAGCCCCGTGGGAAACCCAGAATGACCGCCGCGGTCTTTTGACCGCGGTACGGTCTTCTGGCGGTTCCCGCTTGGCGGGCGGCTCCTGTCGCCCGCCAAGCTCAGAATCACCCCCTAAGGGTCTGATTTAGGGTTTGGCGGATGGGGATAATCCATCACAAACATGACGGATATCCCGTCCGCCGTATTACGATTTCCATAGGATATAATGGAATCGTAATACAGCAGACATAATATCCGTCACGTTTGTGATGGATTATCCTCATCCGCCAAAATCTAAATCAGGCCCAAAGTAACAAAAGCTCACAAGCCTGAAAATTGCCATCTTAGATCACAGCCTGTAGGCTGACGGCACGGAAAACATGCGTGTAGCCTGGTGGGAGTCGAAGGACAGCACATGAGATGGCTCTAGGCTGATCTGCATGGCATCAGCAGGCAGTGGGGGAACTATCTAGCCTGCTGGCACACCATGGCGTGATGCAATCCGTGCAGAAAGTGCATGGCAGTGGATGAGAAGAGGCTAGAGTGAGGATGCAGAAAAAGCAACCTGTGATCGAGCATGGCGGGTATAGTTTGCCCACAGTTTGCAGGAAAGGCGACTAACAGCATATACCAATAGAGCCGGATGGATGCTGAAGGAGAGTTGGGAAGCGGCAGGTGCACAAAAATCAACCTGTCAACCCCAAAGTAACATGATTTCATTGAAGCAACAAAATAAGGGTGATACTGGGTTGCTTGTGCTCCAATTCAGGAAGGACGTGGCCTGGCAGTTCGGGCTAAGTGTTCCCAGTGGAGCAAGGTCAAGACTGATTTCTGTCCCAATATCACCAGCCTGAAAGAGGAGGGGCTGCACAGGATTCCCTGTGCCACGCGCTAACAAAGCACCCTACCTCCACCCACGGCACGGAACAAGCGCATGCCGTGACCAGGCCAAGGGCAAACCCATCCTGCACCAATCATTGCCAGGAAGAGCCAGGGCAGGGTTACCCCCTTTGACTCTACAGCTGGATACTACTTGTTATTTGTGTCAAGACCTTTTTCGTTTAAGCTTATCTTCTTATCTCCTACTATTGCACCTGACTGCACTTCTTCTGTACTGCTGGTTGGGGCGTCCAGAACTAACAGAGGGGACCGCGCACTGTTGCTGCTAACAGTTGGGGTGAGGACCTTAGCCCCAGCATTTTCAGCCACCAGGGATTTCAGTTCAGTTGGGCTCTCTTTAAGGCCCTCTTACATCCCATGATGCAAGACATCCATCACCACTGTGGTCAGAAGGGGTGACCCTTTCAACAAGAATACAAGCCCCCAGACCTATTAGCTACCAAGAGTGGGGTGTTCGCCATGGGCGCTCTATTGGCGCCATTTAGGATTCCCTACACCCTGGCACATGCATTGAAGTCGTTGACAGACAATGTGCGGAGCTCAGCTCCTAGAAACTTCACGTTGGGAGGTGGGACTTTCTACTAGCAGCTCTGCTGGGAGCTATTTTAAAACTAGTTAACTCTATTCAAGGTTACCCCTCTTGGCTCTTTGCTCCCTCTCTCCCTCAAGGTATTATCTGCTATGGACTGGCACTACTGCCTTATATAATTTTGTGGAACTTACAATTATTTTCTGCCTGATTGGACATCTTTTTTGAAAGGTCTTCTAGTTTTAACAGATCTATGAAGTGAAACCCTTGCTGAGTGTCGCTAAATTGTCTGTTGATATAGCTGAATGTGCATGGGCTGGGTTTATTGCTTTATTCTTCACAATTAAAATCTGTGGGTTGTTATTGTATTAATAGTGTTTGGGTGAGAAACCTCTTTGAAATAACTACAGACCCTTACACTTAGTGTATCCCTCTAGAGAATTGATACATTAACCGAGGGCCTTCAGGGATATTCCAGCAATTTTAACCTTGCCATCATAGTAAAACCTAAGGCTAATGACAAACTACCAGAGTTGAGAAAGGCGACAAAGCAACCAAGACATTCAGCCGACAATTGTACCCTCTATGAGATAAATGTATTGATCCAAAAGGTCAAGGACCTCTTAGCAACAAAGGACAAGGTGAAAAAAGTAGAGAAAGGCAGCAAGGGAGACATCAAGTCTTTTTTTAAGAAGCTGGCTACATCTAGAAATATCGCTCACACTAGAGCTGATGTTCATATCAATAACCTTTTATGTCCTGTGGCCAGCCAGCATAGCCATCTATCTGAGCAGGCAAGCGGCATGGGTACCACTTCACCCATTGTGGATTTAGAAGTCCACAACAGGTTTGACATTCTGTGGACTATGGATGAACTTATAATTGATCATATCCAGCCGCTTGTCTCTTCTAACAGTGTCCAGGTCCTAGATGGGGACAACATGAAGCTACAGATAAATTAATTAAACTCACTAAGAGATTGTATTGGTAGGCTGTCCAAAGCCCTCAATGAAAAAATGGAGAACTTGAGAACTTTTTTGTTGAATTTTAATCTCAACTTCCACCAAGCCAAGGAGAAGGATGATCACCCATGTACTAGCTTAATTGAACACCCGAGAACTGCTGTATCTGGTGGGTTAATAACATGCCCAGTAGCACAAAAGTTTAAACCACAAATGTCAGCTAGATGTCAAATAGGCAGGGATCTTCCCTTGCCCCTTTCTATATGGGGCTTAAACATAAGGCCTCTTTGGGGTGGGGGGCGGAGGTTCTCATTCACATACACAGACAAAAGGCTACTTGTCCATAGTTGCCCCGATACACCTACGTTAAATTCTAAGGAGTCAAGATTTAGACCGATAGAGGATAGTACCAAGCAACATGGCATATTATTGATCAATGTCCCAAAACACGCAGTAGGTACCAGGGAATCACAAGAATGACTGATCAGCTAAGCCATTCACTGGCTCCAAAAAGTCAGGAGCTGTTGATCAATTATCAGGGAGAACACATTAAACGCTTTTTGCTTCACTAATAAACACTCAACTCTTGACCGAATTGGCCTACGGTTTGCAAACCACAAGGTTGTTCACGGACCCGTAGCACTGGAGCACTGGTTTAGGCCCACCATGGGGTGAAGAGTGAAGTTGAAGATAAACTCTCCATCACTAGCAAATGTTCCCCCTGCAGTGAAAATATTTCTTACCGTTTCCACACATGTGTAGCCCTTCCTAACAAGGGCAAGAAGCAACCATCTCTAGCTGCCTCACTACTTCCGGAGGCAGAAGTGATCCAGTTTTGCGATTTATCTGCCCACCGCCTAAGGGTGGAACTCCTGCTCAATCGGTACCATAAGATTACTATCCTGGAACGTAGCAGGGGTAAAAGCTCAACTAACCGACCCTGAATGGGGCTCCTTCATTGATCAAGGGTAACAAAGACAGTTTTTAGATCAGAGTGCATGTCATTTGTCACACTCCCTGTACCATCAGTAGCAGGCAGAGCCTCTGGCGGTTTACTGATCTGGTTAAAAATTTAGATGTTTGCTAAAATCAAACGTATACCAACTGATTGTAAAGACATACTTGGCCTAGTGATTTCCACAGGTACTTTATGTGCGTTTAGGCAGATTGCCATTATATACAAACAAAAGAAGTGTCTATGATGAAACATGCCACATACTAGGTTGGTGGGTGAGCGGTCTTTTAATACCAGTGAAGGTGTTCAACCATAGGGAGAAACACAGGGGTAGTAATGTCATTTACAAGCACTACCTGAGAACGTGGTGACGTACTTGATTCTTTTGGTTGTATATATGTTCATATGGGAAGGTGAGTGAGCTCATTTATCACTCTCTATTGTGTATTTTTGCATATTATCATTTTAAACATCTACATACGCTCTCTCCCTGATAACTCACAGTTACTATGACCGACCCTCTGACATGATCGACCGGCTGCACCATAACTGGCCCAAAATAATTGCAGGCGATTGTAAGACACCAGCTGGGGCTGGGACTTTATGCCTAGTCCCGTCAAGTGAGCGATGTGAACTTCAGGCGATGTCCTCCACCAACTCAGGCCTTAAGCAACCAACGTTTGCCTTTCAGATTGCTGGATCCAGAGAGCATTGAATGGTTTTACTCCCACTGATTTCCCTCCCCGTCCCACCTGTAAAAGAGGTCTGCACGTGAGCAATGCTGCTTATATTTTCTTAGATGTCAAACTTTGGCCTAACATGACTGATGTGGAGGCGGTCCCTAGAATGGATAGCGAACACAAAGCGCTTTGTGTCTAAATTCAAGCTGGACCCTTCAAGAACATACGCAGTATTTATAATATCCCTTCAAGCGTGGTCACTATTATGAGCAATAGAAGAAACATTAAATAGGACTTGATCTCAGAAAATGCCACAACTGCCCCCAAGTCTACCAGCTATTTTTGGAAATTCTAGGCACATGCGAGCAAATTGACAAAAGACTGATCAGTTTTTCTAAGTCTTCACTGTGAAATGATGGACCAGCTAAAATACTATGGTGATGGCCCCACCAAATATAGACCCATCAGCTTGACTGACAATAGTCATCACATTTTCAGCAGACAAGTCCTGTCAGGACTCCTGTCATGGATAGCAGCTCACCATATTATTTCTGATTACCAAGCAGGATTTAGGGGCAAATCCAGCACCCTGGACCAGGTCTTTCGCTTTAAGATGATGTGTTGGAAATTCATTACCATTTATACGTGGCCTTCATGGGTCTGAGGGCCGCCTTTGATCTGGTCCCTGGGAAAATCTATGGAGGGTGTTAAAAAATGATAACATTCCTGGTGACCTTTTAAAAAACTTGAAAATCCTGCATATGGAGACCTTTGCTCAGATGAAGTGGAGTATAGGTGGTGACCTTACGCTCAGGATACCAATAAACCGTGACGTAAGACAAGGATGTGTGCTTGCCTCACGCTGTTTAATCTATACATTAAGGGTATAGTTGAGTGGCTGGCAAACTGCAATCATGACCTGCCAACATCTGCAGGTGTTAGCACTCCTGTTCTCATGTTTGCAGATGATGCTCTCCAGAACCCCACTACGTCTTCAAGCTCTCCTGGATCACTTTACATCCTTTTGTAGATCAGGGGTCTGGAGATAAATCCTATGAAGACAATATTTATGGCACTGAGCTCTCATTGTTCCTTTAGAGGTAGAATGTCAGTGGAGGCAGCGCTCTTGGAACAAGTGAAAAACTTTCTATCTGTAAGTTAAATTTGATGATAATTTGTCTAGGGCTCCCCGAGATAGAAAAAAGCAGAGCCATGTTACATCATAGAGCAGCGGTTGTTAGTAGGAAACACAAGACCAGCTCTAGTGGAACGGTTTCTCCGGCCCTCGAAGTATATAGGGCCTTTGCTGTGGCTTCTTATGGAGCAGAGATATGGGGTTGTGAAGATGGGGCCTCTCTAGTTCTAACTAAATATTAATTCATCAGGTCACTGTTTAGTTTGCCTTCAAGTGCACCTTTTGCACCATTCCGCTTTGGTTTAGCATTAAGTAAGGTAGACTCTGTGGTCCTTGTGAAAACTCTGGTATACTGGATACGTCTCTGGACAACACTGGAATTGGCCCCTTACCGGGATGCCCTAGTGGGACTTATTAACTTAGACAAAAGTGTATGCACCCCATGGCTCAAGAAGATGAAATACCTCTGTGTAGTCATTAAAATGGGGGAAGTGTGGCAAGCTCTATCCTCAATAGACACAGATATAGCTATCAAGGTGAAGAAAGCCTTTTGAGAACTCATACTATCTAGAATATGGATGACCCAAAAGAGGTGAGTATCACTGAGAACTTTCTTCAGCATAAATGTGTTCCCAGTTTTGAGCCCTATTTGGAGAGGATTAGGCCTGACCAAGCCAACATTTTTTATATTAAATTTACAAGTAGTAACTTACCGCTCAGATTTTTCACATGCAAATGAGATAACGGTATGACATCACCTAGTAATTGCCCTTTTTGCCTAATTTCCCCAAAGATGGAAGAACATTTCTTATTTTGTTGTCCAGGTTCCACTCTTCCTCCAAGAAGGTGGATCGTTCCACTAATGAGCACAACACACTGTTAGGAAGCCCATAGGCTCTTCAGATGTGACACAAAGGAGCAAAATGTTTTTGCCACCTCTAGGTTTCTACTCTGGGCATGGAGAATTAGATCATGTGAGCTTGCAAAAGAGGCTTGATGGCTCAAACTGGGGAGTGATGCTTTTAATACATGCCGTTTTCTGCATAGGTGGCATGTGCACTTTAGAAACTCTACTATTGTTATTTCACATTATTTACTTTAATGACGTCACTTACTAATAATGTGTTTTTCTAGTATTGAGAACCGGCTGGTATGTAATAATGTTTTTAATTTATTTATGAATGTACTACTTTTATGGTTTTTAAAAGGCGAGATAAAGTAGATATTAACTATTGGCACTTCTGCGTGGTGCCCGCAGTGGGAAGGGTATGCGCAGGTGTGGGTTCCGTGCAAGCTGTGCAACTGGAACCAAACTATGGGCCTCATTTACCACGCCCTACTGGCACACTGTGCCACCGGACCATCATTTTTTTGATGTGGTGTTCCCATGCAACACCCATGGAATGCTAAGGAATCTGACGCATTCCCAGATTTACAAGTTTGGGAATGCGTCGGATTCCTATGCCATCTCAGATGTGGCGTACAAGTGATGCAATGGGGAGAAATATATTTATTTCTATATGTGCTATTCTGCAGCGCACATAAATAGAGGAACACATCTCTCTTGATTGTTTTTGTGCAGGAAGGTGCCCCTTCCTGCACAAAATCAATCATCCCCACAACGCAGTCATCCTTGCACCACGGAGCAATGGTGCCTGCGTTGGCGCTAGGCAGCAATTTGTGCACCAGCGCAGGGCGAGACGACAGAAATACGATGTATCTTGTAGATACAGCATATTTCTGCCCTTTCCCGGTGGAGCAGGGCAATACAGAAAGACACTTGCTGCACCGCCCTGTGCCACGGGGCTTGTAAATAAAGCCCTGTATCCAGCTGATGAGGCCATAACAAGGGCGAAACCGGACCTGGGTTGCTTGTGTCCTGGTTCAGGGAGGACCTGGCCTGGCGGTTCGGGCTGGACTGACCCTAGAGCAGGGAAAAGAGTGATTTGCACTTGGCTGTGTCCAAACTGAGGCGACCTGGTGTGCAACATAACAATGGAGTGTGATGTGGGCCCAGAGATTACCAGTGGCTGAGACTAATTCACGCATTCCACCCATCACTTTTTTTGTGTTCTTCAGTTAAATAATAAACAAAGGCAGAAAAAGGGGGGAGATGGAGACAATCTATGGCAGCAGAAATGGAAGCAGCCTACATTTTGTAACTGGGAAACAAAAAAACACAGGAGTATTGCACATTGAATGCCTGATTTCATTTTTAAAGATAGCAAATTGTGTCCAGTTCTTGGGAACATACCCGAGAGGCATCATCTTTGTTTTGTTTCATCCTATCACATCACATCATAGCAGAGCACCTCACTTACAAAGGTATCACCCCTGTAGCTTCGAGTAGGTCAGAACAGTGTTTACTTTCTCCCTAAAGGTCATAAAGGCAGGATCACTGTGGACATTTAAGGAGAGGTTGTTCCCCTAAGATGGGCCAGCAGTCAAGAAGCCCCTGTCTCATCCTGTGCTTCTGGTTCTTGGGCAAGTAAGACGCGTGGTTGATTAAATTGGATCAGGTGTGATGATTGGGTGCACCTGATTTCCCTGCAGGTAAGGAGATGCAGAAGCTCCGACGTTTTTGTGGGTCGCGCAGTGGGGCCTGAAGCAGCCCTGAGGATTCAGTACTTTGGGTGCAGTAGAGTGACAGGTGCATGGAAGCACGTGCTACACAAAGCGAGTAAATCAATGTTCCAATTGGCTGTTCGCAGTGGCCATCATCCGCTTGTACCGCGCAGGTGTAACTGACCTGAGCTGCAGTGTCCTTCACCTGTGGCTGCAGTGTCATTTCCCCAGGAAGACCTGGCATATTGTTCTAAGAGGAAGAACTGTGATTAGCAAACTCAGGTAGACAGAGATTTGTGAGAACGGCCTATGCCCCGCCCCCATCCGTCCACGGGTGCGTTTTAGGTAAGTGGGTAACTTTTTGAAACTAATCAATGAATGCCAGGGAACGCAAGCACTAAAAAAAAAAACATCCGAAAACCAAAAAAGTTTGCTAACATATTTTTGAAAGAAAAACAATCAAAATGTGGTGAAAATGAGAGGAACACATTGCAAACCATTTAGACGAAGGTACACAGATACACGTAGAGGGGGATGGAGGTTATGGGTGTATTCCTATTTTCCAAGATTTAAAGAGACGATAAGAACGTCTTCAGACATGAACCACTAAGGTCGTACTAGAAATATATCAATGACCAGCCATGCACAAGCAGCCAACAGGAGTGTGGTAAACAAGGGCTGCTGCACAGCAAAGCCCAAGGTGGTAAAACCATCTTCTGAGGCAGAAATGACCAACATCACTAGACATGCAAAGAATGAAAGGAAGTAGAGGTCACTGGAGAAAAAAGGACGTCGACCAATAAAAAGTTGGTTACTGAAATATTTGCTTTAAACTTTTATACCAGTCGAGGTGAACAGAAGTTTTCGAATTTATCAATTAGATTTTTTTTTCTTTTCTGAGAGATGAGTTTGTATTTCACAGATAACTCCTTGGTATGCGAGATTTAAGTTGCTTCGGGGTATATTAATGTCGACTACAAAGTGATCAAGTGTGGAACAGAGGTGAAGAAGAGGCCCACCGTCCTTTCTGATTCTGGGGCACAAACATTGTCCATGCTGAGGGCACTCCACGGTGCATTATATTGAAGCAATCCTTATACCCAGGATGGTGAGTCTCCTTCCTACTGCAGGATATGGCATGGGCCAGAGTCTTCTCTTCTTGGTAATCATCTTAAATAAAAATGTAAACACTGCATATGTATCTTTCTGAAACTTACCATTTTTTGCATATCGCAAACTTTGCCACTTTTGCAAGTATTCCCCAGCAGGGAATGTTTCCCGTAAAATGGTTTTTGTTGAAGGATTCTCCCCATAAAAGATCATTTTTGCAGTGATTCTCTATCACATAACTTAAGTTTGGCAGGTATTTTCTGCAGACACCTTTCTTTTATGCTTCGCAAACGTTCTGAACATCTGGAAACTTGCAAAGTTTTAAGAGGGGAAAACCTTAATAACTTTGTAAACTCTGAATGAGATATGAAATGTTGTATATTTTAAGTGAGTTGTCTCAATAGAGTTCATGGTTACAAATGATCTCTCTTAAAAAGTTTAGTATGTAGACACCTTGGTGTTAGACCTGCGCAGAAAATTCATTAGCTGTTGTGACAGGTGCATTAATAAAATGCAATATATTTTGTGGAAGGCAGACAGCATTGGAAGCATGTTAAAAAGTGGGTTTCATGATTTGAAGCCGCCTCTGCACACTTGTATAATAACCAGGGACTGAAACAACTTTCCATTGGACTTCAGTTCCTCCCCAACCCTGCTCCACTTTAGGAAAGAACTGAAGACACAACTCTTTAAAGAGCACTAATTCACCTTTGACCTTGTACAGCCCTCTGATGTCTTTCGACCAGTTGTGCTCTATACACATACTACACGCATGCGTACAATACAGCTTACATCTGCACAAACCACTCTGCCTCTCAGTCTGAACCTCAAACCTTAACCCATCAACCACTGCCTGCCTAGAAGACCCCCCGCTGCTCCTGCCACCAGAGAAGACCACAGACTCTGGGATGTGCAAAGGGAAGCTTTTATTCAAATGCCAAGCAGCATTAGACAGGAAGAGATGGGTAGATGCACACAGGGAGATGTATTCTGTCTCCTCGGCCTGCTCTACTCCTGGGTTACACCAGCTAGTGGTGGAATCTCAAGCAGCCTTAACATACTATAGGACAAATTTATTAAAGTTTTGTGCCGCTCTGTGCCACTCAACGGAACACAAGGGCGACACAAAACCTAAAATGAGATTTACCAAGGTTTCCAAGGCCACTTGCATGGCCCTGCATGCTCTGTAAATTGAAAGCACTGTAAGGCAGCACAGATCCCTGCCTTGCCTTACTCTGCAGCAGGGAGACGTGCGTGGGTGGAGAGAGGGTGTTACCACGCACCCACCCATGGATTCTTACACATTCCCAGATTGACTCAAAATGGTAGGCCTGGAAATGAATCAGAATTGTACACCTCCCCACCAGAGACGCAATAAGAAGAAATATCTTTATTCTCCTCAGTGTTTCCTCTTTCTAAGTGTGCTGCATTCTGCAGGGCTCTTAGAAATAGGAAATGCCTCTGTGGATTGTTTTTGTGCAGGAAGGTGTACAGCACCCTTGCACCATGGCACATTGTGTGCCAGCGTAGGTAGAGAATAGGATAATAATGTTATTATCGGCACGTTCCTGCCCTCTCCCTTTCACGTAACGCAAGGTGGCATGCCAAGTGGTCTTGAAAGTAGGGGATCACAGCAAAAGCCCAGAAACTTCAGCAAAAAGACGCAGGGCATGAAGCAGGTGCGGGATGGACCTGCTCCTAGTCGGCATCCTCCAGGCATTCCTCTTCCTGGCCCTCACTGCAGCTCAGACGGTATTCGCAGATAAAGGATTGCCGCACCTGACAATCCCAGTTGTTCCACGTCTCTCTCCCTGTAAAAGAAATACTCAGTGTCAGACAGGCACCAGACATCTAGGGGCAAAGGAAGTGAAGCAAAAGTGGAAACTGGCATAAAAACATCGGGGGAGGGATTTATCACACTCAGGGGCATATTTATGTAGCTTCCATGCAGTGCTGTGCAGCAAGCAATCTTGCTGCGCTGAGCCACGTGAAATGGCAGAAATACGCCGTACTAATCATTATATGGCGCATTCCTGCCTTGTCCTTATGCTGGCACACAATGTGCTGCCTAGTGCCAATGCAGGCACTCTTGCATCATGGTGCAAATGTGCCTGCGTTGTAAGCGGAATCATTTTCATGCAGGAAGGGCCATCTTCCTGCGCAAAAACAGTCCCCTGAGTCATTTTCCTCTTTCTCTGTGTTCTGCAGAATGCAGCAGTCATAGGAGGAGGAAAAAACAAGGAGAAATAAACCTATTTCTCCTCGTTGTGCCTCTCCTGGGGAGGCGTAGCAGGTAGGGGACACTTTCCCCGGTCTACTGGAGGTGGTAAATCTGGGAATGCATCAAAATCCATGAGTGTTGCATGGGAACACACACACTCTACCCATGGAATCCTCTCCGGGTCAGAGTAACACAATACAGTGATTTGCACTCCATTGTCTTACTACAGATTTATCAAGCCACACAGGGCCATGCACCGCGGGCTTGCATGGCGTAACTAATCTGAATTAGAAGATGCGTCACTTATGCAACCCGTTGTATGGTGCAAGAGCGACACATCTCATTCATAAATATCCCCCTAAGTATGTAAAGTGAAAGATGGAGATGATGAAATGCTTGTCTCTAAAGAGCAGACCTGGCAAGTGAATACTGGGTTGAGAGCCTTATTTTGCAATGGAGCGAATCACACATGGTCAGACATACATACACACACGGTTACAGTCATGTCTATCAATGTGGCACACTTTATGAAACTCATTCTCTGAAAAACCCCACTCAGCACGAGTTAATTCGCAGGAACCCTGGTCAACTGTTTTGAATGTTATGGTTGCACTGTGTATGGAACATAGATATTTGAAGCTTTTGGTGCATATTCAACCTGCCAGGTTGGAGTCCATTGTGGAGTTTGTAAAACAACTGATTGCCCAGGTGACCCTACTCCAGAATGGCTATTCACACAGTTCACGCACCTGTGGACCCTTGTCTCCAGCCCTACCTTGAACTGCTCCATCCAGACCAAAACGTCTGAAAGAATATACCATTGTCTCCCTTTCCAAAAATCTAATCTGGAGCTCTCTGGTGCTGGCACATTTTGACCCCACAGTATTAGCAATAATTCTAGATACAATTGTTGTTACTTCACTCTAGTAGCATTTAAGCAATAACATTTATTATGATTCTAGACCAGATCTGTACTGCTTCTCCCATCTTCGGTCAGGCTCCACTCAAAGGAAGTGCTTGAATAGGTTCCTGGCGATTAAGCCTTTCAGATTGTGTGGATGATTTGATGTCCGCCTCGCTGTCATGTTGGACCTGCCTGCTGTCATTGATCCCATGTATAGGGTATCTACAGTTGCACGAGCTGAGATATCACCATCAGATAGTTCACACCTTTTCTCAGCAAAAGATCTCAGGTGGTCTCCTTGAATCATTTTCTGTTGCAAAAATGGCCACATCACTGTGGAACACCTCAGAGCTCCCCTTTTTCACTCAGAGATGATTTAAGGCCTGGTCAAATGGAGCATGGTCTGGGGCCTCCACCCTCTAAGGGCCCCCCCTCTCCCCTGCACATGAACATTCTCGCCATTTGACCTCTGGCTATTCTATTTCTCTCTGCCTACCTCTACCACTGGCTCAGGGCCTCATTACGACCCTGGCGGAGGTATTTACTCCATCACAAACATAACGGATATCCCATCTGCTGCATTATGATCTCATTTAAATATAATACGATCATAATATGGCGGATGAGATATGCGTCACGTTGTGGTGGAATAAACACCCAAGCCGCAGTCGACATCAGGCCCAGAGTCCCTCTACCCAGCGTCATCTTAATGATTTTAGGCGTCCCGGGTAAAGCTTTTGTCAACTGTTTTGTCACCCTGTAAAATATATAGGCCATCATTATGACCCTGGCGGATGGCGTTATTTTGGCGAAAGGTACTGCCAACAGGCTGATGGTAACTTTCCCCAAAATATACCACTCCATCCGCCAGGGTGGTAACGGCCGCTGGGCTGGAGACTTCAGTCTCCAGCCAGGCGGCCATCACAGTCCCACCCTCTGGATTATGACCCCGTCTACCGCCATGGTTTTCGTGGCAATCTTACCGCCACAAAAACCATGGCGGTAGGCACTATCAGTGCCAGGGAATTCTTTCCCTGGCACTGATAGGGGTTTTCCCCGCCCCCCTCCCTAGAGTCCTCCCACACCCTCCCCCCACTGCCCCCAACCCTCCCCGCATACACACAACTACACCCACAGACATGCACACGCATACTCACACGCATACCCACAGTCACCCACGCATGCATATATTCATACACACACATCACCACACACTGACATACATCCTACCACACACGCATTCACACAACACAACATACAAGCACACACACCCATTCATGCTCACATGCATTCCACACGCCTCACACCCGCATGCATGCATTAAAGAACAATTATCCCCCCCACACACACAAAAGACGCCCCACCCCCTCCTTGCCGCTGTCTGCCGCCATGATCATAGCCGGAATTCCGCCAGTATTCTGGCGGAATTCCGGCTACGGTGATATTATGGTGGACGGTAGGTAGCCACGCCGACGGTCTTTTGGAGGCTGTCACCGTGGCAGTAGTTGAGATTTACCATCAATGTTATAATGAGGCCCATAATGTAAGAATGCTTGGCCTCATGGATGGCATGAATTATCAGGAAATGGGTAATACAGTTCAAATATTTTCCATACAGGGAACCCAAAAATATGTAATGCCCCATGTCTCCAAAAACTACTTAAGATGACACTGCTTTCGCTGCCTAGTTTATCCTCTTGTTCACTTGATTCAGAATTCACAAGTATGTGCGGAATCCTCTGCAGGAGATAGGCAAGTGTACCGAAAACCTGCCCAATAGGATTCCTCGCTAGCGGATCTGGGGTAAGTCGCACTTGAAGAGCTTCATCATTGAACTTTATTTTCCTGATTCCCTCATATTTGGAAAGGGGTCAAACCACCTAAACACCCTCTTTCTTTCACTCAACTCATAATAGCTAACAACTGACAACAAATTATGTGTCTCTGTTTACTTACTGTTCATCACCAAACATGATCGTTTTCCACAGTGGTATCTGGGGTGTCCGTTAAACCAGTTCCGATAGTTGAAGGCAGTGCCATCTGTCCAAACATAAGAGTGTCTCTATAGATAAAGAGAGAAGATGCTTAGATAAGAGGCACACAGAGGTCAAGTGAGAGGGTGAAATAAAAAGACCAGCAAGAAAATAGCTTTGGAGGTAAGGTCTTCAAGGCACTGCAGCGACGTGGAGATGAATTGCAACCAGGAGAAAAGAAAAAGGTTACAAGTATAGTGCTTCATTTTCTGGTACATCCAAAACATCTTCCACCACACAGAATTTTCCATTGGGAATGTGACCTAATGTGACTGGGCCAAGTAATGTCTATTCTGGACCTATGCTAGTGGTTGGTCCATGTCTGCCACTTTATACCCATGCTTAGATATTTTTTTAGACTAATTGGGTCTGATGCACTACTTGTTGTCCTCCAGTCTTTCACTACTTTTTGAAGTATTGTTGGCATTTTTCTGACACCAGCGAACTTGTTTTAATTTTTTAATTTGAGCCTAATGAAAGTGGCTTTATTTGCTGTACATATCCTGTATGTTGATTGAAGGCTTAGAAACTATGAAAAACATTTAAAGATCTAAGAAATGGATTAAGACATTTTTGCAGTAGTTCAAGTGCCTTTTATTATAATTTTATTTATGTAGTGGTTACTACCCCTGACGAGACGTCAAAGCCCTTCTCAGTAAGTAGTATGCTACTCCTGAACCCAAAAAGGATTAGTGGTGGATTAGTATAGGGAACTATAAGGTAATTTGAGAGGTGGATAGAATAATGGTGGAGTAAAGGAGAGAGGAGTTTAGAAAATGTCATTTGGGAGATCATAGCAGTAAGATGAGGTTTGGTATGAGTCAAAGTAGAGATGGAGGAGGGAAGAGTCTAGAAAAGGGATTAGGGAGATCATCATAGTAAAATGAGGTTTGGGATGAGTCAAAGAAGGGATACATGAAGGAAGAATCTAGAAAGGGCTATTTGAGAGATCTTGGTAGCAAAATTAGGTTTGGGGTAAGCCAAGGAGGGATAGAGGAGTGAAAAGTCTAGAAAGTGTTATTATGGAGATCACAGTAGTAGAACAAGGTTTGGGCTGAGTCAAAGAGTGGAGGTAGGAGATATATTGAGAGGAGTGTAGGATGAGACACAGATTAGTGGATAGAAGACAGCCAAAGGCTTCTTTTGTGTTTTTTTTTCTTTTATAGTAGGAGTAAAGTATTAAATACGTAGATACATAACAACACAGTACATAAGTACATAGAAAGGGTATACATGTAAAAGGGAGATTATATATTGAGATATAAAGTTGTATAGGCTCAGAAATTCAAGTGTTGCTGTACTTGAACCCAATTTATTTGTGCGTTATTATATATATAAATATAATTTTATATTTTCCTCAATATGTCAATAGTGAAGCACTTGTAGAAACAATTTTTATGATAATGTTTACATATTTTATTAGACAAATAAAACAGAGACCCATAAGCATCTAATCAAATAACATATGAAAACCATGCAGTGACATATATACATGTTAAGCACAAAATTATATATATTAAATTTTTGGAAAAGGTATATTGATGGCTTGTTTGTCATTTGGGATGGCCCACAGAGCACATTGAGAGCTTTTTTGAATTTTATTGCTGATAATGATTTGAATTTGAAGTTTACTCATAAGATACACAAAACAGAAATTGAGTTTTTGGATGTGATGTTGAGAGTGGAGGGGGAAACCATACTTACCAACCGGTTTAGAAAGAGCACTGCATGAATAGTGTATTCCATGCCCGTAGCAGCCATCCACACAAGCTTAAGTGGAGCATTCCTTATGGGGAGTTACTCCGTGTTAAACGTAACTGCAGTACGTATATGGAGCAACGTAACATGGTGAAGAGATTCAGAGCTAATGTAAATGTGACCAAGGAAGCATGCAATAAGATGGTGAATGTTACTAGAAATAGCCTGTTGATAACAAAAAGAAAGATAAAGGCCAGATTAAGATTAGACTAATCACTTCATTTAATAGTGAATCGAACAATGTCAGACGCATTTTGGGGGAGCACTGGCACTTGGTTAAATCAGATCAGTTGATTAGGAAGATGGTTAGCCCTTACCCGTTGGTCACATACAGGAAAAGTAGCTCTTTGGGGGGACTGTTTGGTTCATAGTAATTTTTTTCCTGAACAGGAGGGCAAAAGCAATTGGCTCAAAGAACAAAAAGGTTTTTTTTAAATGTAGGAAATGCAAAGCTTGCACTGACAGTACTAATAAGAAGAACTATACATTACCAACAGGAAAAACGTGTACTATCAAGAAATTCATCATTTGTAATAGAGACTTTGTTGTTTACATTGTAGTGTGTGTTTGTGGCCTCTATTATGTAGGTAGCACCATTTTTTCCAGTAAAGAAAAAAATCATGTCCCAAATTACCCCATTGCAAGACATTGGCATAAGTTTCATGAATCTAGTATTCAGAAACTTTCCTTATTTGGTGTTGACAGAGTACAACTTTCTGCGAGAGGTGGCGATAGAGAACAAACTCTCAGGGAATTGGAATCAAGATACATTATTTTGCTTGGGAGTAGATATCCAGGAGGACTTAATTCTGACGAGGAGATGTTTGTGCATATTGGTTAAATTGATTTTAAGGAACAGCATTTCTGCTGATACTGATCATTGTTCTTTATGGAGAAACAACGTATTGCATTATTGCTCTGTCCCCTTCCGTGTTTATCTCTGCTCGCAATTTTCTTTCTCTTGCTCTTTTTCTCTCTCTCTCTTTTTTTTCTATGGAACAATGCTGATTGTATATGACAATTATTGCCAAGGGTAATAATTGTAAAAGTAATAATTTGCTTCCATGTATATGGTAAATGTTTTACGTTTTTTTACTTTTTGAGGTATCTTTTCAAATGTGATGTAGGGCTGTGAGTGCCTTCAGTGATGTAATTATGGCCGATATACTCCTATATTGCCTATTGATACTTTTGATATGTCACCTGACATTTTATTGAGTCATGAAATCTGATTACTTATTGGTCAATCAATTATATGTGTATATTTGGCCACTGGGCATTTGATATTTTCTTTATGACTAGTTACAAGTTAGGTATATTCATGTATATTTATTTGAAAAATCATCATTTTTAATTTGTGAATATTTTAGATCTTGATTTGGTTTGTAATACAATTGTGAATGAGTTTTTTAACATGGGGATAATCGGACATTTTTGCTTTTGGAGTATTTTATTTATGTTCCTTACATGTGTTTGTTGGATTTTTTTAAAGCACTCAGGGCTTGTTTTCACTATATATGTGGCTCTGAGGAAGACCGGTTGGTCGATACACGTGAGCCAGGCGTAAATATACTTTGCCAAGACAATGTCATCCTGGAGTGCGGACTTTTTCTCACCGTTTTTGGTATTGATTTGCAGAACAAGCGTTCTTCATATATATATATATATATATATATATATATAAATATGCAAAAAAGAATAGAGAACTCTGGATAGTTCCCAAGTTTAGGTGGAGAGCAGCTCTAGTAAGGAGCACTCTGTAACACCAGCGACACTCTAGATTTGCTCACCTCAAATGTGTGTTTATCTAGCAAAGTTTTTATGCATTGGATCAGCACAGTGCTGTCCTCGCCAAGCTAGATAGTGACAATGTCTTTTGCCGTTCATACAGCAAAGTCTTTAAGCATAGGCTTGACACAGTGTCATCCTTACCAAGCTGTAAAATGACAAAAACCATTTACCACTCCAGGCTCAGCGTTACAGCTTTGGACTGGTAAAATACCGTCCAAGCCAACCAGGAATGAGTAAAAGCAACCCCTGACACGTGTTTCACTCTTGTTAGTGCCCATCAGAGAGGTTTAGCTTTGTCCAGACACAGGTGATAATGGTCAAATTTGAAAGTTGGGTCATAAGCCTGGTTCATGACTTTTATATTTACCAGTTAAGAAGAGGTACAAATACACATGCTTGCCTGCGACAGTAGTCTTCTAAGGGATATTATTGGGCAGGCTGTGCAGAGAAAACAGAGGTCAAAGTGAGTCAGAGGGAACACGACCCGTGTTTGTACTCCAGAAACTATCAAGACTCACCCTTTCTCCTACCACCATAAAACTTACTCCGCTTATCCAGCCATATTGCAAATATAAATTAGATCCATACATATAAACAATTTAGGGGAGTTCTGCATTTTCCAAAAGGGTGTGATGTTTCAACATTTGTCATATCCTAACAGCCGGGTGTCTCTTAAAAAAAAAATCAGAGAGCAGAAACCAGCATGTTTTTTGGAGGGCAGTGCATCACTTGTTCATTCCGCATCGCGAGAGAAGATTTGCGTGATCGAAGAATGAAGAAAAATAGTGGCATGGCCAAAAAGAGGTCCCAGAGTTTTATTAGTAAGTGGCTATTTACCCAGCTGCTGGCCAAATAATACACAATCTCTGCTATTTACCCAACGGATGGCAAAATAGTACATAATCTATGCTGTTTAGCCAGTCACAGGCTAAGTGGTAGAGATGACGTACAAGTAAAAGGGTGGCTGGATAAACAGTAAGATAAAGTAGGGTGTAAATTGACGAAATGTGGCGCTAAGGGTACCAATCTACCCTACGTAAATCATGGGGAACCTCGTGAGGGAACACACCCTACCCTCTGAGGAAAAACAACCTCCAACCCAAGAAATTGACCCAACAAGGGTCCCCTTCTTGTTGCCTAGAAAATAATTTAAAGTCAATAATTCACCTAAAAAATTAATTAATCAAGTACATAAGTCCATGTTACACAAACTATTCCTCGGTCCAGGAGTCAACCACTTATTAATCGATGAGTCCAAAGTTTATTCAGAATCTGATTTATATGTGACAATCTGAAATCCACAGGATGTTATCCTTCCAGTCTCTGATTGATATTCACAAGTAAACAGTCCACACGATATATTGATCCAGCCAACACGTGTTTTGTCTTGGGAAGTTTTTATATCCCATTCGACTGTAAATGTTTATAACACCCAAGGGAAGTGCAATTCTAATAAGCAATCATCAGAAATAAGTAAGAGAACCAATGCAAAAAACACCCACAACCAAAAAATTAATTAATTGTAAAATAAATGATTAATCATCAGCAAATCACAAATAACTTGCAATCATGCTATGTGAACGTGCAAAACCATCCTCATTGAAAGTTAGAGCCAAAGAAAAAATATCCATGTCACCCAAAGTACACCTTAGTGTCATCACTCAAAAATTATACTCACAAAAAATACCTTGTTAATCCATCACTAATCAAGATATACTCGATGAAATAAGTTACTCCAATCCACATATGCTTGCAACACTTGTAATATGACAACGTAAAATCCAATCCACTGTCAAGATAGAAAATTAATTCAAAAATGGTCCAGAGTAAACACGTTCTAGCTAAGCCTCTATAGAGATTACAAAAATCAATGTGTATTATTATGTCCAGGCAAGAAATACAAATAAACCAACCAAACGAAGATTCGACCGAATCAATTCTTTTAAGGTTATAAAAAGAATATTTAAATTCACATAACATCCGAAAAAATATCCTTGGAGAGTCAGCAATTATATCGCCTCACACAGTAACCATTTAACATGACTTAAAACCAAGTTCAAAACAAAGAACTCACCCTGTTCATCTACTTCTTTCAATATTATGGTAGGCTGCGTCTACAGGTACGGACGCTTCGCGAGTGCGCTACTCGCGCGTCTCAAAACCCGGAAGTAAATATACTTCCGGGTTCCCCGCGGACCTCCACGGGTAACAAACATCGAGAAAGGACCATAACACGCTCAAAAAAAAAGAAAAGGTATATTTTATAATACAACCAACACGCGTTTATGCAGACTATGCCTTAAACTGGGTAAATAATATGTTTTTACCAAATCTATTGTGACTAAGCAAACAACTACTTCGTCAAATAGCCCATTACAGTCCACAGAGTTAAAGCAACACATATAATAATGCTCAAATCACAACCAAGTCAACAAATTAATAATGTGTACTGTCAAAGTTATTTCTATTAACAATAACATTAAGAGAAAATATCAATTAATAACTGAATATTGACTTCACTACAACACAAATAAGAGTCCAATGAAATAAAATAAAATAAAATGAAATAGAGGAACCCAAGTAGGAGAGAGTAAGTTAAAAGTAAGAATTAAGTACTTATGTGTACTAAGAAAATACTCTGACGTTTGGGGATTTTGGTTATCAATTTATAGGAGCATAGATTACAACACATATTATACAATATGAACTTAGACAAAACGTTAACATACATTAATATAGAGTACTACATGATATTGCTATAGACTTAAATCAACATTTAATCACCCAGAAAAAATTCTAGTTCTCTATCAGAGTTCAATCCTACCTCCACAGCTCTTAACCTCATAATCCATATTGCTTCTTGTCTGCGTAGACGTAGTTCTCTGTTACCCCCTCTCGAGTCACGGGTAATATGATCAAGACCAAAAAATTCAAAACTTTTCTGGAATGGTTGTGCCTCACAAGAAACCATATGTGATACCAAGGGATATCTCATATCCACATTTTTCAGTGCCCGTACATGTTCTCCTATTCTAATTCTAAGTGGTCGTATAGTGCTCCCAACATAAACTTTAGTACATCTACAACGTATTATATAAACCACAAAATTAGAATTACAATTCATGGTGGAACGAATTGTGAATGACTTGCCTTCATGAGAAAATTCTTGTAACCTATTACATGCCCAACGGCATACCCCACAGAAACCACATAAACTGGATAAACAGTGTGAAGGAGGTCTTTGTTGAGTTGGGCATTAAGAAAAAAGGATCAACAAGCAATGACGGGATGGTGGCCACCTTGTAATGGGAATGCAACATGTGCGAGGCATTTGAATGTAAGTGTATATACAAATGTACAATAGTTTGTATGAAGGTGAGTGCATAAAATAATTATGGAAGGAAAAAACAGTAAAATCAACTTTGAAAGAAAACATTAATGTTATTTTAATATTAAGATATAGAAATATAGGAATCAAAGTTCTGTTTCAGGAGCTTCAAGATATGGCACACAGAAATTTTGCATTACAGCCTAGGAGTTTTTGGTGACCTGCCAAGAATAATAAGTATGGTTTAAAATGTTTTATGCCCTCATGACAATATACAGTGCTTTTTCAAATATTCACGATCCACCGTTTGATGATTTTTGAGAGGGGCTGGGCTCTTTTTGGACTTCTTATGTAAGGCCTTGTAATAGTTTTAGGCTTCTTTTTGAGGGGGATTGTGCTTTCTTAGTATTTCAGATCTGTCAACACTGCAGCGGTCGACAAGCAGCAGCAAACATTTAATGCAAACAGCTGTCTGAGGGAGGGACACAAACCAGGGCTGGCAATTATGTCAGATCAGCCCCCCGGGGTGAGGGGTGATTAGCAAGTGCAAGGCACTGTTGCATTTGTTATTGGGGGCTGGGTTAGCAGCACTGCTGCAAAACTGGCCCCCAGTAACAAAACTGGCCCCTACAGCTGCAAACCCAGACACCACCCTTCCAGCCTCCTGAGGAAATGCCGATGCCCACCACGGCCAGACTAGCCCATGACAACTACAATAGGCAATTGGTTCTTGGGGACACAGTGCTTTGGGAAACTTGCAGGAGGTAAATTGTGTAATGGGACTTCTGTGGAATGGGGAAGTGAAAGCAGAACACAGGAAGGTAATGCATATAGATTATTCACAGGAGAAGTCAACTCTGTAGTCTGTGATCAAACACACCTGTTCACAGTATTCACCCAGCAGAGTAGGTTTCAGGCACAAATGCTTATTGATCCGATGAGCCGTTCAGCCACTCTGACGTGTCACCTGCACAATATACCTTGTAAATGGTGGTTTTGATTTTTAACTTGCCAAGCAGTGTTTTAAGTGGGCAAGGCCCTGTCCCTACTGAGCCCTCATTTCTGTTCTTGAGAGTGCTGTCCCAGCAAAACAAATCATTAACTTTAAAAAAAATCTGGGTGACAGGATTTGAGGCTGTACCTGACTAAAGCCTTTGTGGAGGAGGTCCGGGGAAGGAAGGATTAGGTCCAATGTTGTGAGGCCCTTTCAGTACCCGGGTTGGGCATCAATGTCCTGGCATAGTTTCATGACTTGTGTCTTTGTTTACTTGTATTTTATAGAACCTACCTTTAGCATTTATTTTTACATATTCTATAAACTTCTTCTTCTAGGAAGGCAAGGTTGATGCTGCACATTTAATCAGCCGTGCACCATGTGTAATCTGTACTCCTTATCCAAGGCTGGCACATACAGAACATGATATGCTACCTTGTATTGCCAGTCAGGAGTAAGCTTCTATCTCCGAGACACAGCATCAGACCTGCTGTCCAAACGATGTATGCATCATTATATAACCTACACTTAGATCTAAGGGGGATTGAGGGCATTTTGGTCATGAACATCCTGGGACTCTTTTCCTTGCGACCAACAGCTTCACTGATGTTGGAGGTGATATATCAGCCTCTCAAGGAGATTGCCATCTGCATCACAGGCAGACCCCTGCTGTTTGAGTCAGATATGAGGTTGGGGATAATCGCTTAGGTTGGGCAAGGCAGCGGGTAACACCCACTATGCTCTCAGATTTAGACACAGGGTTTTGGTAGAAACATCTAGACTCTATATAACCACACAATACTCTGTGGTGCTGCCATCCTGACATGCAGTCCTATTTTTAAGATGGGGAACCACGTAACACCAGTAGGAGCAGGATGATGACAAGTAGGAGAATAAGCGCCAGAAGGAGGACCACCCGGAGGGCTAGGGTGACCACAGCCAAGAGGACCAGGACAAGCAAAACCAGGCCCAGGGAGAAATAATCTACAGGAATCAGGGTTATCAATGCCAGAGGGGGCCAGGAACAAATAGATGATAAAGAACAGGACAAGGAAAAACAGGACTTCAGGATTACCAAGACCCAGGTGAGAAAGATCAAAAGGGCCAGGAGGATGTGGAAGAAGGGAATCTCAGCCCAATAGATGAGGCCCCGAAGAAACAGAAACACTGGGATCAGAAGGAACAGAAGGCCAAGGACCATAACGAAGATGAGGTCTAGGAGGGCCTAGGAGCGTCAACCAGGATCAGAGGAACGAGGAGGGCCAGAGTTAGGAGTAGCAGATCCAGGTAGACAGACCAAAGAGGACCAGTGCCAGGAGACAAATGGAAAGAAAGACTAGAGACAGGTGGGCCAAGACCACAGACGTCAGATCAAGGAGGACGAAGGGGCCAGAAGTTAATTGACCAGTACCAGGAAGACTACGACCAGAAAGGATCTGGGCTAGCTAGACACGGAGACCCTAGATTAGGATGACTGGGGTGATATAAAGGACCAGGAAATCTAAGCCCAGTGGGGCCAGGATAAGAAGCTCCATGAGGGTCAGACTCTGGGGGATCCTATATCCAATTCATGAGGCTCAGACAAAGGAGTACCAGAACTAAGAACAGGACTGCATGGACCAGGAGAACCAGAAGCAGAAGGATTAGGAGCATGCAAACCAGGTGTGATGGAGGAGAATTAGGGTGAGGGGAGTGAAAAGGTCCAGGACTGGGAACTTGTGAAATATGAGACCTTTCTTGACCTGGGGTACCAAGAACTAGGTGAAGGAGTACGTGGGAATGATAACCAGCCTTACCAGTACGTACAGGGTCAATATGTTCTAAGGCTTGCATGCCGAACCATTTGGGCAAGGAGCGAGTGGACTAGGGCTAGGAGGAACAGGACCAGATTGAAGAAGACTATGAAAATCAGGACCTGCAGGGCAATGGCAAACAGAACCAGGAAATGAGGATACGAAGGATAGGAACTAGGAAGACCAAGGGGACCAGTACCAAGGCCACCTTGAAGACCAGAGCAAAAAGGACTAGTTGAACTAAAAGTATCATTACTAGGAGGACTGGAAAAGGGCTAATGTCGATGAAGATTAGGATCTAGGAGACCAGAGCTCGGATTACCAAGTGTGGCAGAGCAAGGGGCCTTGACAGTGGTGGCCAAGAGGACTAGGACCAAAATGGCAAGTCTCAGAAGGACCCAAACAAAGAGAACCTGGATCAAGAGGTCCAGGATCAATGGCTGCAGTACTAGTAGGACTAAAATGACAAGAGAAATATCCAGGAAGATCATGACAACCCACATCAGACAGAAAGACTATGAGGGCCAGGATACAAGAGACCAGGATGGCCAAAAGGGAAGATTTATGGCAACTAGAGCCAGAAGGAAGTGCTCTAAGATGACTAGGAAATAAAAGACTATGGGGAGCTAGAATATCAGGGCAAAGAGGATCAGGACTTTGAGTATCAGGACCAGGAGGACCAGGGTAGAGAGAATGAGGAGCAGGGACATCAGGACCAGGATGATCACAGCCTGGAGGTCTAGGCCACAGGGCTAAGAACAGGATTGCAAGAAAGATAAGCAACAGGATCGCCAGGCCCAGGCAAACCAGATAAAGCAGGAGTTTGTGAAGAAGCACAAGGACAAGGTGAAGGAAGACCAGGGCCAGAAGGATAAGAACCAGTTCCAGGAATACCAGATTGAGGCCAATACTACCAGGGGGCAGACTAAACAAGGGAAATTCGGGGACCTGTGCCAAGAATACCAGGTGGGCCACAGCCAGGAGGAACAGGACCAGAGCAAGAAGGTTTAGAAGGATCCTTATCAAGATGACCAGAAACGGGCCTTTAGAGTGCCAAGGGGACCATAACCATAGGACTTGGGTCCAGAGTACAAACTGAAGCAGAAAGAGTGGGGTGGGAGGACCAGGGTGAGGAAGATCAAGTGGACCAGAACAGCCACGACGACTAAGGGGACTGGACATCGATGTACAGGAGGAGCAGGACCAAAATTACAAGATTCTGAAGGGCCCAAACAAAAAGAACCAGGACCAGGAGGGCCCAGACCATTAGTGCAGTGAGGACCATGAATACAAGGCTCAGGGCCATGAGGCCAAGGATGATCCAAACCAGAAAGAGAAGGGCTAAAGGGGCAAGACCCAAGAGGGCCAGGACACAAAAGGCCAGGGAAATCAAGAGGGCCAGCAGGACCAGGAACTGATATACTAGGAATCAGATGAACAGGGTAAGAAGGAGCAGGGTAAAAAGGAGTAGAAGAACCAGGTCAAAAGGACGAGGGTCAAGAGAAGCAGCAAAGGAAAGGAGGAGGTAAGAGAATTGGGCTTGGAAGGACTAGGATGGCCAGTACAACTAGGATCAAGAGGATTAAGCATACAAAGATCCATACAAGGAGGACCAGAAACAAAAGGACATCAAAGAGCAGGATGAGGAGGAAAATGAGGACCACCACTAGGAAACCAGGGTGAAAGCATCCATAATGACCAAGCCGGGTGGCTAAGAAGATGATAACTCGAACAAGGACAAACGTGACAAAGTGACATGTATGACCAGGATAACAACAAGCAGGAGAACCAGGTCCAAGAGTATCATTACATGTTGGAGGAGGAACCAAAGATCTAGTCGTGTCAGGAGCAGGTGGACGAAAGGCAAACCCAAACAAAGAAGAATAGCAGTGCTGGCCCTAGGAAAACGAGGACCACAGGGCTAGGTGGATAAGGACCCAGCATACCAGCAGGATTCAGGTGAGGATCAGCATTGCCAGGATCATGAGGTGCGGGAAGGGCTAATACAAGGATGAGCTAGGGGCAGGGCCAGGAAGATCATGGTCAGGAAGGACTACAACCAGGAGCACTACGGACACCAACACCAGGGTGACCAGAACTAGTGAGACCAGGGGGAGGATGAGGATCAGGAGGACCAAAACAGCCCAGAAAATGAGAACTTAAGGCATAGAAGGACCTAGAAGAGAAGAAAGAAGACCAGGAGCAGGAGGACACTTATGTGAGTCTATGCAATATGTATTAGCATATCACTCTTGTAAAAAGTTTTTATTCACGCTTCTGATGCTGCCAACTCTGAGAAACCCCACCTCTTCAGCCCATGTATAGAACTGGTAAGCATTTGCTGAAAAATCAGAGCATGCAATAGGAATAAAAAACTAGGACTGTTACACTCTTACCATTGAGTGATTAAAGACACTGTCTGATACTGGCACAGTAGTCTGATGGTAGATCTCAGGGCATAGGGTCTGAAACTTGACAGAGGAGTTTTGAGCTGGATAGGTGCAAATGAGTGTGGTCTGTGAAGGATAGCAGAAAGAGTTTGAGAAACTCAGATGGCTGAAGTCAGGAAGAATGGTTGATGGTTAACAAAGGGGTCAAAGGGATCTGGCAATTAGCAAAATGGGGGGAGGTCTGGATCATAAGAAGTCTCTGATGAGCAGAAGAGGAGACTCCAGATAGATCATCTCAGATGGCCCGAAGAGGGTTTTATATGACTCCCAGTTTCCGTGTGTGTATGTGAAGTGGGTATTTAGCAAGTACGTAGTAGTAAGACGCCTTGTGTGATGAAAGTCTGAGTGCATGGACCAGTGGGATGCGTTTTGCAAGGTGTGATGGAAATTAGATACAGCTTCCCTGCACAGTGGGCTTGTATTGACTGCATCCCTGTGGAGGGAGGGCGGACAACCAGAACTAAAGTGAGGGAGAATAGAGAAAAGGCTACCCAAAGAACTTCTGTGAGTGCCTTTTTAGCAAAGGGCTGCTGATTAGTTCTTCCTGAGTGATGACAACGGGCAGATGGTATGAGTAAGGGATAGGTCATAGGTTTCTATTGTTAAAGGTGTCAAGGTTTCTAAGCATGGCAGCACTTTTGTCTGTGTCTGATGACTGTTCAGGAATGCTGATGACAGCCAGGTGCTGTGATCTCATGCTTCATTGTGTCCCAGTGTTGGATACGTGTGCTAGGAGCCAGAACTATTGCTTCTGTTGTGAGAGCCATCACATAGCACGTAGGCTATGTCTGACTTACAGCCAGAAAATGATAATTTAAAGAGAACCCCCCAAATTAGTTCTGAAATCTCAACAGTTGATCCACCTCCCCTGTTTGGAAAATGAGTATTAACGTGGAGCTGTGAAATGATCGATCCGTAGGTCGCAAGAATGGAGGTAACAAAATATCTCTGCTTATTCAGTGTCTTATTTCTTACAATGTTTGCAATAAAGTCAACAAATAAATATTTCTGTGAGGTTTTTTCTTCTGTGTCTTTGATGCCCATATGTGTATCTCTGATATACTGGGAAATGTAATTCATATTCCATTGACATTCAGTTCAACTAATTTTAGCCCCATTCCTTTGCTTGTGGTTCCTCAGCAGAATATGTCCTCTGCTGGTCTGACGGAGTAGGGGCCTTTGAAGGAAGGACTTTGTACTGTCTACCTTATTTAGAGTAAAACCTGGCTGAAAGGGACAGGAAAAATATAATGACCCCGCCACCCTGGGAGAAAACTGTAAGCATGCGGGACCTTCAGCTTTTTGTTTTTCATAAACAAACTCCTGCTTGTTTGGAAAGTTTGCTTGCAGGCCATCATGTCTGACAGTCCTGTCCCTCAGTATTTCCTTTAATAGCACTTGCATAGTTCATGGACGAACATAAATGTCTCTGGATAAGCTTAAAGTGTAGAGGTAAAGGGCTAGATTTACAAGGCCCTAGTGCCTCCCTGTGCCACACTACCGTCATATTTTTTTACGCTAATGTGGCTCAAGCAGGCAATTTTCGCTGCGCCATGTTTACAAATGCAATGCTTCAGGCATAATGTACGCAAGGGGGGTATTCTGGCGTTAGGAGGCACGCAAAAATGGCGCAATTAAATTTACAAGATTTCACTGCACCATTTTTGGCGTCATGTTTAACGCCTGCTCAAAGCAGGCGTTAAAGTGACGCACCCATTTTAATCAGTGGGCCTCCTTGCACTTTGCTGCACTAGCGTCCAAAATTTTCATGCTAGTGCAGCAATGCACCACAATAGCGTCAATCATTTTTACACTATTGGCTTAACATGCGCCATGGTGCGCTGTATTGTAAATACGGTGCATCCATGGTGTCATTAGGTGGGGCAGGGGTGACGCAAGAAAAATGATGTGCCAGTTTCTTGTAAATATGCCCCAAACTACCTACATCACAGAATGCAAATTGACCGCGCAGGTTTCAACCAATCTCAAAAGTCATAGGCCTGGGATCGGAGAGGGGGCGTTCTTCTAGGCTTGAGTGTCCCCGACCCCAGGCGCTCTGACAGTACAAAGGTGTGATGATAAACGTACCTGTGGTAAGTAGCGTCCTCCCACCCAGACATGTCTCATCCCGCAGGGAAACAAACGTCTAAGTTTTCTGTTGAGCTGTTGGCGATGTATAGAGGCCAGGTGACCACGTCGGATGCGCCTGCTGCAGAACGACTGGCAAAGAAAGGGGGGACAAGGTGTTAACACGCCACGTGACACACCTGATAGTCCTATAATTGAAGAGGAAGATCTTTATAATATGAAACAGCGCACCTGGACAGGGGCTTATGTTAGATTTGCTCACAAATGTCTTCTTTGAAACAACTCACATGCACCTGTCCCATTGAGGCTGGATTACAGCGGGCGTGTTTGCGCAGGCGCACCGTGCTGACACAGACACAGGGCGCCATCTTAAATGTCAAATGCATCATTCAGGAGGCTCCTGCCTCTTTAAACCACTGCTCCATCTTTTAATGCAGAAAGAGGGAGGCAAGACTTCACAGAAGGGGAGTGAGGCCATGCATGGGCTGCACAGTCTGACTACATGTGGCTGCAGGAGGAAGCTTTGAGGGGGTGGGGCTCAGGAGGGGTGTGTGTTAAAGGGCCGTGTATCTAATGCCTAAAAGTCTGCTGAATTCCTGCCAGTATCTTACAAGACATTTTTAGAAGAGTCCCATGCTAAAAAAAAAAGCAACATACCAGTGGGATATGTCTCGCTCCGCTATTTGTTGTGCATTGATCCATACACCCTCTAAATTTAGCAATCGGGACATCCACCAAACTCTAAATAACCCCCTAAATCTCCCCAGATCAACCTCCAAGGAGGAGAATGTGTCTACATCTGATGAGGACTCACTGATGGTTCTAGCTCCCAAAGAGCTTCCCGGGTTGCTCGTTCCTCTACGTATCTGGACATCAATAGCGAACCCCTTTATGGTTCATTTGAAGTCCCCCAACCCTATGCCAAGGGACTGGTTCCTTTCATGACCTGTGTCTAGCTCGCCCTCTAGGAAAGGACCTTGTTTGCTGAGCTAAGTTCCCGAGCCCTTGATTGAAACTTTGCTTTACCATGGGGAACAATCCTTGGCTGGTCTCATCTCTTCTGGGATCTGATAGAGACACCAAGAGGAGCGCTGGGCCACCTTTTAGATGCCATGATACATTGTCTCATTGCTAAGGGGGGCAATTAAAGATGACATTGCCATGTAATTTGCACCTCTATCAATAAAATCCTTTTTGAAGGCACATATTGTACTGTCCATATTCACTGGTTATGTAGGACCTGCCCTATCTCTGGAGTGGTGGTCTTCAAACTGTGGCGTGTACCCCAACCCTCCCGGGGGTCCATGACTACATTCCCAGGAGGTGCAATTGCCTCAACAAGTACTTGTAAATGAGGATGTCCTGGGACCAGGACTTTCTTTACTGGTACATTTCCAGGCTGTCTTCATTTACATGCAGCCCTTGTAGTGCTTTCAAAATATATACAAACATATTTACTTCGATTAGCTTAACTTGCATGCATTTTTCGTTTAAGGTTTGTGCATTATTTTATATGCAATTGACTGAAAATATAAAACAAGACACATATAGAACATTTTGTTGCTTTTAGCCACATTTTTGACCCTGCCACAAGTGGCAAATTAATTGGAAATACATTATTTTACATTATCAAATTTATTTGGTTAATGTAAACACTTCAGATGGGAGGAATATTGACTTCTTTACTGATAGTGTTATGATGTCCCAGCCTGGAACATAAAGCGCTGTAAATATGCATGTCATTATTTTAAAATGGTATTGTACATAGTATAAGGTTGCAAAATGATAAGGTGTTTAAAGATAAAAGAAGAGTTTTCGATGTATATAATTTAGTAATAGGTCATTTTACATAGTGTAAACATGTTTGTGTCTATCAAAAGGTAATTTTCTATAACTCAGCTTAGAACACCCAGGCATTAGAGAACACCCTGATATTATGTATCAAAAAGAATGACTCATCGTCACCATGAAGCTTCAAGTGACTCCATCAATTAAAGCCTACACTGGCCCCAGCCAGCATTACATTTGGTAAATAACATACTGCACACATGTACATTTCTTTCAGGGAGCAGGCACCCTGGTGAGAAGGCCTCTCTCCTCCTTAGCTTTGTGCCCTGTCCTCCCCTGAGCTTCACAGCACAGGAAAACCCTTTCCCATCCCAACCCCGCTCTCCATCCACACTTTACGCAGGGGTACGTCCAGGGCCTCATTAACTCTCCAGGAATGCGTTTTGTAACAAACAGTTATGGGAGCTGCTTTTGTAAAATGAAAAAAGCATGGCCATGTGGATGCTCACAGATCCTGTCCATTTCAGCCTCTGTTTACGTGCAGATGTTCTTTAAGGTGAGTCCAGGTGTTTACAGGGAGGAGGCCGGCAAGGCCACCTTCAGATGCTGAGCTCCGATTGTCCTGTACCATCAGCCCGCTGAGAAATGGCCCCAGTGAATGAGTAAATTCGTGAAATCCTTGGACAGCATTAAAGGGATGGCCCTGATGAAGGGACTCTAAATGGGAGATACTTTTTTAGTTTACATATGACAGAGACAGTTTCCTCTGAGAGATGTCTTGAGGATGGAGGGGAGTTATTAGGGCTCTTTTTTAAAAGAGCCACTGATGCAGCAGATGCCGTGGGCTGTGGGCCAGGGTTGTGAGGGCAGTTTAGGCTGTCTCACTAGCAAAACGTTGGAGCCATTTTCCTTGCTAGTTTTAGGGGCAAGGTCGTCCTTGCTCACAGGGAACATGGCACAAGCAACGTGGGGTGAGAGATGGAACTCCCCCCCCTTTTCTTTTAAAGAAAGAGGCAGACAGCCTGCTTTGGGCGTCAGGCCTAGGAGTGATAGCCCAGTGGAGTGGCCTACTTTGCAGGGCTGGAGCTATCATTAGTGCTACAGGTGCAGTGGCACCATGGCTAAATGGTGTTAAAGGACAACTAAACCCCAGTTATGGCTGTTGGACTATGCTGCCTTGCTTGTCTTAAGGCCCAGTACACATTTGTTTTGCCAGCCTTGCTTTGTGCCTAGGATAAATGGCCCAACAGAGGCAAACATTGAAGCAGAGGCGCTATCTTAGCTGGATCTCAGAGAGATGGCAGTAAGATGGTGGTGCAAGATAGAGGCCCATGTCGTTAGCACAAGATAGAGGAGACTGTCTGCTTCTCAAGGCAATAACTATCATTAGTGAAGCAGAAACAGTAGCACAGGAGCCCAGGACTGTGAGGGTTCACTGCATCAGAACCATGACTGCCTGCCGTTACACAAGGCGACAAGGAACTCATTTCCTTGCTAGTGTTAGGGCTGAGGGCATCCTTGCTGCAAGGAGTAGACACTGCATGGGAGCTCATTCCTTCTCAAGACAGAGTTTTTTAAAAGATTGGAGTGATGCCCAGGCATGAGGGGAAAGGGTGAAAGAGGCAGCCTTCTTCTCAGGGTTGCGGCTGCCATTAGTGCAGCCGGTACCCCGACTCACGACACCCCAATTATGAGGCCTACTGCTTTTGGCCAGTTTCTGTTTTTGTTTGATATATTTGCACTTTTAGAAGTCTCACATATAGTGTGGATTATGGGCTACGGAAAAATACCTCTGAAACCATCTCAGCCTTGCCCCTCCCGCTCCCCTATTGTTGCCATAAATGTTTGGAGAGGGGCCTGACTTCAAAACATTTTGCTTAGGTGGACTCAGAGCAAAAAATGTTTAAGACCTCTGCTCTAGAGAGATAAGAACTATTTACAGAACAGAAAATTTGCTCTTTAAAGAAGAGAGTTATGTACTTTACATACCTCAGCTCTGTTGAATGTAAACTTGTAAGTGAAAAGTTTGTAGCAGGTGTTACCAAACCGGCGCCAGCTCTGGATTCCACGTACGGGGCACCAGGTGGTATCAGAGATGTTCATTTTCTCGCACGGTTCTGATGCTGAGGCCTCCTCCTCCTCCTCCACCATGGCATCTTCCGTCATTACTTCTGCAGAAATCAATGGTAAAGAAACTCTCATGATGCTGAATTGACTTTTGGTTCTAATGCAAGTCTTGTGACATGGAATGTCACCATCACTGCAGATGTCCCTTGCACTGGACCAAAGGCATGTCCCAGAAGGGGAACAACTACCACCTTCATTAACCTCCTATCAAGAATGCTCACTAGTGCAGGGTACTTCCAATTGAGTTGCTTTTTTCCACATGCTACTTACATATCAAAAATCCCAGCATTTGTAAGACACATCTCATGACCAGTTCTGCTGACAGTCCACCAGGTGTGGGGCTACACTCTTGGCCCCCCACACCAATATTGTAGACTATTCCTGTCCTGTATAAGAAGTTTAGACATTTGTGGTGATGTAGGAGTGTTGAAGTGTTTAAGAAGGTTTCGACTACCATGTCATGGGCATTCAAATAGTCCCAGCACAGCTACTCCTCACTCACAAAAGAGAGGATGACCTCATGAGCAGGCGAGGTGAGGTCATTAACACTTTATCTGCTGTACTAGAGAGGAGACTAAAGCAAGCAGGGCGTGGCAATGCTTCCTTCCCCTTTTGAATGCAAAGTGTCTTAAAAATACTTCATTCTGGATGAGGCCATAGGTTCCTCCTCCTGTGCCCAAGGCTTAAGGGTCCTGGATCACTTCTATGGAAAGTCAAGTCCCCATCTGAAGAGGGCATTACACCATTCATTCCCCTTCAGGTACCAGATGTCATGCGAGCTAATTGACAGGATATCGCCCATTTTGTCACTATAAACCTTGTTAGACATTCAATATGAAGGGCTACAGATCACAGAGACCACAATGAATGACCATGGATGAATGCCCATGTCAGCCAAATCAAACTATGTAGAGATAGCTTGACAATGCACTTTTATTGTTCTTTTCTTATTCACGCGTGACACCCCTTCCAGATCTTGTCCTCCATTTTCACTACGCAATGTCACCACGGTGTGCCCTCCCAAGCCATGCAGAGCTTTATGACTTCCTAAGGTCACCTCAAGTTGCTAAGAGGGGAGAAGAGAGATGGAAAAGAGGGACCAGGAGAATGACAACACAGGGGAAAATCGAGTAAAAAAGGAATGAGGTTAATGGATTAGTATGTCACTAAAAGTTGCAATATTATAATGTTAGGGACTGCCCTGAGGGTCCCGGCTGTTACGTTTGCCAATTGGCCAATCATCAGTGTAGGCTTCTAGGGGCTGGTATAGTTTGTGGGTAGCTGCCTGAGATTATAAAGTAACAGCAAGGTGGTTTTCTGTTGAGTACAAAACATTAAATACTTGTCATTTTCACACATAAAAATGGTGGGTTAATCCACATTGCGGACATTTATGAAGCTGACAAGATAAGTCACAAGAGACATATCACAGCGCTTCTACTGGAACATAGCTAAGTAAGAGAATGGCCACTAGGATTACATGCCTTGTGAATCATACATGCAGACACACCAATAGGGAGCAGGGCTTATTTAATTATACATGGGGATAGGCCAGGAGGGAGACTGGATTTTTGAATCAAACACAAACATTGGCCAATTAGCGAGTAGCGCTTGTGAACTAGAGCACATGGGGTGAAGAAGGGCTAAAAGGGCAAAGGGTCTTCTGTGTGAGGATGGGCCAAATGGGCAAAGAACATTGTAAACCTAACATACTGATGAACCAGTGAATAAAGAACTTTGAGATCCTTATATGGCTTGTCCATCTTTTCACATGGTTGAGAAATGTCAAATGTTCTTCTTGAGCTCCCCATCACTAAATGGAACCCATCATTGAATCCATCATTACCTTAGTGATATTTCTAGTGTTAGACCCATCCTCACTGTGTTATACTTCTTTTGAGAACTCCCTTATCCTTGCCTAGTAGGCACCATGTTTTTACATGACACTTCCATTCATTTTCATGGACTGCCCTTGACAGAGCCCCCTCAGAGTCCTCCTCATCAGTGTGAGCTTCTCATCATGCACGTCACTAGGCATTACCCGGCTCAAGCCTGAATTGAGTTCAGGGCCAATGCCCCATCAATCCTGGCCTCTCAGAAAAGAATGCCAACAAAAATATCAGTTCTGTGTCACTTTTTATCAAGGTTTTGTGGAAATAATATACACACGGAGTAGGGAAAGACCATCAAATCCAGGGAATATAGCCCACAAGAAGCCTACAAAAATCTTAGCTCTGGACCAACTTCAATGAAAATGATGAAATGATGAAAACAGTGTCAAACAGGTGAGGGCATTGGGCAGACCTGGCTGAAACGAGGAGACAAACACTTGCATGCTAACCCTCTGCCAGCCTCCCAGAGAAGTATCTGTTCATGAAGACGTCAATTTCCATCCTTTTACTTCTACTCAGATCTGAACTTTACTAGCTTTTATGTCCTCATGCTGCTCCCCTTTTGCAAGCACCAACTCCGGACCCTAGGATGCTCAATGCAGTGGTCCTCAACATTTTGACTTCTGTGGATCCCCACTTTATCATTATTGGAACCTGAGGATCCCCACTGAATCATTACGGGAGTCCAGGGACCCCCACTTAGCCATTACTGGAATCTGAGAACCCCGGCCTAACCATTGTTGATGATTTGAAAGGCAAAACAATACACAAAAAATACAGAAAAAAGCATTCATCCAGCACATACACAAATGCTAACAAATTTTTTTTGTTTTGCAAACAAATATAAAACATTTTAAAAATTAATTGGAAGGTTTTTCTAAACTTAATTGAAGCCACACATCATCCATCATATATGCGGTTTGATGCACCTGCACCGCTCCCACAAATCAATCTGAGGATACTAATTAAATTTTTAGTCTCCAATTTCAAAATCTCTGCACATTCACAATATACTTTAAACATTTCAATTGCATATTTGGCCACTTCATTTATATAGACTTTATTAATCTGTTAATATTATTTAATTTTCTAAGCAGTCGCAAAGCCCCTGAGAAGCCTTCATGGTCCCCCGGGGGTCCCCAGACCACAGGTTGGGAACCCCTGCTCTCTGCACCTACGATTCTCTCTGCTATGTGTGGTGCACAATGAAGCCCCTTATTCAGTGAAGGGCTTGGCAATTGTTTTAGACTCAGAGCCATTACATTCTTTCCCTGGGGCGATCTGTACCTACTGCCAATGCACAGCACTTTATATGAAATGATCTTACTATCACTGCATGGCACTTCACATGAAATGATCTTACTGTCACTGCATGGCACTTTACATGAAATGATCTTACTGTCACTGCATGGCACTTCACATGAAATGATCTTAATGTCACTGCATGGCACTTCACATGAAATGATCTCACTGTCACTGCATGGCACTTCACATGAAATTAACTCACTGTCACTGCATGGCACTCTTCATTGATTGATCTCACTGTCACAGCATGACACTTCACATAAATTGATCTCACTGTCACTGCATGGCACTTCACATAAATTGATCTCACTGTCACTGCATGGCACTTCACATAGACAAAGTCAGTGCATGTCACGTCCCATGGGATGATCTGATTTTACGGCCAGTGGACAGCACTTCACATGAAATGATCTCACTGTCACTCCATGGAATATCACGAGTTGATCTCACAGGCACTACATGGCACGTCACATGAATTAATCTCATTGTCACTGCATGGCACTTTACATGAATTGACCTCACTCTCAATACATGGCACTTCACATGAATTAATCTCACTGTCACTGCATGGCACTTCACATGAATTGACCTCACTGTCACTGCATGCCACATGAATTGATCTCACTGTTGCTCCACTGACACCCCACATTGATTGTTCTCACTGTCACTGCTTGGCACTTCACATAGACTGATGCTTCTGCATGCCACTGGGAAGTGGGGTGATCCGTTCTTACTGTCAGTGCATTGCACTTCACATGAATTGATCTCACTGTAACTGCATGACACTACACAAGAAATGTTCTCACTGTCACTGGATGGCACTTCATATTGAATGACTTCACTGTCACTGCATGGCACTTCAAAAATTGATCTCACTGTCACTGCATGGCACTTCACATAAATTGATCTCACTGTCACTGCATGGCACTTCACATAGACAAAGTCAGTGCATGTCACGTCCCATGGGATGATCTGATTTTACGGCCAGTGGACAGCACTTCACATGAAATGATCTCACTGTCACTCCATGGAATATCACGAGTTGATCTCACAGGCACTACATGGCACGTCACATGAATTAATCTCATTGTCACTGCATTACACTTCACATAGATTGATCACACTGTCACTGCATGGCACTTCACATTAATTGGTCTGACTGTCACTGTATGGCACTTCACATTAATTGATCTCACTGTTGTTCCATGGGCACACCCCATTAATTGTTTTAACTGGCACTGCTTAGCCCTTCACATAGACAATGTCACTGCATGTCACTTCCCACGAGATGATCTGATCTTACTGCCAGTGCACAGCACTTCACATTAATTGATCTCACTGTCACTGCATGCCACATCACATGAGTTGATCTCACGGGCACTGCATGGCACTTCACATGAATTGATCTCACTGTTGCTGCATGACACTTCACATTAATTGATCTCACCGTCACTGCATGCCACTTCACATGAATTGATCTCACTGTTGCTCCATTGACACCCCACATTGATTGTTCTCACTGTCACTGCTTGGTACTTCACATAGACTGATGCTTCTGCATGCCACTGGGAAGTGGGGTGATCCGTTCTTACTGTCAGTGCATTGCACTTCACATGAATTGATCTCACTGTAACTGCATGACACTACACAAGAAATGTTCTCACTGTCATTGATGGCACTTAATATTGAATGATTTCACTGTCACTGCATGACACTTCACATTAATTGATCTCACTGTCACTGCATGGCACTTCCCATGAATTGATCTCACTGTCACTGCATGGCACTTCAAACAGATTGATCACACTGACACTGCATGGCACTTCACATTAATTGGTCAGACTGTCACTGTATGGCACTTCACATTAATTGATCTCACTGTTGTTCCATGGGCACACCATATTGATTGTTCTTACTGTCACTGGATGGCACTTCACAGTAATTCATCTTACTCTCACTGCCTGGAACTCCACACAAATTGATCTTACTGTCACTGCATGGCACTTCACAGGAATTGATCTCGCTGTCACTGCATGGCACTTCACATAAATTGATCTCACTGTCACTGCATGGCACTTCACATAAATTGATCTCACTGTCACTGCATAGCACTTCACATACATTGATCCAACTGTCACTGCATAGAATTTAACATTGATTGTCACTGCATAGCACTTCACACCACTTGCCACAGATGCCTGTTCCCACACAATGAACCTTCATAAGTATTTGTTTTGTAAGTCCACGGCCCTGAAAATCTCCCTCCATGGCACATTATATAGAATACAACGTTCGGTGCCTTGTCTCACCACAAAGTGGTGTCTGATAACACTTTGATGTTCAGAAATTGAGGGAAAGGCAACCCATGTAGACCCGGAGACAGCAAGTGAAGTGGAGAGCTGGAGAAATCAATTGGAAGTTAGAGCTGGAGCTAACATATGAAAAGCAGAGCTGTCAATGCTAAGTAAAGTCTAACGCTTGGTATACTTAGTGAAGTCTGGAGATATCAAGTGATGTGCAGAGCTGGAGATATCAAGTGGAAAGCTGAAGATATCAAGTGAAATGCAGAGCAGGCGATATCAAGGGGCTGGAAAAATCATGTGAAGAGTAGAACCTGAGCTAAGTGTAAAGCTGGAGACATCGCATGATGTGTAGAGCTGGAGATATCAATTGAAATGTAGAGCTGGAGCTAAGTGTGGAGCTGGATGCCACATGATGTGAACAGCTGGATGTATTCTGTAAGGAGCTCCCCTAGTCTGCAGCCCAGGAAAATGCCAAAATATCAAAATAACAAGTCTGGACTTTCCAATGAGGTGGTGGCACACTGTCCAGTTATGCTTTGCTTGTGCCTCCATGGGTTCCCTATTTATAGTCCCTCTCTGCTGGCATGGATCTACCATTAAACTCCCTCTGAGCTGGCTTGGCACTTCCAGTAGACACCCTTTCAGCTGGCACATGTCTACTCTTACACACCTTCTGAGCTGGCGTTGTTGAACCATCAGGGCCTTCTAACCTGGCATAATGCCACCCATAGTCTCCCTCCGTGCCTACAAGGTAGAGCAGCACTTGTGGATAGGGTCTCCGTATATTCCAAAATGATTTAAATTCAGTAATTTGTCAGTACAAATGATTTTTGGCTCGGCATCAAATTATTGAGGCCCCATAGAGGTCATAGTTAGTGGAAACATGGAAAAATGACAAAAAGCCAGGGAGTGTATATCATGATTAATTTCTGGTGGCTGGAGCAGGGTGTGATGAATGACTGCATACAAATCATTCCAAACAGACATTGTTTTCTTTGCTTATAAGGTAGAGCGCTGATTTGCGTTACTCTGAGTAGCTCTGCGTCGAGGTGGGGTTCCATGGGTGGTACATGGGCATTCCCTTGCAACCACCCATGGTTTTTGATGCAGAATGCTATCTACTAACAATAGTATACAGAGTTTTGTGTCACAAATTCATGCCACTTGAAAGCAGGCATTAAAATGGATACAATCGTGTATTTCTCCTAAGTTTCCCTGCTTTGCATGTGTGCTGCACTGTACAGCACACTTCCAAAGTGGGAAAAGTTGTTAAATTAGTCTAAACTCAGTATTTTGTACTGGAAGGATAATCTTCCAGTGCAAAACCAATGCTAGACTCGCCCAGACACCTTTGCACTACAGTGCAATGGTTTGTTTGTGGTGTTTGTGTGTGTAGCCCTTGGCAGCCTGATTGTCCACCGGCGCTAGAGAGAGAGCAGGATAGTGCCATATATCCGTAGATAACCCTCTCCCTGTAACACAATGCAGCACAGCAACTTTGGGTGTGGCACTACCTTGTGTGACAATTTTGCACATCTGTGCCTCAGTCTCTGCAAGGCACGGGGAGATGAAGGCCCTATGTCCCTAGAAGGACTTCTCTTTTGAGCACAATCTTAAGATACAACAGACACTGTGTTCTTACCCAGATGGCGGCACGCCCCCAGTCCCAGGAGGGTGAATAGTATGAGCAGGGATTTCATCTTGCCAGAAGATGGATGGTCCTGTCCCTCTGTAACCACCAGCAGAAGATGGTCGCCTCTAGAGATCAGCCTACGGCTTGCTCCTTCCCTCTTTTGGGGAAATCCATTTATAGAAGGAATTTGCAGAAGTGTGTAGTTGAGCCACCTTTGATATCTACCTTATCATCACCAGTATCACTTTTATCTCTAAGCCAGGCTTAACTAAAGGTGGAGAAACACTTGAAAACATCCAGGGAGTGTCAACATGTAAACCCCCACCTCGCGTAGGACAGACACAGCCTACAGTGTGGAAAGCACCACACACTGGACCTGATGCACCTCTTGTTATGTTATTTGAGGACAGGTCATGAGTGAAGGCCTCCCTCACTTTAGTAAAGAGAGGAGTACATGTAAGGTTGTGATTGAGTCAACAAACTATGGTTGTGTGCAGGTTAATAGAAATCTATTCATTTAGAACTTGCATTTTGGACATGGAGCAGTAAATATGCAGTAAATTCTTAACACTGCTGTACAAAGAAGACACTGATTTCGTAATATTATTTTTTATTGTTTCAGCACAGGTGGACTGAGTCCTGTAACAGTGGCACCGTGTGCAGCGTATCTTGCATTGACCTAATACCCTCACCTCAAGCATCAACAGTTCTCCAATACTGAGGTCCCATGAGGTCACAGCCATCCCTGCAGACCTAGGGTCTCTAACACACAGGGGGGCTTATTTTCAATATTTTGGTGCAGGGCAGCGCCACAAGGCTTCTTGCAGCACTGCTCTGCATAAAAAAAGGGCAGCAATGTGCCTTATCTATAAGACATGGCAAATTCCTGTCATCTTCCACTGCACTGGTGCACAGTTGGCTGCCATGCGCCAATGCAAGCACCCTTGCACCTTGGTGCAAGGGTTTCTGCTGTGTAGGAGAGATTTTTTTTGTACGTGAAGGGACGCCTTCCTGCACAAAAACAATCAATGGAGGTGTCTCCTCCTTCTATGTGCGCTGCATAATGCACCACAGTTAGAAAGAGGAAAAAACGAGAAAGAAATTATTTCTCCTCATTACGCCTCCCCTGAGGATGCGTAGGCTTTTGACGCATTACCAGGTTCACAAATCTTTGTAAATCTGGGAATGTGTCAAAATCCATGGTTGTTGCGCAGGAAAAGCCTCCTTAATGCCTGTGAATGCCTTTTTGGCTCAGAGTAAGGCAGTTGTAAATATTACAAGGCCATGGAAAGCCACACAAAGTGGCATTGCGTGGCCTTGTAGATATGGGCCTGCAGTCTGTGCTACTGGTGCATCAAAAAAAACGACACACCAGCGGAACAAGCCGCTTGTAAATTAGACCTAGGTAGCCCCTCACATGAAGCTTCCACATTTTTCAAGTACTGAGTCACACTCATGCCTGCAGTCCAGGATCTCTAACTCACTGTGTGTCTCTGACCTGAATCTTCTATATTGTTTCAGTACTGATGTCACACTCATGCCATGGCTACAAGCCAGGGCTTCAAACACCATGTGTGTCTAACCTGAAGCTTTCATATTGTTCCATTAGTGAAGTTACACCCATGCCCGCAAGCCAAGGACTCTAACCACAGGGTGTTTCCCACTTGAAGCTTCAATATTGTTCCGGTACTGAGGTCACACACATGACTGCAAACCCTGAGCCTCTAACACACAAAGGTGGTCATTACAACCCTGGCGGACGGTGTTAAAGCGGCGGTAAGACCGCTAACAGGCCGGCGGTAAACAATTTGCAATTAAGACCGTTTGCGGAAACCGCCAACAAAGACAGCCACTTTAACACTCAGACCGGCACGGCGGTACAAACAAACAGCGCGGCGGTCACCGCCAATAGACAGGTTGGAGACAATGTACCACCTACACTATTATGACAGGCCAATCCGCCAGCTTTTCCGGGGCGGATTCACCGCGGATAAAAACACGGCAGAAACAGGAATTTCGAAGGGAAAACGCTCACCTCTACACACTCCACGAGGAACGACGACACCATGAAGCCAGAACTCCATATTCTTCCTGCACTAGTCTTCCTTCTCCTGTACCAGGAGCACCAACGCCGGCGGCGAAGACCACGGTGAGTACTGCACCTACGACACAGGGGATGGGGGAGGCAAAATACAGGGACACGCAACATGCAACACCCCCACCCTCACCCACTACAACACACACACCAATGCATTTCCAAACATTACAGTAACACCCCCCCACCCCCCCAGAAGAATGCAAAGACAAAAGGAAATGAGTGGAACCATTGTGATATATCAAAATAGAGTAAGCAAATATATACATATATACACTATTAACAAAATATACACCACGAATAGTAGTCCAGATATTGCAATATTCATAGTCCGTGGACCACTGAGCCCAAAATGCATGGGCGAGGCCCACACAAGATACCCGAACATGACAGAGAGAACACTGCAGGGGCATCAGATAGAAATACAACAGGCACCTCAGGGGGAAGGGAAGGGGGGCACCTCAGCCGGATGAGTCAACAACGCCAGATCCACGAGGGGGCTCCATGCCCATTGATGTATCCTGGGGAGTGCAAAGCCACAGTGTCTCAAGTCTCTCCAGTGGGTGGTTTGCCCACTGCATTATCCTGGGGAGTGCAAAGCCACAGTCTCTCAAGTCTCTACAGTGGGTGGGTTGCCCACTGCTGCATCCTGGGGAGTGCAAAGCCACAGTCTCTCAAGTCTCTACAGTGGGTGGGTTGCCCACTGTACCATCCTGGGGAGTGCAAAGCCACAGTCTCTCAAGTCTCTACAGTGGGTGGTTTGCCCACTGCTTTATCCTGGGGAGTGCAAAGCCACAGTCTCTCAACTCTCTCCAGTGGGTGGGTTGCCCACTGTACCATCCTGGGGAGTGCACAGCCACAGTCTCTCAAGCATCTCCAGTGGGTGGTTTGCCCACTGCTTTATCCTGGGGAGTGCAAAGCCACAGTCTCTCAAGCCTCTCCAGTGGGTGGGTTGCCCACTGCTGCATCCTGGGGAGTGCAAAGCCACAGTCTCTCAAGTCTCTCCAGTTGGTGGTTTGCCCACTGCTTTATCCTGGGGAGTGCAAAGCCACAGTCTCTCAAGTATCTCCAGTGGGTGGTTTGCCCACTGCTTTATCCTGGGGAGTGCAAAGCCACAGTCTCTCAAGTCTCTCCAGTGGGTGGTTTGCCCACTGTACCATCCTGGGGCGTGCAAAGCCACAGTCTCTCAAGTCTCTCCAGTTGGTGGTTTGCCCACTGCTTTATCATGGGGAGTGCAAAGCCACAGTCTCTCAAGTCTCTCCAGTGGGTGGTTTGCCCACTGTACCATCCTGGGGAGTACAAAGCCACAGTCTCTCAAGTCTCTACAGTGGGTGGGTTGCCCACTGTACCATCCTGGGGAGTGCAAAGCCACAGTCTCTCAAGTCTCTACAGTGGGTGGGTTGCCCACTGTACCATCCTGGGGAGTGCAAAGCCACAGTCTCTCAAGTGGAAAACAGTATCCACTGGTTCTGGAGGGGGACTGGTGCCAGAGTGCTTCATCCTGTTAAGGACAGAGGTAGTGGATGCTGGTCACGCTACTGGTTCTGGAGGGGGACTGGTACCCAGGGTGCTTCATCCTGTTAAGGACAGACAGAGTGGATGCTGTTCTCCACTGGTTCTGGAGGGGGACTGGTGCCCAGAATGCTTCATCCTGCTATGGACAGACGGAGTGGATGCTGTTCTCCACTGGTTCTGGAGGGGGACTGGTGCCCAGAGTGCATCACTCTCCCCGTGATGGTCCCAGTTCCGTCACTGCCCCTGCCGCACATGGGCTAGCGATGCTTGTGTTGGCGGTGCTTGCCCTGTTCAGTGGTGCTTGCCATGGCGGTCTTTGCCCTGTTCAGCGGTGCTTGACTTTGCTGGCTCAGACCTGGGCAGCGGTGTGTGCCATGGCGGTCCCTCATTGCCCAGCGGGGCTGTGGCTGCCGGGGCCCTCCTGGGCACTGACTCTGGTGGTGGTCTCCTGACCAGTGACGATTGGCATTCACAATGGTAGACTGCCCAACAGTGAGTGACCTGAGGAGGTCAATGGCCTCCTCACTGAGGGCAGCAGGGGTGACAGAGGCAGGGGCTAAGGTGCCTGGGGTTAAGGTGATGCCCACCCTCCTGGGTGAGCGGGCACGGGGCGAAGGCTGAGGGGCTGCTGGGAGGGCGGTGCTGTTAGGGGGGTGGCGGCTGTACCTGTTGAAGTGGGGGGCACAGATGGTGCCGCCACCACAAGGGAGCTCCCATCGGAGGACGAGCCCGTGTCGCTGGTTGCTGATCCGGTGACCACCGTGAAGCTCCCCTCGCCCTCCGTCTCACTGGTGTATTCGGAGTCTGTGGTGTGGCCCTCCTTAGCCATGTGGGATGCAGCCCCATGGTGCTCCGGTGCCACTGTACCTCCGCCTGATGATGCTGATGCACAAAGGAATGGGGAGAGCACAAAAAGGGGTTGGGAAACAGAAGAAAGACAGGCTGAGTGCATGGCTTACCGCTGCCGTTGGCAGACAATACAGACACAGCAGCCCCCTGCACTACGCCGCGCTCTTGGACTCTACAGATGCAGTTCCTGGGATATGGCCTACATGGCTATGGTGGACATCTGCACACATAGATGACACAGGGGCATGTATACCTGTACTTGGCACTCTACAGAGGTGGGGTGGAGTGGCACATGGCCTGCATTACGGAGGGGCCTAGCCTATGGAACTCGCCCTGGCCTAGGGAAACCCACAACCCTCCTCCCCCACCCAGACCCCTCCACTGCGCGCAAAGTCAGCAGAATGAGAGTATACTCACCCCCTTGTGGCTGCTCTGATGCCCTCATGCGCCCATCCAACTCAGGATAGGCCACCGCCAGGATCCAGAACATCAGGGGGGTCATGGTGCGACGGGCACCCCTCCCACGTTGGGAGGCCATCCCCAGCTGAGCCTCCGCCGTCTTCTTGCTCCAGTGGCGAATGTCCTCCCATCTTTTACGGCAGTCAGTGCTCCGTCTCTGGTGGACGCCCAGGGTCTGGACGTCCTTGGCGATGGCACGCCAAATATCCTTCTTCTGGTGGGCGCTGACCTACATGACATGTACAGGGGAAGAAGAGAAGTCATTACCAACTGCACCGTCGAAGTGAGTGGCCCACATCCCTGTCCTTGCCATGTGGCACATGCATTCACACTCCTTCATGCTCGCAGAACTCAGCCCCCTTCCTTCTTCCATCCAGCCCTCTCCACACAGCCATAGCCCATACAACTTGCACCCTATGTACTCACCTGTTGGTCTGGAGGACCGTAGAGTAGCGTGTACTGGGGGAGGACCCCGTCCACAAGCTTCTCCAACTCCTGTGCAGTGAAGGCAGGGGCCCTTTCCCCAGACGCACAAGCCATTGTCTCTTCCAGACCGAGGTCACAGCAGCACTTGCAGTGTAGGTCCTCTCCTGTCGAAGATCAGGTATCGAGTGATTGAACAGATAGAAAATGGCGGTGACGTCCGCGGCGGTGACGTCTGCGGTGGTGCGTATCATCACCGCCGGCGCACTGCGTCATTAGCTCCTGGGACCCATAGGGTCCAATGTTAACCAATGCAGCATTGCGCAGCGGTCTACAACCGCCTACCGCGACGGTGTACAACGCCAGCGCAGTTACCTCACATCCCATTGTCCCAGTTTAGAGGTCAGGCAGCCGCCATTTCATGGGCCCACATGGCTTCATTTTCAACTGTGTCACACATACCGAGGCCTGGACTCAACACACATACAGACAACTTTTGGGAGTTTGTTTCGTGTTCTGTGTAGATGTGGGTACATACCTCTGAATTGCTTGACTCTGTGGTCTCTGTTGTCCTTCCTAGGCACCCTCAGCTGGGACATGTGAGGAGATGGCAGAATCCTCCGGTGTACCGACCGCTGGTGGACCTGTTGACAATGGAGGAGCGACATTTAATCATCACCTACAGGTTTGACCGTGCCACAATCCAGGAACTGTGTGCCCAGTTGGAGCCTGACCTGATGTCACCAATCTGCCATCCCACAGGAATCCCCCCTCAAGTGCAGGTGCTATCAGTGCTCCATTTCCTAGCAAGTGGGTCCTTTCAAACAACTGTGGCCATGGCATCAGGGATGTCCCAGCCTATGTTTTCCAACGTGTTGTCCAGAGTGTTGTCTGCCCTGCTGAAACACATGAGGAGCTACATCGTTTTGCCTCAGGTGGAGGACTTAGCTACAGTTAAAAGTGACTTCTATGCCCTGGGACATATCCCTAACATCATAGGTGCCATTGATGGGACCCATGTAGCTCTGGTCCCCCCCCCACAGGAGTGAACAGGTGTACAGGAACCGGAAGAGTTATCATTCGATGAATGTACAGATGGTATGTTTGGCAGACCAGTACATCTCGCAGGTAAATGCTATGTTCCCTGGCTCAGTGCATGACGCCTACATTCTGCGGAATAGCAGCATCCCTTATGTGATGGGTCAACTCCAGAGGCATCGGGTGTGGCTATTAGGGGACTCTGGTTACCCCAACCTGTCATGGCTAATCCCAGGACCAGGGCAGAGGAACGCTACACTGAGGCCCATGGGTGGACTAGGAGGGTGATCGAACGCACCTTTGGCCTCCTGAAGGCCAGGTTCAGGTGCCTCCATATGACAGGTGGTTCCCTATTCTACTCACCAAGGAAGGTGTGCCAGATCATCATCGCCTGCTCCATGCTTCACTATCTTGCTTTGCGATGCCAGGTGCCTTTTCTGCAGGAGGATGGTTCAGATGACGGTGTTGTGGCAGCTGTGGAGCCTGTGGACAGTGATGAGGAGGAAGCAGAGGAGGAAGACATTGACAACAGGGACTCAGTCATACAGCAATATTTCCAGTGACACACAGGTGAGAACACTTTCTTTACTGATACATTTACTTTCACACTTCTACCTCTCTCCTGTCTGTCAATTTCAAGCAGTATTTGGTAACTGAGTTGTACATTTCCATTACGGTTTCACAGGTGTGGTTACCAACGTGTGTCATCTGCTTGCATCCTTCATGGACTTGTGATGTGTGACATAGGTATGTTAACATTACTATTGAGAACGGATTTTGTCATTGTCATAGCTAATACACTTTTTCAAAATCACAGACTGACTCCAGATTGTTTTGTGGTTCAAGGTTGTTTATTGAAGTGCTAATTATTGGAGGTGGTGGTAAAATGGTGATGGGTGATGGTGGAGGAATGTCCATGGCAGAGTCCAGTCTATTAGTCTCACAGGTGCACTGCCCATATGGGCATAGGAAGTGGAGCTGGGGCAGTTCCAATATGGACAGGGTTACAAAGTGGAACAGTGGGATGACAATCAGGGTGGTCTAATTTTTTGGCGGGGGTCTTGCCATCGTGCTCTGTCCTGTTCCTTGATCTCAGGGACCGCTTGCGGGGTGGTTCTCCGTCTGCAGGGGGTGGGGTGCTGGTGTGGTGGTCCTGTGGTGGGGCGTCCTGTCCACTAGCGCCGGCGGAGGTGGTGGGCAGTTCATCGTCCATGCTAGTGTCAGGGGCCCCTTGTAGTGCCACGGTGTCCCTCATGGTGTTCTGTATGTCCTTCAGCATCCCTACGATGGTGCCCAGGGCGGAGCTGATGGTTCTGAGTTCCTCCCTGAACCCCAAATACTGTTCTTCCTGCATGCACTGGGTCTCCTGAAACTTGGCCAGGACCGTAGCCATCATCTCCTGGGAGTGGTGGTATGCTCCCATGATGGAGGAGAGGGCCTCGTGGAGAGTGGTTTCCCTTGGCCTGTCCGCCCCCTGTCGCACAGAAGCCCTCCCAGTTCCCCTGTGTTCCTGGGCCTCCGTCCCCTGGACGGTGTGCCCACTGCCACTGCCCCCAGGTCCCTGTTGTTGTTGGGGTGGTGGGTTATCCTGGGTCCCCTGTAGTGGTGGACACACAGCTGATTGACGTGTCCTTGGGACGGAGGTATGGGCCTGCTGGGTTGGTGCTGTACTGGTGTTTCCAGAGGGTGGAAGGTCAGTGTTGGGCTGTGCCTGTGCGAGGGGAACCGACTGTCCCGAGGCCCACAATGGTCCGGGCTGGTCATCTGGATCCAGTTAGCCAGAGCTGCTATCATCACTGTGGGCCTCTTCTGTGGGTGGGGTACAGATGTCTGGACCCTCCTGTCTGGTGACGTTAGGTAGTGGTCCTGCAGGGGTATAAAAGCATGGTTATTGCATCTGTGTGTGTCATGGTGTGCAATGGGTGGGTGACCATGTACCCCAGTGCTAGCATTCCTGTGTGGGGGCTTGTGTGATGATGGTTAGGGGTTGTTATGGGTATGTGCAGTGGGCATGCTTTAGTGATGGTGTCCATGCTTTGTTGTGTCATGCAGGGCTTGGTGTTGGGATGGGTGGTTTGTGTTATTAGTACATTAGTGAGGAGTTGGAGTGATAGGGGAGGGGGTGAGGGTCTGTGATAGCATGCAGGTAGGGTGGGGCATATGATAGTTAAGATTTGACTTACCAGTGTCCATTCCTCCACCGACTCCTCCGAGGCCCTCAGGATGCATAATGGTCAAGACCTGCTCCTCCCATGTTGTTATTTGTGGGAGAGGAGGTGGGGGTCCGCCGCCAGTCCTCTGAACTGCGATGTTGTGCCTGGAGACCACGGAACGCACCTTCCCCCGTAGGTCGTTCCACCTCTTCCTGATGTCGTCCCGATTTCTTGGGTGCTGTCCCACTGCGTTGACCCTGTCGACTATTCTTCGCCATAGCTCCATCTTCCTAGCTATAGAGGTGTGCTGCACCTGTGATCCAAATAGCTGTGGCTCTACCCGTACGATTTCCTCCACCATGACCCTGAGCTCCTCTTGCGAAAACTTGGGGTGTCTTTGGCGTGCCATTGGGTGGTGTAGGTGTTGTGTGGGGTGGTGAATGTGGTGATGAGTGTGGTGATGTGTAGTGGTGTGGGGTGTTTTGAGCGTGGATGTTGTGTGGGTGATGGTGTTGTGTGCCTCTGTGTGGTGCGGTTGTCTATTGCTGTGCTCTCGCTGTCGCCTTCGTCTCTATTTTTTGGTCGTAGGGGTTTGTGGGTGATGTGGGTGTGTGTTTTATATTGTGTTGGGTGTGTGGGAGTGGTGTTTGTATGTGTATCAGGTGTGTGTATTTTGAATTGTCCAATGTGGCGATGTTTTGGAGATGTGTGTGTATTTTGAGCGTGGCGGTGGAATACCGCGGTTGAAAGACCGCCGCGTGGATTCGTGGGTCGTAATAGCATGGGCGTGTTTCTGTTAGCGTGACGGTGGAGGTTTTGTTTTCGCCAGTTTATCACTGACTTTTAGTGTGGCGGACTTGTGTGGGTGTCTCAATTTCGGCGGATTCCGTTATGTGTGTCATAATAGCTGTGGCGGAATGCCGCGGCGGTGTATTGGCGGTCTTCTGCATGGCGGTAAGCGTCTTTTACCGCCGATGTTGTAATGACCCCTAGAGTGTCTCTCGCCTGAAGCTTCCATATTGTTCTGGTTTTGATGTCACACCCATTCTTACAACCCATGGACTCTGACACACTGCATGCCTCTAGCCTGAAGCTTCCATAATATTCTGGTACTGAAGTCACACCCATGCCACAGTGTGTCCCTGGATGCTGAGGAATATTTTCAAATGGCTCCCAATCAGCGCCCAGAAAACTCTCACACACGCTCTGGTTACAGCAAGCTGAACTACAGAAACACCCACTATGCCAGGATCAACAAAAAACTCACCAGAAAGCTGCATACCATTTAGAAGTAGCCAGAATCATTCTCAACCTTCCTCGCCACACTCACATCACACACCACCTGAAGGAGCTCCACTGGATCCCCATTCAGAAACAAGCACAACACAAACTCCTCACCCTCACTTTCAAGGCACTACATAACACCGTGAGCATTTTTCAGCATCTTTGGTCCCACCGGATGAGACTGACGCCGGACCCGGTCTCCGCTCCCCCGGAACCTTGCCTGCCCCCGCAGTCGGGCTGTCTTTGCACTGAGGCAGCTGAGGGCATCTTTTTCAGTGTCTTTGGTCCCGCCGGGTGAGTCAGACACTGGTCTAAGTCTCCGCTCTTGCCCCTACCTCTGAGGAGCTGTTATCGCCAGCTCCTGCTCGTGGGAACCTACCCGACCGCCTTCTGTACTGAGTCGGCAATTGGGCATTCTTCTGCGTCCCTGATCCCGCTGCCGGGCCGCGGGCGTTCTGCCCTCCCCGAACAGTTCGGGTCTGAAGGCAGGACAGGACTCCTACCTCCCGGAGCCTCATCTCTGGCTCCAACGGTTAAGGAATCTCCTCCCCCGACTCTGACCCGCGAGGAGCCGCCTGACTACACCGTCCCTAGAGGCCCCCAACCTGGGTTGGTCTACTGGAGCCCCCTCTCTGGCCCCAACCTTGGAGGTGCCCCCATCTCCGGCTTTCACCTGTGAGGAGCTGCCCATCAACCATCTTTGCCGACGCTGAAGACCCCTAACCTGGGGTAGTCCTCCTGTTGTCCTCGTCCTCCTGATGTCGCCCCCCACAGGATACACCTCCTCTCCCATTTCCCCCTTCCTCAAACCCCACGGGCCCAACTCCTTCTCCATTTCTCCCCCTAATCACCTCTCCCCCTCTGCGCTGAAAAACTTCAAACGCAAACTTTCCAGGCAACATCCGGAGCTTCTTCTTGTGGACACCTACTTCACTGCCCATAAAGGCCCGAAAAAGACTGATCTCATCTTCTTCACTAAACGCCCGGCTAAATGGAACACCCTCCTCACTACTCACCTCCACCCCTTTAAGACTACTAATATCCCTTACGGTTGCAAACTCTCTATCTCCAGCTCCCCGGCTTTCCAGGGAAATGTCATCATCTCCATCTTCAGAAATGGAACCATCATGATTCAAGCTAATGACTCCAACCTCCGTGCCTTTGAATCCTTATTCCCCTCCCTTAAGTCTACACTCCCTCCCCCCATCCACCCCCAGCCCATTGACACCCCACCCCACCCCCATTATTCCCCCCACCACCACCCTCTGCCCCCCCGGCTCCCAGTGCCGACAACCCCATCCTGTCTGACCCATTCATCCCCATTTTCCCCTCTCACCTCAATCATGCCTCTTACTCCCTTAACCTCAATACCCCCAGTCACTACGCCCTCTCTGTCTCCTCCTCCCAAACTCCCTTGATCCTCCCCCACATCACTGCTCCTTTCCCCGAACCCCCCTTCGACTCCCCCCCCTCTATCGCCCCTCATTCCCCCCCTCTCCCCCGGATCTCCTCTAGACCCAACTTGTTGACCTGTAGAGACTTTCATACCAAGCCTGCCCCCCCTTTCTCCCCTAACCCTTACTCTGACTCTAACCCCTCCCACCCCTCGACAACCTCCTTTAACCTTCTGCCCAATGATCCTATATCCCATCGTAATCAATCTCCCCAGCCCCTACCTAAGAAGAATTTTTCCTCCCACTCCTTCACCCATAATTCCTCTCCCTCCACTAATATTAATTCACGGCTCTCCAACCTTGAATCCCAACTAAAACTCATCATTCAAGGCATTAACAAATTAGCGAGAAGCCTTGACTCACTGTTTCCCCCAGTGCCGACCCAGACACTCACGCTTCTGTCAGCCAACAACTCTTCCCAGAGCTTCCACTGGCCCTCTATACCCCTTCCTCGTAACACCCCGAGACCTAGAAGAACCAGCCCTCCTTTATCCCACAAGGAAGCCACTATTCTCGCTCTCTCCTATAACCCGTCCCTCCCCACCCCGACCCCTCCTTCTAACATACCAGTCATCACCGGTTTCAGGAGACAACGCATACAACCTCCCTCTCCCAGACGCCCTGCCCACCTCGTTAATATCCCCCCTCTCCCTTCCAGACCTGACCCTAAGATCCATCCTTGCACCAACTGCATGCTCATAAACTGTAGATCAGCAGTCAAACATGCTACGGATCTTGCTGATGCTATCCTCAACCATAACATTGACATTGCCTTCATCACAGAGACCTGGCTAACCGAACTCTCTCAACCAATCTTGGACACCCTTGTCCCTCCCGGCTACTCTATCTACAACAAAGAGAGAAAGAACCGACGGGGGGGAGGTATTGCCATCATCCACAAAAATACCATAGAAATTGATTTCAAAGAAGCTCTCATTTTCAATTCCTGTGAACACTTGAACGCCTCCTTGAAGACCAGCGCCAACTCTAAGGTGACCTTCCACCTTCTCTACCACCCCCCGGGTAATACCCAACCTTTTGCGGATCACCTAGCTGACCTAATAACTCACTGCTCCCTCTCTGACCCCAACATTATCATCTTGGGCGATCTCAACCTTCGCTGGAATGATGAGAACAATGCACTCACTCAATCCCTACATGACCTCCTTCACAGCAACAACCTTTCTCAACACTGCAAGGGCCAAACCCACAGCAAAGGTGCTATACTAGATGCGATTATAGCACATAAAGATTCCCTCAAGGTCGTTGATATCCTTCCTGTCGACTGGTCAGATCATCATATCATCCTTTTCCATCTCAACTATATCCCCCAACTCACTCCCCATCCCCAAAAATCCTTTAGTTGGAAAAGAAATGTCAGCCAAATCCCCCTATCTACCTTTGAAGAAAAAATCACCTCTCTTCTTCCCCCCCCCTTCAACCATCCTCTCCACGACGGACTTAACCACCCACTACAACTCAACTATAACTACCATATTCGATCAGCTTGCCCCTCTAAAACTAAAAAGACTGCGAAACATCCCATCTAGAGCTTGGTTCAACAATGACCTCAACTCAGAGAGAAGACAACTCAGAGCCATGGAAAGACTTTGGAGATCTGACCTCCTCTACCCCGCTATCAGCTCAGAAGTGCACGGAGATGTTACAAAAAACACATATATAATGAAAAAGATCCTTCTTCCAGAATACCCTTGACAGAGCCATAAACCGCCCTAAAGAGCTCTTTAACATCATTAAACAACAAACGACCAAACCTGCTCCCAACCCCTTACCCTCTACCACGGTCACCTGCGTTAACTTTGCCAACTTCTTCAACGATAAAATCACTGAGATTGAACTTTCCTTAGCAAGGGACTCTCCCCACAACATTGTGCCCCTCCTCCCATCCACTGTCAATCTTATCCCCACTCTATACCTCTCCGACAACTCTTCCCCCCTAACCGAAATCACTCTCCCCACCCGGACGCATCGGCCGGCCTCTGCTAACTGGAGTTCATTCCAACCCCTCCTGGTATCGGACATCTCCAAACTCATGTCCTCCTCCAAAACCTCCTCCCACCTAGCTGACCCCCTCCCTTCCTCCTTGGCAAAAAACTCCACCAGTCCCTCTCCCCTACTTGGACAATGATCATCAATAGCTCCCTTCAGACTGGCGTGTTCCCGGACTGCCTAAAACTAGGCCAAATCACGCCAATTTTGAAGAAACCAGGAGCAGACCCGAACAACCTCCACAACTACAGACCTGTCTCCAACCTTCCCTTCCTGGCCAAAATTCTCGCAAAATGTGCTCTCCAACAATTAACCCAACATATTGATTCCAACAGCCTCCTAAACCCTCTTCAATCTGGTTTCCGGAAAGGCTGCACCACTGAATCCGCCATCCTCAACATTGTAGATGACCTCCTCATCTCTCTTGACTCTGACAGACCCTGCCTACTCATTCTCCTTGATCTTACAGCAGCCTTTGACACTGTCGACCATAAACTCCTTCTCGACTCCCTCCAAAAGAGAGTAGGCATTGAAGGCACTGTCCTCCGCTGGTTTTCCTCCTTCCTACAAAACCGTACACAACTAGTAAAACTTCTAAACTCGACCTCACCCCCCTCCCCCATTACCAGAGGGGTCCCCCAGGGTTCTGTCCTCTCTCCAACCCTCTTCAACATCTACATGGGCCCTCTTACCACTATCTTCACTCGAGCTAATATCCCCTTCCACCTCTATGCTGATGACACGCAACTCTATATTGAACTATCTTCCTTAGATGACCTCCACCGTCTGAACAATACCCTTAAAGAAGCCCTTTGCTGGCTCTCACATAACCACCTCAAACTCAATCACGACAAGACGGAAATAATCCTCCTCTCGAAATCTAACCAGCTTCCTCAACTGCAAGAATGGCTAAAATCTATTGACGCCCTCAAATGTACTCTTTCCCCATCTACCACGGTCAAATCCCTGGGAATCTCTCTGGACTCCAACCTGACCTTGCAGGACCATATTAAGTCAAACGCTAATAATGCCTTCCGCAGCCTTAAACTTCTTCACAAAATCAAATCCTTCATACCCCAAGATGACCTCAAACAGTCCATTCAAGCACTAGCACTCTCAAGACTTGACTATGGGATCTCTATCCTCACTGGCACGGCCAAATCCCGACTCGCCCCTATGAGGTCCACTCTGCATGCAGCAGCTAGACTAGTGACAGGAACTAAAAAATTCGACCACATCTCCCCAGCCCTGAAGAACCTGAAATGGTCTCGATTGAGGCCCGCTGCCTGTTCCGCACTGCCTGCCTGACACACAAAGCCCTTCACACTGGGAAACCTGAATACCTCGCTAACAAGCTAGTGAAAGCTGGTCAAACCAGATCTTTGAGAAGCACAAACTCTCTCCTCCTCCTCCTTCCGAAATCCAACAAGCAAAAAACTCGATCATGCTCCTTCTCTAACAACGCTCCGAGAATATGGAACTCCTTACCCATCCACATTAGATCTAACACCTCCCACATGACCTTTAAGAAACTACTGAAAGAATTCCTCCTAAACCAACCCTCTCATTAATAAGGGTCTCTCCATCTCCACCCCCTCTTCCTCGAATTGCCACCCTTCTATTCTTGAGAACCCATATGTACCCTCATTGTACAAAGTGACTCTTGACTTGTGTGTCTCTTATGTTTATTCTTATGGTTATTTCCTGTTCTGTTGTAAAGCGCTCTGTTACCCTCTCGGTCTTGCTAGCGCTATAGAAAACTCTTATAAATAAAATAAAAATAAAAAAATAACACTGGCTCCACATACCTCAACAATCACATCTACTTTCACAAACCTTCAGACATCTCCTCCCTTAAGAACTCCTTCTTGCACCAATCCAGCCCATATGGGAAACTATATCCGGCAGTCAAGCCTTCACCCACATCGCTCCCAAAGCATGGAATGACCTTCCACTTCACATAAGAGCCTCCCCTCACTTCTTGAATACCACAAGAAGCTAAAGCTTTGGCTTTTTGTGGAGTCCCACTGAGCCCTAGGTTTTGCTAGATTCAAACCTGCTCAGCTCCAGGATACCCTCCAGGGTGATAGTGTGCTCTAGAAATATGCATAACATAACCTGCATCTTCCATGTTGTTCCAGTAGTAAAGTCATACCCATGCCTTCAAGCCAAGTACTCTAACACACAGGGGGCCACATTTACAACTTTTTGGCACGAGACAGCGCTGCAAGGCTTCTTGCCCTGCAACAAAAGGAAAGTGCAGGAATGAGCCATATTAACGAAATATGGTGCATTCCTGTCCTTTCTGCCTGCACACAAATTGGTGCCTAGCGCCAAAGCAGACACTCTTACACCATGGTGCAACTCTCAGTTGAGCTCACATTATCTCAGCAGCAAGGCCCGTGGGGAATGCAAGGCAGTTTTCTAAGGTAGCCAAGCGCACATCCAGAAGTCACCCCTGTTGTAGATATTGCAGAATCCCTTCTTAGAGTTACAGTACTTCTAGATTCCCACTGCTGCATAGGCCCCTTTCCAGATTCTTAAATGAAATGGCGAAACCAAGTGCTCATGAGCCACAGGTCAAGCCCACCAACACACTCCAACAACAGGGAGTTCATTACTGCAGACTCAGTGTGATACCCGTGAACAATGTCCAGGGTTGTAACATAGGAGAGACAATTCTTGATCACCTAATAACCACCACCTATATAATTTCTCTGGAACTCAAAAGAGACTGCTGTCAATTCGCACTGACTTCCTGGGACAGGGCTTAGCTCTGCTTCCCCCGCTCACAGAGACCCTTCATAGAACTAGTACAGCACCTTGGGAACTGCAAGTGCCATACGAGGAAGAGGCAGCCGGCTACTGAACTCTGCTGTTGAGCATGTGTAGCTCATGGAGCTTCTTGAGTTCAAACAGAAACTCCACCACATCAAAGATCTGCACGTTTGGTCTGGAGCGGTGCAGGCGACAGTAGAAACTCAAGAATATATATGCTTGGGGCTGGGCCCATGGCTACATGGCCTCCAACTCTGCCACAAACTCAACTAAATACTTTTCCTTGGTCAGTTATTGAAAGCCTTTGTTTACCTGCAGATTGATCAAAGTGCCAAACGTTCAATACCTCGACCTGGCAGCTCAGGACGATGTTGCAAACAGTCTCTGTGGGAAATAAACTAGTGGTCCAAAAACCCAAAGCTCTTCCAATGAACTATGATACTGCAAACCTAGTCTATGGAACTGAACGTGGCCCAGGGAGTTGGCTGTGTGGTCTTACTATGGAGTCTGGTGCGCATGCCAAATATTGAAGTCAGAATACCGATGGTACTAAATATGGAAGACAAAATATAAAATATTCAACAGGTCAACAGGTGTGTAAGTCTAGATCCTATATACCTGGCTTCATATTTATGTACCTATGCTGTACATCTATCTTCAAAGTATGTAGAAGTGGGGTTAGGAGTAGTAAATCACTGTAATCACTTATCTTTCAATATTTTATCCCTCGCTATTATGTCTTCAATTTACTTGTATGTCAATGGTCTTCATGTCTATATTCAGTAGTACAGTCATGGAGTCTGTTATCAAACTAGTAATGCAGAAGGTGACCAGGGTGGCCTGTAATTGAGTCTATAAAACTTAATACTACTCAAATGTGTAACTTAGTGTGTGGTGAGACTATTTTCCACCTTTAATGCACAAAAATGTTTTTCAACCTCTTACGTAGTGAATCGGGTTACAATGGATAGAAAAAAAGATCCTCTTCCTTATGGTGGGCGAGGTCTCAATTTCCCATTTATAGGTCAGAGAAACAAATCAATTGCAGAGTCCCTAACTAAAACCTATTATAATTTGAACACAATTAATATAGTTTGAGGCACAATCAAGATATATCTCACTAGCCAGACAGTTATTTTGCCCCAAAGTCTTTGCCCCAACCCTGATAGTATTCTAAAATAGTGTATTAAAAGTATCTATTTCTTTTTGTTTTATTCATAAGATATGTCCTTATTAGCAGCTTTTGTATCTCAGTCCAACTTCTCAGGTTCAGACAAAAGCAAGGTTGTCCAAGTCTAATAAAAGTGCCCCCAGTATAGGATTATAGCACGCTGCTGAGACCTACAATGGTTTTTAAAGTCCCTCTGTAGTTTTGGCCTATAAGAAGGGAGAGGGCCTTTAACAACCAGAATTGTCAGAGGCAGACGGCATATACTGCTAGTAGAACATTGCAGTCACTGATGGAAGAATGTTCAAATTTTAGGCGCATTGCCTGCTGCTGAGGACTATACTGACCAGAGGATCGGGCCGTATTATAGGTCCGAACAGCTGACACAGGCCTATTATGAGGGTGACGGCCTTTAACAAATTGTACAACCCGAGGCAGAAGGGCTATAAGGCTTTTAGATCATTCAACCCACTGAGGGTGGAATGTTCTAAATTAAAAAAAGAGCAAATAAAGACAAAGGCCCATATTTAAGGGAAAGTGATGCAGAGCAGCACTGCATCACTGCAAAAGGGCACAAATGCGCCATATTCAAGGCATATGCGCATTCTTGTCCTTTCCCTCTGCACTGATACACAATAAGCATGCCTAGCACCAATGCCGACACCCTTACACCTTGGTGCAAGGCTGCTGGCATTTCATGCAGGATTGTTTTTGTGCAGGGCGGGGTACAGTCCTGCACATAAACAATCCATTGAGGTGTTTTCCTCCATCTATGTGTGCTGCAGAATGCAGCACACATCGAAAGACAAAGAAATAAAGATACTTCTCCTCATTACGCCTCTCCTGGGGAGGTGTATCTTTTTGGTGCATTCTGAGGTTTACCAGGTTTGGTAAATCTGGAAATCTGTAAAAAACCATGGGCATTGCATGGTGACACCCATGCAATGCCCATGGAATGCCTCCCTTGCGCAGAGTAATGCAACACAGCGATTTGCACTGTGTTGCATTACTCTAAAGGTTTGGAGCCACTCAAAGCCATGCAAAGTCACTTTGCATGGCTTACAAATATGACTTAGAGGTTTGTGTCATGCCTGCACCATGATGCGTAGTACAAGCATGACGCAAACCTCTCAAAAATATGCCCCAATCACTGGAATGTTGGAGCAGAAGTCTTATTCTAGCCATTATGAGCCCAGAGCTACTCCATTGTCTTCAATGGAGTTCTCAACGTTCCAGAGTTCTTCATCCCATCCTGAAACACCACAGTTAGAACAGAAGTTAATCGAGAAAATGAATGGCCATATGGAAGCCTTGAAATTACCATTCCCCAGCACCTTCCTTCATTAACAGCATCGTGGGCATGGGTTTCTTGGAACACCGGTGACTTCATACAAAAACTCATTTTGCGCAATTAGTATAGGAAGAGTATCTTCAAAGGCCCATGGCATGCTTGATACTAGTTTTGCTTGATTTGTGCAAATCTGGACAGACAGGAGCTCTCAAATTATAAATGGTCACCCCAAGGCTGGAAAGATTTTGATGGATATTTTTGATTTTATTCTCCCACTTATTAAACTGAGTCCTAAAATTCGTACTCTGGCACAATGCCAAGCAGGGTATTATTCACTCAAGCTTTATCAGAGTTATATAATGTTTGCCTATTGTCAACAACTCACAATTGTAGACGCTGGGCACATTTTCTTATTTTAACAATAAGATTCAAATTTAGATACCATCCTCTGTAGGGCATTTTCAGTTTGGTCTATTAGAATGAAATCAAGAGCTTATAAGAGGCATGTTAATGCCACCCCATAAAGATGAAGTATGTCAATATAGGTAGACAGAAGTGCAACAGGAAAAGCCATAATAAACTAATTGAACAATATTGGACCTGAGAGGCAGCTCTGTCTTACTCCCTTTCTGAGCCCAAAACAAGGTGCACATTCTCTCACTGTCCCAAATTGAATCTTCTCACTGTTTGTAACAGTAAAACAAAAAGTTACCTTACTCAATAGGCTTGCGATGTGTAGACTTTGCAAAGCAGCTACCAATAAGTGTATGTCTACTTGAGAAAAAAACAGCTTCCGAGTCTAAACAAAGGGAAGCAACTCCCTCCATCATGAAAGACATATTTCACCCCCATATATTCAACCAAAACAGTTGCCCAGTCATTCCTAAGCACTGGCATAAGTCAGCTGGACGGTCTACGAGTTTACCCTTACTTTCTTGCTGGCTCAGTAGCTGATCTCAGAGTTTTACCAAATAACATCCCCACCCGATTAAGCAATGAAATTGGGCAGCATAGCTTTGGGACCATCTTGCTACCTTTGTTACTAGACCAGTACAATCAGGGTCCTTTGTTGGGACCTAGTAACTTTTCCAGTTCTTAATACATGGTTAAGAAACACAGTTAGAGCCATCCAGCATGATATAAAAGGTAAAAAAGTGAATCCACACCATATCAGAGTCCCGGGCTTTGCCTAATTTCTGCTGAGATAAAGCGGTCTGTTTTTCTTCAGGAGTAAAGAACTGTAGATCTGTTAGCTTAAAATTATGTTCGTGCACAATACTGGAAGAGGAATCTACCATCAAAACCTCTTTACTTGGATCTCTGTAGAGCTCCTCCCATAGCTTCTCATTCTGTCCAATATCTTCTCATCCTGGCCTATACTTTCTCAAAACTGGCAAAATACTTCATAGAAGCATCATCTTTGACGTGAAATTGACCTCTTATAGAGCACATCAGTTTTTGGTAAATTGTGTCAAGATCTAAAGTTTGGCACAGAATGAACTATTGGGCTGCGCGATGGGTTAGCACATACATGAGAGAGTCTGGTTTTGGGAAATAGTGGAAACATATTCTGGCCTCCTTCTATTACAATTTTTGAAAAGTATTTCTTTAAAGGATGGTGGGCTCTCACTCACTGGCAGGCTTTGTCACGGAGTATCTCCTCGCTACAACCATTATTCAGGTTAGTGTGTTGCAAGTGTGTTGCAAGAATAAACCTGGTTCAAGTGTGTTGAAAGATAAAAATCCCATGACTTCTGCATGTGAAGGGACCTTAGGGTTAAAGTGCATAGAAGGGAGTCTTCAAATAAACTCTTTATTATAAGTCTCTTCTTTGCATATGATGAAAAACACGACTGACCTAAAAGGTTTGTGCAATGGAAGTCTTTAGTGAAGTCGACATGTTTCTGCCCGCAGAATAGTCAGGGTCATTCTTCAGGGCTAATTATTGTGCCTCCTTCGTTTGTGTCAATCCTATTCAGTATAGTCATGGGAAAATGAAAACTAGGAGGAGGCAAGAAGAACAGGCACCTGGGTATTCCCGGTGTGAGAACTGATCACACTGACCTGTTCGGAAACAGATAGTTTGCAAGATTTTTCACATTAGTTTCACATTTCCACATCCATCTCCTCATGTATATCTTCTTTGTCTTCACGTATAATCTCATCAGTATATACTAATCCAGCAGTCAACAGTATTCTGGCCTCAGATCAGTGCTCAGTGTGATCTACAGTGCTTCGCTGGCACAGCAATAGTGTCCCTACACTGTACATCCCATGCAGTGTGCCACTGAAAGTTGTGTGTTGGTAATTTAGCCACGTAACATGACCATGCCCCTTGCTGCCATTTATTGGAGAGTTAGGGCAAAAAAGACATCCTTTTGTCAGTTAAGTCAAAATTGGTCAGGTTTCTAGCATGAAAGGTATTTCTTACTGTCTCCTTGACTACAGCTTGTCCTGCTCCCTGGGTCAGCCTATTGAAAGTGATCAAAGAGAGTGGGAGACCAAATGTTCAGGCTGCTCCTTTGCTGTGGCTGAGCTTTATGTCACAACATCATTACGCTATGTGCCATCCTGATAACAGGGGTGCACATTCCTCACCAACAGCAGCACCCAAAGAAATGACATTTGGGATTTCTTGATCTGTATGCTTCCTGCTGTACCCTCATGGGTGGACCCAAAAGACCATCTAATCTGAATTTCACTTGTTGCTTTGGAACATGACCTTTCCACCATATTTAACGGGCAAAGGGCAAGCTCAGATTTGACTAAGTCAATCTGAATAAAATGACCCTTGAATGATTGGGGAATCCTTCTCTATGCACAGTTCATGAGACAGACAGGATGCTTTCTATCACAGTTGAGAAGCCTTACTTTGTTTATCCTGTGGATCATCTGAATAAGCAGAGCACACTTTGAAATGGAAATTCCAGCACCCAAATGAAGATCCCCTCCAAAAAGGTCTACCACTCTTAGAACCTTAGCCATTGCCCCACAATTAAACTTCCTCCTCCGCTTACCATCTATAGCTTCTGGTCTAGTCGGGAGCTGCCCTCATGGAAATCCAATCCAGTAGATGAGGGAGAGCAATAATGATATCTAATTATGACCTCACTATACCCTGCAGCACAGTAAACTCTTCCTGCAAACCCACACAACCAACAGAGTGGCTTACATTATGTCCCATATTACATCCTGGACACAAAGGGTGGCAGAAAAAGCCAAGTTTGTAGATCCACTGCAGAGTGGTTCAGTAATTAAGCTGGACATCTGGGCCCTGATTTATACTTTTTCTGCACAGCATTAGCGTCATTTTTTGTCGCAAAAGCGGTGCAAGCTTACAAAATACAAGTGTATTTTGTACGTTTTCGCTTCTTTGGCATCAAAAAATTACGCTAATTCGGTGCAAAAAAAGTATAAATCAGGGCCTTGGCCTTCAGGCAATAGCTCTGGAATCAGGAGTCAGAAACAAGCTTGGGATGCAGCACAGGCACGTGAGGATCACGGGACCTGTGGTTCTTGAGATGGAGAGTAACAAATACACCCAACTCACCAGCAGCACAAGAAAACAGTCTGGGCTTCACCTGGTTTATATCAAAATACGGAGTAGAAAAATAGTGGCCTAAATATCGACGACCATAAGATTGTGAACGTAAATGTATATATCTAAGTATAGATTTACTGTTCCTAACTCCACATCATCGTACTTTTACAATATGTATATTGTCTAGTATATATATTTGAAGTTTAGTAAAGTAAATCTATACTGACTTATATAGACAGAAAACAACAAAGGTTACATTGACTTTATAGTTTTGTAAATGTCAGTTTGAATGCAAATTTTAAGCTTAATAAAAACTCTGACATTCACCAATTATAGTTAAGTGAAGTAAATATAGCTCATCCCCTCACCATGCACAGCAATGTCATCCGTAACAAAACTTAAAATTTCATCTGTAATGTTGTCAATGATGTCACTGAACATGCCATGAGTGATTTAATATCACTTCAGTGAACCTTAAGCATGCCTTCTAGGCAAAGAACTATCTTTCTGCCATATCTGGTGTAATTTCGTTCAACCGTATTAGCTGTAGCACTTTCAAAAATACCAATGAAAGTGCATAAGGAAAATGTGTTTTGGGACCCACCCATTTTTCCTTGGCTCCCGCTACATGTGTCACTCCAAAACTTTCCAATAGGGAGCTGAGGTTTAAAAAAAAGTTTTGGAAAGATTCTTCAAATGGAGGAAAAGTTATTAGCAAACCAAAAGATCAGTTTCCTATGATAGCTATATATATATATATATATATATATATATATATATATATATATATATATATATATATATAAATTCACTTAAGAAACAAAGTTTACAAGGACGTTATAGTTAGGCTCACAGTTTAGACATACAAGACCATAGAAATCCACCTGTTATAGTTTTAGGATCTCAAGTACATATACCTCGTGCCTTAAGGTAATTACAACTTGCGCCCCCACCATGCACAGTTTTTTTGTCAAAACGTTTACTGCAAATATTACATTGATATTATGAATGATGTTATCAAAGATGTCATGTGTAGGAAAGTGCCACTGTTGGCATGGTTACCTCTCACTTTTTGCCTAGTGTTGATGCCAACTTTGATTGAAAGTGTGCTGGGATCCTGCTAACCAGGTCGCAGCACCAGTGTTCTTTCCCAAAATCTGTACCTTTGTTTCCACAATTGGCACACCCTTGGCACACAGTTAAGTCCCTTGTAAAAGGTACCCATGGTACCCAGGGTCCTGTGGCCAGGGAAGGTCTCCAAGGACTGCAGCATGTATTATGCCACCCAAGGGGACCCCTCACTGAGAACATGTACAGTGTCTTTGAGCTTGTGTGTGCTGGTGGGGAGAAAAGGTCAACATGGCACCCCTCAGAGGGTGTCATGCCCACAAAACACTGCCTGTGGCATAGGTAAGACACCCCTCTAGCAGGTCTTACAGCCCTAAGGCAGGGTGCACTATACCATAGGTGAAGGCGTAGCTGCATGAGTAATATGCCCGTACAGTGTCTAAGTCCATTCTTAGACATTGTAAGTGCAGTGTAGCTATACTGAGTATATGGTCTGGGAGTTTGGCATTACAAACGTCACAGCTACATAATGGATCTGCTGAATACAGGGAAGTTTGATATTAAACTTCTCAGCACAATAAACCTCCACTTATTCCAGTGTGGGATTTATTATTTACTGAAAAATGCACACAGAGGGCATCTTAGAGATGCCCTCTGTATGTTAGCCAAACTGCTAGTGTAGGACTGACCGGTCTGTGCCAGCCTGCCACTTTCAGTCAAGTTTCTGACTACATGGGGTGGGAGCCTTTGTGCTCTTGGTGGTCAAAAACAAAGCCTCTCCTGGGTGGAGGTGCTTCACACCGCCCCCATACAGGAACTGTAATACCTGGTGGTGAGCCTCAAAGGCTCAAGCCTCAAGTGACAGTGCCCCAGGGCACTCCAGCTAGTGGAGTTGCCAGCCCCCAGACAAAGCCCCACTTTTGACGGCAAGTCTGGTCGGAAAATTAGGGAAAACTGGGAGGAGTGACCACCCCAGCCAGGGCCACCCCTAAGGTGTCCAGAGATGAGGTGACCCCCCTCCCTGCAGAATCCTCCATCTTGATTTGGAGGACAGGGACCAATGGGATTAGGTTTGTGCCCCCCTCCCCAAAGGAAGTGGGCACCAGTAGGGTGTAGCGACCCTCAGGGGCAGTAGCCATTGGCTACTGCCATCTGACCGCTAAAATGCCCATAAATGTAGGATTTAAGGGCCTCCCTGAACCCGGCTCACCAGATTCCTGGCAACCTGACACGAAGAAGAAGGACTGCATAGCTGAAACCCCCAGCAGAGAAGAAGGAAGACAACAACTGACTTTGCCCCAGCACTACCTGTCTCCTGCTTCAAAAAGTCTCCTGTTCCTGCAAAACAACAGCGACACATCCAGCGGGGCCAGCAACCTCTGCCAAGCTCCAGGGAACTGCCCTGTACTTGAAAAGGCAGAGAACTCCTGTGGACAGTGGCCCTGTCCAAGAAGAAACAAGAACTAAGGACTCCCATCTCACTCCGAATGCGTGAGTCCTAACCACTCTGCACCCAACGCCCACGGCCTGTGTCCAGGTGGCCCAACCTGCTAGAGAGGATCCCCAGGCGATTCCGAGCAAGTGCCCACCATGGGTTGACTTCTCCACACCTCCAAGATGACACCTGCAGAGGAAATCCCGAGGACCCCCCTGACGGCAAAAGCTCCGGACGAAGATATCCGACTCCTAAAGACACACTGCACCGCAGCCCCCAGGCCTAGGAGAATCCGACTTCTGGTGCAGCTACGTTCAGAAGGCAGCCCTCCTCCCTATCCAGCCTGTGGTTTGCCCGATACGACACCCTAGACCTCGCCTGCAGCCTCTGAGTGACCCCTGAGGTCCCCTTTTAGAAAATCATTGGCGACCTGACATCTTGTTTGCACCCTGCACCCGCTGCACCCCTCCCGCTGATGGTGTATGTTTGGTACCTACTTGTGCCCCCCAAGTGCTCCTCTAAAGACCCCAGGTCTGCACTCCGAAGTCACAGGTTACCTGCCTGCAGATCTGGAACGAGTGTCCCCAGTTTCCATAGGAGCCCATGTTAATTTTTCTTACACTTTGACCTCTGCACCCGGCTGGCTCCGTGTTGTTGGGTGTTTGGGGTTAACTTGAACTCCAACTTGCGGACTAGCTAACGCCCAGAGACTGGAACTGGAACTGTAAGTTTTGCACTTACCTGTAAAATGATCTAACTTTTCTTCCCCCAGTAACTGTTTCTGATAATTGCACAGTGTCAAGTTTTAAAACAGATTATTGCCAATATTTCAGAAACTGTATAACTTATCTATTTCAAACAAAGTACTATTGATACACATGTGAAATACGAATCTATTGAAGTACTTACCTGCAACTTGAATCTTGTGGTTTTAAAAATAAGTTAAGAAAATATATTTTTGCTATATAAAAACCATTGGTCTGGAGTTGTCATTTAGTGTGTGCGTCTTCTATTGTCTGTGTGTGTACAACAAATGCTTTGCACTACCCTTTGATAAGCCTAATTGCTCAACCACACTACCACAAAAGAGAGCATTAGTACTATCTACTTTAGCGTCTGTTAAGCCTCTGGGGAACCCCTGTACTCTGTGCATACTATGGCCCATATTTATACTTTTTGACGCTAAACTGCGCTAACGCAGTTTTGCGTCAAAAAGTTTTGCGCCGTCTAACGCCATTCTGAAGCGCCAAGCGGGTGCCGTATTTATGGAATGGCGTTAGACGGCGCAATCAGACCGGCGCTGCCTGGTTTGCGTGGGAAAAAACCACGTAGACCAGACAGCGCCGGCGTAGGGGGAAAATGGCGCATGGGCGTCTTAAAATGGGGCAAGTCAGGTTACGTCGAAAAACTCGTCTTAACCCGACTTGCGCAATTTTTTAACGACGCCCATCCCCCATCAACATGACTCCTATCATTGTAAAGATAGGAGTCATGCCCCCTTGCCCAATGGCCATGCCCAGGGGACTTCTGTCCCCTGGGCATGGTCATTGGGCATAGTGGCATGTAGGGGGGCACAAATAAGGCCCCCCTATGCCACCAAAAAAAAATATAAAAAATAAAAAATTATACTTACCTGAACTTGCCTGAATGTCCCTGGGGTGGGTCCCTCCATCCTTGGGGGTCCTCCTGGGGTGGGCAAGGGTGGCAGGGGGGGTCCCTGGGGGCATGGGAGGGCACCTGTGGGCTCATTTTGAGCCCACAGGCCCCTTAACGCCTGCCCTGAGCAGGCGTTAAAAAGTGGCGCAAATGCGCCGTTTTTAGCCACGCCAACTCCCGGGCGTCTCTTTTGCCCGGGAGTATAAATACCACGTAAAGGCCTGGGAGTCATTTTTTAGACGGGAACGCCTCCCTTGCATATCATTAACGCAAGGAAGGGGTTCACGCTAAAAAATGACGCACATTCCGGGAACTTTGGCGCTATTCGCCTCTAACGCCATAGTATAAATATGGCGTTAGTTGGCGTTAGTTTTGCGTCGAAATTGCGTCAAAAAAAACGACGCAATTTCGGCGCAAACGGAGTATAAATATGGCCCTATATCTCATTTTGATATAATATATACAGAGCCAACTTCCTACATCATGAGTGCCATAATTTGTGGAGTAATTAGCAGTGAATGGTGAGTGCATGAGTTATAGTTACCTGAGGGCACAAGTTATAGTTACTTGAGATAAATCTAACAGGTGATTACTATGGTTTTGTATGTTTAAAATGTGAGCCTAGCTATAACGAGCACCCCCGCATTTAATTAACTATAGTGCCCCAGGGAGGTGGTGGTCCCCGGGGCTGCTGGGGGACCAGGCGCCCCCCCCCACATTCAAAATGTTAATGCCCCTGGGACCTGGCCTGCCCGGGGGCTCCATTCAAAAAAGCGCAGAAGCCCACGCTTGTTTTTTTTCTTTTGAATTTTCACTGAAATTTGCAGATCTGCTCCAACTCTTTGCGCAAATGAAAATAAAAACATTTTTGCTCTAGGGGGTTCCCTCTGGGTCCCGAGCACCAGAGTTAAGTGGGTCAGGGTGTCACTGCTCTGGGCCCTTTTCTTTTTTTGTCATCTTTTTTTCTTCAGCCGAGTCCCAACATGGCGGCCAACACTACATTGATGAAGTGTTGGCAGCCAATCAGATCTCAGCACGAGATCAGGAGGGTTCGCGGAGCCTTCACATCTTTATATATACAAATTTCTCTACTAAACGGATTTACACCAAATAACAAAAAGGGCACTTTCTGGACCCAGAGCTACCTTTCTGCCAAATTTGGTGCAATTCAATCGACTGGGTCGAGCTGCAGACCTGATCCCTGTGGGAATTAACACTGGAAACACACCTATTTTGACCCCTCCTTTTTCTTGCCCTTGCTTGACGGATCACCCCAAAACTTTCTAGACAGCAGCTGATGTGACTGTCAAATGTTTTGGGAAAGGTTTGTGAAGATTCTGCAAGCGGCGCCAAAAATATAGGCAAGCCAAAGAGTGATTTTTCAATAGAAAGTAAGTGCTAACTATAACTACCTAGTGACAACTGCCACTAGGTAATATATATATATATATATATATATATATATATATATATATGTCTTGTGTACATCTGAAAGAATATATATATATATATATATATATATATATATATATATATATATATATATGTCTTGTGTACATCTGAAAGAATGCTGTGCTTATGTAGACGTATTCCTGGTGTAACAAAAGGGTGAAAAGGTGCAGCCCATGGTGAACCCCACAGGATGCTATGCCTGACAGACTGATGAACAATTTCTAATACGCTTGCTTAGGTCATAATGACATTAATAACTGGTCCCCAAAGTTCTTTCCCCAGCTGATAAGAATAGTATGCATTGTGGGGGAGCAGTGTCACAGTCATAAACGTTGCAAAATTATGGAGCATTTGTCACTTTCGTCTTCTGTGTTGGAGAGGGTGGCCTGAAGTAGTGATAGTGCATAGATGAATGTATTTATTCCAACAGGACAACAAGATGAGCTGCTGTCCCCACTCCTTCCTGGGCTTCCATCTGCTTTCCTATCTGGGAAAATAGTTCTTGTTTATCTGGAGCTTCCACAAGCTCTTGGGGCTGTATCATGATGACCCGAATACATGTCTTTTGTGTGTGAGGTGTCTAAAGTTCAAACATATAACTCAGAAGTTCTCAGAGTTAATGCATGGACTTCAAACAGAAGAAGTTGGAACCTGTGAGCAGGGATTGCCTTGCTGCGTTTCAGACTTGTCCTGTTTAAAGTTCATACATCACCTTGGAAACATTCGGAGTTGTAAGCTGGAACTTTAGACACCTCGTACGCAAAACAACCACTCCAAACATCATGATACAGTCCTTCGAATAGAACTACATTGAAGCTGCCGAGCACCTGGAGCTGTAGGGAACATCAGAACGCCCCTCATCAGGATATCTGGGCTGCGAGAATGGAGAATGCCCACAACAGTGAAGTCAGACTGGCTGTCTGTCATCAGTGCTTTAAGTCTTTTAATCAACCTCATTAACAGCAGTTGACAGAGCTACTCCTGAAGAAGGCCTTAGAGAACATGTTGGTGCTTCTCGATGAAAGATACACCCTGCACCCTCAAGCCTAGATCCTAGCCAGAAATTCAACCTCTGACTTTGCTGATTTTATGTTTATCTGACTGCTGACTGGAAATGCTGCCCTTGGAGTGACCACCAGCCATCACAAAGAGATGTGAAGAGCTGCCAAGATCCTCCAGATTCATTCTAAAAAAAAATCAGCAGAAATGATGGGGTGGGAGATGGCTGACCCCATATGTGGTGAGTGTTCCTAGTGAAGATGCTCGCCTGCATTGAGTGACCTTTTGTTAACCATAGATGTCCACCAATTTTCATCTGGTATGGCATGTTAATGGACCAATGCTAGTCTTGAGCCTGAGTGCTAAAAAACTGTCTAAATGCCACACGAGGGCCCCTTTGAGTGGGGCTAGCTCCTGTGTCCTTAATCCTGAGCTTGTTGACTTAATTCAATCATCCAATTTGTGCCTGATTCACGTTTGGAGTGTGATTCTTTTCTTTAAGGGCTGAATGCAGTCTCAAGCGTTTTCATTGTCTAAAGAGACTCTCAAGTTCTAGGACCATTGGCCAGGTGAGATCCACTTTCGGGGAACAAGTTATGTAATCATTATAGGGGCAAACTCTGAGCCCCCTTCTGCATGGATCTATTGCTATTTCTCAACCCAAGAAGGAAGTGGAAAGTTTCCAGTAAGTTTTGAAGGGCATCTTTCAACCTTACACTCTGTGTTTTCTCTCTACTGCACCACTAGGGCTTCTTGATAGACTCCAGTATTAAAGATGTATGAAACAAAACTGAACTGCGATACAGTAATCCAACCAAGTCTACCATAGGCAGAAAGGTGTGCACCCCTCAAGGCTTATTTTGACAATCTCTATATATTAGTTATGGCTGTCTTGACTCTACCACATTCCTGTCAGCGTTCACTGAACTGTAAATTTGAAGGTGTTTATTACAGACTTAGGGCCTGATTTAGAGTTTGGTAGGTGGGTTACTCCGTCAAAATGCAATGGATTTCCAGTCCGACATATTAAAATTCCCATAGGATATAATGGGATCGTCATACAGTGGCGGGGATATCCTTCACGTGTAATGGAATAACCCCATCCACCAAACTCTAAATCAGGCCCTCCATTTCTTTTTAAGTAAAAGCCCTGACTAGGCAATCTATATGGAATGCTTCTAGTCTAACCCTCGAGACTGTGGGGTAATCACAGTCTAAGAAAAATCTTAACTTTTTCTGTGCCACAATGAGGCCCTCACAAACACACACTTAGGGCCTGGTTTAGATTTTGGCGAACGGATTATTCTGTCACAATGGTGGCAGATATCCCATCCGCTGAAATATAAATCTTGTAGGAAATAATGGGATTGATATATCTGGCAGATGTGATATCCGTCACTGTTGTGACAGAGGAACCCATGCAACAAAATCTAAATCGTACCCTTAGTCAAGGAACACCTCCTCGTGGGCCTTCCACCACAAAGCCAGCCATCTGCCATGGCCATGTGTGGATTTACTGCTGAAAGGGTGGTCTGGCCATAAGCAGGTTAGTGGAAGGGATGGTGCTGGTGGACAACAGCAATTTAATGAATTCTCCATGATCCTGAAGAAAATTATGCTGAGTGACCGTACAGACTGCCTAGGTAAACAGAGATCGTGTGGGTCCCTTTAGAAAATTGTCTGCACTTCTGCGACCTGGGGCACCCCACTACTAGCTGCAAACAAATCTCAGAGTGGTACCTGCAGACCTTGTAGATGGTAAACCTTGCAATTGCTGTGGCAGTGCCAGAGTGTAGAAGTGGAAAAATCTTCTCACATGTGAGGCAGACTGAGGGCACAACTCCTAGGACTCCCAGGAGAAGGAAATGTGACTAGAGGCATTTAAGATCTGGTAAGTCCTATTGCTACCCCGGATCCATCCTGCTTCACCAAATGGCCATATTGGAACTGCAGATATCATCACTTTCCCATGCCTGCAAACCAGGCGTTTTGTGGTCTACTGACTGAAACATAAAAGAGAATTCACCTTCCAAATAGTATAATTCCAGCATTTTCTCCATCTTATAATTAGCATACAGGGGTTACATGGGTTTACCTTGGCTGTGGGAGAAAACTGCATCCCTCTCCAAAATCTAAATCTAAGGCCTCATAAGTTGGACATCTGGTAGTGCCTAAACACCAAAGAAATGAAGGATGCGGGCCATCAGTTAAGGGGAGGAAGTTGTAAAAGCTTTATCAGGAATGCTGAAGAAGAGTCTGATGGCATGCCAATCAAGAACAGAGCTCAGCAAGGAAAGAGGGTAACAGCAGCTAGTAACAGGCAATGCACTAGCAACAATACAATATGCCCGTGCATCCTAGTAAACTCATTTTAGCATAATCTACAGACATTGTACCATAAAGACAAAGACACTTCTAGGTGGCCTGGTCTCTACATCCTGGTAGCACCTCCCTGAAGGACCTATACTTTGATACCTGTTTAATGTGTCACTGTTGCATTTTGGCAATGAGAAGACTGATGGATTAGTAGTTTTACTTCTTATATTTGTCAGGATTTGTACCACAAGAGCTGTACTTATGTAATAGTAGATGTACATTAGAGTAAAAATCCAGATTACTTTCATTTAAACCATAATGGTGGGCATGAGTGGGCTACAAGAAAGTTGGTGAGTCAGAAAATGTTATGTAGTTTACAAGTAGCAGCTCAGGGGCTCATGGCGCCTGCAGCTCAAGAATAGTAGTCAGTGTAGCTGTTAGATTTTGAGATCAGCTCAGAAGATCTGGAAGGAAGATTTTTAGAGAAGAGGATGCCAAGAGTGAAAATATGTAGATGTGGCAGTGGAGTGGTAAAGTGATGCTTGCATAAGGAGTTTAGGAGGAGATTGAAATGGTTTGGCTGTTCGAGGGACTCAGTCACACATGCTGGTATCCCAGTGCTTCTCTAAAACTACTGCCCCTCAACCCTTCTATAACCACTAACTTTCACCCCATCTGTTGTCTCCCTTTCCAAATGTCTGCACGCCATCAAAACCCATCAACAAACAGTTTATTTAGAAACTCTTCTTTCACGTCTGCAATCTGGTTTCTGCCATGCCCCATTCCACTGTGATTGCTCATTCACTAACATTCAGCTCGTAACAAAAAAATCAATCAATCATTCTTTCCACCCTTCAGTGCCTTGGTTTTTCTGGTACTGCCCTCTCCGGGTTCTTGTTTTACCTTTGTGGTCTTGCACTGTGTCATGGACCAACTCTTTCTCTTCTTCCAACCCACTTCTTTAGAGGAAGGCCTGGATATGGTCTTGGACTTCCTCTCCTCTCCAGTGAATTATCCCTTCTTTTATCAATCATTGCTTCCTTCTATCTCTCCTATTGATTCTAATCAGATTACTCTCAACGTGTCTTCTCATTTTCTTCCTACCCCTCGCCCCACAATATGATTTGTAGATGTTGTTCATTTTCTCTTCGATATACTTACACATTTTATATTTCAACCCTTCATAACAGAGATTCTTCTATTTCCTGCTACATCCCCACGTTACTCTTCTCCCACATTTATATTCATGTTCTTCTGCCTTTTCACCTAACTTTGCCCCTCTCTGCTTGCAACTTCAATTCCTTTTCTTGATTCAAACCTAACATCCTTCAAGCACATTATTGTGGTCTCTTGCACCTTTTATTTGCAGCTACCTGTCCATTCTACCGGATTTCTTTAACAAACACCCTTCTTCTGCAAGCATTTTCAGGAGCTGTCGGGAGAAAAAACACAGACATCTTTTGCAAAACATTGGCTCCAAAATATAGATGTAAACATTTGAACCTTAAAGAAATATCTATTTACAACAATATCGGCTTTAATTTAATTATTAAATCCACCCAGAACCTATACCCACATATTTTAGGGCTGGATAAATTTACCATTCCAACTGCAGTCCTAGTATATTTGGTGGAAAGTGCTGGATAATGGGATTGGGTGCAGGTTGACATTTTTGGAGGGGGACATTCATGTAAGGTTTACATTTTTTAGGTCTTTATTTTGAATTCTAAACATCACAAGATAGGTAAAGTGCAAATAAGAAAAAACAAAGTCACAGGCCTTCTCCATCTGCACATCCAGCATCTGGAACAACTTCCCCAAACTCATCAGGACCGCCCCTGCTCTTCAGTAATTTAAGAAAGAGCGGAACACTACACAGTAAATGGTCCTCCACACACAAGAAGCTATTTAAGACTCCTAAAGTCTTGCATTTACTTGAAGGAAGTATCTTGAAATTCCATGTCATATGTGCCTCTCTTTCTGTCTTTGCTGCAGCCCTGGACCCCACATGGAGAAGTTCTGTGTTGGCAGCAGTTAGGCATAGCCAGCCTTTACACATCCATATATAGATGTGTTGCATGAGCCACGGGAGGGTATAAGAGTCATGATTGAAATCACTAAGGCTGTGTGCCACCAGTGTAGATGTGAATACCAGAACCCTTGTGTCTTCAAAACTATGCAGCAGTTTCAAGTAAGTATTGCAGAGCACATGGTTAGGTGAGAACCTTGAGGTACAGCACAACATTGTGGAACCATATGTCGACCCCGATAGAGCAGTTAGAGAGTCAAATCTTAAATGTCTTTAGTCCACAATCTTAGAAATATGGTACTGAACCCCTCGAAAACTCTGCTATACTAAGCTGACGGAGGTGTTCCCATGGCCACTGCGGCTTATTACACATGCTGTGGAACGGTCCCCTCCTGTGACCTTATTGGACGGCCATATGGGATAAGCTACAATGATTGAGTGAAGACCACATCTTCCCTTCTCCACACTTCGCCCTTTTACATGACACTACTGACAATGTAGGTGTGAAAATCGGGTTGTTGTTTGAGGGTAAGTCTCAATAAAGAGCCACAGTCCTTGTCAAGATGAACCACAAAGAGTCACTAAATTAACCTGTGCTTCACCCTCTGGTAGGTTGGCATAAAGGAGTCAAGCTTAACTTAGAGGCAATGTGTGAAGTATTTGTGCAGAACACAAACAATAATATAGTAAAAAACCCTAAAATAAGAACAATGTCACACCAATTTAGAACATTAGAGTACATCTTAATAAATAAATGAGACCAAAAATCCAATCAGTAGGACTGGAGATATGCAATTTTAAAAGTTTAAGTAAAAATGGCACCAAGAAGCAGAAAGTGCAAACTGTGGGTATATGGTCGCAAGTTCAGATTGACCACGATGAAGTGTGGGACGGATACAGGGGCCAGGATAATCCTGCTGAAAAGGTTACCTTCTCCAAGTCCAGCCACAGAGTTCAAAACATCAAGATTTTAAAGAAGCTCAACTGATGCCAAACAAGAGTCCACTGCCTGAGAAGGCACCTCTTGGTGATCAGGAACTCACTCCAACAGAGGCCAGCAGAGCTCAGGCAGGTACTGGTAGGTCCCGTTGCAGGTCCAGGTAGGGGCAGGTGCAGCAGGTCAGCAGGGCAGTTGCAGGGAGGCCTCTGGAGCATGTTGTGTCCATATAGCTCAGAACAAGTGGTCAGCCAGCACCCCAGAAGTCACTCTGGTAGTCCTGGGTTCAGGAAATGGCCCTCTCTTCTTCAAGCAGCAAGATAGGCCTCAAGCAGCATGGCAGTCCTCTGAAAAACAAAGTAGGTCTCAAGCAGCAGGGCAATCCTTTAAAGAACAAGGTGCAAAACAGTTCCCTGGTAGCAGCGAGTCAGAACCCTGAGAAACAAGGCAGGCCTCAAGCAGCAGGGCAGTCCTCTGGATCCCAAGGAAGTCCTTCCTTAGTCTTCCACAGGCCCAAGAGTGTACACAAGAGTGGGACTGAGGGTCTACTATTTATACCTGGTACCAGCTTTGAAGGGGAAGAACCTAGTGGAGTTGTTCTCCCACCCCAAAAGATGGTTCTTGAATGTCCTTGTCCAGGTCTGGGTACATGTACTGCCCTAATTGGCATGCATATCCTCAGATGTGAGTCCCATGGTCACTATGTCTCTGAAATCAAGCTGTACCCAACTGATTAGCCTATAACTAGAGCAACATCACTTGTGTTCCCGAAGAGGGGAACTTGGCCTAGCAGTTTAGGCTGTACTGTTCCCATGAGGAGCAGGGCCAATGGCGATATGCATATGGCCGGGTCCAAATTAAGGTGGCATGATGCGCAAAAGAGCAATGGGTTGGGACGCTACCCTGAGCGATTGCCACCTCTTGTCTGTTTCAGTAAACTTCTACACTATTATCCCTTGTGAATAAATACTAACTAAAAAAAGGAAACATATATGTACTAGTAACCTCAAAGTGTGCAAATAACTGGGCACGTTAGTTGCAAAGTTCAAGTGAATATTGTGCTGCAATATAAAACAGCTTTGCTAAGACGGGAGATTCTTCAAAAGACAGGCACCCCACATTGGCCATAAGTCTCTGTTCACATCAGAGCCCCTTTCTCCTTTCTGGGGTTCATATGTGTGCGCAAAGCCCAAATCTATGGCATCGAAGTCCATAAAGGTTGATCCTCCCTACTACAGTGCTTCTTACTTCCTACTTGACACTGTCCGCAACATGAAGAATCACCTTACAATGAATTTAGATTTTCTGATTTTTTTGTACTATTTTGCTAAATGTCCTATAATTATATTGTGGGGAAATGTGGATTGTTATATGGTGAGTTTGGGCGACTTCACGATGTAATAATGTCACAAACCTGCATCAGGTCCAGTCAGGTTCATTTGCAAAGTCTTAGCCTAGTTCAGGGTAGCTGCGACTCTGAGCAGTCAGCTTTTATTAAAGGAACATGCACAAAGCATTTAGAAGTACCATAACAGTTGAATAAGAAAAAAATGCAACACAACAAAATCCAACACCAATTTATAAAAATATGTTGCATTGTGTTATCTCTAAATAGACACCTGAAAAGGAAATATCCACTGGAGGGTTCCGGAGATAAGAATTTTCAAAGAAACAATAAATCACTGCTTTTCATTAAATGCAATAAATCTTTGTAATATACAGCAATTATAGTTTAGGGTTAGTCACAACAAGAAAGTTGGAAACAGCCACATGGACGCTCTTAGGGGTGACAGCTTTGACAGAGATTCAGTCACAGGAACCAGTCGGGCCCAAGGGGACAGGTACCTGTCGTGTTAAGCAGTGTCCTGTCCTGTTCTGAGTCCTATGGGGGAACCACCAAAGAATTCAAGAGAGTCATCCTGATGAAAGTGATACAGGATGCTGAAGATGCTCAAGGATGTTGCGGATAGTGAGTTTGTGTCAAGGATCTTCCTGTGGCCACCCCTTGGTCCTCGAACTTGGGGGTGCAACACTGGCCCCAGGAGTCGATGTCCCACAAAGTCCGGGTGAAGTCCGGCACAAGAAAAGTTGCCACTGATCTCCACTTACATCAAAACCATTGGTTCCCTTTGTCTTGCAGTAACATCTGTGCTAGGTGACTAAACTGTACTATGACAACTCTTTCAGCAGGCTCAGCTGCTTTTGAGAGTCAGGACTCGGTCTACCAGGCTGCACCTTGGTGCTCAGCGGCAGTAAGGCTTTTTTTGTGCTGGACTCTCCAGGGTGCAGGCTTTTCAGCTTTTATGATATTGTGGCTGTAACAGGGAGTCAACCAACTGAGTCTTGGAGTCACCTTTTATGTCTGGAGCTTGTGGACAACTTTTCCGTGAGTAGGGCACCACATGCACAGTCCTTTCTTTGCCAGTCCAAGGTACAGCAAGTGCAGTCCAGTCTGAGTCCAGGGAACAGAAGGGCAGTCCTTCTTCAATCCCTTCTTCAGTAGAGAGGTGATCTGAGAGCCAAAAGTACCACTTTTATGGCCACTACGAGCATAGGGAGATTGGGTGACTAACTAACCAACCCAGAGGTGTGGCTACGTGGGGGCTATACTCCACTTGAAAAACTGGCTTGGCAATAGCTGTTCCCTCTTAGGCTGAGATGACAACCTGCCTGCTAAAACAAAGGGTAGCCCCTTCCATGTGTGACTAACAGTTGCAATTCAGAGATGGCTTCTCTTTGAAGATTGCCTTTTGGGTTCACACTCACTCTCGCCATCCTGCGAGGAGGAGGTCACACCTCTACGGGTCCTTTGTTCCTCTTCCTAAGAGTTGCCTCAACTCTTCCCAGGATGACAGCAGGCTGTCTTAAGGACAGCATCAATATGTAACCGAAAAAGGCTACTGGAAAGATTTGGCAGAAAAGTGACATCTTTTCAAAGTTGCCATCTGTAGAATAGTTACACTAATTTTCACTTGAGCAACAAATAAGGTTCAATGCAATGATTTATTTGCAACCTTGAAGCATCATATTTAGTAGCACCATTTGGAAGTTAACACTGCTGAACTGTCAATTGGCTTTTAAATATTATGCTCCCTGACTCAGGGGTGACATAACATATTAAAAAGGAAGGTTTGGGGCATGCCCAAGTATAATTAGCAGTTTAAAACCCTCTGTGCCAGTCTGCAATGGCCGACTGGGAGTCCTGCTTTACTTTGACACACTCGTGGTGGCACAATAAGTGCTTCAGTCCATGAAGGACACAATTTACACACCCTAGGTACCCTTGCTATTATATACTCTGGACCTCTAAGTAAGTTAAATTATGGCAGTCACGATTAAACAAATTAAACATGAACTTTTTAAGGGTCAGAGCACGTGCACTGATGCCTGGTCAGGAGGGCCCTGTGCACTACAGAGTCATTGCACCAGTGCCTAATAGTCAAAATGTGGGGTTAATGTGTGGGTGAACCTGCAGAAAGCCACTGTCTTTTATATATATGTTTGATGTTCCTTCCCATGCAAAGTAAATAAGTACTGCAATGTTTGTTAAGTATAACATTTCTGTACAGAGGACTCCCTGGGCCAGATTTGGAAGGCCCTAGCGCCACTGGAGCATCAATTTTTTGACACTCTGGTGGCACTAACAACTTCTCTATATTTACAAGGAGGTGTAACGTCTCTTTTTTGTGGCTTTGCGCCTTCTTGTAAATATGGGCACCACCAACACAGTTTTCTGCTGCAGAGGGGCGTGTAATGGGTGTTGCTGTGGGCACTCCACTGCAACACACATTGCTTTTGATGCTGCCCTGATTTACAAGAAGGCGTAAATCTGTGGCAGCGCCAAAAACTAATGCCACCCCAGGGGTAGAGTTAGATTGAGGCAACAAGGAGGAATGCTTTTATTCCTCTTTGTTTTTTCCCTTTTCTAATTGTGCGGTATTCTGCACAGAAAACAATCATTCAAAAATGATGCTTTGGTACTTCGATGTGTGCTGTATTCTGCAGCACACATAGAAGTGCCACATTGCCATTGTAGATTGTTTATGTGCGGGAAGGGGCACCTCAATATCCTGGCCAAACTACAGCTATAGCCCAAGAAAATCAGAGGTAGGTTAGCAAAACCCACCATCAGCTCATTCTAGGCTTGCCTAAGAAAAAACCTCTACAGCTCAGATTCATCACTTCTCCAGCTGCTAAATATTTGGAAGCGGGCAGAGAAAGGAAGCAGAATTCAGGGTACCAGCCAGGGCACAGTGCTAGGCCCACAAAAGTGAGAATGTATAAAAGATGTTAGTGTGCTTGTTATAGGGAATGTGTAACAATGCATGGAGGACTTGTGGTAGGTATAGCTGCTACATACTGACCTGGGTGTATTAGTAGGGCCATTTAATTAAACAGATATGAACACTGATCAGAAGCAAGTTCAACAGGGGTCATGCCAAGAGCTTCATTACAAGGGACTTTAACGTTGAGGTAAATGTTTGAAAGACCTCAGATGACAAGTGCACGCATTTCAGTATCAGCAGCACTTAGGTGGGAGTCCGGCCCCCTGGGACTGAATACCCAAAATGGGCTGAGGGCACCATTGCCATACCTAAACATCACAGAAGAGCACACAGATGCTTGAGCGGCCCCTTCTCATGATTCATGATACCCAGTACTCTGGATTCAATACCGGCTTGCACCTGATGGCCTGAGGAGTGTATAGAAGGTGAAGCGGACTAGGACATGGTTCCTCAAACTGAGGATTAAGATTATTGCTTCAGTTTGTAATAGTTTAATGAGTTTCTTGGATAACATTGGGTAGATCATATTGTAATTGTCCAGCTTGGCCTGAACTTGGGATCTTCCCAGTTCCATTCTGTGGTCTGCTTGAAGATGTACTAGCTTCTTCCAAAGACAAGATGATTGGAAACTGATTCCTTTTATCACAGGATTTACCTGGTACATGAAAGATAAATTGGAATCAACTAACGTTCTTGAGTCCCTAACATTTAGAGTACAGGCTGCGGCTATCCTCACACACATACCTACTGTCCAGTGGCATACATTTCTGAATCATTAGAAAACTTCCCCTGCACAGGGATGATCCTCTGTGATGTTAGAAGGTTCACAGCATCCTTTACCAAACAAAGGTGGATCTGAGTGGTGTGACTATACAACCAGACCTGTAGGGGATGGTGTCCTTTTAGCTGAGCCAGATGTCCATGTATATGTGGAATAGTATTGGGGATAGCAGCGAGCGCCGAAGTACGCTGCAGGAAAGCTTCCTGCACAGTAGACCCTGTTCTAGATATAGGGCCTCATTCTGACCTTGGCGGTTTGAAACCGCCAGGGCAGAGTGCCGCGGAAGCACCGCCAACAGGCTGGCGGTGCTTCATGGGCAATTCTGACCGCAGCGGTAAAGCCGCGGTCAGAAAAGGGCAACCAGCGGTTTCCCGGCGGTTTACCCCTGCCCAAGGGAATCCTCCATGGCGGCGCTGCTTGCAGCGCCACCATGGGGATTCCGACCCCCTTCCCGCCAGCCTGTTTCTGGCGGTTTTCACCGCCAGAACCAGGCTGGCGGGAACAGGAGTCGTGGGGCCTCCTAACAGGGCCCCAAATTGATTTTCAGTGTCTGCCTAGCAGACACTGAAAATCGCGACGGGTGCCGATGCACCCATCGCACGCCTTCAACTCCGCCTGCTCCATTCGGAGCCGGCTTCCTCGTTGAAGGCTCTTTCCCGCTGGGATGGCGGGCGGCATTCTGGCGGTCGCCCGCCGGCCCAGCGGGAAAGCCAGAATGGCCGCCGCGGTCATTTGACCGCGGTGCGGTCATTCAGCGGCTCCCGCCGGGCGTGCGGTTACCGCCGCCGGCGGGAGTCAGAATGACCCCCATAGTCCATGGTGGGTTTGAGGCTTGTTCTTGTCTGCAAGCTCCCTCACCTCCTCTGGCCCCAAGATTTGAATGTGTCAGTGAAAGATCCAAAGTGGGCCAGGGCAATAGGGAGAAGTTCTATAGGGTTGCATTTGATCTTCAGTCAATATAGGTAATTTTAGACTTAGAGAATGACAACAGGTTTTCAGGGTGTTGTGATGAGCAAGGGACATTTCTTGCAGTTTCTGGATTTCTTAGCTCAGGTAACAGGTTAAATGTATCTCACACTAGTTGGCTGCTTCAGTGCAGCAGTTTGATAGCACACAGTTTATTTAACCTTTTCACTTCTTGCTAGTGCATTCGCTATCGGCCATCTATGCTCATTCTCTTTTCTTGTTTATTAGCTGGAGTCATACGCCTCAGTTCTTTGTTTTGGGGTGAATGTTCCCATTATTTTGGTTCCATGGTGAGAGAGTATTTGCATGTAGTTTGATGGTCATACATGTCATTTGACTATCTATGTTCAGTGCCACACGCTAATGGACTGTATTTTCTTTACTCTACATGTTCCCTTGTTTAGTACTAGAGTACTTGCTCAGCAGGGTACTTTTTCAGACTTAGCTCAGTCCTGGCTCTTACATCTTCTATTTTAATACTGGTAGAGACATGGAAACATATTGTATTGTAATTACATTTATATAGTGCTTTTTACCCATGGGGAGGTGTTTAAGCGCTATACGGTAAGTATCACGCTGAACAGGACCCAATGTTAGTGGCTAATCCATTGGTTATTGGGATTAGACTCGCGCCTGTAGGAGGCTGGCCTGATTTGTAGTGGGTACCTTGGGTACTTACACCTTATATCAGGTCCAGTTATCCCTTATTAGTGAAGTAGTAGTGTTCTAGCAGCTTAGGCTGAGAGAGGTAGCTATAGCAGAGCAGCTTAGGCTGAACTAGGAGACATGCAAAGCTCCTGCAATACCACTTATAGTTACACAGTACTTATACACAATTAAAGATAATACTCAGTGTTACCAAAAATAAAGGTATTTATTTGGGTGACACAGTTCCAAAAACATCTTAGAGACAATACTCCTTCTGGAGGTAAGTATTATACACAATATATACACTAGACACCAAAATTAGTCAAATAAATAGTCATAGAACAATGCAAACAGTAGGAAATCCTATAGAATGTAATGGGAGAAAATAGGTCTAGGGGCAACACAAGCCATATACTAAAAAAGTGGAATGTGAATCACGAATTCCCCCCTAGACAAGTGTAGTGTGTGCAGAATCACTGGGAGAGTAAGAATACAGTAAAGGTAAGTAAATTACCCCACTCCAGAGCCCAGAAAAGCAGGAGTAAAGTACTGCAAGTTTCCTTAGGAAACACTACACCTCGTTTTTGGGATTTTGCAACAGCCAACCAAGTCTGCAAAGGACAACTGCTGGATTATTGGACCTGAAGACCTGCAAAGGAAGGGGACCAAGTCCGGAAGTCGAAAGAAGTTCCAGGAAGGACAGGAGTCCCTGTCAACCCAGAAGAGTGTGCAAAAGAAGAGTCCCGGGTTAGTCAAAGACTGCAGGAATGCACCCTAGGAAGATGACAGCGGGATCCTGCATAATGCAAAAGATGTCCCACGTCATGAAGATTGTTGAAGATGAGATTTCGTGTCAGAAGTCACCAACAAACCTTGGCTATGACAAAAGTGCATTTTCATTAAAATGGCGCTGAATGGACCCAGGAGGGACCGGGGGGCTTCAACTCTGTGTGAGACGGAAGAGAGGGCTCTCAGCACTTTAGAGAGTCCTCAGGATGCCAGCCAGCACACCCAGAATCCGCAGGATCTGGGTTCAAAGGAGGTGCAAAATGCAGTTGATGCAGCACAACAAAAGAAGGTCCCACGCCACTGGAAAACAACTCAGTGAGTTGAGCATCACAAGGTGGAGTGCTGGGGACCTGGGCCAGGCTGTGCATGAAGGAATTTTGCAAAGAGTGCACAGAGTCCTCAGGAGATGAAGAAGCCACATTACACAGGGGTACCATTGTTCTCAGGGAAGGAAAGGTCTTACCTCCTCCAAATTGCGTAAGCAAGACCTCAGGACAGTCTATGTCAAAGATGTCCACCCTCTGTATCCTTAGGAGCACGCTCACTGTTGTGAGAGGAGTCCCAGGGTACTGGTCATCATCTTGGAAGGTGCCTGCTTGGAGCAGGGGAGAGATTCCATCATTCCACTGGAGATTTCTTTGGTTCTTCTGGTGCAGGATGAAGACAGGGAGTCCTCAGAGCGTGCGCACTGTGGAAACTGTTGCAGTTGCTGACTTGGAGCTGAGGTTGCTGAAGAAAAGTGTCTCTTGTAGACATTTTGTTGCAGTTACAGCGTTTCTTGGAGCAGGCTGTGGTTGATCCGAGGTCAAAAGAGTCTGAAGTTGTGGCAGAGGATTCCTGAAGGAAACTTGCAAGCATAATCTGAAGAGAACCCACAGGAGAGAGACCCTAAATAGCCCTGAAAGGGGGATTGGCTACCTTACCAGGTATGGACCTATCAGGAGGGGTCTCTGACATCACCTGCTGGCACTGGCCACTCAGAGCCCTCCAGAGTGCCCCCACACCTTGAAAAGCAAGATGGCTGAAGTCTGGGACACACTGGAGGAGCTCTGGGCACCACCCCTGGGGTGGTGATGGACAGGGGAGTGGTGACTCCCCCTTCATTTGGCCAGTTTCCCACCAGAGCAGGGCATAAGGGGTACCTGAATCGGTGTAGACTGGTTTATGCAAGGTGGGCACCATCTGTGCCCTTCAAAGCATTTCCAGAGGCTGGGGGAGGCTACCCCCCACAGCCTGTAACACAATTTCCGAAAGGATTGGGTGTAACACCCTGATTTCAGAGCAAATGCTTTGTTCTGCCTTCCTGGGACTGAGCTGCTCAGACCCCAGGAGGGCAGAACCCTGTCTGTGAGGTGGCAGAAGCTGTAGCTGCAGTGCAAGCCTCAGAGAGCTGGTTTGGCAGTACTGGGGGTCCATGGTGGAGCCCCCAGGATGCATGGAATTGGCTCACCAATGCCAGATTTGGACATGTTACATGGACATATTCGGAGTTACCATTTTGAAGCTACATATAGGTATTGACATATATGTAGTGCACGCGTGTAATGGTGTCCCCGCACTCACAAAGTCCGGGGAAATGGCCCTGAACTATGTGGGAGCACCTTTGCTAGTGCAAGGGTGCCCTCACACTTAGCAACTTTGCACCTAACCTTCATCAAGTGAAGGTTAGACATATAGATGACTTATATATTACTTAAGTGCAGTGAAAATGGCTGTGAAATACTGTGTGCACTATTTCACTCAGGCTGCAGTGGCAGTCCTGTGTAAGGGTTTGTTTGAGCTCCCTATGGGTGGCAAAAGAAATGCTGCAGCCCATAGGGATCTCCTGGAACCCCAATGCCCTGGGTACCTAGGTACCATATACTAGGGACTTATAAGGGAGGTCAAGTATGCCAATTGAAATTGGTAAATTAAGTCACTGGCCTACAGTGACAAACTTAAAAGCAGAGAAAGCATAAGCACTGAGGTTCTGGTTAGCAGAGCCTCAGTGACACAGTTAGGCACTACACAGGCATACACATTAAGCCACAAACTATGAGCACTGGGGTCCTGCCTAGCAGGGTCCCAGTGACACAGTAAAAACACACTGAAACACACTCACAAACAGGCCAAAAGTGGGGGTAACCATGCTAGAAAGAGGCTACTTTCCTACAGCGCCCTTAAAGAGACCATTCCATGCTTTACTCCAATGTCTTTGTAGTGGAATAAAACAGAAGTAGATAGGTGTGCTCATTAATGGAGGATATCTATTAATAGTGACCTCTGCAGCTCACACACACTTGGACATCAGCAGAGATGACGCAGGCCCCGGTACTTCTGCAGGACATGTGACAGCACTGCCATAGAATGGTGTACAGACTCCTTCATTCAACATCCATCACTGTTCCAGTACTGAGGCCTTATGCACCACCATCAGTGTACCTCAGTACCTGCCAGTACCCCCTATCACTGCAGTACTGGACTCCCACACAGCTTCTCTTAGACTGGAGGGAATGGGTCTTGATCCTCAGTACTTGCCAGTACCCCCTATCACTGCAGTACTGAACGCCCGCACAGGTTCTCTTAGACTGGGGGAGAGGTGCAGTGTCCCTCACTACTTGCCAGTACCCCCTGTCACTGCAGTCCTGGACATCTACACAGGTTCTCTTAGACTGAGGGGGTTAATGCCAGGATAGTGTTGCTTTGTACTGTACTGTTTCAGGGAGGGAGTGTATTGACAGGAGCTTCTTTGTATCAAAACAAGATATTTCTAAACTGAGAAAGTGTTGACAGTGTGTGGTCACTTATCTAGAGGAAAGTTTCTTCATATTTCATTGTCTTATCGCTGTTCAGCAGAGCATGATGCAGAAACCAAGAGCTAATTCAATGTGCAGCGGCAAATGCTTGTACTGTGGTATATGCTACACAGCACAGAACAGTTCCACACTACACTACCTGACAATCATGAATATAGCACTGTACCGTGCCCATAGCATTGGTATAGAGACTACCAGCACTGTTTCATGTCTATAGGATTTGCATAGGACCCACCAGCTCTGTATCATGTCTATGGCATTGGCAAGGGGACCACCAGCACTGAATCATGTCTGTAGCATTGGCATAGGTCCTGCCAGCACTGTATCATGTCTATAGCATTGGCAAGGGGACCACCAGCACCGTATCATGTCTGTAGCATTGGCATAGGGCCCACCAGCACTGTATCATGTCTATAGCATTGGCAAAGGGACCACCAGCACTGTATCATGTCTATAGGATTTGCATAGGGCCCACCAGCACTGTATCATGTCTATAGGATTTGCATAGGGCCCACCAGCACTGTATCATGTCTGTGGCATTGGCAAGGGTACCACCAGCACTGAATCATGTCTGTAGCATTGGCATAGGGCCTGCCAGCATTGTATCATGTCTATAGCATTGGCAAGGGGACCACCAGCACTGTATCATGTCTGTAGCATTGGCATAGGGCTTGCCAGCACTGTATCATGTCTATAGAATTGGCAAGGGGACCACCAGCACTGTATCATGTCTATAGGATTTGCATAGGGCCCACCAACACTATGGGGGTCATTACAACATTGGTGGTTGTGAGAAGGTAGCCTCTTTCTAGCCTTGTTACCCCCACTTTTGGCCTGTTTGTGAGTGTATGTCAGGGTGTTTGTCACTGTTTTCACTGTCTCACTGGGATCCTGATAGCCAGGCCTCAGTGCTCATAGTGAAAACACTATGTTTTCAGTATGGTTGTTATGTGTCACTGGGATCCTGCTGGTCAGGACCCCAGTACTCATAGGTTTGTGGCCTATATGTATGTGTCACTGGGACCCTGTCACACAGGGCCCCAGTGCTCATAGGTGTGCATGTATATGTTCCCTGTGTGGTGCCTAACTGTCTCACTGAGGCTCTGCTAACCAGAACCTCAGTGGTTATGCTCTCTCATTACTTTCAAATTGTCACTAACAGGCTAGTGACCAATTTTACCAATTTACATTGGCTTACTGGAACACCCTTATAAATCCCTAGTATATGGTACTGAGGTACCCAGGGTATTGGGGTTCCAGGAGATCCCTATGGGCTGCAGCATTTCTTTTGACACCCATAGGGAGCTCTGACAATTCTTACACAGGCCTGCCACTGCAGCCTGAGTGAAATAACGTCCACGTTATTTCACAGCCATTTTACACTGCACTTAAGTAACTTATAAGTCACCTATATGTCTAACCTTTACCTGGTAAAGGTTAGGTGCAAAGTTACTTAGTGTGAGGGCACCCTGGCACTAGCCAAGGTGCCCCCACATTGTTCAGAGCCAATTCCCTGAACTTTGTGAGTGCGGGGACACCATTACACGCGTGCACTACATATAGGTCACTACCTATATGTAGCTTCACAATGGTAACTCCGAATATGGCCATGTAACATGTCTATGATCATGGAATTGCCCCCTCTATGCCATCCTGGCATTGTTGGTACAATTCCATGATCCCAGTGGTCTGTAGCACAGACCCTGGTACTGCCAAACTGCCCTTCCTGGGGTTTCACTGCAGCTGCTGCTGCTGCCAACCCCTCAGACAGGCATCTGCCCTCCTGGGGTCCAGCCAGGCCTGGCCCAGGATGGCAGAACAAAGAACTTCCTCTGAGAGAGGGTGTGACACCCTCTCCCTTTGGAAAATGGTGTGAAGGCAGGGGAGGAGTAGCCTCCCCCAGCCTCTGGAAATGCTTTCTTGGGCACAGATGTGCCCAATTCTGCATAAGCCAGTCTACACCGGTTCAGGGACCCCTTAGCCCCTGCTCTGGCGCGAAACTGGACAAAGGAAAGGGGAGTGACCACTCCCCTGACCTGCACCTCCCCTGGGAGGTGTCCAGAGCTCCTCCAGTGTGCTCCAGACCTCTGCCATCTTGGAAACAGAGGTGCTGCTGGCACACTGGACTGCTCTGAGTGGCCAGTGCCACCAGGTGACGTCAGAGACTCCTGCTGATAGGCTCCTTCAGGTGTTAGTAGCCTATCCTCTCTCCTAAGTAGCCAAACCCTCTTTTCTGGCTATTTAGGGTCTCTGTCTCTGGGGAAACTTTAGATAACGAATGCATGAGCTCAGCCGAGTTCCTCAGCATCTCTCTCTTCACCTTCTGATAAGGAATCGACCGCTGACCGCGCTGGAAGCCTGCAAACCTGCAACATAGTAGCAAAGACGACTACTGCAACTCTGTAACGCTGATCCTGCCGCCTTCTCGACTGTTTTCCTGCTTGTGCATGCTGTGGGGGTAGCCTGCCTCCTCTCTGCACCAGAAGCTCCGAAGAAATCTCCCGTGGGTCGACGGAATCTTCCCCCTGCAACCGCAGGCACCAAAAAGCTGCATTACCGGTCCCTTGGGTCTCCTCTCAGCACGACGAGCGAGGTCCCTCGAATCCAGCGACGCTGTCCAAGTGACCCCCACAGTCCAGTGACTCTTCAGCCCAAGTTTGGTGGAGGTAAGTCCTTGCCTCACCTCGCTGGGCTGCATTGCTGGGAACCGCGACTTTGCAGCTACTCTGGCCCCTGTGCACTTCCGGCGGAAATCCTTCGTGCACAGCCAAGCCTGGGTCCACGGCACTCTAACCTGCATTGCACGACTTTCTAAGTTGGTCTCCGGCGACGTGGGACTCCTTTGTGCAACTTCGGCGAGCACCGTTTCACGCATCCTTGTAGTGCCTTTTTCTGGCACTTCTCCGGATGCTACCTGCTTCAGTGAGGGCTCTTTGTCTTGCTCGACGTCCCCTCTCTCTGCAGGTCCAATTTGCGACCTCCTGGTCCCTCCTGGGCCCCAGCAGCGTCCAAAAACGCCAAACGCACGATTTGCGTGTAGCAAGGCTTGTTGGCATCCTTATGGCGGGAAAACACTTCTGCACGACTCTCCAAGGCGAGAGGGATCCGTCCACCAAAGGGGAAGTCTCTAGCCCTTTTCGTTCCTGCAGAAACCTCAGCTTCTTCTGTCCAGTCGAAGCTTCTTTGCACCCGCAGCTGGCATTTCCTGGGCATCTGCCCATCTCCGACTTGCTTGTGACTTTTGGACTTGGTCCCCTTGTTCCACAGGTATCCTAGATTGGAAATCCACAGTTGTTGCATTGCTGGTTTGTGTCTTTCCTGCATTATTCCTCTAACACGACTATTTTGTCCTTAGTGGAACTTTAGTGCACTTTGCACTCACTTTTCAGGGTCTTGGGGAGGGTTATTTTTCTAACTCTCACTATTTTCTAATAGTCCCAGCGACCCTCTACAAGGTCACATAGGTTTGGGGTCCATTCGTGGTTCGCATTCCACTTCTGGAGTATATGGTTTGTGTTGCCCCTATCCCTATGTCTCCCCATTGCATCCTATTGTAACTATACATTGTTTGCACTGTTTTCTAAGACTATACTGCATATTTTTGCTATTGTGTATATATATCTTGTGTATATTTCCTATCCTCTCACTGAGGGTACACTCTAAGATACTTTGGCATATTGTCATAAAAATAAAGTACCTTTGTATTGTGTTTTCTTATGATATTGTGCATATGACACTAAGTGGTACTGTAGTAGCTTCACACGTCTCCTAGTTCAGCCTGAGCTGCTCTGCTAAGCTACCATTATCTATCAGCCTAAGCTGCTAGACACCCTATACACTAATAAGGGATAACTGGGCCTGGTGCAAGGTGCAAGTACCCCTTGGTACTCACTACAAGCCAGTCCAGCCTCCTACATTGGTTGTGCAGTGGTGGGATAAGTGCTTGAGACTACTTACCACTCTTGTCATTGTACTTTTCATAAGAGAAAAATACACAAAACAAGGTCAGTGTATATACACATAGCCAAAAAGTTTTGCATTTCCTCTTTTCACTCTTTTCTAAGTGCTGAAAAGTACTTCTAAACTTTCAAAAAGTTCTTAAAAGTTTTTAAAAAAAATTCTGTCTTTCCAAAATGTTCTGAAAACTTTTTTCTCTTTGTCTATCACTTTAACTCTCTCTAAAAATGTCTGGCACAGGCCAAAATGTTGAACTGTCCAAACTTGCATATGATCACCTTAGCTGGAAAGGAGCAAGGAGTCTCTGCATAGAGAGAGGTTTGAGTGTAGGGAAGAATCCTTCCTTAGAACTGTTAATTAACATGCTTAGAGTACAGGATAAGGCCATAAGTGCCCAATCTGGTGAAAAAGTAGCTAATGGTTCTCAATCTGATCCAGGGACTCCCCCAGGAAAAGGTTCAGGAAAGAAACTTCTCAGCCTGCCCATTACTAGACAGTCTAGCATAGTTGGTACAGAGGTTGAATCACACCATACTGATGGTGTGCTCTCACATTATACTGTTAGCCAAGCTGTTAGGGTGCCCTCTGTAAGGGACAGGTCTCCTTCTGTTCATTCCCATCATACCTCTGTATCTAGAAATGTCCCTCCCACCCACCCTGATGACAGATTGTTAGAAAGGGAGCTCAATAGATTGAGAGTGGAACAAACCAGACTGAAGCTCAAGAAGCAACAGCTGGATTTGGATAGACAGTCTTTAGAATTAGAGAAGGAAAGACAGAAGTTGGGTTTAGAAACCCATGGTGGCAGCAGCAGTATTCCCCATAGTCATCCTGCAAAAGAGCATGATTCCAGGAATCTGCACAAGATAGTTCCCCCTTATAAGGAAGGGGATGACATTAACAAGTGGTTTGCTGCACTTGAGAGGGCCTGTGCTGTACAGGATGTCCCTCAAAAGCAGTGGGCTGCTATCCTATGGCTATCATTTAGTGGAAAAGGTAGGGATAGGCTCCTTACTGTAAAAGAAAATGATGCTAATAATTTTACAGTTCTTAAGAATGTACTCCTGGATGGTTATGGCTTAACCACTGAACAGTACAGGATAAAGTTCAGAGAGACCAAAAAGGAGTCTTCACAAGACTGGGTTGATTTCATTGACCATTCAGTGAAGGCCTTGGAGGGGTGGTTACATGGCAGTAAAGTTACTGATTATGAAAGCCTGTATAACACAATCCTGAGAGAGCATATACTTAATAATTGTGTGTCTGATTTGTTGCACCAGTACCTGGTAGACTCTGATCTGACCTCTCCCCAAGAATTGGGAAAGAAGGCAGACAAATGGGTCAGAACAAGGGTGAACAGAAAAGTTCATACAGGGGGTGACAAAGATGGCAATAAGAAGAAAGATGGTGAAAAATCTCAAGATAAGCATGGGGATAAGGGTAAAACCAAAGATCCCACTTCAAATCTTAAACACTCTTCAGAGGGTGGGGATAAAACAAATTCTTCCTCTTCTTCCCAACCTGCACACATTAAAAAGCCTTGGTGCTTTGTGTGTAAAAACAGAGGCCATAGGCCAGGGGATAAGTCCTGTCCAGGTAAACCCCCTGAGCCTACCACCACTAATACATCAAGCTCTAGTGCCCCTAGCAGTAGTGGTACTAGTGGTGGGACTGCTGGCAACAGTCAAGCAAAGGGTGTAGTTGGGTTCACTTATGGGTCCATAGTGGAAACTGATGTAATCAGTCCCAAGACAGTTTCTGTCACACCTAGTGGCATTGGCCTTGCCACACTGGCTGCTTGTCCCCTTACAATGGATAAGTACAGGCAGACAGTTTCAATAAATGGTGTTGAGGCCTTGGCCTACAGGGACACAGGTGCCAGTTTCACTTTGGTGACTGAAAACCTAGTGCCTCCTGAACAACACATCATTGGACAACAGTATAAGATTATTGATGTCCATAACTCCACTAAGTTCCTTCCCTTAGCTATAATTCAGTTTAGTTGGGGTGGAGTTACTGGCCCTAAGCAGGTGGTGGTATCACCTAGCTTACCTGTAGACTGTCTCTTAGGTAATGACCTAGAGGCCTCAGGTTGGGCTGATGTAGAGTTTTATGCCCATGCAGCCATGCTGGGCATCCCTGAGGAATTGTTCCCTCTCATTTCAAGTGAAATGAAAAAGCAAAGGAGAGAAGGCCTGAAAACTCAGGATCCCTCTCCATCAACAGGTAAAAAGGGTATCACAGTATCCCCTAACCACCCTACCATTCAGGATACCATTCCTGTGGTGGGAGAAACCTCTCCTGGGGTGGCACCTGTTCCAAGGGAATCATCAGCTGGCAAAGCTGGACTCCCTGAGGTGGAAGTACCTCTCTGTGGGATAACTAACATTGGTGAGAAAAAAAGCACCATTTTAGTTAACATGGAGCATCCCTCCAACCCTCCCAGAGAAACTTTAGTGCAGAAACCCTGCACTACCTCACAACACTTAGGACAGCATCCCTGCCCTAGTGTGGAGCTCATAGGACAGCATCCCTGCCCTGCTCCAACTCAAGAGAAACAGCATCCCTGTTCTCTCTTCCAGCCAGATGGACAAAGTTTTTGCCCAGCTATGGCTTTTCTGAGACAGCATCCCTGTCTGGCATTTCCATCACTACAAATAGGTTCAGTGGACAATTCCCACTGCTCTAAACTAAAACTTACTGATAGAAACTCTGAAAATACATCTTCACATTGTTGCTTAGCTAAAAAACTTCAAACAGGGTGGTTTACATCCCCACAGGGAAGTAACCATATAGTGGATGATAAAGGGAGTAACCAGTCTATTGCAGAGCTACTCTCTACTTATCACCACTTAGACAATAAAGTCTCAACTGGCCAAGGTTAGCCTTATTGTCCTTCGTTTGGGGGGGGGGGTTGTGTGAGAAGGTAGCCTCTTTCTAGCCTTGTTACCCCCACTTTTGGCCTGTTTGTGAGTGTATGTCAGGGTTTTTGTCACTGTTTTCACTGTCTCACTGGGATCCTGATAGCCAGGCCTCAGTGCTCATAGTGAAAACACTATGTTTTCAGTATGGTTGTTATGTGTCACTGGGATCCTGCTGGTCAGGACCCCAGTGCTCATAGGTTTGTGGCCTATATGTATGTGTCACTGGGACCCTGTCACACAGGGCCCCAGTGCTCATAGGTGTGCATGTATATGTTCCCTGTGTGGTGCCTAACTGTCTCACTGAGGCTCTGCTAACCAGAACCTCAGTGGTTATGCTCTCTCATTACTTTCAAATTGTCACTAACAGGCTAGTGACCAATTTTACCAATTTACATTGGCTTACTGGAACACCCTTATAAATCCCTAGTATATGGTACTGAGGTACCCAGGGTATTGGGGTTCCAGGAGATCCCTATGGGCTGCAGCATTTCTTTTGCCACCCATAGGGAGCTCTGACAATTCTTACACAGGCCTGCCACTGCAGCCTGAGTGAAATAACGTCCACGTTATTTCACAGCCATTTTACACTGCACTTAAGTAACTTATAAGTTACCTATATGTCTAACCTTTACCTGGTAAAGGTTAGGTGCAAAGTTACTTAGTGTGAGGGCACCCTGGCACTAGCCAAGGTGCCCCCACATTGTTCAGAGCCAATTCCCTGAACTTTGTGAGTGCGGGGACACCATTACACGCGTGCACTACATATAGGTCACTACCTATATGTAGCTTCACAATGGTAACTCCGAATATGGCCATGTAACATGTCTATGATCATGGAATTGCCCCCTCTATGCCATCCTGGCATTGTTGGTACAATTCCATGATCCCAGTGGTCTGTAGCACAGACCCTGGTACTGCCAAACTGCCCTTCCTGGGGTTTCACTGCAGCTGCTGCTGCTGCCAACCCCTCAGACAGGCATCTGCCCTCCTGGGGTCCAGCCAGGCCTGGCCCAGGATGGCAGAACAAAGAACTTCCTCTGAGAGAGGGTGTGACACCCTCTCCCTTTGGAAAATGGTGTGAAGGCAGGGGAGGAGTAGCCTCCCCCAGCCTCTGGAAATGCTTTCTTGGGCACAGATGTGCCCAATTCTGCATAAGCCAGTCTACACCGGTTCAGGGACCCCTTAGCCCCTGCTCTGGCACGAAACTGGACAAAGGAAAGGGGAGTGACCACTCCCCTGACCTGCACCTCCCCTGGGAGGTGTCCAGAGCTCCTCCAGTGTGCTCCAGACCTCTGCCATCTTGGAAACAGAAGTGCTGCTGGCACACTGGACTGCTCTGAGTGGCCAGTGCCACCAGGTGACGTCAGAGACTCCTGCTGATAGGCTCCTTCAGGTGTTAGTAGCCTATCCTCTCTCCTAAGTAGCCAAACCCTCTTTTCTGGCTATTTAGGGTCTCTGTCTCTGGGGAAACTTTAGATAACGAATGCATGAGCTCAGCCGAGTTCCTCTGCATCTCTCTCTTCACCTTCTGATAAGGAATCGACCGCTGACCGCGCTGGAAGCCTGCAAACCTGCAACATAGTAGCAAAGACGACTACTGCAACTCTGTAACGCTGATCCTGCCGCCTTCTCGACTGTTTTCCTGCTTGTGCATGCTGTGGGGGTAGCCTGCCTCCTCTCTGCACCAGAAGCTCCGAAGAAATCTCCTGTGGGTCGACGGAATCTTCCCCCTGCAACCGCAGGCACCAAAAAGCTGCATTACCGGTCCCTTGGGTCTCCTCTCAGCACGACGAGCGAGGTCCCTCGAATCCAGCGACGCTGTCCAAGTGACCCCCACAGTCCAGTGACTCTTCAGCCCAAGTTTGGTGGAGGTAAGTCCTTGCCTCACCTCGCTGGGCTGCATTGCTGGGAACCGCGACTTTGCAGCTACTCCGGCCCCTGTGCACTTCCGGCGGAAATCCTTCGTGCACAGCCAAGCCTGGGTCCACGGCACTCTAACCTGCATTGCACGACTTTCTAAGTTGGTCTCCGGCGACGTGGGACTCCTTTGTGCAACTTTGGCGAGCACCGTTTCACACATCCTTGTAGTGCCTGTTTCTGGCACTTCCCCGGGTGCTACCTGCTTCAGTGAGGGCTCTTTGTCTTGCTCGAAGTCCCTTCTCTCTGCAGGTCCAATTTGCGACCTCCTGGTCCCTCCTGGGCCCCAGCAGCGTCCAAAAACGCCAAACGCACGATTTGCGTGTAGCAAGGCTTGTTGGCGTCCTTCCGGCGGGAAAACACTTCTGCACAACTCTCCAAGGCAAGAGGGATCCGTCCACCAAAGGGGAAGTCTCTAGCCCTTTTCGTTCCTGCAGAAACCTCAGCTTCTTCTGTCCAGTCGAAGCTTCTTTGCACCCGCAGCTGGCATTTCCTGGGCATCTGCCCATCTCCGACTTGCTTGTGACTTTTGGACTTGGTCCCCTTGTTCCACAGGTATCCTAGATTGGAAATCCACAGTTGTTGCATTGCTGGTTTGTGTCTTTCCTGCATTATTCCTCTAACACGACTATTTTGTCCTTAGGGGAACTTTAGTGCACTTTGCACTCACTTTTCAGGGTCTTGGGGAGGGTTATTTTTCTAACTCTCACTATTTTCTAATAGTCCCAGCGACCCTCTACAAGGTCACATAGGTTTGGGGTCCATTCGTGGTTCGCATTCCACTTCTGGAGTATATGGTTTGTGTTGCCCCTATCCCTATGTCTCCCCATTGCATCCTATTGTAACTATACATTGTTTGCACTGTTTTCTAAGACTATACTGCATATTTTTGCTATTGTGTATATATATCTTGTGTATATTTCCTATCCTCTCACTGAGGGTACACTCTAAGATACTTTGGCATATTGTCATAAAAATAAAGTACCTTTATTTTTAGTATAACTGTGTATTGTGTTTTCTTATGATATTGTGCATATGACACTAAGTGGTACTGTAGTAGCTTCACACGTCTCCTAGTTCAGCCTGAGCTGCTCTGCTAAGCTACCATTATCTATCAGCCTAAGCTGCTAGACACCCTATACACAAATAAGGGATAACTGGGCCTGGTGCAAGGTGCAAGTACCCCTTGGTACTCACTACAAGCCAGTCCAGCCTCCTACAGTGGTAAAGGCCGCTTACCGCCGTGCAGAAGACCGCCAACATACCGCTGCGGCCGCAGAATTCCGCCACGGCCATTATGACCCACAGCTCGGAATCCGCCAAAATTCAGACACCCACACAAGTCCGCCACACCAAAGGTCAGTGATAAACTGGCGAAAACAAAACCGACACCGTCACGCCAACAGGAATACGCCCACACTATCATGACCCACAAATCCACGCGGCAGTCTTTCAACCGCGGTATTCCATTGGCGGTACACACCGCCGCGCTCAAAATACACACACACTTTCAAAACACATCCACATTGGACAAATCGAAATACACACACCTGATACACATACACACACCACTCCCACACACCCAATACAATATAAAACACACACCCATATCACTCACAAACCCCTACGGCCAAAATCCTGAAAGAAGGCTAGAGTCTACAATCTACAACCAAGCATCCACAGGCACACAACACCATCACCCACATAACATCCACGCACCCCACACAACACACCACTAAATATCACCCCACATATCACAACACACTTTCCCCACACATCACCCACACCACCCCATGGCACGGCAAAGACACCCCAGGTTCTCTGAGGAGGAGCTCAGGGTCATGGTGGAGGAAATCATCCGGATAGCGACACAGCTATTCGGATCACAGGTGCAGCACAACTCCATAGCTAGGAAGATGGAGCTATGGCGCAGAATAGTGGACAGGGTCAACGCAGTGGGACAGCACCCAAGAAATAGGGATGACATCAGGAAGAGGTGGAACGACCTACGGGGGAAGGTGCATTCCGTGGTCTCCAGACACCACCTTGCGGTTCAGAGGACTGGCAGCGGACCCCCACCTCCTCCCCCCCAGCTAACAACATGGGAAGAGGAGGTCTTGGCGATTCTGCATCCTGAGGGCCTCGAAGGAGTAGCTGGAGGAATGGACTCTGGTAAGCCAAACCTTAACTACCTTATCCCCCACCCTACCTGCATGCTATCACATACCCCCACCCTCTCCCTCACCCCCATCACTCCAACTCCTCACAGATGTCCCACTATCACAAACCCTACATCCCAACACCAAGCCCTGCATGCAACACCAACGCATGGACACCCATCACCAATGCATGACCACGGCACATACCCATACACCCCCTAAACCATCATCACACAAGGTGCCACACAGGCATGCAAGCACTGGGGTACACGGCCACCCTCCCATTGCACAGCATGGTACATACAGATGCAATAATCATGCTTTTCCACCCCTGCAGGACCCCTACCCAACATCACCGCATAGGAGGGTCCACACATGTCCACACCACCAACAGAAGAGGCCCACAGTGATGACAGCAGCTCTGTCCAACTGGATCTAGACGACCAGCCCGGCCCATCTGGGACCTCGGGACAGTCGGTTCCCCTCACACAGTCACAGGCCACCACAGAGCTTCCCCCCTCTGGAAAAACCAGCACAGCACCCACCCAGCGGGCCCATACCTCTGTCCCCAGGACACGTCAATCAGCAGTGTGTCCACCACTACAGGGAACCCAGGCTAACCCACCACCCCAACAACAACACGAGGCCCTCTCCAACATCATGGGAGCATACCATCATTCCCAGGAGACTATGGCAACGGTACTGGCCAAGTTTCAGGAGACCCAGCGGCTGCAGGAGGAACAGTATTTGGGCTTCAGGGAGGAACTCAAATCCATCAACACCAACCTGGGCACCATCGTAGGGGTGCTGAAGGAAATCATCAACACCAGGAGGGACACTGTGGCACAACAAGGGGCCCCTGACACTAGCCTGGACGATGAACTGCCCACCACCTCCGCCGGTGCTAGTGGACAGGAGGCACCGCCACAGACCACCACACCAGCACCCTACCCCCTGCAGATGAAGAACCACCCTGCAAACGGTCCCTGAGATCCAGGACAAAGACAGAGAACGATGCCAAGACCCCCGCCAAGAAATGAGACCGCCCTGAATGTCATCCTTTTGTCCCACCTTGTCACCCTGTCCATCCTCAAACTGCCCCAGCTCCACTTCCTATGCCCCTTTGGACAATGCACCTGTGAGACTGATAGACTGGACTCTGCCATGGACATTCCTCCACCATCACCCCTCCCCATTTTAAAGCACCCTCCAATATTGAGCACTTACATAAACACCCTTAAAGCACAAAACAATCTGGAGTCTGTCTGTGATTTCGAAATAGTGTATTAGCAATTACAGTGACAAAATGCTCTTTCAATTGTAATGTCAACATACCTATGTCACACAGCTCTAGTCCATGAGAAAACAAAGCAGATGTCACACAGTGGGACCCACATCTGTGAAATCGTAAGGGAAAGTGAAAACTCAGTGACCATACACTGGGTGAAAAGGACAGACAGTAGAGAGGTCGTAGTGTTAAATCACATGTAGTAGGCAGGTCTGTCTTCTTACCTGTGTCTCACTGGAAGTATTACAGGATAACCGAGTTTCTGTTGTCGATGTCCTCTTCTTCTGCTTCCTCGTCTTCAATGTCCACAGGCTCCACAGCTGCCACAACACCTCCATCTGGACCATCCTCCTGCAGAAAAGGCACCTGTTGTCGCAAAGCTAAGTTGTGAAGCATACAGCTGGCCACGATGATATGGCACACCTTCTTTGGTGAGTAGAATAGGGAACCACCTGTCATATGGAGGCACCTGAACCTGGCCTTCAGGAGGCCAAAGGTCCGCTCTATAATCCTCCTAGTTCGCCCATGGGCCTCATTGTAGCGTTCCTCTGCCCTTGTCCTGGGATTCCTCACTGGGGTCAGTAGCCATGACAGGTTGGGGTAGCCAGAGTCAACTGAAAAAGGCGAGGGACAACTGTTAGACACACACTAACCTGTAGGGATATCCCCAGACAACTATTCCCACTGACTTGCTTCCAGGTGCTCACCTAATAGCCACACACAGTGCCTCTGGAGTTGCCCCATCACATAAGGGATGCTGCTATTCCGCAGGTGGTAAGCGTCATGCACTGAGCCAGGGAATTTGGCATTCACATGGGAGATGTACTGGTCTGCCAAACACACCATCTGCACATTCATCGAATGATAACTCTTCCGGTTTCTGTACACCTGTTCACTCCTGCGGGGGGACCAAGGCCACATGTGTCCCATCAATGGCACCTATGATGTTGGGGATATGTCCCAAGGCATAGAAGTCACCTTTCACTGTAGGCAAATCCTCCACCTGAGGGAAAACGATGTAGCTCCGCATGTATTTCAGCAGGGCAGACAACACTCTGGACAACACGTTGGAAAACATAGGCTGGGACATCCCTGATGCTATGGCCACTGTTGTTTGAAATGACACACTTGCAAGGAAATGGAGTACTGACAGCACCTGCACTTGAGGGGGGATTCCTGTGGGATGGCTGATAGCTGACATCAGGTCTGGCTCCAACTGGGCACACAGTTCCAGGATTGTGGCACGATCAAGCCTGTAGGTGATGATTACATGTCTTTCCTCCATTGTCGACAGGTCCACCAGCAGTCTGTACACCGGAGGATGCCGCCATCTCCTCACATGTCCCAGTGAAAGGTGCCTATGAAGGACAACAGCGAGCACAGAGTCAACCAACTCAGAGGTACGTACACACAGCTTACACAGAACACGATTCATGAGTACACTCTCATTCTGCTGATTCAGCGTGCAGCGGAGGTGTCTGGGTGGGGGAGGTGGGCTGTGGGTTTCCCTAGGCCAGGGCGAGTGTGCTAGTTTGGTCCCCTTTTTCAGGCAGACCCTGTGGCACCCCACCCCACCTGTGTACTACTGAGCCAACTGTGCACTGAGCCAACTACACCTAGTCAGGCTCCTGTGACATCCATGTGTGCAGATGTCGGCCATAGCCTTGTAGGCCATGTCCCAGGGATTGAATAGTGGACCCCAAGTGCGCGGCGTAGTGCAGGGGGGTTCTGTGTCTGTCGTGTCCGCCAACGGCAGCGGTAATGCATGCACTCAACATGTCTTTCTTCTGTCGTCCCTCCGCTTTTTGTGGTCTCCCTGTTCTTGTGTGCATTAGCATCATCAGGCGGAGGAGCAGTGGCACCGGAGCAGGAGGGAGCTGCATCCCACATGGCCCTGGAGGGCGACACTACAGAGTCTGATTTCACCAGTGGGACGGAGGGCGAGGGGAGGTCCACGGCGGGGACAGGAGCTGACACCAGTGATACGGACTCGTCCTCTGATGGGAGCTCCCTTGTGGTGGCGGGCCCATCTGTGCCCCCCCATCTACAGGTACAGCCGCCACTCTCCCTACCAGCACCGCCCTCCCAGCAGCCCCTCAGCCTTTGCCCCGTGCCCGCTCACCCAGGAGGGTGGGCATCTCCTTCGCCCCAGGCACCTCAGGCCCTGCACCAGTCACCCCTGCTGCCCTCAGTGAGGAGGCCATTGACCTCCTCAGGTCCCTCACTGTTGGGCAGTCTACCATTTTGAATGTCATCCAGAGTGTAGAGAGGCAGTTGCAACAAACCAATGCATTCCTGGAGGGCATTCATTCTGGTCAGGCAGCCCTTCAGGAAGCTTTTCAGACTCTGGCCTCAGCACTGATGGCAGCCATTGTCCCTGTCTCTAGCCTCCCCCCTCCAACTACCTCCACCCAGACCCACACCCCTGTACCTCAGCCTACCCCAAGCACACCATCAGACCACCATTCACACAACTCAACACACAAAGGAAGCTCAGGCAAACATAAGCACCACACATCCCACAGGCACTCACGCAAACATCACACACATGCAGACATAGCAACATCCACTGCTTCCACTGTGTCCCCCTCCTCCTCGTCTCCCTCCTCCCTCCCAGTCTCGTCTCCACTCACACCTGCATGCATTACATCTACAGCCACTACTTCCATCACCAGCACACTCACCACCACACCCCGCTCCCGTGCAGTCACCACCCCCACTACCATTCACACATCCCCTGTGTCCTCTCCCAGTGTGTCTGTGACGCCACCTCCCAAGGTACACAAATGCAGGCACACACCCACCCAACAGCCATCCACCTCACGACAGCCTGCAGCACATGCACCTTCACCCAAAGTCACCAAACGTACACCTCCTACAACCACTACCTCTTCCCCCACTCCCAAACCCCCTCCAGCTACCTGTCCCAGTGTTCCCAAGAAACTTTTCCTGTCCACCCTTGACCTCTGTCCCTCACCTCCCCCGCCCCGTCAGTCCCCTGGGGCCCGACTCTCCAGGTCCCAACCTAGCACCTCAGCCACAACATCGGCGGGATCAGTGGTGCCAGTAGTCACCGGATTCTGGAGTGCACCAGGCAGCAGGGCAGCCAGTGTGGCAAGGAGCCACAGCACGGACAGTCCCCCACCTGTCAAGCATCAAAAGTTGGCCAGTGCCCGGTGGGAGAAGGGGAAGACACCAGCCACCAAAGCCGCTCCCAGGGGTACAGGTGGGAGTGTGGAGTCAGCTGCGACACTTTCCAAGGTGGGGAAGGGGAACAAGAAACCCGGCAAGTCTGGGAAGATCAGCCCAGCGGAGAAGACCGCCATCAGCCCCGCTGACCAGGAGGTGACCGCCATCAGCCCCGCTGCCCAGGAGGCGACCGCCAGCACCAGCCCCGCTGCCCAGGAGGCGACCGCCAGCACCAGCCCGCTGCCCAGGAGTCGACCGGCATCGGCCGCGCTGCCCAGGAGGGGACCGCCAGCACCAGCCCCGCTGGCCCAGACAGGACCGCCAGCACCAGCCCCGCTGTCCCAGACAGGACCGCCAGCAGCAGCCCTGCAGGCCCAGACAGGACCGCGAGCAGCAGCCCCAAAGGCCCAGACAGGACCGCCAGCAGCAGCCCAGCAGGCCCAGACAGGACCGCCAGCAGCTGAGTCGCTGCCAAGGACACCGCTGCAACAAGCACCGCTGAACAGGACACCGCTGCCACAAGCACCGCTGCCAAGGACACCGCCACCACCAGCACCGCTGAACAGGACACAGTCGCCACAAGCACCGCTGGCCCATGAGCGCCCAGAGCACTGATGCTACTGAGTCCACCAGGAGCAGGATGAAGCACTCTGGGCACAAAGCCCCCTCCAGAACCAGTGGAGATTTACATCCAGTACCTCTATCCTTGGCAGGATGAAGCACTCTGGGCACAGAGCCCCCTCCAGAACCAGTGGAGATTTACATCCACTAACTCAGTCCTTGGCATGATGAAGCACTCTGGGCACAAATCCCCCTCCAGAACCAGTGGAGATTTACATCAACTACCTCAGTCCTTGGCAGGACGAAGCACTCTGGGCACAAAGCCCCCTCCAGAACCAGTGGAGATTTACATCCACTACCTCTGTCCTTGGCAGGACCAAGTACTCTGGGCACAAAGCCCCCTCCAGAACCAGTGGAGATTTACATCCACTACCTCTGTCCTTGGCAGGACGAAGCACTCTGGGCACAAAGCTCCCTCCAGAACCAATGGAGATTTACATCCACTACCCCAGTCCTTGGCAGGACGAAGCACTCTGGGCACAAAGCCCCCTCCAGAACCAGTGGAGACTGTTATCCACTTGAGAGACTGTGGCTTTGCACTCCCCAGGATTGAACAGTGGGCAAACCACCCACCGTAGAGACTTGAGAGACTGTGGCTTTGCACTCCCCAGGATTGAACAGTGGGCAAACCACCCACTGTAGAGACTTGAGAGACTGTGGCTTTGCACTCCCCAGGATTGAACAGTGGGCAAACCACCCACTGTAGAGACTTGTGAGACTGTGGCTTTGCACTCCCCAGGATTGAACAGTGGGCATGTGGCCCCCTCGTGGATTTGGCATCGTGCACTCAACCGGCTGAGGTGCCCCCCCTTTCCCTTCCCCCTGAGGTGCCTGTTTTATTTCTATCTGATGCCCCTGCAGTGTTCTCTCCGTCATGTTCGGGTACCTTGTGGGGGCCTCGACCATGCAGTGTGGGCCCAGTGTTCCACGGACTTAAATGGAGCAATACCTGGACTTCTATTCTTGGTGTATATAATTGTTAATAGTGTATATATATTTTTGCGTACTGGATTTTAATAGATTACAATGGTTACACTCATTTCCTTTTGTCTTTGCATTCTTCCGGGGGTTGGGGGGTGTAACTGTAATGTATCAATATGTATTAATGTGTGTGTTGTCGTGGGTGAGGGTGGGGGTGGGGGTGTTTCGTGTTGCGTGTGTGTGTCCCTGTTTTTTCCCTCCCCTGTGTCGTAGGTGCAGTACTCACTGTGGTCTTCGCCGCCGGCGTTCGTGCTCCTGGTAGAGGAGCAAGAAGATAAAGGCTGGAAAAATGTGAAGCTCTGGTTCCATGGCGTCCTGGTTCCTCGTGGGGTGTGTAGAGGTGAGCGTTTTCCCTTCGAAGTCCTGTTTCCGCCGTGTTTTTGTTCTCGGTGAATCCGCCCCGGAAAAGGTGGCGGATTGGTAGGTTGTGATACTGTGGGCGGTACACTGTCCTCCGCCTGTCTGTTGGCGGTGACCGCCGCGCTGTTTGTTTGTACCGCCGTGGCGGTCGGAGTGTTAAAGTGGCTGTCCTTGTTGGCGGTTTCCGCCACGGTCGTAATTCCATTTTTTGTACCGCCGGCCTGTTGGCGGTCTTACCGCCGCTTTAACACCGACCGCGAGGGTTGTAATGAGGGCCTATATCATGTCTATGTCATTTTTATAGGGCCCATCAGCACTGTAATGGTATTGAAGCACATTCTCAATGTGGGGCCATTTCATGTTGACTTGGCAGTGCCATCATACAATACTCCTGTGTTTGTTGTTTGTTGGTGTGGTTTGTTGGTTGTGAGTGATCATCAAACAGTTTGTTCAACACTTAGGGGGTCATTACAACATTGGCAGTAAAAGCCTCTTACCGCCGCACAGAAGACCGCCAACACACCGCCGCGGCCGCGGAATTCCGCCACAGCTATTATGACCCACATCTCGGAATCTGACAAAATTCAGACACCCACACAAGTCCGCCACACCAAAGGTCAGTGATAAACTGGCGAAAACAAAACTGACATCGTCACGCCAACAGAAATACGCCCACACTATCTCGACACACGAATCCACCCGGCCGTCTTTCAACCGCGGTATTCCATTGGCGGTACATAGCGCCACGCTCAAAATACACACATATACAAAACACAGCCACATTGGACAATTTGAAATACACACACCTGATACACATACAAACACCACTCCCACACACCCAATACAATATAAAACACACACCCACATCACCCACAAACCCCTACAACCACAATTCACGACCAAAGGCAAGAGAGAGACACCACCATCAACAAACTAGCATCCACAGGCACACAACACCATCACCCACACAACTTCCACGCACCTCACACAACACACCACTACATATCACCACACTTATCACCACACACACCACCCCACACATCACCTACATCACTCCATGGCACAGCAAAGACAGCCCAGGTTCTCGGAGGAGGAGCTCAAGGTCATGGTGGAGGAAATCGTCCGGGTAGAGCCACAGCTATTTGGATCTCAGGTGCAGCACACCTCAATTGCAAGGAAGATGGAGCTATGGCGAAGAATAGTCGACAGGGTCAACGCAGTGGGACAACACCCAAGAAATCGGGAGGACATCAGGAAAAGGTGGAACGACCTAAGGGGGAAAGTGTGTTCCATGGTCTCAAGACACCACCAGGCGGTTCAGCGGACTGGCGGCGGACCCCCACCTCCCCACCCACAACTAACAACATGGGAGGAGCAGGTCTTGGCGATTCTGCATCCTGAGGGCCTCGCAGGAGTCGGTGGAGGAATGGACTCTGGTAAGTCAAATCTTAACTATTACATCCCCCACCCTACCTGCATGCCATCACATACCCCCACCCTCGCCCTCACCCCCATCACTCCAACTCCTCACAAATGTCCCAATATCACAAACCACCCATCCCAACACCAAGCCCTGCATGCAACAACAACGCATGGACAACCACCACTAAAGAATGCCCACTGCACATACCCATACACCCCCCCCAAACCATCATCACACAAGCTCACACACAGGAATGCCAGCACTGGGGTACACGGTCACCCACCCATTGCACACCATGACACACACAGATGCAATAATCATGCCTTTCCACCCCTGCAGGACCACTACCCAACGTCACCAGACAGGAGGGTCCAGACATGTCCACTCCACCCACAGAAGAGGCCCACAGTGATGACAGCACCTCTGTCCAACTGGATCTAGATAACCAGCCCGGACCATCGTGGGCCTCGGGACAGTCGGTTCCCCTCACACAGGCACAGGCCACCACAGACCTTCCCCCCTCTGGAAACACCAGCACAGCACCCACCCAGCGGGCCCATACCTCCCTCCCCAGGACACGTCAATCAGCAGTGTGTCCACCACTACAGGGAACCCAGGATAACCCACCACCCCAACAACAACAGGGACCTGGGGGCAGTGGCAGTGGGCACACGGTCCAGGCGACGGAGGCCCAGGAACACAGGGGAACTGGGCGGGCTGCTGTGCGACAGGGGGCGGACAGGCCAAGGGAACCCACTCTCCACGAGGCCCTCTCCTCCATCATGGGAGCCTACCACCACTCCCAGGAGACGATGGCAACGGTACTGGCCAAGTTTCAGGAGACCCAGCGCCTGCAGGAGGAACAGTATTTGGGCTTCAGGGAGGAACTCAGAACCATCAGCTCCACCCTGGGCACCATCGTAGGGGTGCTGAAGGAAGTACTCAACACTAGGAGGGACACTGTGGCACTACAAGGGGCCCCTGACACTAGCCTGGATGATGAACTGCCCACCACCTCCGTCGGCGCTAGTGGACAGGAGACACCGCCACAGGACCACCACACCAGCACCCCACCCTCTGCAGATGGAGAACCACCCCGCAAACGGTCCCTGAGATCCAGGAACAAGACAGAGCACGATGCCAAGACCCCCGCCAAGAAATGAGACCACCCTGATTGTCATCCCACTGTCCCACTTTGTCACCCTGTCCATATTGAAACTGCCCCAGCTCCACTTCTTATGCCCATATGGGCAATGTACCTGTGAGACTAATAGACTGGACTCTGCCATGGACACTCCTCCGCCATCACCCCTCTTCATTTAACTTCCCCCTCCAATATTTTATATTTAAATAAACACACCTAAAGCACCAAAAGATCTGGAGTCTGTCTGTATTTGCAATTACAGTGACAAAATGTTCTTGAAATAGTAATGTCAACATACCTATGTCACACAGCTCTAGTCCATGAGGAATCTAAGCAGATGAGACACGTTGGGACCCACACCTGTGAAACCGTAAGGGAAAGTGACAACTCAGTGACCATACACTGGGTGAAAACGACAGACAGGATAGAGGTAGAGTTGTAAAAATACATGTAGTAGGCAGGAATGTATTCTCACCTGTGTTTCACTGGAAATATTGCTGGATAACAGAGTCCCTGTTCTGCATGTCTTCTTCCTCTGCTTCATCCTCATCAATGTCCACAGGCTCCACAGCTGCCACAACACCACCATCTGGACCATCCTCATGCAGAAAAAGCACCTGTCGTTGCAAAGCCAAATTGTGAAGCATACAGCAGGCCACGATGATCTGGCACACCTTCTTTGGTGAGTAGAATAGGGATCCACCTGTCATATGCAGACACCTGAACCAGGCCTTTAGGAGGCCAAAGGTCCGCTCGATCACCCTCCTAGTTCGCCCATGGTCCTCATTGTAGCGTTCCTCTGCCCTTGTCCTGGGATTCCTCACTGGGGTCAGTAGCCATGACAGGTTGGGGTAACCAGAGTCACCTAATAGCCACACACAGTGCCTCTGGAGTTCACCCATCACATAAGGGATGCTGCTATTCCGCAGGATGTAGGCGTCATGCACTGAGCCAGGGAACATGGCATTCACATGGGAGATGTACTGGTCTGACAAACATGCCATCTTTACATTCATGGAATGATAACTCTTCCGGTTTCTGTACACCTGTTCACTCCTGTTGGGGGGGGACCAAAGCCACATGGGTCCCATCAATGGCACCTATGATGTTGGGGATATGTCCAAGGGCATAGAAATCACCTTTCACTATAGGCAAATCCTCCACCTGAGGGAAAACGATGTAGCTCAGAAGGGAAGACAACACTCTGGACAATACGTTGGAAAACATAGGCTGGGACATCCCTGATGCCATGGCCACAGTTGTTTGAAAAGATCCACTTGCAAGGAAATGGAGCACTGATAGCACCTGCACTTGAGGGGTGATTCCTGTGGGATGGCGGATTGCTGACATCAGCTCAGGCTCCAACTGTGTACACAGTTCCTGGATTGTGGCACGGTCAAACATTTCTTTCCTCCATTGTCGACAGGTCCATCAGCGGTCGGTACACCGGAGGATTCCGCCATCTCCTCACATGTCCCAGTGGACGATGCCTATGAAGGACAACAGCACAGAGTCAAACAACTCAGAGGTATGTACCCACAGTCTACACAGACCACCAATCATACACAAAATGTGGCCTGTATGTGTGTTGAGACTAGGCCTAGGTATGTGTGACGCATTTGGAAATTAGGTCATGTGGGCCCCTGAGATGGCGGCTGCCTGACCTCTAAAGTGGGACAATGGGATGTGAGGTAACTGCGCTGGCGTTGTACACCGTCGCGGTAGGCGGTCGAAGACCGCGGCGCAATGCTGCATTGGTTAACATTGGACCCTATGGGTCCCAGGAGCCAATGACGATGTACGCCGGCGGTGATAGTACGCACCGCCACGGACGTGACCGCCATTTTCTATCTGTATAATCACTTGATACCTGATCTTCGACAGGAGAGGACCTACACTGCAAGTGCTGCTGTGACCTCGGTCTGGAAGAGACAATGGCTCGTGCGTCTGGGGAAAGGGCCCCTGCCTTCACATTGGAGGAGTTGGAGAAGCTCGTTGATGGGGTCCTCCCCCAGTACACGCTACTCTACGGTCCTCCAGACCAACAGGTAAGTACACAGGGAGCATGTTGTATGGGCTATGCCTGTGTGGAGAGGGCTGGTTGTAAGAAGGAAGGGGGCAGAGTTCTGCGTGCATGAAAGACGGTGAATGCATGTGCCACATGGCAAGGGTAGGGATGGGGGCCACTCACTTTGATGGCGCAGTTGGTAATGACTTCTCTTCTTCCCCTGTACATTTCATGTAGGTCAGCGCCCACCAGAAGAAGGATATTTGGCGTGCCATCGCCAAGGACGTCCGGACCCTGGGGGTCCACCACAGACGGAGCACCCACTGCCGGAAAAGATGGGAGGACATGCGCCACTGGAGCAAGAAGACGGCGGAGGTTTAGCTGGGGATGGCCTCCCAACGTGGGAGGGGTGCCCGTCGAACCATGACCCCCCTGATGTTCAGGATCCTGGCGGTGGCCTACCTGGAGTTGGATGGGCGCTTGAGGGCATCACAGCAGACACAAGGGGGTGAGTACACTCTCATTCAGCTGACTTTGCGCGCAGTGGAGGTGTCTGGCTGGGGGAGGAGGGCTGTGGGTTTCCCTAGGCCAGGGCGAGTTCTGTTGGCTAGGCCCCTCCGTAAGGCATGGCCCTGTGGCCCCCCACCCCACCTCTGTAGAGTGCCAAGTACAGCTATTCATGCACCTGTGTCATCTATGTGTGAAGATGTCGTCCATAGCCTTGTAGGCCATTTCCCATGAATTGTACTGTAGAGCCCAAGAGCGAGACGTAGTTTCTGTGTCTGTCTTGTCCGCCAACGGTAGCGGTAATCCATGCACTCAACATGTCTTTCTTCTGTTTCCCCCCCCCCTTTTTTGTGGTCTCCCTGTTCTTGTGTGCATTAGCATCATCAGGTGGAGGAGCAGTGGCACCGGAGCACGAGGGAGCTGCATCCCACATGGCCATGGAGGGCCACGCTACAGACTCAGAATTCAACAGTGGGACGGAGGGTGAGGGGAGCACCATGGCGGGGACAGGAGCTGAAACCAGCGACACAGACTCGTTCTCTGATGGGAGCTCCCTTGTGGTGGCGGCAACATCTGTGCCCCCCGCATCTACAGGTACAGCCGCCACCCCCCCTTCCAGCACCGCCCTCCCAGCAGCCCCTCAGCCTTCGCCCCGTGCCCGCTCACACAGGAGGGTGGGCATCACCTTCGCCCCAGGCACCTCAGGCCCTGCCCCAGTCACCCCTGCTGCCCTCAGTGAGGAGGCCATTGACCTCCTCAGGTCACTCACTGTTGGGCAGTCTACCATTTTGAATGTCATCCAGGGTGTAGAAAGGCAGTTGCAACAAACTAATGCATTGCTGGAGGGCATTCATTCTGGTCAGGCGGCCCTTCACCAAGACTTTCAAACTCTGGCCTCAGCACTGATGGCAGCCATTGTCCCTGTGTCTAGCCTCCCCCCTCCAACTTCCTCCACCCAGACCCAATCTCCTGTACCTCTGCCTATCCCAAGCACACCATCAGACCAGCCTGCACACACCTCACCACACAAGGGAAGCTCAGGCAAACACAAGCACCACACATCCCACAGGCACTCACGCAAGCATCACACACATGCAGACACACCAACATCCACTGCCTCCACTGTGTCCCCCTCCTCCTCGTCTCCCTCCTCCCTCCCAGTCTCGTCTCCACTCACACCTGCATGCATTACATCTACAGCCACTACTTCCATCACCAGCACACTCACCACCACACCCCGCTCCCGTGCAGTCACCACCCCCACTACCATTCACACATCCCCTGTGTCCTCTCCCAGTGTGTCTGTGACGCCACCTCCCAAGGTACACAAACGCAGGCACACACCCACCCAACAGCCATCCACCTCACGACAGCCTCCAGCACATCCACCTTCACCCAAAGTCACCAAACGTACACCTCCTACAACCACTACCTCTTCCTCCACTCCCAAACCCCCTCCAGCTACCTGTCCCAGTGTTCCCAAGAAACTTTTCCTGTCCACCCTTGACCTCTTTCCCTCACCTCCCCCGCCCCGTCAGTCTCCTGGGGCCCGACTCTCCAGGTCCCAACCTAGCACCTCAGCCACAACATCGGCGGGATCAGTGGTGCCAGTAGTCACCGGATTCTGGAGTGCACCAGGCAGCAGGGCAGCCAGTGTGGCAAGGAGCCACAGCATGGACAGTCCCCCACCTGTCAAGCATCAAAAGTTGGCCAGTGCCCGGCGGGAGAGGGGGAAGACACCAGCCACCAAAGCCGCTCCCAGGGGTACAGGTGGGAGTGTGGAGTCAGCTGCGACACTTTCCAAGGTGGGGAAGGGGAACAAGAAACCCGGTAAGTCTGGGAAGATCAGCACAGCGGAGGCTCCCTCCCAAGATACACAAACGCAGGAACACACCCACCCAACAGCCATCCACCTCACGACAGCCTCCAGCGCATGCATCTGCACCCAAAGCCACAAAACGTACACCTCCTACAACCACCACCTCTTCCTCCACTCCCAAACCCCCCCCAGCTACCCGTCCCAGTGTGTCCAAAAAACTTTCCTGTCCAGCCTTGACCTATTTCCCCCCACCCCGTCCAACTCATAGGTCCCGAACTAGCACTTCAGCCACAACATCTCCGGGACCAGTGGTGCCTGTTGTCACAGGTATGTGGAGTGCACCAGCCACCAGGACAGCCAGTGAGGCACGGAGCCACAGCACAGCCAGTCCCCCCCCCTGTGAAGCACCAGAAGTTGGCCAGTGCCCAGCGGGAGAGGGGGAAGACTCCAGCCACCCAAGCTGCTCCCAGGGGTCCCGGTGGGAGTGTGGACTCAGCTGTGACTCCTCCCAAGGTGGGGAAGGGCCACAAGAAACCTGGCAAGTCTGGAGGAGCAGCACGGCGGAGAAGACCGCCAAAATCCCCGCTGCCCAGGAGGCCACCGCCAGCCCCATCCTCGCTGCCCAGGAGGCCACCGCCAGCCCCATCCTTGCTGCCCATAAGGCCACCGCCAGCCCCATCCTCGCTGCCCAGGAGGCCACCACCAGCCCCATCCTCGCTGCCCAGGAGGCCACCACCAGCCCCATTCTCGCTGCCCAGGAGGCCACCGCCAGCCCCATCGTCGCTGCCCAGGAGGCCACTGCCAGCCCCATCCTCTCTGCCCAGGAGGCCACCGCCAGCCCCATCGTCGCTGCCCAGGAGGCCACCACCAGCCCCATCTTCGCTGCCCAGGAGGCCACCGCCAGCCCCATCCTCGCTGCCCAGGAGGGCCCCGCCAGCCACAGCCCAGCTGCCCAGGAGGGCCCGCCAGCCACAGCCCAGCTGACCAATGAAGGACCGCCAGCCCCAGACCAGCTGGGCAACGAAGGACCTCCAACTCAAGCACCGCTGAACAAGGCAAGCACCGCTGAACAGGGCAAGCACTGCCAACTCAAGCAGCGCTGAACAGGGCAAGCACCGCTGAACAGGGCAAGCACCACCAACTCAAGCACCGCTGAACAGGGCAAGCACCGCTGAACAGGGCAAGCACCGCCAACTCAAGCACCTCTGAACAGGGCAAGCACTGCTGAACATGGCAAGCACTGCCAACTCAAGCACCGCTAGCCCATGAGCGGCAGGGGCACTGACGCAACAGGGACCGTCACGGGGTGAGTGATGCACTCTGGGCACCAGTCCCCCTCCAGAACCAGTGGAGACATGCATCCACTCCGTCTGTCCTTCAGAGGATATAGCACTCTGGGCACCAGTCCCCCTCCAGAACCAGTGGAGACATGCATCCACTCCGTCTGTCCTTCAGAGGATGAAGCACTCTGGGCACCAGTCCCCCTCCAGAACCAGTGGAGACATGCATCCACTCCGTCTGTCCTTTAGAGGATGAAGCACTCTGGGCACCAGTCCCCCTCCAGAACCTGTGGAGACTGTTATCCACTTGAGAGACTGTGGCTTTGCACTCCCCAGGATAAAGCAGTGGGCAAACCACCCACTGTAGAGACTTGAGAGACTGTGGCTTTGCACTCCCCAGGATAAGCTGTGGGCAAACCACCCACTTGAAAGACTTGAGAGACTGTGGCTTTGCACTCCCCAGGATACATCAATGGGCATGAAGCCCCCTCGTTGATCTGGCGTTGTGCACTCATCCGGCTGAGGTGCCCTCCCTTCCCTTCCCCCTGAGGTGCCTGTTGTATTTCTATCTGATGCCCCTGCAGTGTTCTCTCTGTTTTGATCTGGTATCGTGTGTGGGCCTCGCCCATGCATTTTGGGCCCAGTGGTCCACGGACTATGAATGGTGCAATACCTGGACTACTATTCTTGGTGTATATTTTGTTAATAGTGTATATATGTATATTTTTGTTTACTGTATTTTGATATATTACAATGGTTACACTCATTTCCTTTTGTCTTTGCATTCTTCCGGGGGGGTTGGGGGGTGTAACTAAAATGTTTAGATGTGTATTAGTGTGTGTGTTGTAGTGGGTGAGGGTGGAGGTAGGGGTGTTGCGTGTGTGTGTCCTTGTTTTTTGCCTCCCCCCTCCCCTGTGTCGTAGGTGCAGTACTCACCGTGGTCTTCGCCTCCGGCATTGGTGCTCCTGGTACAGGAGCAGGAAGACTATCGCAGGTAGGATTTGGAGTTCCGTGTCCATGGTGTCCTCCTTTCTCATGGAGTGTGTAGAGGTGAGCGTTTTCCCTTCGAAATTCCTGTTTCCGCTGTGTTTTTATCCGCGGTGAATCCACCCCGGAAAAGGTGGCGGATTGGTAGGTTGTGATACTGTGGGCGGTACATTGTCCTCCACCTGTCTGTTGGCGGTGACCGCCGAGCGGTTTGTTTGTACCGCCGTGGCGGTCGGAGTGTTAAAGTGGCTGTCTTTGTTGGCGGTTTCCGCCACAGTCGTAATTCAAAAACATTTCCGCCGGCCTGTTGGCGGTCTTACCGCCGCTTTAACACCGTCCGCCAGGGTTGTAATGACCACCTTAGTTTGCAGGTGTGTTGGTTCATGTGCAGGTAATCTGAGTTCGAGCTTTGAGGATCTTTATATTGTGCGCATAGATTTGTGTTGTAAAGGATTTGTTTTGCTTTTTTTCTTGATTTCGGTGATCAGTTGTGCATTGCTCGGCTGGAATGACATGATTTCTATATATGCACCACGTTACAGGAATGTAATTATGATTCAATGGTATTCACAAGGGAGTGTGCTACATATGTGCTAATTTTATATAAATGGTAGTAAGCTTTGTGTGTAAAGCAGTGCTCCCTGCAGCCTTTATGGTACAGGGTTGCCACCACCCTTCAAGAGCTCCTTTATTCAGCCTATGGCCTATGAATATTCTTGTTATGTTATGCTATCCTACATGTTATGTAATGTTATGTAATGTTATGTTATGTGATGTGATGTAATGTTATGTCATGTTATGTCTTGTTATGTTATGTTGTGCTATGTGATGTTATGTTGTGTTTTGTTGTTATGTTATGCTATGTGATGTTATGTTATGTTATGTCTTGATATGTCTTGTTATGTCATGTTATGCTATGTTATGGTATGTTATGTTATGTGATGTGATATGATGTGATGTTATGTTATGTTATGGAATGGGATGGGATGAGATGTGATGTGATGTCGATTTTTAGAGCGCCTTGGAGGGTACCCTGACGCGGAGAAAGTGTGATTCTAATAACACTTAGGGCCTAATGGGACTAATCAAAAAGCCAGGTCTTCAGCTTCTTACAGAATTCAAAAAGTGAGGAGGAGGCTGTTATGAGTAGCAGATGGTCGTTAAGTGCTTTAGGAGCACTCTAGGAGAAGGCTCGACTGCCACATCTGTTTTTCCATATTTGTGGGATTTGTGCAGGTAGGAGTTCATACGAGCAGAGATGTTGTGAAGGTTTATGAATGCAGATGCAATTGTTGAGGTATTCTGGGCCAGTGTTGTGTAGTACCTTAAAAGTCTGAGTGAGGAGTTTGAATTGTGCTTGTTTTGTGAATGGGGAGCTAGTGGAGCACCTTCAGGTGTGGTGTGATGTGAGTGCGGTGTAGGAGGTTGGCAATGATTCTGACTGCCGGGATCTGAATGGTCTACAACCTTCTGGTGAGTTTTTTGATGATCCAGGCATAACGGGTATTCCCATAGTCTAGCTTGCCTGTGACCAGAGCTTCCGTGATAGGTTTCTGAGTGCTGGTTGGGAGCCATTTAAAAATATTTCTGACCATCTTCAGGGTATGGAAGCATGAGGCATTGACTGCATTGACTTGGCCAGTCTTATTGAGTTTTCTGTGGATGATGATCCCGAGGTTTTGGGCGGTGGTGGGTGTCCGCCCTAGCTCTATTGGCCACTAGGTGGAGTACCACAGTGATGTGCTCTTCCCAAAGATCACAATTTCAGTCTTGCCAGTATTCAGCTTCAGACAGTTGGTCTTCATCAAGTGGGCGATTTCAGTCAATCAGGAATTGAACACGATCTGGGTACTGGGTGTCTTGTCGTGAGGGAGGGAACGAGTTGTGGGTCATCAGCTTAAGAGAAGACATTGATATTGTGAGAATGCAAGATGCTGGCTAGAGGAATCATGTATGCATTGAAGAAGGTCTGGCTCCTGGAGGATCCTTGCAAACTCCACAAATGAGGTATGTGTACAGTTTACTTACAGCTATTTACAATTTGTTGAGTGTTAGGAAAACAATTTCATTGGCCAGTCTTTCCTTTCAAGTTCTTTGTACCCTAGGAAGATTGCCACCTAGGTCACTTTTTTAAAATCCTCTCAATTTGCAGTCAGAAAAGGAAAAGTAAACACACATTTTGTTATTAAAGAAAGAAGCAGAAACGTGTCAGAAGAAATATCCTGACATATGAATTTTGTCTTTGAAATATATATTTGTGGGGGGGGGGCACATTGCCCCCTCCTGGCCCTGGGGACCACCACCTTATCGGCGGCTATACAACAAAAGAACATAGGGGATGCATGCAAACCCTCCTCCCCAGGTCCCGGGGACCACCTAAATAATATGGGGGAGGGGGTGACGTACCCCAGGCCCTGGGGACCACTACCTCCCTGGGGCAACAAGACAAAATATAGGGCCCGCACAGACCCCTCCCACGGGGCCCAGGAACCATCACCTCCCCAGACCTTCACTAAAAAAACTTAGGGTAGGCCATGCAGAACTTCCTGGGTCCTGGGGGCCACCACCTCCCCAGAACAACATTTAAAAAATATATGGGGGGGCCGTAAAGATCGACCTGGGACCACCATCTCCTCAGGGCTATATTTTAAAGGTATGTGGGGGAAGCCATGTAGACTCCCCAGGCCCCAGGAACCACCACCTCCCCCAGGGCTACTTAAAAAAATATTTACAGGGGGGGGCCGCAAGAGCCCTCCCCGGGCCCTAGGTACCACCGCCTCCCATTGCCAAATACTTTTTTCACTAAGAGAAGGGGGCAATGTGGCCATCCCCCGGGGACATATATGCAGTGGCGCCCTGGGCACCAGTGACAACTATGGTGATCTCGTGGGGAGCTTCAAGGACACAGGTCCCGCCAGCTCCCACCTTCATCGGGACCTGGCCTCCCGCACACAGGGAGCTGCTTTGAATAGCAGCTCCCTACATGCGGGAACAATGTTTTCATCTCTTTCCCTGACTGCATGACAGCAGGCAGAGATTGAGATGAAAACTCCGCTTTCAGCAAGAGTGAGCTATTTCACAGTTGCTGCTTGCTGAAAGTAGAGTGTTTGCTTTTGCTTGGCAGGAGCTGCCAGCCCCACCACATACTTTGTGTATGTAGCCCGAGGGAGGTGGGGGTCTCCAGGGCTCAGGGTGGGTCCACAGGACCCCCCATTATATCATTATTTAACAAGCCCCAGGGAGGTGGAGGTCCCTGAGGTGTGTGGGGCCCAGAGGCCCCTCCGTATATTTATTCAGAATAACCCCAGGTAGTGGTTGTCCCCGGGGCTTCTTAAAGCCCCAGGAGGAAGGCCCTATGCACCCCCTCCTTTATTTTTCCCCGCAATGCCCACAGGACCTGGCATACCTGTAGGTCAAAGCATTTAAAATGCAGGAGACCGCTTTTTTGTTTGAATCACTGAGAAATTCTCGGATCCAGCAGCGGATTTCTCTGTGATTAAAAAAAAATGTTTTAAGCCTAGTGGGGGTCCCAGGAGGACCCTCTGGATCAAAGCTACGGGGTTAGGGTATATATACCCTGCTCCCTTTTCTTTTTTTAATGTTTTTTTCCTGTTTGAAGTGTTGGCAGCCAATCAGATCTCAGCAGGAGATCTTTCTAGATCCGCAGCCCTAGATATACAAATTTCCTTTCCATTTAATATCTCAAAAACTACTAAACAGATTTGCACCAAATACAAAAAGGGTGCTCTTCAGAACAAACGCTACCTTTTTGCCAAACTTGGTGTAATTCCATCCACTGGTTCGGGCTGCAGGCGTGTCTAAGTAGTCTAGGGGAGATAACACGGAGGAACGCACTTTTTTGAACCCCCTATTTCTCAGCCCCCGCGTGACAAATCACGCAGAAACTTTCCATGTACAGCAAGACCCTTGGACACAAATTGGTTTTGGGGGAACATTTCGTGGACATTCTTCAAATGGCACCAAAGGTATAACCAAATCAAAACATGCTTTTTCAATTAAAACTAGGCCGTAACTATCACTACATATATTATTATATGTATACATCCATATATAGTTATATATATAGAGAGAGGGAGGCCAGGTTGCCACCACCGGGCCCAGCAATATATGCAATAGTGGCCACGGCACCCATGACAACCTATGGGGACTCCGAGGGAAATCTCAAGGTCCCCACGGTCCCACCGGCTCCCATATCCAGCGGGAGCTGCCATTGCTTCTGCACACAGGGAGCTGTTTTAAATAGAAGCTCCCTGCAGGACCTGGCCCTGGGGGGTGGTAGTTCCCTGAGCCATGTATGGCTCCACGAGGGAGGCTGCATTGCCCCCCTCCTTCTTCGATTTGTCCCTGGGGAGGTGGCAGTCCCTGGGGCTTGGGTGGCCGCTCAGACCCCCGAATACTTTGTATAAATAGCCCCTGGGATATGGCGGTCTGTGGGGCTCACGGGGATCTGCAGGACCCCCTATTATATTTTAATTAAATTAGCTTCAGGGAGGTGGTGGTCCCTGCATACTTTCTATACATAGTCCCAGGGACGTATACATAGTCCCAGGGAGGTGGCATAAAAAATGATGCTTTGGTACTTCTATGTGTGCTGCATTCTGCAGCACACATAGAAGTGCCACATCACCATTGTAGAATGTTTATGAGCAGGAAGGGGCAACTTCTTGCACATAAACAAACAATCTTCTCAATGCAGACACCCTTGCAATATGGTGAAAGCATGCCTGTTTTGGCACAGGCTGCTTAATTGAGTGCCGGCACACAGGGAAATCCGGGTGTACACCGTACTCTTGTAAATGCGGCGCATCCCTGCATTTCAGAACTGGCACAGCACAACGCTGCTATTTGCCAGTTTCTTGTAAATCTGGCTCCCAGTTTTCAGTAGCACCCCAGTGCTTTGTCCAGTTCCAAGTTCAATTGGACATATTGGCCCTCATTCTGACCCTGGCGGTCGGTGATAAAGCGGCGGCCAAGCCGCCAACAGGCCGGCGGTCTAAAATATGCAATTCTGACCCTGGCGGGAACTGCCAACACAGCCCGCCGTATTAACACTCCGCCCGCCACGGCGGTACAAACAAACAGCGCGGCGGTCCCCGCCAACAGCCAGGCAGCAGACAATGTACCGCCCACCCTATCACGACCCACCAATCCGCCACCTTTTCCGGGGCGGGAGCACCGCCGATAAGAACACGGCGGAAACAGACTACGAACGGGAAAACGCTCACCTCTACCTACTCCACGCGAGATTCTGGCAGTATGGAACCAGAGTTGCAGGTCATCCCCGCACTCCTATACCTGCTCATATACCAGGAGCACGCCCGGCGGCGCGGAAGACATCGGTGAGTACTGCACCTACGACACAGGGGAGGGAAAAGATTACCGGCACACACCCACCCACCCACACCCACTACAACACACACATCAATGCATTCCCACAGATCACTGTCACAACCCACAAACCACCCCCCTCCGAAATAATGCAAAGACCAAAATAAGAGATCATAAACGGGCAGATATATTGAAATATGTACACCAGTAATCCCAATAAATAAATAAACTATGTACAAAATATACACAGCTACTAAATGTTGTCCAACCACTGTCCGTGGATCACAGGGGTCCTGTGCAAATGGGCAAGGCCCAGTCCCACGACAAGAACTCCACGGAGAGAACACTGCAGGGGCATCAGAAAGAAAATAGGACAGGCACCTCAGGGGGAAGGGAAGGTGGGGCACCTCAGCCACTTGAGTACACAACGCCAGATCCACGAGGGGACTCCATGACCACTGGGCCATCCTGGGGAGTGCTAAGCCACAGTCCAAACAGTCCATACAGTGGGTGGCCTGCCCACTGGGCCATTCTGGGGAGTGCAAAGCCACAGTCCAAACAGTCCATACAGTGGGTGGCCTGCCCACAGGGCCATCCTGGGGAGAGCAAAGCCACAGTCCATACAGTCCATACAGTGGGTGGCCTGCCCACTGGGCCATCCTGGGGAGTGCAAAGCCACTGTCCATACAGTCCATACAGTGGGTGGCCTGCCCACTGGGCCATCCTGGGGAGAGCAAAGCCACAGTCCAAACAGGCCATACAGTGGGTGGCCTGCCCACTGGGCCATCCTGGGGAGAGCAAAGCCACAGTCCAAACAGTCCATACAGTGGGTGGCCTGCCCACTGGGCCATCCTGGGGAGAGCAAAGCCACAGTCCAAACAGGCCATACAGTGGGTGGCCTGCCCACTGGGCCATCCTGGGGAGAGCAAAGCCACAGTCCAAACAGGCCATACAGTGGGTGGCCTGCCCACTGGGCCATCCTGGGGAGAGCAAAGCCACTGTCCATACAGTCCATACAGTGGGTGGCCTGCCCACTGGGCCATCCTGGGGAGAGCAAAGCCACAGTCCAAACAGTCCATACAGTGGGTGGCCTGCCCACTGGGCCATCCTGGGGAGAGCAAAGCCACAGTCCAAACAGGCCATACAGTGGGTGGCCTGCCCACTGGGCCATCCTGGGGAGAGCAAAGCCACAGTCCAAACAGTCCATACAGTGGGTGGCCTGCCCACTGGGCCATCCTGGGGAGAGCAAAGCCACAGTCCATACAGTCCATACAGTGGGTGGCCTGCCCACTGGGCCATCCTGGGGAGAGCAAAGCCACAGTCCATACAGTCCATACAGTGGGTGGCCTGCCCACTGGGCCATCCTGGGGAGTGCAAAGCCACGGTCCATACAGTCCATAACAGACCCCACTGCCACTGGAGGAGGCAAGTTGGCCAGAGGACATCCTGCAGCCCTGCCCGAGATAGATCCTGCCCTGCCACGTCTGCCAAAGGGCCAGCGGTTCTTGCCTTGAAGGGCCCAGTTCAGCGGTTCTTGAGACGGCGGGGCCCAGTTCAGCGGTTCTTGAGACGGCGGGGCCCAGCGTAGCGGTTCTTGAGACGGCGGGGCCCAGCGGAGCGGTGCTTGAGACGGCGGGGGCCCAGTTCAGCGGTTCTGGAGACGGCGGGGCCCAGCGGAGCGGTTCTTGAGACTGCGGGGCCCAGCGGAGCGGTTCTTGAGACGGCGGGGCCCAGTTCAGCGGTTCTTGAGACGGCGGGGCCCAGCGGAGCGGTTCTTGAGACGGCGGGGCCCAGCGGAGCGGTTCTTGAGGCGGCGGGGCCCAGTTCAGCGGTTCTTGAGACGGCGGGGCCCAGTTCAGCGCTCCTTGCCTTGAAGGGCCCAGTTCAGCGGTTCTTGAGACGGCGGGGCCCAGTTCAGCGGTTCTTGAGACGGCGGGGCCCAGCGTAGCGGTTCTTGAGACGGCGGGGCCCAGCGGAGCGGTGCTTGAGACGGCGGGGCCCAGTTCAGCGGTTCTGGAGACGGCGGCCGGTCTATGGCCAACTGCTCATTGCCTGGTGGTGCCCTCCTGGGCAGCGGGGATGGTGCTCCTTCAATGCCCACCTGGGCTGTGGGTGGTGGGGCCCTCCTGGCCAGCTGGGCTGGGTCCTCCCTGGGCAGCGGCTATGGGGGTGGTGGGCTCTCCCGGGGCAGCTGTGCCGGTTCCTCCCGGGGCAGCGGCTATGGGGGTTGTGGGCTCCTCCTGGGCAGCAGGCCTGCTGCCTGACCTCTCCGACTTGCTGCCCTTGCCCTCCTTAGTCGTGGGCCTGTGGCCCTTTCCTCCCTTTGGAGCTGTGGCTGGTGACTGTCTCTGGGTGGTGTCCGGGGGGGATGTAGAAGGCGGGCTCCTGCGGCGCCCCTTCCGCCTTCTGCTCCTCTTCCCAGGGGGTGGGCTGGCTGTCCCCTTGCTGCTGGGCGAAGATCCAGACATGCGGGCTGGCGGGCTCCAATACCCCTGCACCCTTGTCAAGGGGGCTGCAGGGCTGGTGGTGGCTGAGGTGCTCTTCTTACCCCGACGAGAAGGAGGGGGGGGCTCAGGGTCAGGAAAGAAGTTAGTAGTGGCGAGGAAGAGTTTCTTGGGACAATGGAGAGTGGTAGGTACAGTGGGAATGGGAGTGGAGGGAGAGGATGTGGTTGTAGGTGAGTCACGTTTGCTGTCTTTGGGTGCAGGTGCAGGAGGGATAGGCTGTCGTGAGGTGGATGGCTGTTGGGTGGGTGTGGAAGAGGGGGTGACAGACACAGTGGGAGAGGACACAGGGGACGTGTAAATGGCAGTGGGGGTGGTGACTGCACGTGTGCGGACTGGAGTGGAGGGTGTGCTGGTGATGGAAACACTGGCTGATGGTGAGGTGAATGGAGGTGTGAGTGTAGACGTCACAGGGAGGGAGGAGGGAGACGAGGAGGTGGGGGTCACAGAGGTGGTAGTGACTGTTGGCATGTCTGCATCGGAATGTTGCGTGTGTGAATGTCTGCGTGATCTGTGGTGCTTATGTTTGGATGAGCTTCTCTTGGGTGTTGAGGTGTGTGCAGGCTGGTCTGATGGTGTGGGTGGGACAGGCAGAGGAACAGGAGACTGGGAGGAGGGAGTTAGTAGAGGGAGGCAGGAGACAGGGACAATGGCTGCCGTCAGTGCTGAGGCCAGAGCCTGGAACGATCGCTGATGGGCAGCCTGACCCGAATGAATGCCCTCCAGGTACGCATTGCTGCGATGAACCTCCCTCTCCACCCCCTGGATGGCATTCAAAAGGGTAGTCTGCCCAACAATGAGCGTTCGGAGGAGGTCAATGACCTCCTCACTGAGGGCAGCGGGGGTAACAGGGGCAGGGCCTGAGGTGCCTGGGGCGAAGGAGATGCCCGGCTTCCTGGCAGAGCGGGCACGGGGCGAACGCTGAGGGGCTGCTGGGAGGGCGGAGATGGTGCGCTGGGTGGCGGCTGTACCTGTAATGGCGGGGGGCACGGATGGTGCCACCCCCGCAAGGGAGCCCCCTTCCGAGGACGTGTCCGTGTCGCTGCAGGGTCCAGTCGTCCCCATCGTGGAGCTCCCCTCGCCCTCCGTCTCACTGGTCCAGTCTGACTCTGTGGCATGGCCCTCCTGGGCCATGTGAGATGCAGCTCCCTCCTGCCCCGATGCCACTTCTCCTCCGCCTGATGATGCTGATGCACACAAGCACAGAAAGACAAACAAAAAGAGGGGGGGAGAGAGAAATAAAGGGATTTTGAGTACATGGATCTCCGGTACAGTTAGCGGACATGACAGACACAGATGCCCCCTGCACTAAGTTGCGCACTTGGGGTCCGCTACGCATTCCGTGGAACATGCCCTACACGCCTAGAGTTGACGACTGCACCCATGGATGACACGGCCCAGGGATGGCTGTACTGACAAACTACTGAGGGTGGTGGCTGGGGACACAGGGGCTTACGGGGGTGCCCAGCCTACAGATATCGCCCTGGCCTAGGGGGACCCACAGCCCTCCTCCCCCACCCAGACACCTCCACTGCGCGACAACAGAGTAGATAATGCTTGTACTCACCCCCTTGTGTCTGCTGTGCTGCCCTCACGCGCCCATCCAAATCAGGGTAGGCCACCGCCAGGATCCGGAACATCAGGGGGCTCAGTTGACGGCAGGCACCCCGCCTACGTTGGGAGGCCATCCCCAGCAGAGACTCGGCGGTCTTCTTGGTCCCGCGGCGGATGTCCTCCCACCTCTTGCGGCAGTGGGTGCCCCGTCGATGGTGGACCCCCAGGGTCCAGACTTCCTTGGCGATGGCACGCCAAATCCCGATCTTCTCATGGGCGCGGACCTATGTGACACGTACAGGGAGGGAGAAATACCACGTTCAAGTTTGTCAGCATTTTCCTTGCCAGTGGCCCAACGCCCCCCATCCCCGCCAGGCCCCCCGCCATGCCCCCCGCCAGGCCCAACATGGCCCCCATCCCCGCCATGCCCCCCGCCAGGCCCAACATGCCCCCCATCCCCGCCAGGCCCCCCGCCAGGCCCAACATGCCCCCCATCCCCGCCAGGCCTCCCGCCATGCCCAACATGCCCCCCATCCCCGCCAGGCCCCCCGCCATGCCCCCCGCCAGGCCCAACATGCCCCCCATCCCCGCCATGCCCCCCGCCAGGCCCAACATGCCCCCCATCCCCGCCATGCCCCCGCCAGGCCCAACATGCCCCTCATCCCCGCCAGGCCCCCGCCATGCCCAACATGCCCCCCATCCCCGCCAGGCCCCCCGCCATGCCCCCCGCCAGGCCCAAAATGCCCCCCATCCCCGCCAGGCCCCCCGCCATGCCCCCCGCCAGGCCCAACATGCCCCCCATCCCCGCCATGCCCCCGCCAGGCCCAACATGCCCCCCATCCCCGCCAGGCCCCCCGCCATGCCCAACATGCCCCCCATCCCCGCCAGGCCCCCCGCCATGCCCCCCGCCAGGCCCAACATGCCCCCCATCCCCGCCAGGCCCCCCGCCATGCCCCCCGCCAGGCCCAACATGCCCCCCATCCCCGCCATGCCCCCCGCCAGGCCCAACATGCCCCCCATCCCCGCCAGGCCCCCCGCCATGCCCCCCGCCAGGCCCAACATGCCCCCCATCCCGCCATGCCCCCCGCCAGGCCCAACATGCCCCCCATCCCCGCCATGCCCCCCGCCAGGCCCAACATGCCCCCCATCCCCGCCAGGCCCCCGCCATGCCCCCAAGCCAGCCAGTGGCCCCAAATCCAGATTGAATTAAACTCACTTGTTGGTCTGGAGGACCATAGAGTAGCGCATACTGGGGGAGGACCCCATCCACAAGTTTCTCCAACTCCTCTCCAGTGAAGGCAGGGGCCCTTTCCCCAGGCGCAGCAGCCATTGTCCCTTCCAGACCGAGGTCACAGCAATACTTGCAGTATAGGTCCTCTCCTGTGAAAGTTCAAGTCGCAAGTGGATAAGTAGATAGAAAATGGCGGTCACGTCCGCGGCGGTGCGTACCGCGGCGGTGCGTCCCGCCACCGCCAGCGCCCTTCGCCATTGGCTCCTGAAACCCATAGGCTTCAATGTTAACCAATGCGGCTTCGCGCCGCGGTCTTCGCCCGCCGCCCGCCGCGGTGTGCCACGCCAGCGCATTGACCTCACATCCCATTGTCACACTTCACAGGTCAGGCAGCCGCCATTTCCAGGGCCCACATGGCTCAATTTCAACTGCGTCACACAGGCCTAGGCCTTGCATAGCCACTCAGACACGCCATTCACTGCATAGAGAATCGTTTACTGTGCTAGCTGTGAGTACGTACCTGTGGGTTGCTTGACTGTGTGCTCCATGTTGTCCTTCCTAGGCACCGTCCGCTGGGTTTGGCGAGGAGACGGATGAATCCTCCCGTGTACCGACCGCTGGTGGACCTGTCGACAATGGAAGAACGCCACATTATCCTGACCTACCGTCTTAACCGTGCCACTATCCATGAACTGTGTGCCCAGCTGGAGCCCGACCTGATGTCCCCCATCCGCCAACCCACAGGGATTCCACCTCTGGTGCAGGTCATGTCAGTACTCCATTTCTTGGCAAGTGGGTCATTTCAGACAACAGTGGGAATTGCTTCTGGGATGTCTCAGCCCATGTTTTCGAAGGTGTTATCCAGAGTGTTGTCTGCCCTGATGAAATCCGTGAGGAGCTACATCATTTTCCCTGAGGTGGGCGAATTGGCTACAGTGAAGGGTGATTTCTACGCCCTTGGACATATTCCCAACGTCATTGGTGCCATTGATGGGACCCATGTGGCTTTGGTTCCCCCAAGAGACAGGGAGCAGGTGTACAGGAACAGAAAAAATTACCATTCAATGAACATCCAGGTGGTGTGTTTGGCTGACCAGTACATCTCGCATGTAAATGCCAAATTCCCAGGGTCAGTGCATGACGCCTACATCCTAAGGAATAGCAGCATCCCTTACGTGATGGAACAGCTACAGAGACAGGAGGTGGTTGGCTGTTCTTGGTCCAGGCTAGTGGCAGGGGCCCTTGGGTGTTGTTGAGTGTCCGCCCTGGTGTTGACGAGGTCCTGCAGCAGCCCTACCATGGTAACCAGGGTGGTGTTGATGGCTCTGATGTCCTCCCTGTACCCCCGATAGTGTTCCTCCTGCAGTACCTGGATCTCCTGGAACCGGGCCAGTACCGTCGCCATCGTCTCCTGGGAGCGGTTGTATGCTCCCATGATGGTGGTGAGGACCTCGTGGAGAGTGGGTTCCCTGGGCCCGTCCCCCCCCTGTCGCACAGCTGCCCTCCGAGTTGCCCTGTTTCCCTGGGCCTCTGCCCCCTGGCCGGTGTGCCCACTACCACTGCCCCCAGGTCCCTGTTGTTGTTGGGGTGGTGGGTTATCCTGGGTGCCCTGTAGAGGTAGACACACCGCAGATTGACGCGCCCTGGAGACAGAGGCATGGGCCCGCTGGGTGGGAGCTGTGCTGGTGTTCCCAGAGGGGTTTGGGTCTGTAGTGGCCTGGGCCTGTGTGAGGGGAACCGACTGTCCAGAGGTCCCCGATGGTCCGGGCTGGTCATCGGTGTCCAGGTCGACAGAGCTGCTGTCATCGCTGACGGCCTCTTGGGTGGGGGGTGTGGAGAATTCTGGCCCCTCCGCCGCGGTGTGTTGACGGTCGGGTCCTGCAGGGGTATAGAGGTATGGTTATAGTTTCAATGTGTGGCATATGGGTGTATCTATGGGTTCTCGTGTCCCCAAGTGCTGGCATTCGTGTGTGGGGGCTTTGGTGAGGGTGGCTTGTGGGGGGGATGTGTATATGCATTGGGCATGCTTTGGTGATGGGTGTCCATGCTTAGTGGACGCATGCAGGCCTAGGTTTTGGGATGTGTGGGTTGTGATGGTGAGACATTGGCGGGGAATAGGTGTGCTGGGGGTGGGGGTGAGGATGGTGGTGGGGGTGAGGATGGTGGTGGGGGTGAGGATGGTGGTGGGGGTGGGGGTGAGGGTGGGGTTCGAGGATGGGGGTGAGGGTTGGGGTATGATTTGGCATGCAGGTGGGGGGGAAGCAGTAGTGAAGCTTCAACTTACCAGTATCCATTCCTCCGTCGACTCCTGCGAGGCCGTCAGGATGCAGGATGTTCAAGACTTCCTCCTCCCATGATGTGAATTGTGGGGGTTGAGGTGGGGGTCCTCCGCCAGTCTTCTGCACGGCGATGTTGTGCCTGGATACCATGGAACGCACCTTCCCCCGTAGGTCGTTCCATCGCTTCCTGATGTCTTCCCGATTTCTGGGGTGCTGTCCCACAGCGTTGACCCTGTCGACAATCCTCTGCCATGGCTCCGTCCTCCGGGCAATGCTGGTGTATTGTATCTGTGTGCCGAACAGCTGGGGCTCTACCCGAACGATTTCCTCCACCATGACCCTGAGTTCTTCGTCTGTGAAGCGGGGTTGTCTTTGGGGTGCCATGGGGTGGTGTGTATGATGTGTGGGGTGGAGTATGTGTAGTTAAGTGTGTTGAGTGTGGTGGTGTGTGTTGTTTTGTGTGTGGATAGTGTGTGGGTGATGGTGTTGAGTGGCTGTGGCTGTTAGTTTGTGGATGCTGGTGTCTCGCTCTGGCCTTCTTTCAGAATTTTTTTGCGTAGGGGTTTGTGGGTGATGTGGGTGGGTGTTTTATATTGTATTGTGTGTGTGGGAGTGGTGTGTGTATGTGTATCAGGTGTGTGGGATTCAAATCGTCCAATGTGGCTGGGTTTTGTTCGTTTGTGTGTATTCTGACCGCGGCGGTGTGTCCCGCCAATGGAATACCGCGTTTGAATGATTGTGGATTCGTGGGTCGTAATGGCATGGGCGTATTTCTGTTGGCGTGGCGGTGGAGGTTTTGTCACCTCCACCTTTCCGCCGACCGCTGGTCTGGCGGTCGGTTGTGGCTGTCGGATTTTCGGAGGTTTGCCTTCTGCGGGTCAGAATGACCGTGGCGGGTTTCCGCGGCCGCGGCGGTGTTATGGCGGTCTTCTGACCGGCGGTAAGTGCATTTTATCGCCGGGGTCAGAATGACCACCATAGTCCCTCATTACAACCCTGGCGGTTGGTGTTAAAGCGGCAGTAATACCGCCAACAGGCCGGCGGAATAAAATTGAATCACGACAATGGCGGAAACTGCCAACACAGACAGCCACTTTAACACTCCGACCGCCACTGCGGTAGAAACAAACACCGCGGCGGTAACCGCCAACAGACAGGCGCAAGACAATGTACCGCCCACTGTATTACAAGGCACCAATCCGCCAGCTTTTCCGGGGCGGTACCAACACCATCAAAAGCACAGCGGAAACAGTGTTTGGAACGGAAACCACTCACCTCTCAACACCCTACGAGGAACCAGGAAGCCATGGAGCCCGAACTTCAGGTGCTACCAATGATGGTTTACCTCCTCTTCTACCAGGAGCAGCAAAGACGGCGGTGGCGACCACTGTGAGTACTGCACCTAGCACAGAGGGGAGGGGGGGAGGAAAAAGAGAGTGACACACACACGCAACACGCAACACCCCGCCCTCACCCACAACACCATACACACAAATACATGCAGCAACATTACATATACACCCAGTAACCCTCTGGAAGAGCTCAAGGACATAAGGAAGTGATTGTAACAAGTGTAATCATCGAAAAACCAGAAACGGAAACAGGTCTGTAACAGATCATTATATACAAATATGTACAGCAACAACACAAGTCCGGGTAGTGTTTCAATCATTGTCCGTGCACCAGTGGTCCCAAAATGCATGGGTGAAGCCCACACATGATACCTGACTCTAAACGGAGAGAACACTGCTGGGGCATCAAGTCGAAAATAAACAGGCATCTCAGGGGGAAGGGGAGGGGGGCACCTCAGCCGGATGAAGGGACGACGCCACTGCTCCATGAGGGGGCTCCATGCCCACAGAATGGTCCTGGGGAGTGGAAAGCCACAGTCTCACAAGTCTCTCAAGTGGGTGGTTTGCCCACTGATTGGTCTTGGGGAGTGCAAAGCCACAGTCTCTCAAGTCTCTCAAGTGGGTGGTTTGCCCACTGATTGGTCTTGGGGAGTGCAAAGCCACAGTCTCTCAAGTCTCTCGAGTGGGTGGTTTGCCCACTGCCTGGTCCTGGGGAGTGGAAAGCCACAGTCTCACAAGTCTCTCAAGTGGGTGGGTTGCCCACTGAATGGTCCTGGGGAGTGCAAAACCACAGTCTAACAAGTCTCTCAAGTGGGTGGGTTGCCCATTGATTGGTCCTGGGGAGTGCAAGCCACAGTCTCTCTAGTGGATGCTTGTCTCCACTGGTTGTGGAGGGGGCATGGTGCCCAGAGTGCTTCATTCTGCCAAGGATATGGGTAGTGGATGCTTTTCTCCACTGGTTTTGGAGGGGGCTTTGTGCCCAGAGTGCTTCATCCTGCCAAGGATATGGGTAGTGGATGCTGTTCTCCACTGGTTCTGGAGGGGGCTTTGTGCCCAGAGTGCTTCATCCTGCCAAGGATATGGATAGTGGAAGCTGTTCTCCACTGGTTCTGGAGGGGGAATAGTGCCCAGAGTGCTTCATCCTGCCAAGGATATGGGTAGTGGATGCTGTTCTCCACTGGTTCTGGAGGGGGCTTTGTGCCCATAGTGCTTCATCCTGCCAAGGATATGGGTAGTGGATGCTGTTCTCCACTGGTTCTGGAGGGGGAATGGTGCCCAGAGTGCTTCATCCTGCCAAGGATATGGGTAGTGGATGCTGTTCTCCACTGGTTCTGGAGGGGGCATGGTGCCCAGAGTGCTGCACATGCTGTGTGGCAGTTCTCATTCCCACACCTGGGTGTATGTGCCACGAGATTTCCTGGGAACAGGTAGAATGATACTCCATGGAGTCATAGACACACTCCACCCTGCTGCGACTTTGCCTGCCAACTGCTGGTACTAACAGTGCTGGTTGTGGTGCCTCATGTAGTCTGTGCAGGGTCCAGGACGTCTCCTGCAGCCTCGGATGGCTGCCCACTGTGGATGATGCTGGGGACTGTTGCTGAGGCAGCAGACGTGCAGGTGGCGGGGCAGGTGGCGGTTGTTGCGGCGGTGTCTGTGGCAGAGATGCTGCCGGTGGTGCATGTGTCAGCACCTGTGGAGGGAGACAGCAGGACGTCTCCAGCAGCCCCGGACAGCTGCCCACTGGGGATGATGCTGAGGACTGTAGCTGAGGCAGCAGACGTGCAGGTGGCGGTGCAGGTGACGGTGTCCACCGCCATACAGGTTGCTGTTCTGTTTGGCAGAAGGGGGTGACACCAGTCCCTCACCCGGAGGCTCTGTGCCCTGAGCTGACTTCCCTTTAGCCTTGTGTACCTTCACCACCTTGGAATTCGCTGCTGGGACCTTGGCACTGTCCCCTTTTGTATTGGAGGAGGCCTTGCTGGGTGGTTGGTGCGGCTTTTCACTACGGCATGTGGGCCCCTTCTTCACCTTGGCAGGTGGCAGAATAGGGTGATTCTTGGCCTCGCTAGGTGGCACACTGGCAGCCTTGATGGGTGCCGCCCGCAATGTTACTGGACTTGCAGGGACCACAGTGCTGGAGGATTTGGTGGCTGAGGTGCTGGGCTGGGATCTAGACATCCTGGCCCTAGGGGAAGGATGGGGGCGGGAGGTGTAGGGAAGAGGTCAATGTTAGCCAGGAAACGTTTTTTAGACACACTGGGATGGGAAGATGGAGAGGGTTTGGGGGCGGAGAAAGTGGTAGTGGTTGTAGGAGGTATACGTCTGCTGAGTTTGGGTGAAGGTGCATGGGCTGGAGGCTGTTGTGAGGTGGATGGCTCTTGAGTGGGTGTGTGCCTGTGTTTGTGTAGCTTGGGAGGAGGGCTCACAGACACACTGGGAGAGGACACTGGGGATGTGTGAATGGTAGTGGGGTGGTGATTGCACGTGAGCGGTGTGTGGTGATGGGCGTGTTGGTGATGGAGGTAGTGGCTGAGGATGTAGTGCATGCAGATGTGAGTGGAGACGAGACTGGGAGGGAGGAGGAGGACATGGAGGAGGGGGACACAGTGGAGGCAGTGGATGTTGGCGTGTCTGCATGTGGATGGTGCTTGTGTGAGTGCCTGTGGGATGTGTGGTGCTTATGTTTGCCATGTCCACTCTTGTGTGTTGATGAGTGTGCATGCTGGTCTGATGGTGTGCTTGGGATAGGCTGAGGTACAGGGGATTGGGTCCGAGTAGTGGAAGTTGGAGGGGGGAGGCTGGACACAGGGACAATGGCTGCCATCAGTGCTGAGGCCAGAGCCTGAAATACTCTCTGTTGGGCTGCCACACCAGAATGAATTCCCTCCAGGTATGCATTTGTTTGCTGCAAATTCCTCTCAACACCCTGCATGGCATTCAAAATGGTTGATTGGCCAACAGTGAGGGATCTCAGGAGGTCAATAGCCTCCTCACTGAGGGCAGCAGGACTGACTGGGGCAGGGCCTGAGGTGCCTGGGGCGAAGGAGATGCCCCCCCCTCCTGGGTGAGCGGGCACCTGAAATACGATGAGGGGCTGCTAGGAGGGCGGTGCTGGTAGGGGGGTTGGCGGCTGTACCTGTTGATGCGGTGGGCAGAGAGATGCCCGCTCTGGCAAGGGAGCTCCCATCAGAGGAGTCGGTGTCGCTGGTGTCTCCTCCTGTCCCCGTCGTGGAGCTCCCATCGCCCTGCGTCCCACTAGTGCCTTCAGACTCCATAAATTCACCCTCCAGGGCCATGTGGGTTGCAGCTCCCTCCTGCTCTGGTGCCAATGCTCCTCCGCCAGATGATGCTAATGCACAGAAGGACAGGGTGACAAAACAAAAAGGGGAGGAAAGACAGAAGAGACACATGGTCAGTGCCTGCAACACCACCACCGTTGGCGGACACAACACACAGGGAGCAGCCCTATGCACTAGCCCATGCACTAACAGTTCAAGGGAAAAGCACATGCCCATGGGGGACTCTGCCTAGACCCATTTGATGCACAGCTGGAACCCACAGGAGCCTGACTAGGTGTAGAGGGCCACTACCACTTTTGGGTTTGGAGTGCCACTGAGCCTGCCAAACAATGGGTCTACCTTGGCGCTTCTGCCCTGGCCTAGGGGAACTCACAGCCCACTTCCCCCTCCCAGAAACCTCATAAAGTGCACAGAGTCAGCTGAAGGAGACAGTACTCACTCTCTTGTGGCTGCTGTGGGATGCCCTCAAGCGCCCATCCAACTCAGGATATGTCACCGCCAGGATCCGGTACATCAGGTGGGGTCATGGTGCGCCGGGCACCCCTTCCACGTTGGGAGGCCATCCCCAGCTATGCCTCCACCGTCTTCTTGGTCCACCCACGCAGGTCCTCCCATCTTTTCCGGCAGTGAGTGCTCCATCTATGGTAGACCCCCAGGGTCCGCACTTCCTTGGGGATGGCACGCCAAATCCCCTTCTTCTATTGGGTGCTGACCTAGAGGAAAAGTGAAGTAAGAATGGATGTTACTCCCCCGTCCGGTTCTTCTTACTCATTGGCCACAAACCTCCCACCCTGGCCCAGAAAAACATACACTCACCATCCTCACATGCTGGCCTCTGCCCCCCCGTATCTTCCATCCACGCCACTCCATACATTCATGTGCCATGCATCATGCTCACAGTGTACTCACCTGTTTGTCTGGAGGACCGTAGAGTAGCGTGTACTGGGGGAGGACCCCAGCCACCAGCTTGTCCAACTCTTCTGCGGTGAAGGCAGGGGCCTTTTCCCCAGACACTGTAGCCATTGTCGCTTCCAGACTTAGGTCACAGCAGCACTTGCAGTGTAGGTCCTCTCCTGTTGAAGGTCAGGTATCAAGTGAGTGAACAGATAGAAAATGGCGGTCACCTCCGTGGAAGTGCGTACCGTCACCGCCGGCGTACATCGTCATTGGCTCCTGGAACCCATAGGGCCCAATGATAAACAATGATGATTTGTGCCGCGGTCTTCGACCGCCTACAGTGACGCAGCACAACGCCAGCGCAGTTACCTCATTTCCCCTTATCCCTCCTTACAGGTCAGGCAGCTGCCAATTCAGGGGTGCACATGGCAGGGCAACTAACTGCGTCACAGCACTTTTGACCAGGAATACGGACAGACAGCACCACACACCGATTACATCACAATTGTTCTAAACACCCTTGTGAAACCTATGTGGTGTATGACACTCTGCTCATCCTTCTCCTCCATAGGGCACTTCCGCAGGGGCAGGTGATGAGATGGCGTCATCCTCCGGTATACAGACCCCTGGTGGACCTGTCGACAATGGAAGACAGACACATAATTAGCACCTACAGACTTGATTGTGCCACAATCCATGAACTGCGTGCCCAGTTGGAGCCAGACCTGATGTCAGCTACCCGACATCCCACAGGAATCCCCCCTCTAGTGCAGGTCCTGTCACCTCCATTTCCTGGCCAGTGGGTCCTTTCAAACAAAAGCGGCATCAGGGATGTCACAGACAATGTTCTTTAACGTGTTGTCCAGAGTGTTGTCTGCCCTGCTGAAACACATGCGCAGCTACATCGTTTTCCCTCAGGTGGAGGATTTGCCCACAGTGAAAGGTGACTTTTATGCCCTGGGACATATCCCCAACATCATTGCTGCCATTGATGGAACACATGTGGCATTTGTCCCCCCACGCAGGAACGAACAGGTGTACAGAAACCGCAAAAGCTACCCCTCTATGAATGTGCAGATGGTGTGTTTGGCAGACCAGTACATCTCCCATGTGAATGGCAAGTATCCTGGCTCACTGCATGACGCTTACATTTTGAGGAATAGCAGCATCCCTTATGTGATGGGGCAACTCCAGAGGCACTGTGTGTGGCTAATAGGTGAGGCCAAGGTCCCAACACAGTTGACGTAGGTGTCTGGGTATGGGAGAGTCCCTAAGGGTTGGTGTATGTCTAACAGTTGTCCCTCGATATTTGCAGGTGACTCTGATTACCCCAACCTGTCATTGCTACTGACCCCAGTGAGGAATCCCAGGACAAGGGCAGAGGAACGCTACAATGAGGCACATGGGCGAACTAGGAGGATAATAAAGTGCACCTTCGGCCTCCTGAAGGCCAGATTCTGGTGCCTCCATCTGACAGGTGGCTCCCTATACTACTCACCCAAGAAGGTGTGCCAGATCATCGTGGCATGCTGTATGTTGCACAACCTGGCTTTGAGATGCCAGGTGCCTTTTCTGCAGGAGGATGGGCCTGATGTTTGTCTTGTGGCAGCTGTGGAGCCTGTGGACAGTGAAGAAGAGGAGGCAGAAGAAGAAGATGTAGACAACCGAAACAACATCATCATGCAATACTTCCAGTGAGACACAGGTAAGAGACTGGCACTGCTCCTCTCATATCATACTACTGTTGGACATTGCCTGAATCTGCCTTTTTACCTCTGTGTATGGACTCTGATATGTCACTTTGGCTTTCCATTTCACAGATCTGGGTCACACTTTCTGCCTTCTGCTATGTTTACTGATGCCCAACTACGGTCGGACATTGGTATGTGAACCTGAACATTGACATTGCTATATTTCTGAGAGGTTGCAATTACACATTTGTTAAAGTACAGACTGACTCCAGATTGATTTGTTATTCAAGGGTGTTTATTTCTGTGCTAGTAAGTGGAGTGGGCTGTGCAATGGGCTGGGGTGATGGTGGAGGAATGTCCATGGTAGAGTCCAGTCTCTTGGTATCACAGGTGTATTGTCCAAGGGGGCATAAGAAGTGGAGTAATGGCAGTTCAAAGTTGTCAGGGTGACAAAGTGAGACAAAAGGGTGACTATCAGGAGAGTGTTATTTCCTGGCGGGGGTCTTGTCAATGTTCTCTGTCTTGTTCCTGGATCTCAGGGACCGTTTTCAGGTTGGTTCTCCTTCTGCAGGGGGTGGGGTGCTGGTGGCCTGTTGGTCCTGTGGCGGGACCTCCTGTCCACTAGCGCTGGCAGAGGTGGAGGGCTGCTCATCGTTCAGGCTAGTGTCAGGGGCCCGTTTGTGTGCCACTGTGTCCCTCATGGTGCTGGACAGGTCTGCCAGCACCCCTGCAATGGTGACCAGGGTGTCGTTGATGGACTTCAAGACTTCCCTGATCCCCAGTTAGTGTCCTCCTGCATCCGCTGGGTCTCCTGAAACTTGGCCAGTACCATGCCCATGGTCTCCTGGGAATGATGGTATGCTCCCATGATGTTGGAGAGTGCCTCGTGGAGAGTGGGTTCCATGGGCCTGTCCTCCCCCTGTCGCACAGCAGTCCTCCCAGTTTCCCTGTTATCCTGTGCCTCTGTCCCCTGAACTGTGTGCCCACTGCCACTGACCCCAGGTCCCTGATTGTCTTGGGTTGGTGGGTTTGCCTGGGTTCCCTGTAGTGGTGGACAGACTGCTGATTGACGTGTCCTGAGGACAGTGGCATGGGCCCGCTGGGTGGGTGCTGTGCTGGTGTTTCCTGAGGCGGGGGCTCAGTGGTGGTTTGTGACTGTGGCAGGGGAACCGACTGTCCAGAGGTCCCTGATGGGCCGGGCTGGTCATTTTGATCCAGGCATGCAGAGCTGCTGTCATCACTGTGGGCCTCTTCTGTGGGGGGACTGGATATGTCTGGCACCTCCTGTCCGGTGAAGTTGGGTATGGGTCCTGTTGGGGTGTAAATGCATAGTTATTGTATCTGTGTGTGCCATCTTGTGCAATGGGCGGGTTACCCTCTACTCCTGTGCTTGCATTATTGTGTTTGCCCTTGTGTGATTAGTGATTTGATGGTCTGGGTGGGTATCTGTACTGGACATGCTTTGGTGATGGAGGTCCATGCATAGGTGTTGCATGCAGGGCTTGGGTTGTGATGGTGGGGCATATTTGAGGTGTTGGAGTGATGGGGGTGAGGGTGGGGGTATGTGATGGCATGCAGGTGGGGTGGGGGATGTAGTAGTAAAGTTTGACTTACCAGAGTCCAGTCCTCCTGCTACTCCTGCGAGGCCCTCAGGATGCAGTATTGCCAAGACTTTCTCCTCACATGTTGTTAGTTGTGGGGGAGGAGGTGGGGGTCCACTGCCAGTCCTCTGTACTGCTATCTGGTATCCCATAGGTCGTTCCACCTCTTCCTGATGTCATCCCGTATTCTGGGGTGCTGTCCCACTGCACTGACCCTGTCGACGATTCTCCACCATAGCTCCATCTTCCTAGCAATGGAGGTGTGCTGCACCTGTGATCTGAAAAGCTGTGGCTCTACCGGATGATTTCCTCCACTATGCCCCTGAGCTCCTCCTCAGAAAACCTGGGGTGTCTTTGAGGTGCCATAATGTGGTGTGGGTGATGTGTGAGGTGCTGATTGTTGTGCTGTGTGATGTGTTGTGTTAGTGTGTATTCTTCGAGGTGCGTGGATGTTGTATGAGTGATGGTGTTGTGTGCCTGTGGATGCTGGTGTTGTGTTTGCTATTCTCTCTCTCTGTGCGTCTTAAAACAAATGTTGTTGTAAGGGGTTGTGGGTAATATGGGTGTGTGTTTTATAGTGTTGTGGGTGTGTGGGTGTTGTGTGTGTATGTGTATCAGGTGTGTGTATTTGGAATTGTCCAATGTGGTTGTGTTTTGTAAATGTGTGTATATTTTGAGCGCGGCGGTGTGTACCGCCAATGGATTACCGCGGTTGAAACACCGCTGCGTTGATTCGTGGGTCGTGATAGTGTGGGCGTAGTTCTGTTGGCGTGACGGTGTAGGTTTTGGTATCACCAGTTTATCACTGACCTTTGGTGTGGCGGACTTGTGTGGGTGTCTGTATTGTGGCAGATTACGAGATGTGGGTCGTAATACCTGTAGCGGATTTCCGCCGTGGCCACGGTATTTTGGAGGCCTTCAGCATGGCAGTAAGCGGGATTTACCACCAGGGTTGTAATGAGGCCATAATGCTGCCTTCTGAGGTGTGAACCTTGGACCGATACTTCAAATGAGCACCTGATAAACAAAACACCCAGTGGTATTGATATTAACCAGGTGTGCAAATGCCAGTGCCACTGGGGTTGTGCAAGCCTAGGAATGGGCCCCTCAATATCCTGGCCAAACTACAGCCATAGCCCAAGAAAAGCAGAAGTAGGTTAGCGAAACCCACCATCAGCTCATCTTAGGCTTGCCTAAGAAAAAACCTCTACAGCTCAGATTCATCACTCTCCAGCTACTTAACACTTGTAAGAGGGCAGAGAAAGCAAGTAGAATTCAGTGTCCAGCCATGCCACAGTGCTGGGCCCAAAAGAGTGAGAATGTAGAACAGATGTTAGTGTGTTTGTTGTAGGGAATATGTACCAATGCATGGAGGACTGTTGGTAGGTATAGCTGTTATGCTACATACTGACCTGGGTGTTTTGGTAAAGTCACTGATCAGAAGCAAGTTCAACAGGTGTTATGCCAAGAGCTTCATTACAAGGGTCTTTAACATTGGAAATGTTTGAAACACCTCAGATGACAAGTGCACGCATTTCAGTATCAGCAGCATTTAGATGGGAGTCTGGCCACCTGGGACTGCATACCCAAAATGGGCTGAGGGCACCATTGCCATACCTTGTCATCACAGAAGAGCACACAAATACTTGAGTGTCCCCTTCTGTAATTTAGATTGTGTCTGTGAAAAATGTGTGCCAGACCACATTCATGATACCCAATCCTGGCTTGCACCTGAGGCCCTTTGGAAGGTGAATTGGACATGGACATGGTTCTTCTAATTGAGGATTAAGATTATTGCTTCAGTTTGCAATAGTTTAATGAGTTTCTTGGATAACATTGGGTAGACCACATTGTAATTGTCCAACCTGGCCTGAACTTGGGATCTTCCCAGCTTCATTCTGTGGTCTGCTTGAAGGGGTGCTAAGATCTTCCAAAGACAAGATGATTGGAAACTGGTTCCTTTTATAATGATATTCATCTGGTACATAAAAGATAAATTGGAATCAAGTAACGTCCTTGAGTCCCTATCATTTAGAGTACAGTCTGCGGCTGTCCTCACACACATACCTACTGCCCAGTAGCAGAAATTTCTGGATCACTTGAATCCCTACACAGGGATTATCCTCTGTGATGTTAGTAGTTCACAGCATCCTTTAGCAAACAGAGGCGGATCTGAGTGATGTGACTATATAAGCAGAACTATGGGTGATGGTGTCCTTTTAGCTGGTCCAGTGGTCCATCTACTGTATATGTGGAAGGGCATTGGGACTAGCAGCGAGCCCCGAAGTATGCTGCAGGAGATCTTTCTGGCACATTATACTCTGTTCTAGATCCAGTCTATTGTAGGCTTAAGGTGTGTGCTTGTCTGCCAGCTCCCTAAACTCATCTGTCCCCAAGATTTAAATTTGTCAATGAAAACTCCAAAGTGGGCCGAGACAGTAGAGAGAAATTCTATCAGGTTGCATTTTGTCTTTGGTCAAATATATGTTATTTTACGCTCAGAGAATGAAAACAGGTTTTCCCAGTGTTGTTTTGATGGACAAGGGGAGTTTCTCTCAGTTTCTGGGTGTGTTAGCTCAGGCAACAGGTTAAATGCATGCAGTCTGCTGGTCATGTATGTCATTTGACTATCTATGTTCAAAGACACATGTGCTCTGGGACTGTATTTTCTTAACTCTGCCAGGTTACCTTGTTTAGCACTAGAGTACTGAATCAGCAGAGTACTTCTCAGGTGTAGCTCAGTCTTGGCGTTTAACAGAGCTTATATTTTAATACAGGTGGAGACATGCAAACATATTGGCCCTCATTATGACCCTGGCGGTGAGTGATAAAGTGGCGGTAATACCACCAACAGGCTGGTGGTAAGTTCCGCCAAATTATGACCATGGCGGTGATAACTCCCATAGACAGCCAATGTACCACACCAACCGCCAGGGCGAAAACAACACTCACCACGGCAGAAGCCATCAACAGCCAGGCGGAAGACAAAGTACCACCCACCATATTAAGACACAGCAAACCTCCACCTTTTCCAGGGCAGTACCAATGCCAACAAAAGCCTGGCGGAAACAGAGCTCAGAATTGAAAGGACTTACCATTGGAGACACAGGGATATGGATGATCTTCTACGTAATGCTCCACCTGGAACACCAACGCCGAAGAAGACGTTGACAGTGAATACAGCCGCCTAGCACACAAGGGAGGGAGGAAAACGATAGTGACACACACACACGTACGACACACACCCGACATACACATACCCTACACACAACCAGTTGCACACGTAAACCAATGGCACAGGACACACAGCATAATCAAACACAGACCAGATTGCTGAAGTACTGACAATGTATTAGCATAGCATAACCCACCGCACAAACCAAATATATTTAGAGATGTACATAAAGGGCTAATGCTCAGTCCAAAGACATCAGGGCACACAAGGCCACAGGGGAAAGTCCAAGGCCCACTCTGTGTCCTGACCCATCCGTAAAGAACACTGCAGGGGCATCATTTGGCAAGTGGGAAGGCACCTCAGGGGAATGGCAGGGAGGCACCTCAGCCGAATACGGGAACTTCCCCACTGGTTCTGGAGGGGGCAACATGCCCATTGCTCTGTCCTGGGGAGTGCAAGGCCACAGTCTCTGCAGTGGGTGACTTCCCCACTGGTTCTGGAGGGGGCTCCATGCCCATTGCTCTGTGTTGGGGAGTGCAAGGCCACAGTCTCTGGAGTGGGTGACTTCCCCACTGGTTCTGGAGGGGACAATATGCCCATTGTTCTGTCCTGGGGAGTGCAAGGCCAGTCTCTGGGGTGGGTGACTTCCCCACTGGTTCTGGAGGCGGCACCATGCCCATTGCTCTGTCCTGGGGAGTGCAAGGCCACAGTCTCTCAGGTGGGTGACTTCCCCACTGGTTCTGGAGGAGGCTCCATGCGCAATGCTCTGTCCTGAGGAGTGCAAGGCCACGGTCACTGGGGTGGGTGACTTCCCCACTGTTTCTGGAGGGGGCAACATGCCCATTGCTCTGACCTGGGGAGTGCAATGCCACAGTCTCTGGAGTGGGTGACTTCTCCTCTGGTTCTGAACAGGCAACTCGCACAACAGCCCCTGGAGTGTGGCCTACATGGCGTCCGCTGGCGATGTCGGCTGCACTGCAGTGGTGGATGGAGGAGCCTCCTGGGCAGCCTCTGCACTCTCTGATGGCTACACTGTGTTGGTGGATGGAGGAGCCTCCTGGGAAGCCTTTGCACTCTCTGATGGCTGCACTGTGGTGGTGGATGGCGGACCCTCCTGGGCAGCCTCTGCACTGTCTGATGGCAGCACTTCCTCAGCTGGCGGGGGGGCTCTGTGACAGCTGGTGGTGGTGGAGGTGTCAGCCTGATAGCCTCCGCTGACATAGAGGGCTTTGTCTCCTCCAGTACATCGGGCGTGGATCCATTACCCTTTCTGGCAGGGGTGGAGGGGCTCTTCCCCTCTCTGTCTGGTTGTGCAGGCTCCTTCCCCTTCTTCACAGGTGGTACAGTCCCCTTCCCCTTCTTTCCAGGTGGTGTAGGCTCCTTCCCCTTCTTTACAAGTGGCGCAAGCTCCTTACCCTTCTTTACAGGTGGTGCAGGCTCCTTCCCCTTCTTTACAGGTGGATCAGGCCCCTTCCCCTTCTTCCCTGGTGGTGCTGGCTCGTCTCCCTTCTGCGATGGATGTGTGGTTTCCTTACCACCATGAGTAGGTGGTGCTACCACTGTCCCTGTGGACTGTTTGGCTGAGGTGCTGGGCTGTGTCCTTGGTACCCTGCCCATATGGGCAGGACGGGGGACGGGGAGGGAAGAGTTCAAATTGGGATAGGAAAAGCTTTTTAGGGACAGTGGGGCGGGAGGACGGAGGAGTAATGGGAGTGGAGGATGAGGGAGTGGTTGTTGGAGGTGTATGTCTGCAGGACATGGGTGCAGGGGCAGTATGCTGATGTGAGGTGGATGGCTATTGGGTGTGTGAATGCTTGCATTTGTGTCCTTTGGGGGGGACAGACAGAGTGGGAGAGGACAGAGGGGATGCGTGCATGGATGTTGTGGAGGTGTCTGCCAGTGAGGTATGTGTTTTGCTTGGTGATTCTGGTAGTGGATGTTGATGTAGTGCATGCAGGTGTGAGTGTGGACGTGACTGGAAGGGAGGTGGAGGAGGAGGAGGAGGGGGAGACACTAGAGGCAGTGGATGTTGCCTTGTCTGCAACTGTATGGTGTTTCCATGAGTGCTTGTAGGATGAAATGTGGTGCTTGTGTTTGCCTGTGCCACTCTTGGGTTTTGTCTTATGTGCATGCTCATCTGTATGTGTGCCTGGGACGGGATGGGGTTGAGGAGAATGGGACTGGGAAGTGGGAGTTGGAGGGGGGACGGTAGAAACAGGGACATTGGCTGTCATCAGAGAGGAGGCCAGAGCCTGAATCAATCTCTGTTGGACTGCCAATCCACCTTGAATGCCCTCCAGAAATGCATTGCATTGCTGCATCTGGGATGCCAGCCCCTGGATGGCATTCACAATGGTTGACTGCCCTACAGAGATTGATTTTAGGAGGTCAATAGCCTCCTCACTCAAGGCAGCAGGGCTCACTGGGGTAGGGCCTGAGGTGCCTGGGGCAAAGTAGATGCCCACCCTCCTGGGTGAGTGGGCACAGGCAACTCGCTGAGGGGCTGCTGGAAGGGCAGTGCTGGTACAGGGGGTGGCGGCTGTGCCTGCAGCTGGGGTGGTCACAGAGGTGCCTGCCACCACCAGAGAGCTCCTATCGGAGGAGGTATTAGATAGAGTCTGTGCTGTCTCCTCCAGTCTCTGCCTTGGTGCTCCCTTCACCCTCCGTCCCACTGGTTCCCTCGGCGTCGGTGGACTCTGCCTACAGGCTCCTGTGGGATGCAGCTCCCTCTGTCTACGGTGCCCCTGCTCCTCCGCCAGATGATGCTAATGCACACAAGGACAGTATGACAAAACAAGAAAGGGGGGGAGATAAAGGATACACCCAGTCAATGACTGCACCAACACCACCACTGGCATGCACATGACCGTCACACACAGGGAACATGCTTAAGCACTATGCATTGCACTACCAGTGATATGGCTAGTCATTAAGGCAAGATGAGGACCACACACAGCCAACTGCATTACACTTGGGACCTATGATGCCCTGCTTGAAATGGACTACTAACAAGCTAGGTTACCTGTATTTGCCATGCAACCGTTACCCTAGATATGACCCACACTGCAATGTCTGGCCTGGCCTTAGGGGCACCTACTAACACACATCCACCACCCTGATACCACCCCACCAGCCACATTATGTGATCAAATCAATGCTACTCATCCCCTTGTGGTTCCTGTGATTCCCTCAAGCGCCCACTCAGCTCTGGGTAGGCCACCATCAGTATGCGGTCCATCAGGGGGGTCAGGGTCCGACGGGCACCCCTTCCTTGTTGGAAGGCCATCCGCCAGCTGGGCCTCCACGGTTTTCCGTGCCCAGCGTCTCAGGTCCTCCCACCGTTTTCGATAGTGGGTGCTCGGCCTTCCATAGACTCCCACGGTGTGCACGTCCTTGGCGATGGCACGCCATAATCCCTTCTTTTGATGGGCGCTGACCTGCAGAGGTAATACATACAGGAGAACTCCATTAAACAAACAGTCCAGCTGGTCACACACATGGCCCACCATACCGAATCCCATCACCATTGGCACACACATAGGCCATCTCACAAGATGTACACCGCCAACAGAGAATCCCCCCACCCTTACACAATGCTTTCACACACATCTCCATGCATCCATGCCACATGCATCGTGCCCAAAGTGTACTCACCTGTTGGCCTTGGAGGCCCATACCGTTGTCTGTAATGGAGTAGGACCCCATCCACCAGACGCTCCAACTCCTCCGAAGTGAAGGCTGGGGCCATTTCCCCTGGTCACACGGGCCATGGTAGGTTCCAGACACAGGTCACAGAGCACACGCAGTGTAGGTGTTCTCCTGTTTAAGGTCAGGAAACAAGTCACCGCCGGCATAATCCCCATTGGCCACTGTACTCTGTAGGGCCCAATATTATCCAATGATGAATTGCACGATGGTGCAAGACCGCCTTACAAACACTCCAAACAGGACAGGCGGTGGCCAATTCAGGGGGGGAACATGCCTATCAACAGTTAAGGCGTCACAGGTTAAATAGGCACATACTTCGACATTTACACTGTCCCAATACATAGGTGAACCATGTGGACTGATGTTGTGGTTTAGTTGTCCAAATTGTGGCACTCAATCACTCTTGTGTCCCTTAGATACCTACCGCTGTGGATAAATAGGAGGTGGAGACATACTCCTGTGTACAGACCCCTGGTGGACTTAGCTACACTCGAGGACAACCACATCATCCTTACCTATAGACTGGACAGAGCCACAATCACAGAGCTCTGTGCCCAGTTGGAGCCTGACCTGATATCTGCTATTAGTCATCCGACTGGGATCCCTCCTCTTGTGCAAGTGCTATCAGTGCTCCATTTCCTAGCGACAGGTTCTTTCCAAGTAACAGTATGCTTGGCAGGGGGAACGTCACAGCCAATGTTCTCAATCGTGCTGGCAAGAGTGTTGTCTGCTCTGGTAAAACACATGTGCAGCTACATAGCTTTCCTCCAGGTGTAACATTTGGCCATTGTGAAGGCTGGATTCTATGCAATGGGACATATCCCCAATATTATTGGGGCGAATGACGGGACACATATTGCCTTTGTCCCCCCTCCCCCGGCAGAATGAACAGATGTACAGGAATCGTAAGAGTTTCCACTCAATGAATGTGTAGATGGGGTACCTCACGGACCAGTACATCTCCCACATCAATGCTAAGTATCCTGGGTCGGTGCATGATGCCTTTGTCCTGAGGAATAGCAGCATCCCAAATGTGATGGCCCAACTACAGAGGGACATGGTGTGGATTATAGATGAGCCTTGATCCCCACACAGTGTGTGTTAGCGTATGCCTCTGGTGCTAACCTCATAGGATAGTGTGTGGCTAAATGTTGTCCCTCAATACCTTTAGGTGACTCTGGCTACATAAACCCATCATAGCTGCTGACCCCTGTGAGGAATGACAGGACAAGGGCTGAAGAACGTTATAATGAGGCACATGGGTGAACCAGAAGGATCACCGAGAGAACCTTCGGCCTCCTGAAGGCCAGGTTCAGGTGCCTCCATCTGACAGGTGGATCCTGTAGGAGGCTGGCCTGGCCTGTAGTGAGTACCAAGGAGTACTTACACCTTGCACCAGGTATCCCTTATTAGTGTAGAGAGGTGTCTAGCAGCTTAGGCTGATAGAAAAGGTAGCTTAGCAGAGCAGCTTAGGCTGAACTAGGAGACGAGTGAAGCTCCTACAGTACCACTAGTGTCATATGCACAATATCTTAAGAAAACACAATACACAGATATACTAAAAATAAAGGTACTTTATTTTTATGACAATATGCCAAAAGTATCTCAGTGAGTACCCTCAGTATGAGGATAGCAAATATACACAAGATATATGTACACAATACCAAAAATATGCTGTAATAGCAATAGAAAGCAATGCAAGCAATGTACAGTCACAATAGATTGCAATGAGGACACATAGGGATAGGGGCAACACAAACCATATACTCTAGAAGTGGAATGCGAACCACGAATGGACCCCAAACCTATGTGACCTTGTAGAGGGTCGCTGGGACTGTAAGGAAACAGTGAGGGTTAGAAAAATAGCCCACCCCAAGACCCTGAAAAGTGGGTGCAAAGTGCACCTAAGTTCCCCAAAGAGCACAGAAGTCGTGATAGGGGAATTCTGCAAGGAAGACCAACACCAGCAATGCAACAATGATGGATTTCCGGACAAGAGTACCTGTGGAACAAGGGGACCAAGTCCAAAAGTCACGATCAAGTCGGGAGTGGGCAGATGCCCAGGAAATGCCAGCTGTGGGTGCAAAGAAGCTGCCACTGGATGGTAGAACGACAAGGGCTAGAAACTTCCCCTTTGGAGGATGGATGTCCCACGTTGTGAAGAAGCTTGCAGAGGTGTTTTCATGCAGAAAGACTGCAAACAAGCCTTGCCAGCTGCAAGGGTTGCGGTTAGGGTTTTTGGATGCTGCTGTGGCCCAGGAGGGAGCAGGATGTCGCCAATTGCGTGAGGAGACAGAGGGTGCGTCCAGCAAGACAAGAAGCCCACTCAGAAGCAAGCAGCACCCGCAGAAGTGCCTGAACAGGCACTATGAAGTGGAGTGAACCGGAGCTCACCCGAAGTCACAAAAGAAGGTCCCACGATGCCAGAGGACAACTCAGGAGGTCGTGCACTGCAGGTTAGAGTGCCGGGGAGCCACTCTTGGCTGTGCACAAAGGAAATCCTGGAAGAGTGCACAGGAGCCGGAGCAGCTGCAAATCATGCGGTACCCAGCAATGCAGTCTAGCGTGGGGAGGCAAGGACTTACCTCCACCAAACTTGGACTGAAGAGTCACTGGACTGTGGGAGTCACTTGGACAGAGTTGCTGAGTTCAAGGGACCTCGCTCGTCGTGCTGAGAGGAGACCGAGAGGACCGGTGATGCAGTTCTTTGGTGCCTGCGGTTGCAGGGGGAAGATTCCGCCGACCCACGGGAGATTTCTTCGGAGCTTCTAGTGCAGAGAGGAGGCAGACTACACCCACAGCATGCACCACCAGGAAAACAGTCGAGAAGGTAGCCGGATAAGCGTTACAAGGTCTCAGTAGTCGTCTTTGCTACTTTGTTGCAGTTTTGCAGGCTTCCAGAGCAGTCAGTGGTCGATTCCTTGGCAGAAGGTGAAGAGAGAGATGCAGAGGAACTCTGATGAGCTTTTGCATTCGTTATCTAAAGAATTCCCCAAAGCAGAGACCCTAAATAGCCAGAAAAGGAGGTTTGGCTACTTAGGAAGGAGGATAGGCTAGCAACACAGGTAAGAGCCTATCAGAAGGAGTCTCTGACGTCACCTGCTGGCCCTGGCCACTCAGAGCAGTCCAGTGTGCCAGCAGCACCTCTTTTTCCAAGATGGCAGAGGTCTGGAGCACACTGGAGGAGCTCTGGGCACCTCCCAGGGGAGCTGCAGGTCAGGAGAGTGTTCACTCCCCTTTCATTTGTCCAGTTTCGCGCCAGAGCAGGGCTGGGGGATCCCTGAACCGGTGTAGACTGGCTTATGCAGAGATGGGCACCATCTGTGCCCATCAAAGCATTTCCAGAGGCTGGGGGAGGCTACTCTTCCCAGCCCTGACACCTTTTTCCAAAGGGAGAGGGTGTAACACGCTCTCTCTGAGGAAGTCCTTTGTTCTGCCTTCCTGGGCCAAGCCTGGCTGGACCCCAGGAGGGCCGAAACCTGTCTGAGGGGTTGGCAGCAGCAGCAGCTGCAGTGAAACCCCGGGAAAGGTAGTTTGGCAGGACCCGGGTCTGTGCTAGAGACTCGGGGATCATGGAATTGTCTCCCCAATGCCAGAATGGCATTGGGGTGACAATTCCATGATCTTAGACATGTTACATGGCCATGTTCGGAGTTACCATTGTGACGCTAGACATATGTTGTGACATATGTATAGTGCACGCGTGTAAGGGTGTCCCCGCACTCACAAAGTCCGGGGAATTTGCCCTGAACAATGTGGAGGCACCTTGGCTAGTGCCAGGGTGCCCACACACTAAGTAACTTAGCACCCAACCTTTATCAGGTAAAGGTTAGACATATAGGTGACTTATAAGTTACTTAAGTGCAGTGCTAAATGGCTGTGAAATAACGTGGACGTTATTTCACTCAGGCTGCAGTGGCAGGCCTGTGTAAGAATTGTCAGAGCTCCCTATGGGTGGCACAAGAAATGCTGCAGCCCATAGGGATCTCCTGGAACCCCAATACCCTGGGCACCTCAGTACTATATACTAGGGAATTATAAGGGTGTACCAGTATGCCAATGTGAATTGGTGAAATTGGTCACTAGCCTGTTAGTGACAATTTGGAAAGAAATGAGAGAGCATAACCACTGAGGTTCTGGTTAGCAGAGCCTCAGTGAGACAGTTAGTCATCACAGAGGGAACACATACAGGGCACACTTATGAGCACTGGGGTCCTGGCTAGCAGGGTCCCATTGACACATAACAAACATACTGAAAACATAGGATTTTCACTATGAGCACTGGGCCCTGGCTAGCAGGATCCCAGTGAGACAGTGAAAACACCCTGACATTCACTCACAAACAGGCCAAAAGTGGGGGTAACAAGGCTAGAAAGAGGCGACTTTCTCACAGATCCCTGTGCTACTCACCCAACAAGGTCTGCCAGATAGTCGTGGCATGCTGCATGTTGCACAACCTGGCTCTCAGACGCCATGTACCTTTTCTGCAGGAGGAGGAGACTGGAGATGCCCCTGTGGCTGCAGTAGACCCTGATGACAGTGAGGATGAAAAGGCTGAAGATGAGGATGAGGACAACAGAACCACAGTTATGAGTCAGTACCTCCAATGGCACACATGTGAGTCAGTGCAACTTCACAATGATTATTGGTGTATTCTGTGTGGATGTGGCATGATGGCATTACCCACTTTTTACCTCTACTTACTGTCGCCTACGGATTCTCATTTTACAGATGTTGGTGCAATGACAACTGTATATTGATGTGCTGATTACAGCCAGCTACAGGTCATTGTTTCTGTGCTCTCACACTGTACAATTCATTTACAACATATAACTGGATATAACTGTTTCCATTAATACACTGTTTCAACACATGACATACAAGTATTTGAGTTGTGTTCAAGGGTGTTTATTGTGTTGCCTCGAAATTGAGGGGAAAGTGCACTGGAATGGGGTGATGATGGAGGAAAGTCCAGGATATAGTTCCAGTCTGTTTGTAGAACAGGTGCAGTGTCCAAGTGGCCACAGGAAGGAGAGCAAAGACAGTTAAAAATGGACAAGGTGACAGTGTGGGACACAAGGGGGGCAATCAGGAGTCTCATTTCCTGGTGGTGGGCTTGGCAATTGTCTTTGGCTTCTGTCTGAGTCGCAGAGAAAGTTTGCGGGGTGGTTCACCTTCTGCAGAGGGAGAGATGCTGGTTGCCTGTGAGTCCTGTGGCGGGGCCTCCTGGCCACTAGCGGCAGCGGAAGTGGAGGGCTGTTCAGTTGACTGGATAGTGATAGGGGCCCACTGATGTGCTGTTGCCTCCCTCATGATATTGGTCATGTCTGCCAGCACCACTGCTATGAAGATCAGGGTGGTGTTGATGGTCTGCAAGTCCTCCCTGATCCCCTGATACTGTTCCTCCTGCAGCCGCCTGTTCTCCTGAATGTTGTCAAGGATCTGGCCCATCATATCCTGGGAATGTTGGTAGGCATCCAGGATCTCGGAGAGCGCATCCTGGAGAGTTGGTTCCCTGGTCCTGTCCTCCCCCTGGCGCACAGAATTCCTCCCAGTGTCCCTGTTGGCATGTGCCCCTGTCCCCTGATTGTCTTGGGGGCGAGGTGTGGCCTGGGGTCCCTGTACAGGTAAGCACACTGCTGATTGACGTGTCCTGGGGACAGAGGTGTGGGTACGCTGGATGGGTGCTATGGTGTTGGATCCTGATGGGGGAGGCTCTGTGGTGGACTGTTATTGTGCTTGGATGACCAGCTGTCCAGTGGTCCCTGATGGGCCAGGTAGGTCCTCCAGATCATGAAGCCCAGAGTTACCGTCATCACTAGGGGCATTGCGGGACTGGATAGTCGTGGCACCTCCTCCCCACTAACATTGGCTGGGGTACCTGTGGGGATGTCAATGATGTATTATGCTCCATGTGTATGACATATTGTACATCCCTGGCTTCCCTTCTATCGTTGGTGTTGCCCTGCTACCTTTTGCTTGTGAATGGTGATGTATTGTGGGAATGTTTGTTTCCCTATGCTGTGGATGCTTTAGTGATGGGTCTTCATGAAGGGCTGGGAGGGGTGTCCATGCATTGGTATAAAATGCAGGGTTTGGCATTGTGTTTAGTCATATATGTAGGGGCAGTGTGTGGGATGGAGTGGAGTGATGGGAGTGAGGGTGAGGGGGGTGGATGGCATGCAGGTATGGGGGTTGATAAGTGTTAAATGCTGACTTACCAGTGTCCAGTCCTCCGGCTACTCCAGCGAGTCTCTCAGGATGCAGTAATGCCAGTACCTGCTCCTCCCATACTGTGAGCTGTGGGGGAGGAGGTGGAGGTCCACCTCTAGTCCTCTGTATGGTGAGCTGGTGCCTTGCTGCTATGGGACGTACCTTCCCCCGTGGGTCGTTCCACCTCTTCCTGATGCCGTCCCTTGTTCTTGGGTGCTGTCCCACGGTGATCACCCTGTCCACAATTCTCCGCCATAGCTCCATCTTCCAGGCAATGGAGATCTGCTGTACCTATCCTCCAAAGAGCTGTGGCTCTACCCTGACAATTTCTTCCACTAGGACCCTTAACTCTTACTCAGTGAAACAGGGGTGGCTTTGTGGGGCCATGGGTGTTGTGTGGTGTGTGTTGGTGAGAGTGCGTTGAGTAATGTGGTGGTGTGTGTGATGTGGAGTGCGTGAGGGATGTATGGGTGTGAGTGGTGTGTGTGTCTAGTTGTCTCTGTGCTGTTCATGTCAATCTCCTGGCAGTAATTGTTGTTGGTAAAGGGTTGTGGATAATGTGGGTGTGTGTTTTATAGTGGTGTGGGTGTGTCGGTGTGGTGTGTGTATGGGTGTCAGGTGTGTGTTTTTTGTATTGGCCAATGTAGTGTTGTTTTATATTTGGGTGTCCATTCTGTGTGCCGCGGTGTGTACCGCCAATGGTTTACCACCATCGAATTTCCGCCGTGGTGATTCGTGGGACATAATGTGATGGGCGTTGTTTTGTTGGTGTAACGGTATGGGTGTTGGGTCCGCCACTTTATCACTGACCTTTGGTCTGGCGAATTTGTGTATGTGGCTGTATTCTGTCGGATTGGTGTGTGTGGAAAACGGATATCCGCCACTGCGGCGATATGTTGGTGGCCGTCACCGTGGCGGTAAGCGGGATTTACTGCCAATGTCAAAATGAGAGCCATTGTATTGTAATTGCATTTATTCACTGCTTGCTACTCTGATGAGGCGTTGACGTGCCTTACACCAGGTATCACACTCCACCGGACCTAAAGTTAGTGGTTAATCCATTGGTTTTTGGGATTAGACTTGCGCCCTAAAAGAGATCATTCCACGGTTTACTCCAGTGTCTTTACAGTGGATTAAAACAGTAGGTGTGCTCATTAATGGAGGATATCTATTAATAGTGACCTCTGCAGCTCACACACTTGGACATCAGCAGAGGTGATGCAGACCTCGATACTTCTGCAGGACATGTGACAGCACTGCCATAGAATGGTGTACGGGCTCCATCTTCAACAGCCATTGTGGTTCCAGTACTGAGGTCTTATGCACCTCCATCAGTGTTCCTCAGTACCTGCCTGTACCCTCTATCACTGCAGTTCTGGACACACACACACAGGATCTCGTAGACTGAGGGGGTAGTGTTCCTCAATACTTGCCAGTAACCCCTATCATTGCAGTATTAGACACCCACACAGGTTCTCTTAGACTTGGGGTTGGGAGGGTTCTGACAGGGAGTGTATTGACAGCAGCTTTTTTGTATCAAAACAAGTTATTTACAAACTGAAAAGTGTTGACATTGTGTGGTCACTTATCTAGAGGAAAGTTTCTTCATATTTCATTGCCTTATTGCTGTTCAGCAGAACATGATGCAGAAACCAAGAGCTAACTCAATGTGCTGGGGGCATTGCCCGCACCCTGGTATACAAGTTACACAACACAGAACAGTTCCACAGTACAATACCTTGAGAATCATGACTATAGCATTTGCATAGGGATTAACCAGCACTATATCATCCCTATAGCATTTGCATAGGGCTCACCAGTACTGTAATGGTACTGAAGCACATTCTCAATGTGGAACCATTTCATGTTGGCTTAGCACTTGTGCTTGTTGGTAATTGGTGTGGTTTGTTACTTGACAGTGGTTATCAAAGAGTTTGGAAGAGTGTTAGTTTATGTGCAGGTGAACTGGGTTCGAGCTTAGAAGATCTTTATAGTGTGTTGTGTGTATAGATCGGTGTTGCAAAGGACGTTCTTTTGTTTTCGGTGATCAGCTATTTATTACTCGGCTGAAATGAAGTGATTTCTATATACCTCAGGTTATAGGAATGTAATTATGATTCAATGCTGTTCATGAGGGAGTGTGCTATATATGTGCTATTTTTATATAAGTGGTACTGAGGTTTGTGTGTTTAGTAGTGCTTTTGGCCTGACAGTGCTCTGTGCAGGGGTATAACACAGTTCCTGGCAGCCCTTGTGGCGATGGGTGGCCACCACCCTTCACGAGCCCTCCCCCCGTTCAGCTAAAGACTTATGAATACTCTTGTAGAACGCACTATCACCTGGGAGGGTATACTGGAACTGAGAAGGTGTGATTCTAGGTACACCTAGGGCCTAAAGGGACTCAGGAGCAGCTCCTTGGCTATGGCACACGGTAGTCCCAAAGTTAATCATTCAAGTGTCTGTAAATTCTAATTGATTTGATGTTCATTTCAAGATCCATTGCGAGACAGGAGCCATAGTGTAAGGCCCAAATTCGCCCAGGGACGAATGTGTTCACAACCAGTAAGGGGTGGTAGCACAGAGTCACAGCTACAGCCCTGATGAAGTCCATCTGGGATGAAACGCGTTGGCTGGGTGGAGTAGTGCTTTATGAAAATTTAAAATAAAGGAATTTGGACAATACACTGTGGCTTCCGTCTTGTAATGGATCAATTATAGCTTACTGACACTTGAATTATTAATCATGGGACTATTGTGTGCGTTCCCTCCATTTTGGTGTATTTAAAACACCCAACTTGACCCTCAGCCAGTCTTAGATTCCATGGTGCTGAGTTAAAATCTTAGGGCCCATTTACTAAGGACGTGCGTTGTCACACGCAACACAACCCCTTAAATGGAATTTACACACCCATGTAAGGGGTGATTTGCACCACCTTGCATGACCTTATAAAGAAATGTAATGCAACGTAACAGCTTGCGCTTTATTACAATTTGTTGTGGTAGGCATTCAATGGGTGGAGCATGGATGTTCCCATGCATCCACCCATGGTATCTGACACAATCCCATAGATATCAAAGGCAGTAAAGCTGGGATTGCGCCAAAATGGTACCCGTACATGGAGGCGTAACTATGAGAAATATATTTATTTCTCCTTGCTACTCTTTTTATGCATGTTGCATTAGGCATCACACATAGAAAGAGCAAATTGCCTCTCAGAATAGTTTTTGTGCAGGAAGGTATCCTTTCCTGTACAAAAACAAATCTGCCTCTAATACAGGCACCCTTGCAACATGACGCACGCACAGAGCACCAGTGATAAGTGAGAGCAGAAGTGCACTACATCCTATTAAATATGATGCATCTCTGCTCTCTTTTTGTTCATGCAACGCAACACAATAAGTTGTCTTGCTGCGTTGTGCTGTGTGAAATATTAGAAAATGTGCCCCTTAGTTTTGATGTCTTAGATTTGTTCACCTCTGCCATTTTGTGTATATTACTGTGAATGTCCCCTGGGGTGATATCTAAATATGTTTCTCAATGACATCCAGGGGCCTAATTACAAGCTTCCTGCACTGCCGGTGCGTCACTTTTGTGAAGCACTGGTGGTGCGTTGTGCAGGCCCATATCTACACGGTCACACAAAGCCACTTTGCGTGGCTTTTCATGACCTTGTAGATATGGTGTAAGACAATGCAGCGCAAGTCGCTGTGTTGCCCTTCACTGCATCAGGGAGGCATTCCATGAGCATAGCTGTGGGTTTTCCACGCATCACCCATGGGTCTTGATGCATTCCCAGATTTACAAGAATCTGTAAGCCTTGAAATGTGTCAAAATCTTACGCCTCCCCAGGGGAGGCGCAACAAGGAGAAATATCTTTATTTCTCCTCATTTTTTCCTTTTACTATGTGTGCTGCATTCTGCAGCACACAAAGAAAGAGGAAAAAGTCTCCATGGATTTTTTTTGTGCCGGAAGGTACCCATTCCTGCACACAAACAATCCTGTATACGTTGGCATCCCATTGGTCGCCGGCTCAGAAGAAAAGACAGAAGTACGCTGTATCTTGTGGATACGGTGCATTTCTGCTCTTTCGCTGTGGCATAGTGCAGCAAGGTCACTTGCTTCTCTGCCCTGTGCCACGGGGCTAGTAAATAAACTCCCCAATTTTAAACAAAGCTAATGCTTCATCGTGCACATCATCCCGCTAACCCCTGCTCGTCACATAGCAGTGACCACAGTTGTCTCTGCTTTTCTCTGAGACCAGCTTGCACTGCAGATGCACATCAAAATACATCTGCCCCTTTCAGACCTGGACTGGAATGAAGGTTGGTGAACCACAAATCCCCTCCCTCTCTGAATGTACCCCCATTTGCCAATGCATTTGAAGGGTTGACTGTGTTAGTTAGAGGCATGCCGGGGAGAGGAGAGAGTAAAGCCTGCAGAGTGTCGAGAGGGAGAAGTGGTCTAGTTTGGTGAGGATCAACCTTTTTGTCTTAGTTTCAAGATATCAGGAGATATGCAGTGGAGAGTCCACAGACAGAGCCCTGAAGCCAAACCGCCATCATTAACACTGATTGCGGTGATCAGAGGTACTTGCCCATTCTCCACCTGCTAGAGGTAATAGCTGTCAGATGCTGCCTGTCCCAGGAGCCAGTACCCAAACTGACCAGGGCTCCTGATTATTTAACCCACACAGAGGCAAAGGATTCACAAGGAAAGAAACAGGGAAAAATGTTTCTAGGGCAAAGCATGCAAACTAAAGAGAGAATACACTATGTGGCATGAACCTTTATGTAGGTTGGCCAACTGTCCCAACTTCTGCAAGATTGTACAGACTTTAAGGACTCTTTCCCATTCCAAAGGTAACTAATGCCAAACTTTGAATGTCCCACTTTTTGCTTGTATTGGGAGAGACCGCTCCGAAGGACTTGTGGAGCGTCCTGAAAAGACAGATTAAACCCCAGAGAGTTGCTCATCAATTAGGAGGAGGCGAGAGAAGATGGCGGATGTGAAGCCTCGAGAAACCCAGGAAGACACCCCACAGTGACATAGAACAAGAGTTGTGCTGAAGTGTATCTGAGGAGTCAACAGTGGTTGACATGGTATCGGAGAGGATTGAGATGCAGCATTGCGAATAGGGTTTCACACCTAATTCTATTAAAGAATGTGAGCATCTTCAGTGAATTACCATTAATCAGCAAAGAAACAGCAGTGAATTAGCTGAAGCGTATCCAAAGCAAGATCTTACATTTGCAAGATGCGCAAATGACCTGTCAGGCACCACTGGAACACATCTTCTGGTGTGGTGGAGCCTGTTCACTCCAGTGAAATGCTCCTTTCGTTCGGGGTTCCTGACAAGGTATTTTGTTTGTAACACTGAGGACCTCATTTACAAGAAGGTGGCACAGCATGGCGCTGCGCCAAAATTGGTAGCCCTGCGACGTCACTTCAGAAACACAAGGATGCGCTGTATTTACAAAAATAAAGCACACCCCCTGTGGATCCCCTAGCGCTGGCGCTACATTTAGCTACCTCGCAGCAACACAGGCACCCTTGCACCATAGTGCAAGGGTGTGTGCATTGAAGGGAATGATTGTTTATGTGCAGGAAGGTGTCCCTTCCTGCAAATAAACAATATAATAATTGTGATAAACAATCAACAATTGCGATTTGTTACTTTTATGTGTGCTGCAGAATCATTAATAGTGATTGTTTAAGTGCAGGAAGGGACCCTTTCCTGCACATAAACAATCATTAACAGTGTTTTGCTCTTTCAATGTGTGCTGCAGAATGCAGCACACATAGAAAAAGAAAAATGAGGAGAAATAAAAGTAGTTCTCCTCGTTGCGCCATGCTAATGCCAACCCGGGGGTGGTGTTAGTTTTTGGTGCTGCCTCAAGTTTACAATTTATTGTAAATCTGGGGTGGCGTAATTGGGTGTTGCGGTGGAACGCCCACAGCAGTACCAATTGCACGCCCCTTTCACGCTGAGCGGTGCGTGTAAAGCAGCAGTATTTACAAGGTGGCGTTAAGCCACAAAAAGTTAAATAAGCCCCTCAGTACCTTAAAAGTGACAACTCAAATTGCTCCCAGTATTTGGCAATATAGGGATGAACATAGAAGATTGTGAGACCTTTTCTTTGGGCCACGTGCAGTACTTGACATCCTTCATGCCATGAGATGAAGATGTCTACAAAGGATTCTGAAGTAAATAATTGGTATTGGGAAGAATGATTAGATCATCTGTGGTCACCTTTGAAAGATACAGAGAAGAATTTTTGGATGGCCGTAACAAAGATGTCCCTGACTATTTCATCTTGGAAAGACAATGAGAGATAAGTAGTAATGGAGGTAGGGCATAGGGGAGACACTGCACCCGGGTGTAGGAAACATCTCACAAGACCTAGTGGGTCAGCTGAAGAATACTGGGAGTTGGCGAGTTGGAATCTGTAGGCAAAACAATCCATTGAAAAAAGACCCCGTCTCCTTGTATGGCACAGAAGACTGACATGAGAAGGTTCCAGTCACTGGAATCTGTTAGGTGACAGCAATACCAAACTGTCTCCCTCTTGAGCTCATCATGACAATACTCATATCTGATGGGAAATGTAAAATTCCCGGATTTGTTGGGTATATTTTCAAATCCTTCAAGCAAGTATTCTCCAAACCCTTCCTACACCCAAAAGGTTGAAGTGTTGTGCCATTGTGAGGTTGCCCATTTTTAGTGGCACTTGATAACAGACACACGTTTCTGACACTTTGGATCACGAAGGAGCCTGCAAAAAGCTCAAAATAAATTTTGTGGATAGAAGACTCTTTCTAGGATCATGCACCACCAGTTGATACATGTAGGCAGTAATCCCACCTCCAAACATGCTGGTACCTAACATGGATGTAACTTAGGGGCCACCACGGGTCACAGCTGCGACCCCTTGAATTGCCTTTGGGACCCCCGGCCTCAGAGGTGGCAAAATCAGTGCCAAGAACACCTGGGCAGCTCTTCCTTCTCGACGTTACTTGGGGCTTCACTCTCTTTGTTTTCTGTCAATTTTTTTTTACACTAATAGTGAATAATATTTTATTATGTGTCTGTATGTGTTATCATGCTTATGTGAGTGAAAATGTTAAATGGCGTGTGATGTCACTTCCGCTACCCCTGACATTTTGGTGAATTGACGTTCATGGTGACTAATTCTGAAACAAATTATAGGTGGAATTAAAAATTGGTCTTCAGTTCCAGGTGTGGAGGTGATACAACCAATATACAACCTCTTTAATGATTCTAAAATCAAAGGAACTCTACCTGAATAACTTAGGGCCAGATGTAGCAACACGGCAATTTGCGACTTGCAAATTGCGAGTCCCTGCGACTCGCAATTTGCAAGTCGCAAATTGCTATGCAGTACGGTGTCTCAGACACCGACTGCAACTCGCAATGGGGTCGCAATGACCCACCTCATGAATATTCATGAGGTGGGTCGCAAATTGCGGCCCCATAGCGAGTATAGGCACTCGCTAACATGGAGGCCTGCTGTCGTCAGCAGACCTCCATGTTCGTGACCTGCTTTTCAATAAAGCAGTTTTTTTTTTTGAAGTGTAGCCCGTTTTCCTTACAGGAAAACGAGCTGCACTTCAAAAAAAACGAAACCTTTAGTTTCGGTTTTTTTTCAGGGCAGGGAGTGGTCCCTTGGACCACTCCCTGCCCTGAAAAAATATTTTGGGGTCCAGTCACAAACTGGAAGGGGTCCCATGGGGACCCCTTCCAATTTGCGATTGGGTTACCATCCACTTGAAGTGGATGGTGACTGCGATGCCATTTGCGACCGCATATGCGGTCGCAAATGGTATTGCATCCCAATGCGACTCGCAAATAGGAAGGGAACACCCCTTCCTATTTGCGAGTCTGAAATGCATTTTGCGAGTCGGTAACGACTCGCAAAATGCATTTCTGCATTGGGATACGCGTTTAGCGAGTCGCAAACGGCAAAATTTGCCGTTTGCGACTCGCTAAACGTTTGCTACATCTGGCCCCAGGTCCCCTTTTAGGTTTTTTATTCTCTGGAGAGCCCAATAATGAAGAGGGCCTTGAAAGACGGCCTACATAGAAAAGGAAATGAGAGCCATAACTCTGGGAGAGGACAAAGCTAGATATGTGAAAGTGTCAAAAGATGAGAGAGTTACTTTCTGATAGTGCCCAGTTTGGAGCCTGGAAGTTGTATTTACCAGGAAATGTAGGGATTCCTTTTATTAGATTGAGTAAAGGTATCAACTGATTAATTACAAGCCCAACATCTCCGAAAGGGAGGTAGAAGTTTGAGGACAGGTCAAGAGATGAGTCCTGTCTTTTTTGCCTCACATTTCATTTTGTTGAGAGTATAAGAAATACCAAACAATGTGCAGTATATTAACATATCCAGACACAATAGATATTTGATGCTGAACAGCATAAGATCAGTCACAATAGGGGGGTAACGAAGTAGGGATGGAGTGGGTAGACATTGGTGTTGGGTATAGTCACAAGATTGAATAATTCCCCAAAGGGCCATAGGAGCACCAAACAACAGTGTTGACTATCCCTTCCGCCAAAATATAAACCCCATAGAAAATAATGGGATTTATATTTCGGGAGACGGGATATCCTTCACCGTTCCTATGGAGTAACCCCTCAATCGAAATCAAAATCAGGCCCAGAGTCAAGGTAGAAGCATTGAAGAAGAAACAGCAAATAAACAAGAAACACTAAAATGAAATGCTATAAATGTATGAGAAAGTGTTACATAGTGTATCTGAACATTAACAGAGAAAGGATAGTAAACTATTTTAATAACATACTAACGGGTTTGCGTGTGGCAATCTGTAAATATTAGGAAGAGTGTTCAGGAGAAGAGTCAAGCGGGGGATCTCCCGTACTCAATGGAGGGGATGCAGCATCATCAATGACTGCTGAAGCTTCATCTTAGTGTGTCATTGTGTTGAGGAACCTACTCCATAAGTTTCCAAATTGGAGGAGTGTACTGTTAATGTTATATATTAATTTCTACAAAGTTGCCATTTCAAACATGTCCTCTAAACACCCACAATAAAATTGCATTTTTTTGGTTTTCCAATATTGCAGAATCCCCTGGTGGATGACCCCTAGGGTGGGGTTATTTATCATGTGAAATGGGTAGGTAAGCCGGAGAGGTCACTCGTGTCATGGAGAAGAGCTAATTTTACATACAGGTCCTGTTGAATAATTAGTCCCTTTTCATGAAAGCCCATATTTCAATCCAGAGACTGCGTACATGGAAACAGATCCAGACATTATGTACAGTGTCACAGTCCTCAGCCCTACATCTCCATTCTGGCGAGTCAGGACTTACATTGGCCCTATGGAGTCTGGCAGGGGAGCAGCGGATCTATGTGTCAATTTATAATGACCATATTTCAGGCGGGACTCTTTTAGCCCCTTATTGTAGTCAGCTAGTCTCGCCTTCCAGGCTCCGTCTCCAAACTGCAACATGGAACGCTCTTCCCACCATGTACATGGCTCACTAGATGAGGAGGTAGAGAACTAAAAGTCAAAAAGCAGGGAGTACTGGCCCGTTATTTTGCCTTTATAAATCTTCCATACCTATAGGTATTTCATTATGGGTGAATGTGGCAACACAATATTGTAGAGACTAACTGTCGGGGACGGCAACAAGTATTACATCATTTTCCCAAACATCCATAGAGCGCGCAATGAGATCACTTATGATTAGATGGTCATATATCCAAATCCATCATACTCAAGAAAGAAAGTTCCCCAAATCATCCAAATATTTTTAAACTTTATTATCAATTTTTCAACTTGAGCAGACCAAGCCAACGCGTTTCCTCTCTATAAAGAGACTTCATCAGTGCTTAAAAGTTATAAATACATACAAAACACAAATCAACATCTATTGCAAACTAACATTAGAAACATTTTAAAATATCAATTCAATTTTTCAGGTTAATTTTATTATTTTGAATAAAATAATCTATACCTTTCCAATATATCTGTATATATATATATATATATATATATATATATATATATATATATATATATATATATATATATATATTCCACAGTGGGTTGCAGCACTTATTGTGACACCCACTAAAGTTTCTCTGTAAAACATATCTCAGGCCTGCCACTCCAGCCTGTAGAGCAGTTGTAAACCTTTTGCTAGGCCCAAACCTTCCTTTTCAATATTTATAAGTCACCCCTAAGGTAGTCCCTAAAGGCTAGAAGAGCATGGTGCATGGTATTTAAAAAGTAGTACGTGTGTACCTAAGTTTTACATGTCCTGATAGTGAAAAACTCCTAAAGTTCTATTTCACCATAGCAAAGCTATCTCTCCCATATACCAAAACTGGGTGATAAATCCAGTTTGGGAGCATACAGAGAAATATGTTTTCCACTCATCTGAACTGTAATTTAAAATCCTCTTTAATGGTAAGTTTGGATTAAGTTAATCTTTTGAAAATGCCACTATTAGTAAGTTGCCATTCTTTTGTCTAAACCAAATGTGCCTTTGTGCCAATGTATGGGGCCACATGACTGACAATCGCTGTCTTGTGATGTGATGTGTATTCCTTCCAGACATGGGAACAAAAGGGCCTTGAGTGTGGGTCAGTTTGTACCTATTCGGAGCAGGATGGTCTGGGTGTTGAACTTGTCCCTTTTTGAGTTTCTTGGGATAGATTGATGGATGTGACTACCCACTTCCTGACTTCTAAGGCTGCCTGCTCTGTCACTGGCAAATGCAGCTAATACCTAGGCCTGCCTGCCTTTGTCCCCCTTAGATAGATTGGAGCCACACCCACGGAAGTGGAAGGGTAGACAAAGGGGTGATCTCCCACAAACAAGCTGGCACTGAGTATGAAAGCACCCTCAGAACTTATCATCAAAACACTCCTGGACCTGTGGAGCATTCAGAAGTAGGACTGCCCTGCTGTCTGAAGAAGGAAGATTGGCTCTGCTTGCTTTGAACCCGGGATCCCTCCATGTGATTCCAAGGGCCTGTTGGCTAAACTCCTGTTTAAGCTACAGGGACACAACAAGCTTCCAGAGACCCTGCCTGCATCTTCCCAGCTGACCAGCACAACCTGGACATCCCTGAGCCCTGATGCTGGCCTCTGCTAGAGTGAGTCCTGATCCCCAAGAGGTGCCCCACCACAGACCTAAACCCTTGGTTGGCATCAAAATGTACTTCTACTACTTCAAAACTGCGACAGACTCCACAGCACACATCGAAAGAGGAATATGCCTCTAATGATTGTGTTTGTGCAGGGTGGAATGCATCCCGGCACAGAAACAATTCTGATGGTAATGCAGGAACACTTGTGGCATGCATTGGAGCTAGACACCACACAGTGCACCAGCACTAGAAGAGAGCAGACGTGCAGCATATCATAGTAGATATAGCGCATTTCTGCTCTTTCCCTTTTACGCAATGCAACATAGCAAACTAACTTGTGCCTTTATGTGAAATAATATTAAACCCCCCCTTAGTTGGTTTATTGCATCTTGTATTTTTTAAGTAAAGTAAAATAAAGAACAGTTTGTGAAATAGGCACGTATGGCTACACAGTGTCACCAACAGAGAGAGAGCACAGGACTAGGTGGATGAGGTATACATCCTGCAAAATTCAACATAAGTGACAACGTCAAGTTCAACTGGAGTCCGTCAGTGTGAACACAAATATTGTCAAAAGTGTAGATGAGTGTAGTCATGTATGTAAAACTAATGAAACCAATTGATCATTGCCTTCACTCCAGTTGCCTTGGGTCCAAGGGTAGAAGGACCAGTATTTATCATGATGTCTGACACAAGAGAAGTCCTTAATCTGTACCATCAACAGATACAACTTTATTATGCTGAGGGAAATGAAACTATCACACTTTGGATCATTGTCAGCCTGTGTGTATGTGCAAAGCCAGAAAAATACATAAACTATTTGCTACATTTTGCTAAGGGTAACCTACACAATTATTCAAGAAAATCAGCAGTACTTAAAAGAAAATTATACTACCAAGCCTCTCTTCATAAAATATATGTGTGATTTATTTTTGTAAACAGTGATTTGAGCTCACTGCTGAAACACAGTGTCTATGTTTATGTTACAAAAAAGGCATGGTGCATGCTCTAAGTAATGTGTATGGCAGCCCTTACTCCCGCTCCCTATACAGGTGGAAGGTCACTGAGTATGTGAACACAAGAAAACTCAATTAAAGCTGAAAATTGCATCTGCATCTGAAAGTGTAGGCCATATTTAAACATTACAGATGGACTGCCTACAACCACCCTGGTATCCTGTCAAGGTTGCTAAATAAACTAAAAAGAGGCAAGGTGCATAGGCCCTGAATTGAGAGGACGTTTGCACTCACAACAGGTGATAAAAGATAGGATAGAGGTGAGCTGGGGTTCTTATAGACGTCTTCTGTCTGCAACTCCATATATAGATGTGAATAGACAAATAAAATGTAAAAAAAATGATGGAGAGAACAGCAAAAGCTTTTTATAATGGTTAAATGAATTATAGGTGGAAAAAATGGCCTGAACCGCGCATGCCTAAACAACACAGTCAAAGGCACGACCACGTCTTTACCACGCATGCCTTTACAACAGATGTCATTGTGAAAGCATGTTTGTTAAAGGAATATGCGCAGTAAATTGCACACCTCAGCCCCCCACCCTTCGCCCTAACACCCAATACCCCAGCCCTGCAATCCTCACCACCCCAGCTCTTAAAACTGCCTTTCCCCCCGCCCTGAGCCCTAAAACCCAACTCCAGCCCTTAAAAATACCCCTTACCCTCCCCGCTGCCCTGAGGCCTAAAACCCTGCCCCCTGCCAGAAAATATCCCGACCCCAGCCCCCTAGCCTGAGGCCTAGAACTCACCTCACCCCTGAAAACTGTCCTTTTCCCCCCACACCCTGAGCTCTAAAACCTGGCCCCAGCCCTTAAAACTACTCTTAATCCCCCCGCCCTGGGTCCTAAAACCCTGTCCCCTGAAAAAATTACCCAGACCCCAAGCCCCCTGCCCTAAGCCCTAAAACTGACCCCACCCCTGAAAACTACCCCCCCCAAACCCTGGGCCCCAAAACCTAGCCCCAGTCATTAAAACTACCTGATCTCCCGACACTGATCCCTAAAATCCCGCCTCCTCCTAAAAAAGACTACCCGAGCCCCCGACCCCCTCAGTCTGAGCCCTAAAACTGCCCCACCCATAAAAACGACCTCCCCAACCTGGCCCCAGCCCAGTTTCCTGGCCGCGTCAGGAGCTTACTCTCCCGATCCTTCCTGTTGCTCCTCCCGCCCACCCGCACAGATAGACCGCTGTCTGCCCTTACCATGCATACGAGTGCTTAAGGCAGACGCGTGGTTTAGGAAAGCGTGGTGGAAATGGCACGCGTGTCTCAGCCCACGTTGTAAAAGCCACTTCCCTTGAAGCAAGGATGCATGGTTGTGTGAAAGGATGGGTGAAAGGTTGGCTACATTAAATGATGTGGAGATGGCGTAGGGATTTGTGGCTGTATGGATGATTAGGTGACTGGATGGCAAACAATATAGATGTGTGAAAGAATGTATGAATTGATCAGTGTTTTTGTTAGAATTGATTAAATATTTAAAAATGAATGTTAGATGATAGAATTAATGTTTAGACAAATGTAAAGGGAGAAAAGCTGGATATCATCAGGAAGGGGGAATTGATAAATAATGAATGCTTATATGCTTTAAGGCAAGAGGCAAGCATGGTTGTGTAGTGTGCGTCTGCATCACCAGCTTTCTTTGCTTTTTGCCGTCTAAAATTTGCCATATGTGGTGTGTCATATCTGCTATGGTCTAATCACATTTTATACATTTTCCTAAATACTAAATTTATGATATTTGACCATTTGTAGTGCAGTAGCACTCAATAGTAAACTACAATGTATATCTATACATCATGTATTTTTAAATTGACAATCTTGAAGTAGACATTACAATTTTTTCTAAAAACAACAGTCTCTGCATCATCGTCCAGCCCTTAGGCCCACTATGTTCTTCATTTGATTCCTGTACAATGTCCGTAACATCAATTTCTTCTGTAGATGGTTCCAGAGTCTGAGTTTCCATGATACCTTATTCTGCATGTATATGTCGTGCAGCACATCACAGACCACAATAATTTTACAGACAATAAGTGGTCTATGAAACTGCGTCTCTCCAGATGTCAGAATCTTAATTTTAAAACCCCAAATACCGGCTACACAACATTAGGAGGTTTAAAGATGTATAAAATCTCTTTTAACCATCACCTTGAGGGTGGGCACAAAGAGTCAGCATCCATGGCTGAAGGCCATATTCTTTATCACTTAAAAAAATTATAATTAAACATCAAATACTACATAACTATCGAACATAGTGGTGTTAATCTACAGATAAAAAAAAATATCTTGAATGTGCAGAATCACTAAGGCTTTATATACGGCAACACAAGTCAACACAAAGAAAGGATATTGCAATATTTCTGATTATATTGCATGACTTTGGGCCTGATTAGGAGTTCAACGGACGGGTCTTCATGTCTGCCGAGCTTAGAATGGGGAGGTGACTGCCACACTGGCGGCCTCCCCGCCGAACCCATTCCGAGTTTTCCGCTAGGCTGACAGTTTCCTCCCTGTCAGCCCAGCGGGAAAGTGGAGGCAGCATTGTCTCCGGCAACGCTGTCTCCGCAGGGGGCACCAGCACTCTCATAATGTTCACTGTCTGCAACGCCGACTGCTGGGCAGGGGGACATCTGCACTGCCCATGCCAAGCGCATGGCAGTACAGGGGGCCCCCCTGTGGCCTTCTGCACCTGTTCTCTGCCACTCTATTTATGGCAGCAAAACTTCCATGAAAAGGCTGGTGGAGAACGAGGTGGTAATCCGCAGGGTAGCGCTGCGTGCAGCGCCGCCCAGGCTGATTGTGATCTCCGCCACCACCAGTCCGTCGGGAGACGGCAGTACCCTGGTGGTCAGACCACCAGGGTCTTAATGTGGCAGTCGGACCGCCACAGCAGCAGTGGTCCTGACCTCCACTGCGAGGCTGGCAGTCTCGTAATGAGGCCGAATGTAAAGAAATCTAATGCAACGCAGTGGATGCCATTGTGTGTCATGATACTGGTTAGTGAAATAGAACATAGGGCTTGATTTAGATCTCGCTGGAGGGGTTACTCCGTCTCGACGTGATGGCTATCCCGTCTGCCGAACTCGAAATTCCTTAGAAAACAATGGGACTTAGATTTTGACAGATGGAGTATCTATCACCGTTGCGATGGAGTAAAGTTTGTACACCTGTGATTATGTTCAAATTGTGTGCCTAATATTGATTTGCATAAAGATGAAAAAAAATGTATTCTTAACATTATTATGCAGCACACAGAGAAAAAAAGACATGCCATCTAAAGTTTTAAAGGATGCAGGAAGGTATCTCTTCCTGCAGGAAACAAATACCTGCCCATAACATAGGCACCCTTGCAGCATGGCACAAGGGCACCAGGGTTGGCAAACACACAGCACACAGTGAGCCAGCGCTAGGAAGAAGCTGAAGTAACACATATCTCTGCAGTTATGGTGTATTTGTGCTGTCTCAGTTTCACATGTCACAACACACCAACTTGACATGGCTTTCTGGGTCACGTAGCAAGAAATATTATTACCTTAGGGAATTAATAGTTAAATTCAATAAAAATAAAATCTTAGAAAATCGATACACCACCAATAATTGAAAATAAAAATAAATCATTTAAGATAATTAGCAAGTGTAGGAAAACCATATTTTGAAAAACATTTTAAATCATTGAAAGGAATATTCTTACCTATTAGGAGGAAGTTTCCATAGAGGTCATCCTGGAATCATTGACTAATTATGCACTGCCAGAATATGTATGAATAATGTGCACTTCAAAGATATTTGGCTTGTTTGTAATTTTTGATTTGTCCGTTATACTCAATGATTGCCTGAACATTAGTCAAACAGTTGTTTTGAGATTGTGGTATATGTGTGCTATATTTGCAGGTGACATCATTGGTGACATCATTGCTCCAAGAATATGAAGGAAGGTGGCAATTTGATAAAATCCTGCTTTGGTCTTAATTTGATCTTTCTATTTGGTGAGTGAAGATATTGAGATGTGAGCCTCATGATGGCATCAAGTACAGTTGACAGAAATGATGAATAGCATCATGAGATATACCTGCTAACATAGCAGAATTGGTCCGAAATTATCCTGCTGCAATACATGCAGTACTGCCATCAAATTAACATGAAGTAGGATGACATGGGACCGAGCTGTGGATGGTTGTAGACTTAGAGAAATCTTCTCTAATAACTAGAAGATGCTGTTCTAGCTCAATCTACATAACTGGATCACCTCATCCTTGCTCAGATCAATAAAGCTGATCCTTTTGAGAAATATCAGCCCCCTACACCTTCACTGTAGCGGATCTTGACACAGATGACGGATCACTCTAAGAAACACTACCTCGGTTCTGGGAAATGGTTAACAATGATTGTTAGGTGGCACTTTTTATATAGGTGTGAAATTGCGTGACTTCCTGCACCTGTGAGGAGCAGGCGTAGTATTCTGACACATGTTGATGATTGTGAGACACAGCGGGAGGCTGGTGAACCAGCCTGTGCTTTCAGTGGCGGCTCATCCATAGTGGCAAATTAGTGTTGCCCTGCCACCCAAGAGCTAAAGTGTAAAAACATTTATAAGTTATGCATCTGGCATTGCATAGTGCAGAAGGAGGGAGCGTGGTCCTCCTCCAGTAATGCAGCTATTGGTGAAAGGACTGCCGTAAACTAAAGTGCGCATGTCAGACTGGACAAAAGCTCGAGTGAGTCCAATCTGACATGCGCACTTTAAAGGCCTGGGGGCAGAGACGGCGGTTCTCTGGTCTCAGTTGGAGGGCTGGGCTGACCTGCTCAAGCTAATACTAGCGCTGCTCTCATATACTTCAATTAAAGTCTTGCAGTCTGTGTTTTAAGGAGCGCCATTGGGATTGGCTTGGCTTTGTTGGCCAACACAGGGAAACTCTACCTGGTAATGTCATCAAAGGAATCTTCTAGAAAAAAGGAAGGTAACAATTAGCCACAATGCTGAATTTAGGTATGCATTCCTTTTGTGTCACTCCAAGAATGAACGGAATGCTAAGAGGTATTAATAGTTTATATTCCCTTCATTTTTGGAGTGACACAAGGACATGCAGCCCCCACCACTTGTAAAAGGTTCCCGCAACCGCTCTGTTCTTTGTGAATACCAGTGCGTCCATTTGCATACATTTGCATACATTTAAAGCTTGCATACATTTAAAGCTGAGTCACACAAGCCAACACAATGCAGGAATTGCACCATGCAGTCCACGAAAACAGATGATGCAATGCTCACTGCATTTCGCTTAGTAAATTTGACTTAAACTCTTGCGTTGACTTGAGCCAAACTGCGCAATGCACAGATGATGCAAGAACTTAGTAAGTCTGTGGGAAAGATGTTCAAGAGCATTGAGCCTTGTACTCTTAAGGATCTGTGCCATTTTATCATCTTTGACCTCTAGGTGGGGAATAACTGGCTTTGGAGCACAAAGGAAAGGCAACTTCAGCAGATGCCGCGTTCACTTGTCCTAGACCACATGGATGGTACAGAGAGCTCTGAATGTAATCGTGGCTTGACCTGAGTGCCTATGGAGTGCATGGAATTTGGATTTGATTTGGATATGATTCTTTGAGGAGAGGATTAAGATTATTGCTTGATTTTTTACTTTTTAATGAATTTCTTAGATACAATCTAGCCGACCAATTTGCAGTGCCCAACCTGGCCGGAACTTGGGATCATGCCAGCAACCTTAGTTGTCTGCCTGAAGGTGTGGTAGGACCTTACCAGGAAAAGATGACTGGAAAATGGTTCCTCTCACCACAGCATTTACTTGGTACATGAATGATAAATTTGAATCAAATAATGTACTAATGTCTCTCACATTTAGTCCCAGATTTACGAAGGGCTTGCATTGTCCTTGTGTAACACAAGTCATCACAAGGCAACTCAGGTCCTTATCTGGGGTCAAAGCCAGTTTGTGTGGTTTAGTAAATATGAAGTAACGCAAGGCAACGTTCCATGGGTTTCAAGGACATCTATACATGGACTTTCATGCAATCCGAGAATTACTAAGGTCAGTAAACCTGGTATTGCCCCAATATGGTGCACCTCCCAGACCCAGGCGTAACAAAGAGAAATATCTTCATTTCTCCTTGGTGCTTTCTTTTACCATATGTGATGTATTTCACATCACACATAGAAAACAGGAAAATGCCTCTAAGGATTGTTTTTGTGGAAGGAAGTATCCCTTCTTGCACAAAAGCAATCCTCCTTGGACTGCAGGCACGCTTGCACCAAGGTGCAAGGGTGCCTGCGTTAGCTTTCGGCACCATCAAGTGTACCAGCACAAGGAGGGAGCAGAAGAGCTCCATATCTTAGCAGATATGGCACATTTCTGCTCTCTCCATTTCACTCAACACGGTGGAGAAACTTTGCTTTCTGCCCTGTGTTGCGTGGAACGCTAGTAAAGATTCCCCTTAGTATTGTACGGCTGACCTCTTGACTGAAAGTCATGCAGATAGGACTGGCTTTTATTTGGCACTGTCTATTTACATAAAATCCTGTTTGGGTCAGTGGAAGCTTTCCTAGGACAGTGATCATGCTCTGTGATATTAGTAGGTTCACAGCTTCCCACACCAAATGGAGTCAAACTTGAGTGGTGTCAATGTACACCTAGACTTATAGGTGGTGCCAGATCATCTGGGCTAGTGGCACAATGGTCTGAGTGGCTTAGATTGCTGCTCAGACACAACCCTGGGGTCTGTGCAGTTTTTCCAGCCCGGCTGTTAAACACAGCCAGGCTGGAGAAACCTAAGTGCGCATTTGTGTTTGGCCGGTCTAAGACGGCTGGCCAAACTCACATGCGCACTTAGGTGCACTCTCTCCTCATCCCACCTCCCATGGCCCAGCCCTGCCCCTCCCCTCCATGTACCTGATGGCTGAGCCAGCAGATGAAAGATAAAATGATAAACAAATGTTGTTTTATCTTACAGCTCCTGGCTTAGCCATAGGGACGATGCTCCTTTGCCATTGTGAAGGAGCCACGCCTGCCTACCAGGCTCCCTTATTTCAGTACTGGGTCAGCAGAGTACTTTTCGAAACATGGCAGAGGGCGGGACTACAAGTGGTGCAGCCGGTGCAATGCACCAGGCCCTTGAGGCTCGAGGGGGCCCAACTACAACAGCCTCTTGAGCCCTGAAAGGGCACCTAAATAATCATGCTGGAGTTAGTAAGCTGAGTTAAAGATTACATTACATTCATTCTGGTTTTGTCATGTAATGTTTCCTATGCTTCAGAGATAGGAATCAAATGTCAGTCTAGTCTTCTGACAAATTGCTGCTTATACTTTTAATATGGAAGCGGGAGTTTACTTTACTGTGGCATACTTCGCAAACTACTGCAAAGTGAATTATGTGAAAGTTTTTCTGGTGTGTAAGGAAAGGTTGTGGGTTTTCTGGTAACACAAACCAATTTATACCTATAAATTAAATGCACAAATATTTCAAAAGAAATAAACAGGAAAGCAAAAAATTAAGCATTTTTTTCTAATACAAAAGCGAGATAGAAACAAAGATGCTAATAGGGTTAAAACAAATCAAGACAATTCACTTGGATATGCCAAATGACAAATATTTGTTGCAACACAATTTTCAAACATTATTGCTTGTGCGCCAAATAGTTTTATCTGTAAAACTGTCTGTGAACATTTAGTGGTCATTTCAAAGGAAAAAGCTGTCTGTAAATGACAATACTCTAGTAATATATTATTGACAGCATGCTCCAATTGCATCACAAACTACATCCCACATCCTTACCACCCTCCTGCTGAATGATTGTGGCTCATTTGTAATACTTGTTCTTTTCGTGATGCTTGAATTTTTCAGAATCCCTATGACTTCCGTGATGTAACATTGATGGTAGCACCACCCAGCATCACTGCCTAAAAGAACCGCAGAAGCTCTAACAGTACTAGGAGCTTGCTGTTAGATCCATTTGATTCCCTTAGCTGCAGGAGTCAGACTCCGTAAAGTATACAAAAAATTGATGGATGGAATGCTTGATTTAGTCTTACCCATTGGTAAATACTGGGACTACATCCCAGTCCATTGTTATTTTGCTCACCATGTCACCTAGGTTTGGACCCAGCTATATGCAAATTAGTCTTGAACCTGCTCCATTGGAAACAATTCAGCCCAAACTGCCAGGCCAGGTTCTCCTAAACCGGAATACAAACAACCCAGGATCTGTGCGCACTGTATCAGTGAAACAAGCTATTCCTGAGCTCTAACTAGGGTGACACCGGTCCTAGGTCACTAGAGTTCTATCACTTGTTTGTATATTTTGGGAGTCAGACTCTGAGCAGCAGAATCTACTAAAGCACATGCGGAGGAAATGCGAAGGCCACATCGGGTGCACACTGAATGGACAAGCAGTGCGCATGCTCAGTTTTGAAAATGCTGCAACGCTGTTTGCCTTGGCTGCCTGACACCAGCAGAGGTCAAAGAAAAATGTATGCCCATGTCGCTGGGTGGCTTCTGCAAACAAGAGAGTCACAGTAATAGCCGTGCTGAGGCTGGCGGCTGGAGAGCAGACGATGTCAGTTAATAAAACAACATAGACTTATTTAGGACAGAGTGCTGGACCTGGGAAAATGAATGATTAGAGCATAACTTTTTCATTTTATGTTAGAAAATACACAAGGAACTTCAATAAATTTCTTGGGGTCCCTAAAGAACAATTCTTCATTATTAAAACCACAAGTAGGAATAGTTATCTTCCGAGACCCAAGGAAACTGTCCAGAATCTCAAGAAACAAGATTTAGCTCCCCAGGGCAAGATACTGAGAGAGGGAACTGGAGTGGCTGTTATATACAATATGTAGTAGAGATGGACGAGCCAACAAATAAAGAAGGAAAGCTGAGTTAAGGGTCTGTCTTTGCTTTAAGTGCCATCTTGACTCTAAGAGCGAAGGCATAAGCTATGCCATGCGAACCTTTAGCATGGAATTGTGCAACAAATTATAAGTAAAATATGATAAGGTGTTTTTAAAATTGGAAACAGTATATTTAGTTGACAAGCATTTCACCTTAGCACATCCGATTATAGCACTCTATTGACAGGCACAAGAATCTAGAACCATTCCTGCCCCCAATCCGATGACAATACCTTTAGTGAACTAAGGGCCAGATGTATGTAAGTAATCATTTGTGATTACCAAAGAGCAACTTTTTGTGATTAGCAATGTGGTAATCTCAAATACCAATGTACAAATATACCTTTGACACATATTGCAATTTCCTGTGGGTCCAAATAGACCGACCTCATGAATATTAATGCAGTAGGGCTCGGTTTGCGACTAATTGGGAATCTCAAAAATCACCAGGATGGTGACCTGCTGTGGTCAGCAGACCAGCATGACTGTGATTGCTTTTAAATAAAGCATTCTTTTTAAAGCAGCCTGTTTTCTTTATAGGAAAAATTGATGTGTTTAGAAGAAAAAAGAAACGTTTTTGTTTTCATTTTTCAACGTGGGACCGCTGTCTGCTCTTAAAAAAATGTTTTTACAATCATTCACAAAGGGGATAGGTGTTCCATGGGGACCCATTCCCATTTGCAAATGGGTTACCACTATCTCGAAGTTGGGGTACATTGCAAATGTTTTATGACCACATTTCGGTCACAAAACATTCATACATACAAGTGTGATTTGTTATTAGGAGGGAGGCCCTAAACAATTTCCTCACTATTACCGAATCGCAAACCCAAATTGCAATTCGGTAACAGGTCTTTGTACATTTGAAAATGCTTTTTTGCATTCACAATAGCCTGATTCTGTGAATCCGGCCATTTGTGAACATGAAAAGGCTTTGTACATCTGATCCTAAGAGACAAGTCCGAGGAAAGTATAGCAATCTGCGGGCTACATTCTTATTTTACACGAAGTATAATGGTCCATTAAGTCAAAAACGAGAGAGATTTTTGTACAGCACACATCCTCACATATTTCAAGGTTTTCTCATATGCAGTAATGAAAAAATTACGAGGCACAATAAAATGAAATCATTGCCTCGGATCAGATAATTTGGTCACGTGGCCAAGCCAGAATTGGTTCTAGGTCAATAAAATAAAATAAGTGCCTAGGATCACATAATTTAGTCAGGTGGCCAAGCCGGTATTGATCGCAGGTTTGTTGGTCTCACGTTGTGTAATTCATCCACTAGATTTCTTGCTCCTGCTTGTCAGAGTTTATTGCTTTGCCTTTCATTCTTGGTGCTGGGGGTGCAGCGTGGGTAGCAGCGCAAGCCAAAGAAAGCCGAGCTCATGTTGGGCTCAATCAATCAAGCAATCAATCGATTATTTGTATAGCGCATCTTCTCACCCGGCGGGTCTCAAGGCGCTGGTGAGAGGGCGCTGGTCAGTCGAAGAGCTAGGTCTTGAGGTCCTTCTTCAATTGATTCAGTGAGTGGGACGGCCTGAGGTGAAGAGGCAGCGTGTTCCAGGTCGGCGCGGCAAGGTGAGAGAAGGATATACTTCCTGCTGTGTTCTTCCTGATTCTAGGGGTGGCGGCGAGGGCCAGTTGAGCAGAGCGGATTTGTCTGAAGGGGGCTTAGAAGGCTAGGCGGTGGTTGAGGTAGGCTGGTCCGATGTTGTGCAGGGCCTTGTAAGCATGTGTCAGGTTTTTGAAGGTAATGCGTTTGTTGATGCCAGTGCATGTTTCTCAGGTGGGCGTAGATGTAGCTGTGGCAGAGGATGAATCTGGCCACTGCGTTCTGCATTCTCCAGTCGTCCTAGAAGGTGGCGGTTTTGATGGAGCGGCTGATTGTCTGGCACAGTTTGGGGGCGATGGTGGGAATGGCGGTGGGGTGGACATGGGTCCAAAGGTGCTCCTGAGTGGATAGAGATGATGAGTTTTCAGGTGTCTTCTGTGGTGATGTAAGGCCAGTGGCTCAGGGTCGGCTTGGTTTTGGGGGTTTGTGGAGGTGCTGGTAGGTGGGGGAGGGGGCTTGCGTCTCGAATCCTTCATAGATGTCACAAAGGTCCTGAGAGGGGGTGATGTCTGTGGTGTCTGTGCTGAGATTTGTGAATTCCTTGACTATGGTGAAGAGATCCTTTCTGTTGTGTGCGTTGGTGTTGATGTTCTCTTGAATGGATGACTTTCTGGAGGATCTAATGCACTGGTGGTGTGAGGTGACTGCATCTTTGTAGGCCTTGCGATCTGTCATGCTCTTGTTGTTTCTCCACTTTCGTTCTAGTCGTCTGCATTTGCGCTTCAGTTCTTGGAGATACGGCGAGAACCAGCTGGGTTTCCTGTGGTGCTGATTGCTAGCAGGTTTCCTTGGGGGGGGGGGGTTGGGGTGTTGGCGCAGTCAGCGATCCAGTGGTCGAGGTTGTGGCCGAGATTTTAGCATCCGTGGTATCCGGTGGTGGGGAATGGCTGAGTGTGTCTTGGAGCTGGGCTTCAGTAACCTTGCTCCAGTTTCTGTAAGGGGGGGCCAGAGGGAGTGGTGGCGTATGGTGGTCTTGGTGAATGAGAAGTGGATTCAGTGGTGGTTGATCCAGTGGTGTTCGAAGGTGTGTGAGAGGGAGATGTTGTTTCCTGTTGAGAAGACGGGGTTGAGGGTGTGTCCTGCTGAGTGTGTGGGGAGGTTGAAGTCGTGAGGAGAATGTAATTTGTTGAGGCGAGGGTGTGGGGAGCGATGAGGTCAGCAAGGGCTTAGCTGAACAGGGTTGGAGTCCTGGATGGCTCAAGGGCTCAAGAGAACCTTGATCTGAACCAGAGACCAGCATGTGGCTCAAGCCTTCAGTGGTCACCCCCTTGTATACTTTACTTTCTGTGCCACAAATAAGCTTAGATGCTGCTGCCAATGTGAAACCTGTGAGGATATCTTAGCTTGCACTACTGATGACTGTCGTGTGCCTGTGCAGCGAGTGAAGGGAACTAACATTGCTGCCAAATGCTGTACCTTGTATGTGTGTGTTTACATGCAGGTTTTGACTGCTTCTACAGATACTGTCCATGTTCTGTCCATGCAAGAGAAGCTTGCATTGTTTCTGAGCGGATCGATTTGTGCTCTGTGGGTATGAGGGAGGTGTGTGCTCCTGCCTGGTGCTGTACCTTTTTGTGTGTGGAAATCTTGTTGTGTGGGTGAGTCAAGCTTGCCCTCCTACACCCCAGTGCTGTTCCTTACACTTGTAAGAAATCGGAAATGCTGCTTGTTCACATATAACGAACAAGCAGCATTTCGGGCTTTCAGTGGTGCTGCCCAGTACCAGACTTATTCCATGGCTTTGAAGGAACATTACAATGGCCCTGCAATACCACACTTGTCTCATCTCTTTGAAGGAAGCACTGGCCCTGCATTGTCACATTTGTTCCATGCTTTGAAGAAAGCTTGCACTGAGTTGCCCTGCAGTACCACACTTGTTCTGTGTCACTGAAGGAAGCTTTCACTGACAGGCCCTGCAGTAGCACACGTGATCCATGTCTTTGAAAGAAGCTTGCACTGAGTGGCCCTGCAGTAGCACACTTGTTCTGTGTCACTGAAGGAAGCTTTCACTTACAGGCCCTGCAGTAGCACACGTGATCCATGTCTTTGAAAGAAGCTTGCACTGAGTGGCCCTGCAGTAGCACACTTGTTCTGTGTCACTGAAGGAAGCTTTCACTGACAGGCCCTGCAGTAGCACACGTGATCCATGTCTTTGAAAGAAGCTTGCACTGAGTGGCCCTGCAGTAGCACACGTGATCCATGTCTTTGAAAGAAGCTTGCACTGAGTGGCCCTGCAGTAGCACACGTGATCCATGTCTTTGAAAGAAGCTTGCACTGAGTGGCCCTGCAGTAGCACACGTGATCCATGTCTTTGAAAGAAGCTTGCACTGAGTGGCCCTGCAGTACCACACTTGTTCTGTGTCACTAAACAAAGCTTTTACTGACTTGCCCTGCAGTAGCACAATTGGTCCATGTCTTTGAAAGAAGCTTGCACTGAGTGGCCCTGCAGTAGCACACTTGTTCTGTGTCACTGAAGGAAGCTTTCACTGACAGGCCCTGCAGTAGCACACGTGATCCATGTCTTTGAAAGAAGCTTGCACTGAGTGGCCCTGCAGTACCACACTTGTTCTGTGTCACTGAAGGAAGCTTTCACTGACAGGCCCTGCAGTAGCACACGTGATCCATGTCTTTGAAAGAAGCTTGCACTGAGTGGCCCTTCAGTAGCACACTTGTTCTGTGTCACTGAAGGAAGCTTTCACTGACAGGCCCTGCAGTAGCACACGTGATCCATGTCTTTGAAAGAAGCTTGCACTGAGTGGCCCTGCAGTAGGACACTTGTTCTCTGCAAGCTTGAAACGGCCCTTCAGTACCACACATGGTCCATTCTTTGAAGGAAGGCTTGCACTGTTCCTGCTGCACCAGGGATGTACAAAGAGGGCACAAACACCCGCCGTGCCCCCGGGGCACTTTGATATTACTGAAGGGGTCGTAGATGCTTGTGCACCTTTTCTGTGTTACAGATGGCGCTGATGCACATATTGCACCCCCTAGACACACTCTTGCAAGCGGGTACAGTCACTCATTGCACCCGCCTGCAAGGGGATCTCTCACCCCTCTTCAAAGTGCAGGCGGGTTGTCGCCTGCACAGTGAAGTACGGAGCAGCTGCTTCAAAGCCGCTCCATATTTCAATTCAAAGCGCTACCCTGGGGACAGCTTGTGTTTGTGGCTGCTCTGAGGGCAGTGCATTTATTCTAATAGGGCACACTCTTCTTGTGTGCGCAGGGTGCACCCTTTGAATGGTGTGCCTGGCACAAACAAGAAAAATGTGCCACATTTGTAATACGGCCCCAGTACCACACTTGTTCCATGTCTTTGAAGGAAGCTTGCACTGGCCCTGAGTATCATACTTGTGCCATGTCTTTGAAGGAGGAATTGGACTGGCCCAGCAGTACCACACTTCATCCATATCTTCAAAGTGAACTTTCACTGGTCCTGCAGCACCACAATTATTCCATCTCTCATCATCTCTCTACATGAGCCAGCTCATCAGCCAGACAGATTACATTCATCAGACAGAGAGTCATTTACATATTAGTTCAGCCCTTCAGAATATCATACATACAATTGGACAGTGGATCAGCCCCCTTCAGTCATTGGCTTTGTTGCTAATGTTTGGCTCTACCTAGTAGACAACCGCTGGCCTTCAGGATGTCAGGCAGTCTGACTAACAGTATTTTGCCTGCTTACTCTTTGTTATTCTGCATTTAATGAAGTACAACCTGAGCAGATATTTCCCTTAGTTGATCCCCCAGAAGCTTACTTACAAAAGCAGAATAATGCTAATTGAGCAATGAGAGAACCTCCAGCTCTGCTGCCATGGCTACTGCACCATAACTTTCTTATGCAGAGCACCAGGAATCGCTGCTGCTTCAGGACCCAGTGCCTGATTTAGACTTTGGTGGAGGGGAATACTCTGTCACAAATGTGACGGGTATCCCGTCCGTTGAATTACAATCCAATTTTATCCTTTGGGGCTCGGGATATCCGTCAGGTTTGTGACCAAGTATTCCATCTGCCAAACTCTATCAAGCCCTATGTCACAGTCTTGCAACACTATTCCACATACACGTTTTTTTGCTGTTACAAGATGGCAGATCAGTGCGAAGCTTTACTTTTTATTTAAGGACATGCCCCCACGTTCAGTTGCCATATGTTTTCTTTTGTTTATCTTTACTTCTTCCTTATTTTTTTTTTACCACAATAAAATCCACCACCTTGTGTTTTTAGTAGGCAGATAGGGCTTATTGATCTCAGGTTGCTTCCCTGCAAAAGTCTACAAACATTAGATTCACATAGTAGCGCATCAGAGCTGATGCGCCACTTTTTCTTCGCCCCACTACCGGCACCTAACAAAACCATGGTTGCGCCATATTTATAACACAGGGCACCATGGCAGTCGTTAGCACAAGAGTGTCAACATTTTTGACGCTAGTGTGGCGCTTTGCTACACTAGCGTCAAAAGTGTTGACGCTAGTGTAGCAAAGTGCAAGGAGGCCCATAGGTTTCTATGGGAGCATCATTTAATGCCTGCTCTGAGCAGACATTAAAAATCATGGCACAAATGGCGCAGTGAAATCTGTTAAATTTCACTGCGCCATTTTTGCAGGTCTCCTACCGCTGGAACGCCCCCTTGCATTCATTATGCCTGGCGCAAGCATAATGTGGCACAAGGGGTTGCAAAGTGGAGAAAGGCATTCATTGCACCACTGTGTAAATATGGTGCAGGGAAAAAGGACACCTTAGCGTAAACAAATGGCACTGAGGTGACACTAAGGCAGTAAAAGGGGCTCCTAAGTATGCCCCATAGTCTGCAATTCTGTGGTTTTCGGAGATTAGATGATCTCCGTGGACATTCAGGCTTCAGAGCTTTAAATTACACTAGTGGACGGATGCATCAGAAACTGTGTCTGCTCCTTCCTAGCGGGTGGTGTAATTGTGTGTGAGCAGTGTAGGGTAGCCCCCTGGTTTAGCGAGTGCATTGTGAGGGCTGTGACTGTGTGAATGCAGGATTAGCAGTGTCTTGTGTGAGTGCATGGCTGGCCCTGTGTTTAGTGAGTGCACTGTAAGGATGTGCCTGAGTGAATGCATTGTCTTTTGTGACTGCAGGGTACAAGGCCCACAGAAGTGGTGTGAGGGACACGCCGGTGGAAGTGTAGCATGAGGGGCGTGCATGTGTGAGGGCAGCAACGTGAGTGTGGGTCCCTACTGTTATATATTTGTATGCATGCAGTTTGCATGGGAGAAATGTATTGGCTTTGGTAATACCTTTCAGAGTTAGGGTTCTGTCTTGTATTAATGCAGTGCTGTGACTGAAATACAGTAGTGTGTATGAGAATAGTAGTGAGTTTTGATATGGCAGATGCAGACTCTCTCCAAGGAGGTTGAGGAGGGTTGGGCAGCTGAAAAAGATGTCACCCTAGTGAGAGGGCCCAGTTACGTTGCTTGCACCCGGGCCCAGGGCAACCTAATTACACCACTGAACATGGCCTGATCCTGCCTCTCTGTATAACTTCTATTATAATACTGTTAAGCATGTGCAAACATACCATAAACAATCAGTGATGGTCACCCACACAAGATCTCTAGACTGAGGGGGGGGGGGCAGTCACCCTAGGATAAGGTTGCCTAACATAGTATTGTTTGTGAGAGGGTGTATGGACTGCAGCCTCTTTGCATTATAGCACGTTATTTGCAAATTGAAAAGTGTTGACATGATGTGGTCACCTATCTAGAGGAGAGTTTCCTTATAGTTCTTTATCTGTTCAGCAGAATATGATGTAGAAACTTTCAACGGGCAATGTGGCTTCACTGTGCAAAGCAGTTCCACAACACACCATATTGAGACTTGATTATAATACCTCTGTAGCACTGGCATAGGACCCACCAGCACTGCAATGGCATTGAAGCACACTCTCAATGTGGGTCATTTCATGCTGACTTGGCACTGCCATCAGACCTAGGGTGTGTGGTTTGTTGGTGTGGCTTGTATGTGGTCAGCAGAGAGTTTGCTGAACGTTTAGGTTAGAAGTGTGTTGGTTTATGTGCACTCAAATCTTTGTAGTGTGATATGTATGTTGATCAGTGTTGCAAAGGACTTTTTTCTAGGATTCGTTGGCTGTTGCCCGTTTCTCGGTAGAGTAAAGTCTTCAAGTTAAATATGATGGAAAGTAGTGCACAGGGAGGTGTGGCATAAACATATGATGGTTTCATATCAGAGGTATAAGGTGTGAGTGTGCATATGGGCCTGGATTCGCACTGTGATGTTGCCTTCACAGTGTCCTGCAAACTGGTTTGCTTTTGTGCCATGTTGTGTGCATGAGGTTGTGAAGGCCCTAGCACGTGATGACGAAGGATGGCCCCTTGTAGGTCTTTCTGGAGAGATGGTGTGTATTGATATTGTTAAGCGGATGGTGGTGTTGGCTGTCCGATGAAATCAGGTTAAGGGACATCTGGAGTGCTTTAGGTGGGCCTAGTATTGTCCTACAGTCTCTAATGTACGGATTGGGAGGATTCATGGAAAGTCTTTGCATCTCAGAAAATATGGCAGTTTCTATAAACCCAGAGCTGGTGTTTATGTATGATCTACTGATGATGCTGTGGCCCATCCTATAGGGGTGAAGGAAGGAAGGCCTGGCAGCCGAACAGACTGCAACACCTTAGTTTTAGAATCACCACATCCTGGCTAAACCAGGTTGAGACATCAACATAAACAGAGCTTGGTTTGGAGATGGCATCACATTGTCTAACGAGTAATGGCATGCTGGAGAGACCCTCCTGCTCTGTACACCAGTATCCGCCAAGGGCCAGTCTGTCCTTTGGAAGAAGGCGCCAGGAGTGACAAGGCAAGTCCAAGTCAGTGGGTGAGGCCTTATCACACAGGTTTAACTGCCCAAACACCCCACCCTAAATTCTCATCTCAAGCGACACCGACAAGGCTATTTATGTGACCGGAGCAGGAGTAAGCCCTTCTCTGCACCTCTGACGTGATCTGACCAACTGCCCTGCTGCAGCAGTCAGAAACGAAGAGACCCCATCAGTCACAGGCCGCAAACATCAGAGACTGAGTTGGCAAAGCTAAACGTGCACCCAGAAACCCCATATGTCAGGACTTCCAACTATCATCACATCCCACTGTGTCTCCCCCAAGAAGACTATGGGCTTGATTCACAAAGGTAAACTTAGACCAAAACTTTAAGTTTAGACCAAAAGTCCAAGTTTAGACTTAAAGTCTAACTTTACTCATAGTAAAGTTAAACTTTTGGTCTAAGTTTGGACTTTTGGTCCAAGTTTAGACCAGAAGACTACTCCTGCAGAGTACATCAATAGCGTAAAAAAATGACGCTATTGCCCTCGACCCTGCGCCATGGTACGCCCTATTTTAAATACATCGCAAACATGGTGGCGGTAGGGGGCATGAGAAACGTGGCACTGCACTGTGTGCAGCACCACTTTTCTTAAATATGCCCTTAGACTTTTGGTGTACATTGAGACTTTTGGTCTAAGTTTACCTTTGTGAATCGGGTCCCACAGCGAGCTGACCCAGTCTAGAGGTAACAGGGTCCACTCACATCAGCATGCAATCTCCGGGGAAGCTGTACCACCTTACAAGGTAGTCAGGGTGTAAATGAGTAAAACGTAAGTGCAGCCTGTGTGTAAGTGGTTATGGTGCTGTCTTGAAGGGCAGCGGGGGCTCAGCTCTCCAGTTTCCATAGCGCCCCTCCAGATTCAGCCCCCAGATTTCCCCAATCGCGTCCCTGTAGTGATCACCCAAAACGTCCCCATTTACTCCTGAAAGTCGTGGTAGCTTCGGGGGAGGGTGCTGTCAGGGCAGAGCCAGCCTATATTTATGGTTGCCTCCCCCCCCAAAAAAAGGGCCTGTCCTAATCCAATAGTGGCAGGCCGAAATCATTGGTGAAAAGCAACTGCAATCACCTGTAAAAAGGTGGGCAGGAGCAGCTGTTTGCTTACAAAACAAGTATTTGTAGGAAAATAAACTTTTCTCTTTGTTTAATATGTGACAAGCACCAATAAAATGACACCTGCCTAGAAAACCAAAATGACCTTTTGTGAGGGGATTCTAGGCCAGGTACAACTGTACCATGCTGCCCAGGAGTGATATGTGTGCCATAAGTACTTTGACCCCGATTTGCAAATTAATTTTGCATGTCAAAGTCATTAAAACTTTTCACAGAAATTGCAGGAAACACAGATAATTTAGTAAAAGGTATTTCCTTGAAATGAAATACAGGTGGCTCAAATGTAATCTTACTTTTCATAAATCTCATAACCTTCAACTTTAATGTAGACGTTCATTGTTCTCAGAAATAAATAATTATTTTCAACAAATTGATGATTTTCATCTGTTTCTTTAACTGAAACTGAAACTGAAATATCTTTATTGCTCGATCAATAAAAACCATTGCAATATAAAACATAATAAAACATAATAAAATGACAAGTTCCAAGAGTCAAAGTTTAAGTTCTTAAACATGCTTGAAAGCAATGAGGACCAGAGGTTTAACAGAGGCTGCGTACAGTCAATGGGAGTCCTGCCTGCTTTGTTACAGTCATTGATGGAGCTGCCTATTTGGACTCAGAAGAAAGAATAGTCTCAATGATCATGAAGAAAGTTTTAAACAAAAATCGAGAGAAAGTGGTAAAACATGTGAACTAACATTGAATAGTTGATGACCAAGGCACTCTACTTTTGCAAACTTTTGCCTGTTCTGAGCCAGAGTGGACACTTAAGGAAAATCTCCCATACGGCCAACTCCTGAGAATTAGGAGAAATTGTACTGACAAAGAAGATTATTTCCACAACGCGTGGGAACTCACAGAAAAATTAATTAACAGAGGGTACCCGAACAAAATTGGTGAAAACAGCGGCTAAGAGAGTCCTGGTTTACACCCAGAGAGACACTCCTATTCCCTAAAGTTAGAACAAAAGAAACCCCTCTAACATGTGTCATTACATACAGCCCAAAGGCCAGCAAAATTTGTTCTATCATAGAAAAGAACTGGAAAATCGTTAAAGATTTAGGCATTAAAAAAAACCCTTTTTGCATTCAAAAAAGCACGCAGTCTGAAAGATCAATGGGTCAAAGCGGCCCATACACAAACAGAAGGAAGAAGCCTGAGATCAATGCTACAGCTACCTGCTATCCAGGGCCACTATAGATGTTGCAAATGTATTGCATGTCAATATACACAAGATTCTAAAGAAATAATACTGAATGGAAAAATTCATGTTCAAAAAGATTTTTCGAATTGCAATACCAAAAATGTCATTTACTGCATAATGTGTCCCTGTGACAAAATCTATATAAATAATCGATATAGGACAAACCTCTCAACTGGTCAAAACTCGTATTCTACAACATCGGTCAAGGATCAAATGCGCAATAAAAGGAGCCCCCTTGGTGGAACATTTCATGGAGTACAAACACAGAGCTGTAGAAATTCGATGGACAGTACTGGCTGTTGTTCAACCCAAACCAGATGGGCTAACAACGTTAAACAAACTTCTGAAATTGGAAGCTAGATTGATAGAAAAATATCAAACATCCCGAAATGGGTTTCAATGACATTGATGAAGTATGGACATTGATCTTATGATTGTTGAAGGAGTACCCCTGTCGTATAGACAAGAAACTTAATACTCTGATGTTGTAAACAGACATTGTAACATACACAAATGAATTGCACCATATGTTTATTCACAGATGGCTTAATATGCCTATGATGCCCTATATTGTTTGTGTAACCAGTTTCTACTTTGAAAAATGTAATGTTTTCTACTTTGGAAATTTCCAGGTTGGATATGTGTATACCCCGATAGACAACATTGTCACGAACGATGGGCTGCTCACCAGGTACACATTCTCCAAAATTACAGGCACCCCCAGGGACACGTATAAGTGATACACACCAAGTGATCACTGCACAATAGAGACACAGAGAACCCAGTGAACTACACCGGTTCACTACTGGGTTCACAAATTGCAAACCCATAGAGGCATAATGGCCACTAACCCCCGAACATCACAATTTTCCTCCCAAGATGGTCTCATCTGGCTCCCCGCACGAGTCTCCCTAAAAAACCGGCGTCCCCCGGTCTAGTTGCCTGCAATTGACAAGCAGTACATACGACCGCCCGACGAGCTGAGCGTTTTAAGCACGCCGCATCTACCAAGACGCTGCGAGACACAGTGATGTTCTTCACCTATGCGGAACACTAGCTGCTCACCCGGGTGAGAATCCCCTGCAAGGATGCGGACTGATGGCCGCACAGCCCACGCGGGCAGAATAAGTAAGTTTTGCCCCACCCGCTTGTTAGTAGTAATGTTTTATTGCCCACCCCGGCCGCACAGTAATTGTAGTCTTTTCCCACCTCGGCAGCCGTCCCAGGCCACAAGCGCGGCGCATTTGTGCCCCGCCTCAGTTCTAGATTGCGAGGATTCCCCGAATCCCTACTCCAACAGTGAGTCCCCGTTCTAATTTCTTTTCACAATCTCTCCTTTGCACCAAGACATGCTAGTGAGTAACTTGGTATTTCTCACTTAGCACGAGACCCCGGATAAAACGCTGTGTTTCCTTTCCTGGAGTACATACACAACCATGCACAGTATTGCCCTGAGCTTGCTTTCCCTACTGAACCTGACTGTGCATGCTTTGGTCTAGCATATTCGCATATCACTATATCTATAGTCACTGTCACCAGCTTGGTGCTATAGATACTATAATGAATCAACTTTGTGTGCCCTTTGGGTGTCTGCAGATCTGTGCACAGGTATTCTAAGGTGATAGCCCAGCACTGGATGTACATAGTAGAGCCTTCTTGAGCTTTTTAACTAAGTATGTTTTTAGTTAGTCTCCCTGTTCTTAATCTTTGTAGAGGCCACGTTGTCCCTCGATAGTCCTGATGAGGCCCTGACTGAAGAGGCCGAAACGCGTTGACACATATACCGGCGAGACGGGGTTCTTTAATTGGAGTCATCCCTACAAAACCACTTACTACGCACTGCAAAATACCTAAAAAAAAACATATAGGTATTTGACAGTTGCCTGTACGTGAACCACCAATCATCGCAAAAGAGTGGATTACAATCACGAATACTAATTGTAACCACCAGTTCCTAACAAAGAAATGGTGTTGGGTACAACCCTCTACTGACAGTTTGGTCAGTTTCAAGGCTCCGAGAAGTTACATGTTTGCCTTAGTTGAACCAAGGAGAAAATGTCAATCATGTGTGTGTTATGTGCTGTTATGTTGATACCTTGTATTTTGTAACAATTCACCGACAAACCACTTTCTGCCTTGCAAAAAACTATTTGTGATAAATATTGGAAAATAATTAATCCACAAAGAAAGTATTTATCACTGTTCTTTGAAAGTATTTATTGAATTTATCCCGACCTCTTGACCGCTCTGTTTTTTATACTGAGCCAGAGTGGAAACAGTTGTACGCAGTACATTCATAAATCATGAGTGAGGATGAACTAAGTTCTTAAGGTAGAGAGGCTTGCGTGTGTTGTCTGTGACGCTGTGTGTATCAAAAGTTATCCTAAATCGGCCATGGTCAGTTTCTTTTGAAGCAGTTGTAAGACTTTACCCCCCTGCAGCAGAATGGAATTGAGTCACCCTTGAGCCAAGCTATTACAGCCGGTCTGCAGGAGCGGATATTATGAGTTCAAAAGTCAAGTTTTAGCAGCTTCCTTCTTTCTGGGCCTAGAGCTGGGCAGGTACAAAAGGCGTGCAACAATGATTCCTGATTGTAGCCACATAGGCGGCAGTTTTGGTCAAGATACTGCTCTTCCCAGGGTGGGCGAGCGTCTTTGGTATCGAAGAATCCCATTCTGTGTGCGCATGGCTTTGTTGAACCAGGACTGTCTGACTCGAACCCTTTTTGAGACAGAAGCCAAATGCTATAGAGTTGCTTTGGAGGTTGCCCGAAATTTTGAAAGCAGACCGCAATTTAGCTCATGCCAGTCTTCATTCCAATTCCCTTTGAAAGTAGGCTCCTTTTGTAGAATGACTGCTATGTTTGTTCTTTCTTCTAGGGACCCTGCCCTTGGATACACCTGATCCATCACAGCCACTATCCCTTTTTGACGCCATTTTAGTCTCTTGAGGTTGAACATCACTGGATTTGTAATTAAGTAATTCGAGGTTTGCAGCTTCTTGGGTTTGTATGCCAATTCCAGTATTTGTGGCAAATGATCACTCTCAACTCTACATTTCATTTGAAAAATTGTGCCGCAGAGTTATCAGGGTGTAATCAATGGTTGAGCTTGTTTTTCCACTTTAAAGGTTATGGATGCTGGAGGATCCTTCTCACTGTTTCTGTTTAATAATGCTAGGCCTAAAGGTTCCAGGTGATTCTTATGAGTACTTGCCATTCGGTTCTTCACGGTTCCTCCTTTTGTGGTGAACAGGTTAAGATTAAAATCACCACTAGTGATGAATATGGACTCAATGTATTGTTCTTTGTAGGAACTTAATTAGTTCACCCAGCCTTTCTACTTTAACCCACCTTTGAGCTTTTTTTCGATGACTATACACATTTATAAGGATTAATTCTGTTTGACTGCTTTGCGGCCTACCAAATGTGACCTTGGTTGCCTGTATCCAGTTTGACTCTATCTCAATTGAGACTTTGGGGGTCATTATGACCCCGGCGGTAGGTGTTAATGTGGCGGTAGTACCGCCAACAGGCTGACGGTACATACTGCCACATTATGACATTTGCAGATTGGTTGCAGCCAACCCGCCAATTTATCATTTATACCGCAATGGCGGTAGCAGCCGCCAGGCCGGAGATATCAATCTCCAGCCCGGCGGCCACTATAGTACAGCCGGCGGAATTTTGAGCCAGCCTACTACCATGGTTTTCGTGGCGTTAGCAATGCCACGAAAACCATGGTGGTAGGCCCTACCAGTGACAGGGAATTCCTTCCCTGTCACCAGTAGGGGGCTCACCCACCCCCCCAATACACTCCCCAGATGCCCCACACCAACCACGCTCCCCCCTTCCGATCCACCACACCCCGCCAAACAGGCACACACCCGCAGACATGCAGCACGCATACACCCACTCACTCACACTGGCATACAGGCATACATCCAGTCATGCTCGCACACATCCGTACACACATTCACACTGACATGCAGACATGCATTCACATTTCCATTTTTACACGCATTCACACACATTCGTACACCCATGCAAACAACACTACACACACAGACGCATTCATGCACACACTCACACATTCGTGCACAAACCCCCCCCCCACACACACACACACAACACCCCTCACCCCCCTCCCCTGTCGGAAGCGCAATCTACCTTCATCCAGCTGGTCTTCCATCAGGGAACAGGAAGGGAAACTGCTACCGCCAGCAGCGCCCGCCAGCAGCGCCCGCCAGCAGAACACCGCCAGGCCTTATCATATGTCATGATACGGCTGGCGGTGGTCTACTGGCGTGGGGGTTCTGGTGGCAGCAGCGCCACCTTACCACCATCTGCCAGTATGGCCACGGCTGGATTTCCTCCCTTCTTGAGGCGGAAGTCCGGCTGTGGTCATAATCTGGCGGATAGATGGTAGCCGCGGTGACGGTCTTTTGACGGCCGTCATAGCGGCAGTAGGTCGTTTATACCACCAATGTCATAATGTACATCATTGTGTCCTATGAGTGCCGAGGAGACCAAGGTTGCCAGGCCTCCCTTTGCGTGACCATATTTACTGTAACTCTTTGCTGGGTTGTGAAAGGCGGCGTACCCAGACACCGCAATCAGCTCTACGCTCCAGGTTTCCTGAAGGATGATGATGTCATACTCCTGGAGAAAAGACTGCGCTTCTGGGTCTGGTAATATTGATTCAATGCCTTGGACATTCCATGAGCAGATGCTGACTTATGGTCTGAGTTGACCTTGGCCCCCAGACTGTTGACTGTTGTCAGGGACGTTTTTGTGATAAAGGGAGCTGGAGCTCTTTGGAAGCCCAAAGAATATGGCCTATGCTTGTTTCACCATTTGCTTCACAACCATTAGATTTTCCATGACCAATGCGATTGTGTCTGCTCCTGTTGCCCCTCTTAGTACTGATTTGTTGCGGTACGTAGGAGCCCGCAGCAGTCCTGAATATCGAGGATGATCAACTTGTCGCAGTTTGATGCCCCATGAATGAAAAGTGTCAGAAAATGAGACTAGTTGATGTACTGGGCCTACCGTGGTCCATGTAGTAAGTGTGACCTCTTGGTTGGTCCTTAGTGGGTGGGGTTTAAATTCAACAGAAAGTCGGTCTGCCAATGAGACCTGCAATAGATCTCTTATTTCCCCTATCAGTTTTAAGATGTTTCCTCTATTTAGGATGTTGAAATTCGCCTCTGACTTAAAGTGTGGAATGAGGAGTAGTTTGTGCGCCTCTGAAGATGTGACGGCTGTTGGAACCACTGATTACCTTTCCCTACAATGGATCAATGGGGGCCCGTTGGGACCCGCTGCTAGGCGATACTGAGGTGGTTGGTTTGACTGTAAACTGATGCTGGATATTTTCCTCTCTTTCCCTCTTTGCTCCTCAAGCTCCTGATTGGTATAATCTGTTGGTTTAGACTGGCGATCTATTAGGCTTCGGAGCTCTGCACTTGTGGAAAAGCGCGCTGATATGCATTCCGTGTGGGCTAGCATTTTTCTACCAGGCTTGCTGGTCAAATCTGATTCTTTCTCCTCATTGTCTTTTCCTTTTGTCAATTGTCCAAAAATTGTGCTTTTATCCTTGCTACTCTGGCCCCCATCGGCGGTGAGTGTAGGTGAATTTTGGGAAGTTAGACCTGGATTAGGCCATTCCTCTGCAGTTGAAGTCTGTTTAAGGTCTGGTGGGGATGATGAATTTGCATTGGCATTATCGGCGTTAGGCGCAGCCGACTGATTCTGTTGCGCAAAGTACTGCCAAATGCTTTTCTGCTTGTCCGTTCGTACTTTTTTCTGTGCTTTCCTTTGCTTCTTCTTCTCCCTTTTCAATTTTGGCAGCACTGGGCTTTGTGGGGCGCTGTGGAGGGCATTCACCTCAGTTGTTATGGTGGTGCTTGTACTTTTGCGTTTTTTCCCTGAGTTTTGAACTCCTTCCTATGAGTGGGTCAGAGACCTTCCGGGCTCTGTGTGCCCTGTTGACTGTGGGGAATTTAACATTCAAGGCTCCCTTAGCGACTTTTCCAGAAGCGTGATCTTTGCTTCTCGTTCGTCTAATTCTGAGACTTGGAGCCTTTCCCTTGTGTTTAGGCCCTGGGCCCTGACTTCTGTAAGTATTTCACTGAGGATAGGAGCAATGACCTGAGGCTTGTTACCTGAGGAAATGCAATCTCATGCCACTTGTTGTACCTAGTTGTGCTTTTGGGATCTGAGAATCAGATCATTGAGTGTTTGTAGCTTAGAGTCAATACCCACAATATATATGGCCATGATGTTGAGTAAGTCGACTTGAATTTCTTGTTTGTCTGCCTGATGCTTTATTGCACCTGCCATAACATCAAGCGTCGACAAAAATGAGCCCCATCTGTTGGCTGGCACCTCTGGTTGTAGCCGAGAATTTTGTGTGCCATCCTGGAATAGGCTTAAAGGAACTACGGTGTTTATCAATTTTGCTTCTTGCTTTTGGATAGATTTGAGGGGAAAGATGGTCATTTCTTGCACAGTACTGGCCTTGTCCCCAGATGAGTCCATATCCAAGAGTTCGATTGGGGGTGGTCGTGGGAGCCGGTGGGGTCTGGCTGGGCTGGATCCTTCTTTGTTCATGCAATTGGGGACTGATACTCCCAGCTACTGAAATCCAAGACTGAAATGGACTCTGAAGAAACCGCTCTGTCGGATATGGCCTTCAAACTCCCTGCTGTTAGAGGGGAGTGTGCATTTTGGTTATTACTGGAATCTGACCATTCGAGCTCTTGCAGTTTGGTGATTTGAGTTATGGGGGAGATGACCCTTTGGGATTCTTTCTCAGAGTTCTCTCCTGTTGCTGAGGCTATTGGTTCTGTTAGTTCTGTTGGTTCCTCTGATTTTGGGAGCCAGGCGGTTAAAAAGTCTGTAATTTTGTACCCCACTTTTTTTTCTGGTGGTGCTAAAGAAGTTTTGGAAATGTTCACCCTCTGTTCAATGACCTGATCTCCATCATTTAGTGGGGCGCCTATGTGCATTGATGGTGAATTCACTGGAAAACTTTGCCTTGTTCTATTTAGTGGCTGTTTCCTCCTGCCTTTGGGACCCCCCCTGGGTTTGCCGGATCGCATTGTTCGTGCCTGCTAGATCAAAAATTAAAGGGATCAGCGGCAGTGGGTGTCAACTGTGAAATTGTTGGTGACTTTCAGTTTCTGCTCCTTGAGAGGTCAAGACCTCGGCTTCAGCAAACGGAGGGTGGAAAACCTGGCCCTTCCAAACGCACCGTTTTAGTACACTTCTGTTGGCACTGGGGTTGGGATATTGAGGTATTGGTGGCTTTTAATCAGTGAAGAACCGGGTGACATCGGAAAGAGGGCTCCAAGGAGGCATCCAGGTGGGATGTGAGTGGGTCTCACCAGGGGATTCACAAGCCGCACCCAGACCTAGCTGAGCCCCAAGGCTCACACTCAGCAATGGCTGGCTACAGCCGCTGCGCTCAACCAGCCCCCCCTGGGGCACCTCCACACCTGTCTTGTTTGGAGTCCTGGCTTCCTGGTGCTGGTGATAGCATTATACGCACTGCCGCAAGACTGTTGAGGCTTGAAATTTGGCAGCAAATTTGTGCCCCCCCCCCGGTGCTCTAGGGAGTCTGCCCGACAACCCCTCCTGCGGAGTGTGGGGAGCGGTTTGGAGTCAGGAGGCAAGGTCCAGTGAATTGGCAGGTTGGGGCAGGTAATTTAACTTTTGAAGAAATTGAGGCAAATTTACCTCCTCCACCGCTACGGTGCTGTTGTGCAGCTGTGCTGTTGTGTCACGCTCCTCCGCATCTCCCTGCGCCCTGCGCCGCTCCGATGGCTGTATTGGGCGGGGCAGGTCGGGTCCAGCGGATCGGGCGGTCAGGGTCATCAGGCGGGAATGAGTGGGGTCAGCAAGTGATCCTTTTGGCGATCACCTCCTCTGCCTGCATCCTCTGCTGTGAAAATGGTGTTTCTTTATACATGTGTGAGTTAGAAATGCACACGTCAGAGAGTTTTGTCAATAAGTCAAAGGGGCATAATTTACACCCATGCGTAGGCGTAACATGGAAGTTACACCTCTTTTTTAAATGCACACTTACAAATAATTTGATTTATGTGTTAATACGTTCCAAATTGACCGATGGCTCAGATATTCAATCCTTGATACATCCTGAGATATGACATTTTATTAAGATATACTTGCCTCTCCCCTCTCCCTCTACAATGGGCCACATATACTGGGGCATATTTAAGAGCCATAGCGTCATTCTTTTCACACTAAGGCGGCGCTGAAGTGGGTTTTTCCCATGCCATATTTACAAAGTGGCGCAATGCATGCGTTGCGCTACTTTGTAAACCTTTGCTCCACATTATGCTGGTGCCATTCATTATGTATGCAAGGCGGGCGTTCCAGCGCTTGGAGGCCCATAAAAATGGCACAGTGAAATTTAACAGATTTCACTGAGCCATTTTTGGCATCCTTTTTTAACGCATACTCTGACGCTGAAACCTATGGGCCTCCTTGCACTTTGCTACAGTGGTGTAGCAAAGCGCCACAATAGCATCAAAAATGTTTACGTTATTATGCTAACGACCGCCATGGTGCACCGCATTATAAATATGGCACAACCATGGTGTTGTTAGGTACCAGTAGTGAGGCGCAGAAAAAGTGGCGCATCAGCTCTGATGCGCCACTTTTTTAAAAATATGGGCCTCTGTTTTCCATCAATCAACTAGTTCTGAGACTTGACCCTGAAAAATGAAGATATTACTGACTCTTAGCCCAGTGGCAGAATACAAGGAGAGAAGGACTGTTATATTTTACTTTTTTATGTTTTGTGGAATGAGGAAAGATGCAATTACTTATTATTCATAAAATATCTTCATCCTGCTAAGAAGTGACTGTCCAGTCCCATTAAAAGAATAGCCATCCTGTTGGATAGTGATGACCAGTGGCGGCCTGTCCTTTAGGGCGGAGGGGCCACACACCCCCACCTTTTGCCCCCCATGAAGAGTGTCTGTCAGGCTGAACAAAGGTTAGCCTGACAAACACTCTCCATGTTCAGCTCAGGCAGCCAGGAGCAGACATGCGCGATTTGCGCAGACTCCTGGCTGCCTGAGCTGAACTTTGCTGGGCTGAGGAGGTCACAGCTCCTACGAGCGTGACCTCCTCGTCTCAGCAAAGGTGCCTCGAGGCCCTCCCCTGGGTGACGAGCAAAGCGTCACCAATTGACACTCTCCCTGGGCGCTTCAGGTTTAAGCCCTGAAGTGCCCAGGGCTAGTGTCAATCAGTGACACTTTGTCACAGAGTGGGGTGGGGTCAGCAGTCTCACTGACCCCATCCCATTCTGTGACGAGGCTGGGACTGCTGCCTTCCCTCATTGGCTGCCCTAAGGTCAGCCAATGAGGGAAGGCAGCAGTCCCAACCCTCCTGGGACCTGGAGGCTGAAGGTAAGTGTGTGTGTATGTGTGTGATGTTTTAAATTGAATGCTTGGTGCGCGGGTGCATGTTTGAGTGTTATGAGTGTTGTTAATGGATGTGCGTGCGTGTGTGTGTGAAAGAATGAGTGTGTGCGATCTTTTAAAATGAATGTTTGGTGCGTGCGTGCATGTTTGAATGGTATGAGTGTTGTTAATGGATGTGCGTGCGTGCGTGTCTGTGTGTGAAAGAATGAGTGTGTGTGTGTGTATCCCGCCCACCCCCCTCCCTCCTAAAGCCTCCTCTTGGACGGCAGCCAGTTTCCCTGACCATTCCGTCCCCCCTCCAACCTCCTCTACCACTTCCAGCACCCCACTCCCTTCACCCGTCCAAAGCACACAATCAGACCCGCTCACAGGCACATCAACACACAAGAAGCACACTTCCAAACACAAGCACCACACCTCCCGCCACAAGCATTCACACAGCCAACAGACACCTGCACAACACAACAACGTCCAATTCCCCCAGTGTGCCCGCCTCTTCCGCCTCCCTGTCTGTCCCCTCTACATACACACCCTCATGCACTGCACCTTCACTCACTGTTACTGCTCCTCTTCCTGCACTCACCACAATAGCAGACAGCCATACATGCACCCCATACACCACACCTGCACTAACCACCTCCACTGTAGTTGACACATGCAACACACTCACCCGACTTGCAGACACCCACCCAACATACATCCATACTAGCTGTCTGTCTTCTCCCACTGTGTCCACCCCCCCCCCACCTCCCAAAACACTCAAACGCACCAAGGCACCCACTCATCAGACATCCACCACACCACAGCATACTGAGCAGTCACCTGCACCCACTACACTCACACCTACACCCCATACATCAACTCCGTCTGCCTCCACTCCCACGCCCTCATCCACGCCCACCCCAATTGCACCCAAAAAAGTTTCCTCTCCCGTGCAGACCTGTTTGAACCCACTGGCCCACCCCGTCTTGTCCCGAAACGTGCCCACCTCCTTGCCCTTTCCGCTCCTTCCACATCGCAGCCCACCCCGGTCCAGCCTTCCCATTCCCGTGCCCCTTCTCCAGTGAAGAAGAAGGCCCGCTCGGAGCCTAAGCCATCCAGCTCCACTCGAGCCAAACAGCCCCCACCCCTTCAAAGGAGAAGCCCACCCCCCCTCCAACCTCCTCACGCAACTCAAAGTCCCACCCCATCGTATATCCCCACCCCCACTGCCCCCCCTGCCCCCCTTCCGTGAGGTGCCTGGATCCCCATATGGTGCCCCATTCAGTGGAGTACCCAGCACTTGTGGGAGTCAGGTGTGGCCAGTTGTGCCCAAGGACAAATGACTTTTGAAGGACTGGCCATTGGCCCTGTTGACACCATTTCGCTCACTGAGCTACATAATGAAGTTTTTGTGTGGCCTGTGTTTGGGCTGCACGCAGTTCCACCCTGGTGTTTGTTTAAATTATTTATGGGTATGGGGCTATTGTATGTACTATGGCCAAGCTGCAGTGGCCTTCGGTCAGGTACGTCCCTCTTGGTGTGGGGTGTCTGACTTGTGCTGCTGGGAAGGGTTGGGGGGCGTTGCGGGGTGGGTGGAGTGGGTGGGTATGTAACTTTGCCCTTTCCTCCCTTGTGTCATAGGTTGCGGTACTTACCTTCGTTGTCTTCGTCGGCGGTCTCGGTCGTGAAGATATATGGCAAGGAGCAAGGCTGGCATGATCTGCAGCTCTCTGTCCATGGCTGCCGCTTCACGTTTTGTTGAACTCCAGTGAGTGTTTCCTTCTTTTTGTTTCTTTTCCACCTGGCTTTGTGTGGCGATGATTCCCGCCCCGGAACTGGCAGCGGAATGGTGGTTCATAATTTGATGGGCGGGTTGGGCCTTTCCGACGGCCTGTGGGTGGACTCTGCCGTCGTCAGCGGGACTCCTTTCCTGGCGGTGAGTGGTGCGCGGGATGCGTGTGTTTCATTTGGTTCATTATTTGGCGGTCGGGGCCGCTCCTCTGTTGGCAGTTTCTACCGCCGGTGGTGCGGAACGGACCACCATGTTCATAATGAGGGCCTTTGTCTGGAGTGGCCTAGTGGGCAAAGCGGCAGAAGTGGGCAAAAAAAGATGACCTGGGATATGGTCCAGAAAATTACTACTGGACAAGAGTAATTTAAGATTTTACCCATGATGTAGCAGAAATATTATTGCTACCTTTGACTTCACAGAAATCCTCCATACATGACAATCTTTGCATTTTGTTATGTGTAACACTAATAGAAAGGGGTGCACTGAAAGCCTATGTTAATGTGCATTCACTGTAAGGTAGTAAAATTGATTGCAGTGGTATGGCCCTAAACACTAAGTATAATCATTCATTTTGATTTCATGTGATTCTTCATCATGTTAATTAATAGCTTTTACTAAAACTATAATGAATTTTAAGAAAGAAGTGTTTTGAATGTTACATGAAAATGTCAAAAATTGCAGTTCTGCACTATAGTTAATGAAATGTATTAACAGAGCTATTTCATTGTAAAACTACTGTTAATGATGAATTCATAATTCTGAATGTTAAATGTGCCTTACTTGACATAAATGAATGAGCCATTTCAATTCACTTTACTTAGCCTAAGTGAGGCCTGCAAGGCCCTGTTTCCTGAATGTAGAGAGACATGTGTAGTCATTCTTGCTAACATGACTTTTCTTTCAGACCTCGTTGCCATGAAATGCTTTCTTGGAAACAGCTCTCCTACTGTTTTATGCATAGTAACCCTGAGAAAGTAACCTTGAGCCCAGTACATTGAGGAATTGTGGAAGTGGAATATATACATGTGTTTCAACCCGTACGGATGAGCTAAGATGGATGTCTTTCCCATGTTGGGAATGGGAATCTTTCCTGATGTTGAAGTTTCATGTTGCATGATGGGCTTTCATTGGACAGTTACACCTTTCGATTCATGTGGAGTGATGGAAGAGTGAATCATCTTGCACTTTGGACTTTAATATCCCGTTCCTAGGTGGATCGGTGGCAGTCTCTCTCCAGACCACACTTGAGCATCTTGCTTGCCCCTCTTGCTCTGGCATTTTGGATCCCCTTGGACTCTGAGAGATGCACACCTCGCTACCCTTACCCTTTCATTTCAATGCTTTGCTGAGTCTTAGAATTGTTCCCCTGACTCAAGAAGAAGACTCTTGACTGAGCTTCTGAAATGGTGACATCTTCCCTTTTACCTCCTTTATGCCAATCTTGGTTGGTCACATTTTGCACCAGATGTTGTTTTTTGAAAAATTATTTTTGCCTTTTTTCTTTTTACTTTTTGTCCTCATGTGTTTTAGCCCAGCACATAATAACATGTGACTTGCAAATCTGTAGGGATCTCCCATGGAGATCAAGGGGGCGGACATATGGGATTTCCTCATAGAACAGCTGGAACAAAAAGATGACACCCGGCCCCCCTAAACTGATACTATCTCATTAATATATATGTCTACACTCCACCTCCCTTTTATTTCCGGAGTCTCCTCGCGATGTGCAGCCCGTTCCCTCCTCCCCTGTCTCTCTCTCCTCCCACCCCCTCCCCCCTGCGTCCCTCCCCCTCCTTCCCCAGACACTCCCTTCTTGACACTTCCTCTCCACACTCTTGGACACGTGTTGGGACCACCGACATACAATTATTCTTCCAAATGGCGTTTCACTGTTAATATTTCTTTTTTTAATATGTTAATCGAGAGATCTGTTGATGTATTAAGTAGACAGAAGAGATGTCCTAGATGTAAGATGACTCAACATAATAATTTGATGTTATGATTAAATCACTGTAAAGAATTTGACAAAATCAATAAACAGATTAAAAAAAAAAAATCTGTAGGGATCTCCCTTGCCCTAGCTAGCTAAGCTTGGATGATTTTTGAATTGTCTTCATGCTCAAGAGATTTAAACAGCACTTGTTTATTACCATCCTTTTGATGTTTTGTTTTGCCAATGTCAAATGTTTAGTCATTTTGATGTTAGTTCACTTGAATCTTTATTGTTGCCTTGGTCAATCCATGGTGATTCTGTATCTTTATAATCTTGTTTTAAGAATCATTTCACTTAACCTTAGCCGGAATCTGTAATAAAACCCTTAACTTTATTTCAGACTGGATTTTTCCTTGTGTGGCCACATGGGCCATATTGTCAATTTTAAATTGTACTGTCTTGATTGTTCTATTTCTGCACCCCTTCATGTTGGGGGAAAAGATTTAATGACCTTGTTGAAAGCATAACTGAAATATGTTTTATCACCCATCAGTCTTTCGTCTTTCTGAGTGAGCCATCTTAGGAACAAAGGAAATGCTAGGCCAGGCTGCTGTGCTCACTGTGCAATAGGACTCAAGTTGCACTCACTGATGCTTAAAAATGCTTAAACTTGCTTGCTTGTAGTACCATATACAGTAGACAGTACCTGGCTTGGTGTTGATGTTATTCTCATCTGCGGGGAACTTGGACTGGCATTTAAGAACTATGGGGGTCATTCTGACCGTGGCGGTCATTGACCGCCAGGGTCAACGACCGCGAGAGCACCGCCAACAGGCTGGCGGTGCTCTCAAGGGCATTCTGACCACGGCGGTTTGGCCGCGGTCAGAAAGGGAAAACCGGCGGTCTCCCGCCGGTTTTCCGCTGCCCTCAGGAATACTCCATGGGATTCCGACACCCCATACTGCCATCCTGTTCCTGGCGGTATGGGGTGTCGTGGGGCCCCTGGGGGCCCCTGCAGTGCCCATGCCAATGGCATGGGCACTGCAGGGGCCCCAGTAAGAGGGCTCCACAAAGGATTTCAGTGCCTGCTCAGCAGACACTGAAATTCGCGACGGGTGCAACTGCACCCGTCGCACACTTCCCACTCAGCCGGCTCCATTCGGAGCCGGCTTCCTCGTGGGAAGGGGTTTCCCGCTGGGCTGGCGGGCGGCCTTTTGGCGGTCGCCCGCCAGCCCAGCGGGAAACACAGAATCACCGCGGCGGTCTTCTGACCGCGGAACGGTGTTCTGGAGGGGGAACTTTGGCGGGGGGCCTCCGCCGCGCGCCAAGGTTAGAATCACCCCCTATGTGTATTTGAGCAGGACCAAGACAGACTTACTTATGACTGACTCCTGTCTCGAGCGTGCAGGTCTGAGTAATGAAGTAGATGAATTCAAGCATTCCATCCATTACTTGATTTTTGTTTCTGTAAATTACATTTATTGCAGTTCTGCTGAGTAGTGCTGATACTGTTGGTCATAAGTATTCTTGTTTTTATGTTTAGTATTTAAAAAGCACAACTTTCACTGAAGGTATCTTGGTGCTCAAAATCCACAGCAGAGAGTATCAAAAATACTACTTAAACAGCAAAGCACCAACGCCTAAAAAAGCCAGAAGAATAATGTAACTAGGAGCAATATCACCATAAACAATATTCCCGTTGTAGAATGTTTAAAACATATTTGCTCTTCTTTTTTTTTTTTGTTTATCATTTTATTGCAATTTTTGTTTAAATATACAAACCCCATCCAACCCCCCAATACAAGAGCGGTCATAGATCAAATATACAATTGTAAACACAAAGGGGGTCATTATGACCCCGGCGGTCTGCAGTGATATGGAGGAAAGTACAGGCTGGCAGTACTTTCCTCCATAGTATGACATGGGAGGTTTGGCTGAAGCCAAACCACCAATGTACCACACCGACTGCCACGGCGGTAACAGCCGTCGGGCTGGAGACAACAATCTTCAGCCCGGCAGCCGTCACTTGCCCTCCTGCGGGATTCTGACCCCGCCTAATGTCATGGTTTTTGTGGCTTCCTTACCTCCACGAAAACCATGGCGGTAGACACTATCAGTGACAGGGAATCCCTCCCCTGTCACTGATAGAGGTCTCCCCCACCCTGCACCCCTCCACAGGTTCACCCCACCCCTTCCTCTCCAGATCCCCCCTTCATGCACCCCTCCCTTCACACACACACACACACATACACACCCCATTCCTACATTCATGCACGCATGCATGAATCTATTCACACACACATCCACAGACACTTACATACATACACGCAGACACACACTCACACCCCAAACATGCACACACATACAACACGCAACACACACCCGCATACACGCACGCACGCGCAGACATACACACACACCCACTCTACACACACACAGAACACCCCCCCCTGTCAGAGCACCCACTTACCTGTGTCCAGGGGGTCCTCCGGCAGGAGACGGGACAGGGCGCTGCTGCCAGCAGAACCCCGCAAGGCTGTATTAATTCTCATAATACGGCTGGCGGCGGTCTACTGGCGTGGCGCTGCTCCTGGCAGCAGCGCCACCTTACTGCCGTCCGCCGGCATGGCCACAGCCGGATTTCCGCCATCCTTCTGGCGGAAATCCAGCTGTGGTCATAATTTGGCAGATGGCTGGTAGCCCCGGCGACGGTCTTTTGCCGGCCGTCGCCGCCCGGTTGGCGGTTTTTACCGCCGGGGTCATAATGACCACCAAAGTGTCAAAAAACACAAAATTTTATTTAAAGAAATCAACAGATTCCAGCATTCATATCACTATCTAAAGTACAATCAGTAAAGTGCCAAGTGCAACAGCCGTCCCTTAAAAAAAAGGGGGCAAAGAACCCTGCGCGGGACCCCCACTTACTACTCTTTATGGGTCAGGATCCCATTGGAGAATGGGGCCCAAACCCCGGCCCCTCTTCTTTGTCTTTTTACCCTTCCGCAGGTAACAAGCGTTCTCAAGCTTGAATATAGCAAACATCCTAACTAGCCATTGCCCAAAAGAGGGAGGTTCGGGATCGAGCGGAAGCAACACCAAGCCGAAATACTGCTGAGGCCCTGAATAAAAATGACTGTACCACTTTAGGAGCACCTGCTTACTGAATTCCAAGCAGTATCAATTGAGGGGTTAAAGAAACTCCCAGCTTAAGCTTCCCTTTAAAAAAAACTTCAGTAAGTCCCAGGCAGCCAGCAAATATATGAAATAAATCCGCCCCATAAAGATGGCATCTTGGGCTCCGCCCAATGCACAATCTTCCCCGGTGTATTATACGGGGAAGGTATTTGTTCTTCTAAGAAAATTGTTACTGTCAAACAAAAACATGATGATCCTGCTAGTTGCTGACAGTAGGACTCATGCAACCAGGCAACCAGTATTTGCACAGGATCAAGGGCTGGTGTGAATTTCCCACAATACAGCTGGAGGACGCAGAGGAGAGACAATGGAGTGTAGAGCAATTCTTTCCTGTCCCAATCATCAACATTTAAATACACCAGAAGCCCCTGGCCGTTCCCCTGGTACCAGTCAATTACAAGGTTGGAGGGCACAGCTGGGGTTTTCAATGCTTAATGATTGCCACCAGAGAGGAGAGCAAAAGCTATGTCCATGCCACAACAAGCCAAGTTATATCCCTATTTTCTTCTACTCAAAACCATCCAAAGTAGAAAATGGAGGAGAAGGAAGGAAAATGGAGTGAGCAGAACCAGTGGAAAGGGAGGGAAGACGGACACAGAGGAAGAGAAGGGGAGGAAAGAGAACTGTAGCAGAAATTGAACTTTCCATAATAGGACAATTGTAAGAAACTGCAATGACAATAGTGCTGCAGGAAGCAATGGAAATTTAAATGCTAATACTATGTTTGCTTTCACTGTTTGATACTGATTTTCTTAAATATTCTCAAAAAAAGCTGAGAACACCACATCTTCTGCGTGGGATAGATCCGCCTTCCTCCTCAATGTTTCATGTTATTTTCCACTGAGTTCTTGCCCCCCAAAACGAAAAAAGCTGGCTAAGGGCCTGTAACTACACATAGCTATGAAGCCAAATTTCAATACCCCGCTAACCCTTGCTCCTCATTTAGAAGTGACCGCTGTCGCCCCTGCTTATCCCTGAGAGCAGCTTTCACTGCAGACTTACATCAAAATACATCTGCAGCTATAAGACCTAGACTGGTGTGAAGGTTGGTGAACCACGCGTCGCCTCCCTCTATGAATGTACCCTCATCTCATAGCCATCTGAAGAGGCGACGTTGTGAGTCAGAGAAACACTGGAGTGAGAGACAAGAGTAAAGCATGCAACATGTACAGAGGGAAGGGTACCCTAAGTTGGGGTTTAGTTTTTTGGCTCACAATCAATATTGCAAGAGATTTGCAGTGAAGAGTCAGAGACCTGAAGACAGACTGCTGTCACCCCAGAACCTGGTGATCTTTACAACATCCTCCATCTACTGGAGATAATGGCCCTCAAATGCTGCCTGTCCCAAGAGTCATTCCCTACACTGATCAGGGCATCTGATTATTTAACCCACAGAAATACCATGGATTGATAGGGAAAGAAACAAGGAAAAGGTTCAAAGGACAAAACTGGAGAGAGAAGACATTGTGTGGCATGAACATTTATGTGGCCGAGTGTCCCAGTTTCTGAAAGATTGTACACATTTGAGGACTGAATTACCAAAAACAGCTAGCGCTAAATATCACATTTCCCATTTTTCTTCTTTTCCAGGGACAATGCATTCCAAAGGACTTGTGAAGTCCACTGAATAGACAGATTAATTTTGTAACAGCAGCTCATCAATCAGGAGGAGGTGAGAAAAGCTGGTGGACTCAGAGTCTTGAGAAACGTAGGAGGACGCCTCACCCCTGACAATAAGCAAGGGCTGTGCTGAAGTGTATCTGGAGACTCAACATTTGTTGGCATGGAATTTGAGGGGCAGGAGATATAGTTAAAGAAATGTAAGCATCTTCAGTAATTTGGCCACCAAACAGCAGAGAAGCTGCCCTAAATCAGCCAAAGTCCTCCTAAAGCCCTTACATTAGCCAGATGAGCAAATGACCAGTTAGCCCCCATTGGGCCACATCTTGTGGAGGGGACATGGTGTTTGCTCACCCCCAATGAATTGCCCATTTTGTCAAGGGTCCTGTCAAGGTTTTCTTTTTAAGAACTTCTTAATACATGAAAATAGATGTTTCAATTTTTCCCACTATTTGGTGATAATGTCAGTCACCAGATCCTCGGGGTCTGTGCACGTTCCCAACACTTCCACCACAAGACAGCTCCAATACTCTGATTAGTTTTGTCACAGAGTCTAAGAGAGTCCAAGTGGGGAAAAGGGGATTAGGAAGGGAACAGCTGGGAAGGAGACCTGCAGGAAGCAAAAGGTTAAAACACAAAACATCCAAAATTACATCTCATGAAATCAGTAAAATGCTACAACTCTAAGCTTTGTCATTTCTGAAAATATAAACAACCCTAGAACAGTTCTAAAACTGACTAAGCTTTAGATGACCTAATACCTGAGGAGGAAACAAGAAAAGTTAAATAGAACTTTCAGATTCAAGTACTTTCTTTAGCATGAGAATCATGAAAACACTCTGAGCATTTTTTAAGCAATCATATGAATCTCCATTTAAGAATACGTATCCGTAACACGCAGCATTACATCTAGAACTCTGGTCTTATTGTGTTCTTCTCAAAAACAAATTGGAAAGTAAATTGTGCACATAGCAGATCTTCATATGTGTACTGAACACCATAAAGGAGTGTGCACCATAAAATCCCACAACGTAGATTCAAGGAATAAATCACGCAATTTATCAAATCGAAAATGCTACCAAGGAACTGACTTAGAATGGTAGCGCACAGTAATTTACATTATTTATACACAAGGAAAGAATTGCACGTCTTGCCGATTCGAACACCACTGTTACACTGCCAAGAAATGGTAGCGCGCAGTGAATATCATGAATTAACCACAAAGAAAGAATCACGCATCTTGCCGATTCGAATGCCACCCTGAAAATGCCTCGGAAATAGTAGCGTACAATGAATTTCAAGAATCACACACAGGGAAAGAATCGTGCGTGTTGCCGATTCGAAAGCTACCATGAAAATGCCAAGAAATGGTAGCGCACAATGAATAACATGAAAAACACTCAAGAAAAGAATCGCGCGTCTTGCCGATTCGAATGCCACCATTAAAATGTCTCAGAAATGGTAGCGTACAATGAATATCAAGAATCACACATAAGGAAGGAATCGCGCATGTTGCTGATTCAAATGGCTCCATGAAAGTGTCCAGAAATAGTAGCGCACAATGAATAACATGAAAAGCACTCAAGGAAAAGAATCACGCGTCTTGCCGATTCGAATGCCACCATTAAAATGCCTCGGAAATGGTAGCGTACAATGAATATCAAGAATTTCACACGAGGATAGAATCGCACATATTGCCGATTCGGATGTCACCATGAAACTGCCAAGAAAATGGTAGCGTACAGTGAATATCAAGAATTACACACCAAGAAAGAATCGTGCACGTTGCCGATTCGAATGCTACCATGAAACTGTCAAGGAATGGTAGCGCACAATGAATAACATGAATTAATATCAAGGAAAGAATCGCGCGTCTTGCCGATTCGAATGCGTGCATAAAAATGCCACGAAAGTTTTAAATGCACAATTACACTCGCATGAACAAAATGTTGTTAACATCTGGAATTAGGCCCAAGAATTAGAGCGTCATCGAATACGGGGTCAGGGGCCCAGACCAACCTCCGCGTTACCGCCCTGACTAAGAATCACCACTGAAGGACAAAGCACAGAGGCCTGGAAGGTCAAGGACCTCTGAATAGTGAGCACGTGGAGTTGGGCTGACTCCCTTTTATAGAGTTTTGGCCCAGCCCACAGCCACACCCAAGCATGCTGCAGGGTAAGCTTCTAGAAGGCCCTGGAAAGGGACCACACCCTGACTCACTCTGAAATCCTGCAGCACTACATTGCAAATGTACAGTATTTATAAGCACCTTAAAAATGAATCTTTTGGATTGAATTCTGCAATGCAAAAGGTTCAACAATAACATATCATTACAATGCATAGATTACATTATCTTGAGAGTGTTTGGTTTTTGCATTCTAGACACCTGTAGAGCGCGCACTGTCCTGGTGTTGACAGATAAAGGATAGGAGATTGTCAAACCTTTTTTCTGGGTACTCTGCAGTATTTGACACCTTCTGTGCCATGAAATGAAGATTTCCTGAGAAGATCACTTTGTGTTCTAGGCCTGAAGGATTTTGAAGTAAATTGTTGATCCTGGGAAGAAGGATTGGTACATCTGTGGACATCTTGAGAAGATGGAGATACAACATTTTAGATGGCCAGGATCAAGATGCCACCAACCATCTGTTCTTTGAAAGACAATGAAAGATATTGAGGAATGGAGGAAACGTATAGAGTAGACATTGATCCCATGGTTGTAGGAAGGCATCCTTAGCAAGAGCTATGGGGGCCAGCTGACAAAGAGTAAACATTGGTGAGTTAGACTTTGAAGGCAAAAAGATCCATTGAAAAAAGGCCACACCTCTTCTGTGCGAAACATAAGACTGACATTAGAAGTTTCCAGTCACTAAAATCTGTTAGGTGATCGGAATACCAGTCTGTGTTGAGCTGATCATGAACATCCTCCCCATCAATGATATCTGATGAGAAATGTAAAACTCCAGAAACTGTTTGGATAGATTTTCCAAAACCTTTGGACAAGTATTCTTCTACCAGTGATTGATGTATTTCACCATCATGAGGCTGCACATTCTTAGAAGCTTTGAATATCAACACTTCTTTTTAGAAGACTTGGATCACAAAGGAGCCTGCAAGAAGCTTTGAACTTTTTAGTGTATAGATGAGTCATTCTATGGCCATGCACCACCAGTCGACAAACGTACTCTCCAGACATGCTGGTGACTAATTCTGATAGAGATCAGGGGTGGAATGTGGAATTAATTATTGCTCTTTTGTTCCAGACATGGAGGTGATACAGCAGACAAAACAGCTCTTCTTTTGTTTCTAAAATCAAAGGAATACCATTTGAATATAACAGAGACCCCTTTTGAGATGTTGGATTTTTAATCTCTGGAGAGCCCAATAAGAACGTAAAATTGCATCTGTTTCATCATCTGGATCATAATGGCAAATGGCAGTCTGAAGCTGCATTTTGGAACTTAAATCGAACTCTTTGGCAGAGAGGCGGGAGTTGGGCCGAGCACCAACGTGCATTGTAAAGGGAAGCCTCACATCTCCAGTACTGAAAACATCAGAAATCAAAGTGACAGAGAGGCCTGTCTCACCAGGAGGCACATTATTAGGGATAGTAATTATTTTTAAAGGTTTGTATTTGAAGACTTGGTTGGAAAATGCATAATTTATTCATCTTTTTTGCACCCTGTGAACCATTAGATCTTTCATAGAAGAACTGCTACTGCCTGCACTCTGGGTCTGCCTCAGTTATATCTTTGACATATTTCTCAGTGTCCAGCACGATTGTGCCCATAGAAGTTTAGACTGCATCTTGCACTGGATTATTCCCCAACGTATCTTCATTTGTGTCTCAGTGCCATCATATCTGTGTCCATGTCCTCTTAAAAGGCAGCATAAAGGAACACGTGTTGTTCAGAACAAGTCTTTTGCAATGTTTGACCAAAGAGTTCCAGAAGAACAATAAAGTTGTTTTCGCATTAACAAAGAAAAAAAAAGACATTGGTTACCAAATGCAGCCAATGAGTGACAACAGGCTGTTAATGATTTTGTCTCTCTGTCATTATTTAACTGAACTACATAACAGGAAGGGATGCAGCGAATGAAGAAAGAGTAAGAGATCGCCTCAGTCTCAGCAGTGGTACTGCCAGTGTCTTATCCAACTAGTATGAGGAAAGAAACACCATCCCCATGAGAGGACTCGGGGTGCGTGCATGGCCGACGTGTAGGGTGACCCCGGCAGACTCATGAAGTCATGAAGTGTTGCGGAGAAAGCCAATCACAGGGGTGCTCCCCTGTGACGACGCGGACACACACTAGTAAGGAACAACCAGCAAATGTGAATTTATACAATAAATACTGCATAACCATTAAAACCTTTAATCATACAAGGAACAAAGTGTTCCATTGTGTGTTACTGGCAATATGCAACCCTACTATGTTATCTGTAAAACCTCTGGGGATTTTGTCAGTGAGCACACCACATTCCTGAGCTGTAGGAGGTCATGATATTCCTACACCAGGCCCTTGTAGGGATCCACCTCATTCCTGAGCTGTAGGATGTCATTATATTCCTACACCAGGCCCTTGTAGGGATCCACCACATTCCTGAGCTGTAGGAGGTCATGATATTCCTACACCAGGCCCTTGTAGGGATCCACCTCATTCCTGAGCTGTAGGAGGTCATGATATTCCTACACCAGAGCCTTGTAGGGATCCACCTCATTCCTGAACTTTAGCATCCCATACTATTGTATCCCACTGCTGCTTACAGATTTGCCAATCCATCCCATTTCTGTCCTGTAAAACACCATGCAACCCAACACTAGTGCTTCATAGGGTTCCATGAATTCACCTCATTCATAACTTGTAACACTGACTGCTATTCATATTCTATCAATCAGTCAATAAAACTTTATTGAACAAGTTTGATTAAAATCACATACAGTCATAAAGAATTGCTAGAATGTCATAAAATTGTACAAAACGTAAACGTAAAAAAGTTTACAAGGATTTCATTGATCAGACTTGTGATCAGACAAAATGTGATAAAATGTAACTAAAAAGCCACTATCTTTATTTGATTGTCCTTTAAAGCACAGATAATGTTTGTCTTTGAATAGTTGTCATGGAGTCTGAGCAAAAGATTACTTTCAGATGCTTCTTTCTTATATAACAAGTGGGATAATAAGAAACATTTGTGTTTGATTGTTTCCATTTCCAGAGATCAGAGTTCACAAACTTGTTGCTTCTTGCCAGCCACTTTCAAACTGCTATGGTAGTAATTATAATTTGTCTTTATATAGTGCTTATTACACCTGATGAGGCATTGAAGCGCTTTTCAGTGAGTAGCATGCTGCTCCGGAACCCAAAATGGATTAGTGGTCATTACTATAGGGAAAAATGTGTTGGTAATTTGAGCAATAGACAAGCGAGTCTGTTTGTTAGATTCAATAGAATAAAGGAGAAATAGAGGAAGAAAGGCTCCAGGAAGTGTTATTTCGGAGACCAGAGGAGGAAAGGCTCCAGGAAGTGTTATTCCGGAGACCAGAGGAGGAAAGTCTCCAGGCAGTGTTATTTGGGAGATCATAGGAGTAAAGTGTGCTTTGGGATGAGTCAAAGGAGGGATAGAGGAGGCAAGAGTTTAGAAAATGTTATTTGGGAGCTCATACTAGTAAAAGGATGTTTAGGATGAGTCAAATGGTTCTGAATTATCCAGTAGTAACTAAATCTGCCTGCCATAGTTAGGGCCGGATTTAGTTCTTGGCGGATGGAATGCTCCGTCACAAATGTCACAGATATCCCGTCTGCCGGATTACGAACTCCATAGAATATAATGGGATTGTGATACTGTGGACGGGATATCTGTCACATTTGGGATGGATTATTCCCATCTGTGAACAACTAAATCAAGCTCTTCGTGTGTTTACAGCTCTGTCACTGTCCCTGTAAAGCTTGTGAGATTTTCATAGAAATAATTGTGAATTAATGAATCTAAGGACTTTGCTTTACAAATGCACATTACATACCATAACAACATAAACTATTACATTGCCCCAGGAGTGGGGTAGGTCTTAGCCACCCCGCTTTGGGTGTGTAGAGCCGAAAGTGACGGGTAGGAGTCTGCTGTCGAGCAACAAGATTCTTGGCTGTAAAAATAGATTCACCAGAGAGACAAACCTTCCTCTTTGTTTGCTTTTCTCCAGGAATACTCTGTCAACGGACAGTTTGTTTTAAAATACCCTCTCCGTGATTATACTGAATGATTCAATCAGTTTTATTGTCTAATTGATGTTTAAAGAGTAGCCAAATCTGGTCTAAGTTCAGTGTTTGTGTAACAAAGCACATGTGGGGTGGGGCTTGTGTAGTGAGGGTTTCTGTAATTAATGTCTCTTTTGTTTTTATCTTACAAAGTTCTATTCCTTTCCATTTCTTACCATCTCTTTTTCTCTTTTTCCCTATCACACTTTCTCATAATCTCATACTCTTCTGTTCCCTTTTTATTCTCCCTTTTGCTGTCTTTTGTTTATGCTTGTGTCTTCGTGTGTCTCCTCCTCTGTTGTTTACCCTTTCCTTGTGAAATGTTTTGTGGTACTCCTCCAAGTTCACTTCAAACATGCTTCACTAATGGGTCTATATTGGTAGCTGATGCTGGCAAAACTTAACAGGGATTTTGATGCTCTCTCCCTTGTCTATCTTCTTCGTTTCACACTCTAGCTCTTTCATTTTTCTCCTTTTTAAGCCTGGCCTGTAAGACAGCTTTGACTGTCTCCCCAGACTATAGTTTTTTTGGGAAAAACCTTCAGCGAGCTCCATCCATTTTTAGGTCGAGTCTGATAGACAGTTCATGCACTGTAAGGAATATTGCGGCTTACCAAAAACACAGAAGGGCTTGGAGATTCCTATTGCAATTGGTTGGCTTTCTTTGTCACTCTCATTTGTCTGCTTCTTATTTGTGTCCCAGCTAGGCAAACTCATTTTGTCCCTCCCATCGACAATTGCCTATATATTATCTCTTTGGCTGGCACTAGTGCAACCACCACTTGTTTTTTGCAAGCACTACTTTTTTCTTTTGTGTGAAGCACTCTATTAGAGTGCATGTTTTTAGCTGTCTCCCTTGTGTGCATCTCTGCCCTCACTCCGTGTTGCCCTCTGTTGCCTAAATGCTTCATCCCACTGCCCTCCTTCTTGTGCTCTCCTGTGTGCTTCTTCCAATTCCTTCCCACACCAGTGCACTCCTTTTACTTTCCCCAAACTCCTGTGCTAGTTTCGCTTCCCCCCTCAATCAATCAATCAATGAGTCAGTAGATCTGTAGACTGCTTTTTGTAACATGTGAGGGTATCCAGGCGCTGGCAGGGTCTAGCTGAATAGCCGAATAGCCAGGCCTTCAGGCACTTTCGGAACTCTGGAAGGGAAATAACAGAGGATGAGACACAAGAAGACACAAGCAAAAATAAAAGACAAAGACGGCAAAAGAGGAGAATCAAAGTGAACAGAAGATTATGAAAAAGCGAGATAGGGAAAAAGTGAGAAAGATTTGTGAAGAAATGGAAATGAAGATAAGTATGTAAGACACAAACAAAAGAGACAGGAATTACAGAAACTCCCACTACACAAGCCCACCCCACCCGTGCCTTGGTACACAAACAGTGAGACTAGACCAGATTGGCGTCTCTTCAAACATCAATTAGACAATAAAAAACACATGTTGAATCATTCAGTATAATCACAGAGCAGGATATTTCAATAACAACTCTCCATTGACAGACCATTTCTGGAGAGCAGCAAACAAAGAAGGAGGTTTGTCTCTCCGGCCAATCTATTTTTACCACTGGGATTCTTGCCGCTCTACAGCAGACTCCTTCCCGTCACTACTGGGTCTACAGGCCCACAGCGGGGTGACTGAGCCATCTCCTACTCTTCACATGTGTTATTTCTTATTCTAATCATGGGTTTGACATATCAATTACCACGTTTGTAGAGCGGCACCCGCAGCGCTTTACCTCGCTGCTGTACACAACTATGGAATAGTCTATGTTGTTCTGTTATGTGTATTTGTAAAGCGAAGTCCTTAGATTTGTGAATTTACAATTATTTCTATAAAAATCTCACAAGCTTCACAGGGACACTGACAAACCTGTAAAACACTAAGGAGTCTGGCGGATGGGGTTACTCTGTCACAAATGTGGCGGCTATTCCATAGGCCGTATTACGATCTCTTTAAATCCTATGGGAATAGTAATACAGAGAACTGGATATCGGTCATGCTTGTGGCAGAGTAACTCGTCCGCCAAAATCTAATGAGGCCCTACTTACGGTAGGTAAATTCAGTTACTGCCGGATGATTCAGAATCCTTTGTATGCTCATCTGGGTTATGTAGAGCAGGGTTTTGGCTAGGTGCATACGCTCAGTGGTGGCTTCTCCGTATGGGCGGAGGAGCGTCGCCCCCCTGCCAGCAGCGGCAGCTGCAAAAACTTTTAAAGAAAATGGTAATGTTTAATATTGTTTTCTTTAAAAGGGGCGGTGCCACAGGGGTGACGTGCACTGAGAAGCAGTGCTCTGCACTCCCCCTCAGAGCGCATGTGTGTTTGGCCGGCCGTCTCGGGCCGGCCAAACACACATGCACTGTAGGCTACCTCCAGCCCAGTCTGCCTGGGAGCACCCTGGCTGGGCACTCCCCGCCAATCCTGACGCTGCTTTGGGCAGCGTCAGGATTGGCTGCAGGGCAGGCTGGGAGTCAGTGCCTGCAGCAGCGACGTGGGATAGAGAAGCGCGACGTGGGACTGCACCGAAGAGGTAAGTGTTTTTTTTGTTTTTTAAAAACGTAACTTAATTTAAATTTTTTTTTTCTGATGCTCCACCGCACCCCCCAAGCGCCTTCTCCCCGCCCAGCCCCTTTCATGGCCTACGAGCTGCTACTGCATATGCTACCTGCTCTTAAGAGTAAAATGTTCATTCAGCTCGTTATTTTTGACCCTCCACCTTTTGCTTGTGTGTCCTCTCCCATGTTGATTTGCCATTCCCCCCACCCTCCTCTGTGTTGCTTTACCATTCACTTCCTCCCCCTCCCAGGTGTTACTTCCTAATCCCCCCCATTTTCACACATGTTGCTTTCACTTTTGCACATTTTCTTTTCTTTTTAATTAACAATTCAACTCAGGTTGATAATTAAAAAAGTAAAAAAAACACTTGTGTAATTTGGTAGGCGTGCAAACGTGTGGTAAGTGTGCTTACAAAATGATGCTGGTGGCCACATCTAAAGCACTTTTTATATCTTTAGCCACACTGCACAGCACGACAGATGCTGTGTTGCGTTTCTTAAAACCCACTCGCTAATCCAGTAGGTCACAATGGTGAGAACTATTGGCTTTCCCAATGCTTGTTCTGCTAGAATATGATTCACATTTTTCTCCCGCCCAACTCGGCATACATCATGGGAAAATGGGTCAGCCCATTCCCCATTGGCTTCTTTCACTTTATTTCATTTGTTAATTGTTATATCATCCTTTTATTTTTGCTTCATTCCTTTAGAAGGTTTGTGATATAGTGTTAAAGTGCCAAGTTTGTAGCTGTTTGCAATCTGAGTGCCTGGTTAGGTAGTGATTTATTATTGTCTCATATAATAATAATCATAGTAATAATAATAAAATTAATCATCATCATCATCACCATCTTCCTCATCATCATCAATAATGATATCTATCACCAGTAAAATATATACATCAGTGCATACTTTTTAATTTTCATATTTTTATTGGAAACAAGAGGCAGCCATGTTTAGGTGACAGCATATTTCCTTTTTATATTTGCGGCACTGATTACAATATAAATAAAAATGTAATAACCATTGCTTCAGCTTGCCAAGGTCAGACCTAGTTTCTTTGCCAATACTTGTTCTTAGTATCATTCCACACTCTCATCACTCACTCATTTCCGGTCTCGCTCTCTGTCGATCTATAACACTGTGGTCCATATTTAAGAAAAAGTGGCGCATCAGGTAAGATGCACTAGTTTTTTTGCACCCCCCTACTGGCACATAACAACACCATGGTTGCGCCGTATTTATAATATGGCAGTCGTTAGCACAATAGTGTGAACATTTTTGATGCTATTTTGGCACTTGGCTACACTAGCATCAAAGATGTTGACACTAGTGCAGAAAAGTGCAAGGAGGCCCAACGGTTACTATCGGACCGTCATTTTGATCCCTGCTCCGATCAGTCATTAAAAATGATGCCAAAAAATGGCGCAGTGAAATGTTTTAAATTTCGCTGTGATATTTTTGCAAGCTTCCTAGCGCCAAAACGCCCCCTTGCATACATTATGACTGGTGCAGGCATAATGTGGCGAAAGGGGTTCCAAAGTGGCGCAATGCATAGAGCCACTTTGTACATATAGCGCCTTAGCATAAAAAAACAATGACACTATAGCAGCGCTAAGGTGCACTAGGGGCTTGTAAATATGCTCTCAACTTTCATCTCTTTTTATGTCTTTCGTTACTTCTCCATCTTTCTCTTGTGCTCTATTGCTGTCATGCAACTGGTTCTTGGTTTCCAACTCTGCTCTCTTTTTGTAGTTTCCTCCATTTCTCTCTTTCTCTTATTCACTCGTTTTTGATCTCCATTTCTCAACCTAACTCTGTCACTTCACTCCTTTTCTCTTGACAGCACAGTCTCTTACGCTCACTCCTTCCTCTTCCCCTTTATTCCAGGTTGCTCGGTCTCTCGACCTCTTCCCATCAGTCTCGCTCTCTCTTGTATTACTTCTGGTTCTTCCTATGTTTGTACGAATTTCCCTCTTCCTTTCCCACACCGTCTCCACCTTCTGTCCTTTACTGTCTCTCTCTCTTTACCCTCACAAGGTCTCTTTACTCCTGTCTCTTTATTTCCCTTTTCATCCCCTCTTATCTTACATTTTCATGTTTATAATTTGTATTTTTTCACGGCTACTGCAGTTTCTCGATTCTTGGTAAGTTCCTTTGTGTGTTAAGTTTGTGAGCTCTCAGAAACTGACCCCCAGCATTCTTTTCTAATGTCTTACCCCTTCCTCCCCTGTCTCTCCTCCTGCATTCCTTCCCATCTCTCTTCTTCCTCTCTCCCTCCCTGTCTGCTCTTCAGAGAGACAAGAGTTGACATATTTCCGAGGACCTCTCACCCCGTGGGCTCTAGTTGGATCCCAGCCCTGTGGGGAGTGACTGACAGCTTCTGCCTTCAAAGGACTCCTGGGTGGGAAATGTGGAACCCGTTAAGTGTCTGCTTCCCAGCATCCTGCTGTCCACATCAGAGGAGAGCGGAGGTCCTGCGGGCTCTGCTCTAGGAGAGTGACGCGAGGACTTTTTAGGCCTGGCTTATAAGCAGCTTTAGTAGATGCGTGACGCAAAGCTCTGAGTCAGATTCATGGAGCCACGCAAAGCCACACTGTGTGGCTATGAATCTCGAATAAGGCACCGCAGTGCAAATCGTTGTGTCGCTTTACTCTGCGCAAGGGAGGCGCTCCATGGGTTTTGCTGCGGATGTTCCCGCACAGCTCCCAAGGGTTTTGACAGATTTCCATATTTACAAGGACTTGTAAACCTGGGAATGCGTCAAAAATTATATTCCTCCCTAGCAGGCGTACCAGGGAGAAATATCTTTGTTTCTCCTCATATTTTCCTCTTTCTATTGGTGCTGCAGAATGCAGCACCAATCGAAAGAGGAAACACCCCTATGGATGGTGCCAGTGCAAGAAGGTGCCACCTCCTGCACTTAAACAATTTAGTTGACAACACAGGCACCCTTGCACCATGGCGCATGGATGTCTGAGTTGGTGCTAGGCTGCCGAAACGGCGCCCGCGCAGGGGGAAGGGTCAGGAGTGCACCGTATTGGATAGATAGGGCAGTGCAGGGAGGTGACCTACTGTGCTGCCCCACGCCAAATCCCCGTAAACGAGGGCCTAGGTGTGGAATCAGCCTCCTGTGGCTTTAAGTGAGCTGGGTTCACCTGAGTCTCAGTTCTGGCAGCAAGTAGAAGGGACATTCAAACTATTGGCCCCTAAATGATGTCCCTAACCTTGGAGGCAAATAAAACAGTGATCAGGTGAACATTGACTGTAAAGAAAAACGTGAAGGTAATTCCTGTACTTCCTATTTGCATTTGCAATGCTTTACTGAATCTTGCATTCCCTAAGAGTGCTTCTTGTTTCAACCATGTTGTGTGTTTGTAGTTTTTTTTTGTGAATCATCTTTATCATTTAAAGCTCCTAAAGTGTACTGTGTCGTCTCTAGGCGTCGGTATGAGTTCAGGTTGTGGGTGGGTGTTTATAACTTGCAACCATTGGGAGCTCTGGAGCTGAGGCTGAAGGCAGTGCTAGTTTCTCACAGTGCCTGTCAGTGCGTCGAAAAGGGGGCTCAGAGTACACGTTCATCCAATCCTTGCAATTACAATTGTGATTCTATGCGGAAGTGAATGAATGAGTACACAGTTGTTAAACTTTTGACAGTGTGAACGTAAAATAAAATGCAGTGCTTACAGATGTGTGGGTGCAGAGCAGTGCTTAATTTGTGCTTGCTGTTTCCGGGTCTGAGCACCAGCACTTATTTTTTATGGCAAGCTCTTATTCTTCTGCCCGCAAGCATTTTCTGCGAGCAAAAGACAGTTATGGAAAGACAGAGGAAGAGAAAAACGAAAAAGTGCCACAATGGGAGAAAGCAGAAAGCTGCAAGACTGAGCTGAAGGGGCAGGGAGTGGCTTTAAATGGATTAAAGAGGCTCGAGATGGCTTCAGGATTAGGCTGCCTCAGTATTGTGTGTTCCCACATTTAATTACAGCATCCAGGTGCTTAAGAGGAGAGCTTTGAGCACCGGCACGTTTCTATTTACAAATTAAGCACTGGTGCATAGTGTGTGTTTGGGTGGAGAAGTGAAGGCGAGGCAAGGAAGTACATGCAGAAGAGAGGGGAAAAAGGGTGCTGAAGAGGAAGATGAGACGTGAGATGCACAAATAGAGGATTTCAGATAGATGTGGAGAGAAATGGGACACGGGTGCTTAACAGAGAGACTACAGAGGAAAACTGGAGAAACAGGAGTGCTTGGGACACTCCAAACTACACCTCCTCTTCCGCAGATTTTTCAATGTTTAATTCACTCATATTTTCAAAACTGGGGGCCTGATTCACAAAGATAAACTTAGACTGATTCAAAAAGGTAAACTTAGATTAAAAGTTTAAGTTTGGACCAAAAGTCTAAGTTTAGACCCAAAGTCTAACTTTACTACGGGTAAAGTTAGACGTTTAGTCTAAGTTTAAACTTTTGGTCTAAACTTAGACCAAAAGTCTTAACTTAGACCAAACGTCTAATTTTACCATGAGTAAAGTTAGACTTTAGGTCTAAACTTAGACTTTTGCTCTAAACTTTGTGAATCAGGCCCCAAAACGTTATGCTTTTCTAATTATTCACAACACAATCATTGTTGTTACTCATTTATCAGGGACTAGTAACAACCATTGGAAAAGCCAATAGGCTTGGCTTGTTTTATGTAAGCTCCTGTTACTGTGTGATATGTCTTTTATGAAAACTCTCAGAAAGGCCTCAAAATGATGCTCTGGAGGTACTGTGAGAAACACAGGATTTTACTTTACATGTTTTAAACCACACCCTTAATCATACAGGCCATGACCCTTCAAAAGGATTTCTGGTTATGCATGGTAGGCCATGTCTCTTTTAGAGACCCCCACATTCTCCATCCGACTTATACACCCTGAGACTCAGTTATTCCAAAAGTTGTTGACAAAACATATATAGATAGATAAAGGGGGGCTTAGCCCTCTTCATCCATTGGTACCTCCAAGTGACATACACTTGTTACTTTCTCCCAGCATGGCATGCAGGAATAGGCTCCCTTGGCTGCCTTGCACTCAAGGACATCTTTAGGATTTTAAGGGCCTTGGGGCCAAACGTATGTTCAGAACAGCTTTAAATTTAGGATCCAAATTCAATGCTTTCATGTCCTCTTAAGCCAGGCCACTAAGACTGCACAGGCACACTTCTTCAAATTCATAATGCATTTATATCTAATATTCAGAGAGAGTGACATGTGTTTTCAATATTGTAACAGGAGCAGCAGCTCACTAATATCACTGCAAATAATCTCTGTGACACCCTCCTATTTCTCACATGTGAACTGTTTTTAATGGATGTGGCATGAAACAAACACATTTTTCTGCAAGTTGTCTGTAATAGATTCTCACACATCATCCATGTTAAAAATAAATTAAAGGAAACAATATTTAAGCAATCGGTTTCAGACTTATTCAAAGTCATCAGGGCAAGACTCTCTGCAGAACAGAGCTGGCTTTCTCAGGGGCCCCCTGAAATGCTGGGGGCCCTGGGCCAGAGCCCACTTCGCCCATGCCTCAAAACCTCTCTGCTTGCACTGCGAGAGATTATATTTTTCCTGATCCCATGCACACTGCCACCCAAAAAGGAATGCTGGGGCAGACATGGCTTGTCTGCTGAGCCTCTCCTGCATATCAATATTTTAATTTTGTTTAGCTAATTGCAAATGTTTGCAAAAGGTTTTGAAAACTGACTGCTTGCCAAGCCCATACCTAGTGGCTTTGCCAGTGCTTGTCTGTGGATGCAGTCAGCAAGAGACGAAGGACTAGATGAGAGATTTATGCAGACATCAGGGGCATTAATTCACAGTGGTCGAAGTGAGTGGAAACGAATGGGAACTTGAGGCCTAAAGTATCAAACCAAGCTCACAAACCAGAGAGCGCAGTTGCACTCATTTGTTAGTTGGGCTTCATTTTGCCATGCGATGGATGCACTAGTCAGTGGCATTGCAAAATATACATTCCAATGAGGGTTCAAAGCCTCCTGCATCATTAGTCTCCAGGAAGCAGGTGGCATTTTGTAACCCCCTTGCGAATGCAGGGATGGAGGCCTGTGTCCCTCTGTCTGCATCCCTTGGGGGAAAGCAGGGATGAAAAAGAAGCTGAAAGAGGGTGATAAAGGGGCAGTGAGTGTCTGGTAGGGGATAAAAGGGGCATTGGGTTGGATCAAGACTAGACACCCTTGGTACTTGGCACCCCTGACGTTAAATAGCGGCGGCTGTGGGCTATTGGGAAAACCTTGGGCCCCACCACTTACGGGCTAATTTAGATTTCAGCTGATGGTTTACTTTGTCACAACGGTGACGGATATCCAGTCCGCTGCAATGTAAATCCCATTATTTCCTATCTGATTTATATTTCATTGGACGGGATATCTGTCACCGCTGTGACAGGATATCCATCATTGTTGTGACGGAGTAACCCGTCCGCCAAAATCTAAATGAGGCCGTTAATCTTTTACAAATTAAGCACTGGCGAGATAGGAGCTAAACGTCACAGTGACTTAAAAAAACACATTAGGGTTCCTCCCACTTCCCATGTTGCTTTTAATAAGAGTTTAGAGCCGACCAAATCCTTGCCCCAAGCTTCCGACAGCTTGTGTCAATCCTAAGTAATTTAGAAATTTCTAGAAGGGTCTCTGGTTCTGATCCCTGGCTTCCTCCAGCAAGGCTCCATCACTAGTTGTCCCTCCGAGGTGCTGAACAGTGAAAGCCGCTGAGTAAATTTTCCATGATATATCTAATTGAGGGGCTGCTGGGAGAAATGTAGGCGCTTCCAGGGACCGGCGCCTCGCGCCCAGCAGTGATTAGAATCCAATAACTGCAAAACGTTATCAACTTCCTCCCAGGGCTCTGGAATGGAAAAGCTCAAGTGCTGCTAATGGCATTTTAATATTTAACTTGGCATTGCGGAGGATCATCTTCGAGCAAAGCGCGGCCACGATCAATGCAGAGCTGTCCCGCCTAATATCCAGCAAATTCTTCATTATTCCCCCCTCCTCTCTTCTGCCTCTTCTCAATGCCATCTCAGTTTTCACCCTGTCTCTTTACTGTGTCACATTACTTCGGCAGAGTACCAAGTAGCATATTTCACTATCTGGACAAAGATGGGCAGCTGATGGATAGGTGGCCAAATTTTCTATAAAAGCTAATATTTGATTCTTTCAAAATGGGATATTAGGCTACTAACTAAAACAATGCTTCTTTTTTCCTCTCCTACCTTTACGCACAACAACAACTAAAATATGAAATACATAAAGTTGTATCTCAAGTTAAGACAGGGCAGACCCAGGAGGGGGCAGCAGATCAGGGTAAAAAACAAGACTCAACAAGGGTGGGAGTAGTAGCCCAAAGATGCATAAATGGTACCCAAAGGGATTTAATCAGGGAAGGAGAGGGGCTGGGATTCTGGTAATGATGATAATGGTACGTGAGGGGGTGTTGGAAGGACTGCACCATGAAAAGGACATGTGGGCGCTCCTACCGAGTTTTTATGGGCGGGAATGTTGTTCTGCAGCCGCAGAGCTATGAAGCGGGAATCACTGCATTTTCTTTTGAAGCTCATCTGCTGTACCTGATCTCTGTGTATGGCAGACAATTGTGCCATGTCTACCTCTAATCGAAGTACCTCTGCGTATAACAGAAGCTTGTACTGTTTCTACCTGTGCTTTATCGGTTCTCTGCATATGATAGAAGCTTGCACTGTTTCTACCTGTTCTTTACCAGTTCTCCACATTTGACAGAAGCTTGTACTGTTTATGCCTGTTCTCTACCCGTTCTCTGCTTATGACAGAATATTTTACTGTTTCTACCTGTGCTTTACCGGTTCTTTGCATATGGTAGAAGCTTGCACTGTTTCTACCTGTGTTCTCTGGTTCTCTGCATATGACAGAAGCTTGCACTGTTTCTACCTGTTCTCTATTGGTTCTCTGCCTATGAGAGAATATTTTACTGTTTCTACCTGTGCTTTACCGGTTCTCTGCATATGATGGAAGCTTGCACTGTTTCTACCTGTTCTCTACCGGTTCTCTGCCTATGACAGAAGCTTGTACTGTTTATGCTTGTGCTCTACCAGTTCTCTGCGTATGACAGAATATTTTACTGTTTCTACTTGTGCTTTACTGGTTCTCTGCATTTGATAGAAGCTTGCACTGTTTCTACCTGTGCTGTTCTGGTTCTCTACATGTGATAGAAGCTTGCACTGTTTCTACCTGTGCTTTACCGGTTCTCTGCATATGATGCAAGCTTGCACTGTTTCTACCTGTGCTCTTCTGGTTCTCTGCATATGACAGAAGCATGTGCTGCTTATTCCTATGCTTTACCTGTTCTCTACCTATGACAGAAGCTTATACTGTTTCTACCTATGGTCTACAGGTTCTCCGCCTATGACAGAAACAAGTACTATTTCTACCTGTCCTCTACTGCTTCTCTGTGTATGGCAGAAGCTTGCACACTTTCTGCCCATACTCTTCCAATTCTATGGGTACGGTAGAAAGCTTGCATGGTTTATAGCTCTCCTTCCCCGATCTCTCCATCTGCTAGAAGCTTGCATTTATCCTACTTGTCTTCTACCTGATCCCTTTGTATGGTAGAACCTTGCACTTTTCTACCTGTGCACTGTGCATGACTGAAGCTTGCACTATTTCTACCTCTGCTCTACCACTTCTCTACTATTCAGGGGTGTCCACCATATGTGGGACTCATCACTGTGGCTGGTGTCCCTGCGACCTGCACCTAAGCCAAACAAAGCTGCACAAACATCTGGTAGTGCTTATTGATGAGTCTTTATCTATGAAGGAGGAAGCAATTGCCAAGTGCATCAAATGCTATGGCTTGCTCAAACTCCTTAAGATACTTTTCTACTGGACCCAGAAGACTGGCATAGAAACATTGTCCAAGCTCTTGTGGTCATTAGATTGGACTATGGAAATGCCCTATAAATGGGGATGGCTGATTATCACTTCATCCACTTGCAGGTGATACAAAACAAGCCTCTGTGATATCCCCCTGGGGATGAGTGTTTGTGCTTTACACATATTGTTATGTAAATTAAATAGCTGATGTAAGCTTCCACTGTTTCTACTTGTCCTCCAGCTGATCTCTTTGTATGACAGAATCTTCCACTTTTTCTGCCTATGTTCTACCTGTGCTCTGTGTGTGACAGAAGCTTGTACTGTATCCTGCCTGTGTTCTACCTGTGCTCTGTGTGTGACAGAAGCTTGTACTGTGTCCTGCCTGTGCTCTACCAGTTCTCTGCGTATGACAGAACCTTGCACTGTTTCTACCTGTGCACTACCTGTTCTCTGGGTATGGCAGAAGCTTGTACTGTTTCTACCTGTGCTCTACCAGTTCTCTGCGTATGGCAGAAGCTTGTGCTGTTTATACCTGTGCTCTACCAGTTCTCTGCGTATGGCAGAAGCTTGTGCTGTTTCTACCTGTGCGATACCAGTTGTGTGGTGCTCTACCAGTTCTCTACGTATGGCAGAAGCTTGCACTGTTTCTACCTGTGCTCTACCAGTTCTCTGCGTATGACAGAAGCTTGTGCTGTTTCTACCTGTGCGATACCGGTTGTGTGGATATGAGAGAAGTTTGCACTGTTTCTACCTGTGCGCTACCTGTTCTCTGCGTATGACAGAAGCTTGTACTGTTTCTACCGGTGCTCTACAGTTTCTCTACATATAATAGAAGGTTGCCTGTTTCTATCTGTACTCTTCGTGTTCTAGGTGTATGGCACAAGCTTACATTTTGCACCATGAGGTGGATATGTTGTCCTGCGATGAAAGGCTTCACTGCAGATGTGTATGCTGTACTTGTTTGTGTCTTTGAGTGCAGCCTTAACTATTGCCACCACTTCTGTACAGTGGTGTGTCCGAGCAGAGAATGCAACGCTTAGCCCATGTCAAATTAGCTCTGTGAATGTTAGAGAGGCTTATAATGCACGTGCTTCTGTGTGTGTGTATAAGGGTAGCTTGCAGTGCAGCTTCCTCTGTGTGTTTATAAGGGAAGCTTTCAGTGCAGCTTCCTCTGTGTGTGTGTGTGTGTAAGGGAAGCTTACAGTGCAGCTTCATCTGTGTGTGTATAAGGGAAGCTTTCAGTGCAGCTTTCTCTGTGTGTGTGTATAAGGGAATCTTACAGTGCAGCTTCTTCTGTGTGTGTAAGGGAAGCTTGCAGTGCAGCTTCCTCTGTGTGTGTGTGTGTGTAAGGGAAGCTTACAGTGCAGCTTCATTTGTGTGTGTGTAAGGGAAGCTTGCAGTGCAGCTTCCTCTGTGTGTGTAAGGGAAGCTTACAGTGCAGCTTCATCTGTGTGTGTGTAAGGGAAGCTTGCAGTGCAGCTTCCTCTGTGTGTGTAAGGGAAGCTTACAGTGCAGCGTCCTCTGAGTGTGTAAGGGAAGCTTGCAGTGCCGCTTCCTCTGTGTGTGTATAAGGGAATCTTACAGTGCAGCTTCCTCTGAGTGTTTATAAGGGAAGCTTACAGTGCAGCTTCCTCTGTGTGTGTGTGTGTGTGGGAAGCTTACAGTGCAGCTTCCTCTGTGTGTGTGTGTGTGTGTGTGTGTGTGTGTGTGTTAAGGAATCTCACAGTGCAGCTTCCTCTGTGTGCGTGTGTAAGGGAAGCTTACAGTGCAGCTTCCTCTGTGTGTGTGTAAGGGAAGCTTGCGGTGCAGCTTCCTCTGTGTGTGTGTGTAAGGGAAGCTTATAATGCATCTTCCCTTGCTGTTCTTCTGTGTGTATGGAAACCGTACAGTGGGCAGTGCTGCTCTTTCATATGTACCTGTCTCCGTGATAAGGGAAGGACATGGTGCACATGTCTCTTCTGCACTTCTCTCTGTATTGAAGTCAGATTCACACAGCAGAAGAAGGTAGCTGTATGCTTGTCTCTGTGTGTAGGATCCTTTCCTGACTGCCCCTGCAGAGCCTGTTTTGCTTTGGTAAAGGAGCTTTCAGTGTAGATGCATTCACTTCTAAGCCCTAAGGAGCTCATATGCTGGTCATAGAGAGAGCACCCCAACAAAATGTCCTTGCGAGTGTTCCAGCACACAAACATAGCACCCCCAACATTCACCAATTAAATGCACACTCTTTGGGTGCACAACCTTTGTCTTCCCTCTGACACTTTAGAGAGCCCTTCTTTGATCTGGCTTGCACCTCACTGTTGGAGAATATGCTGGACAGCACACTGTCTGAATCTCAATAGTTGAGATGTCATGGGCTGGTATCAGAAGCAGAGAAGGTCCCTGTGTAGTTGCTACATGAGCTCTGAACTCTAGACATCTGAAGTAATTGCACTTGTTGAGGGTATTTGGTCTCTGTGGTCACTGAACAAGATACCTGCCTCAAGTGATGGTCCTGACCTTCCCTAAAGACAACTACCTAGTACTGTGGACCTAATGTAACCAATGCTCACCATGGAAAGCTCAGCTATGAAAGTACTTTCCCCACCTGCATTACAAGAATTAAGAGGCAAGCAAAAGAGGAACGTACTAAGACAGCAAAAGGGAACACAAGGTACAAGTGGGCATCTTTTCAAGGAATTAATGTAGGGCAGCACCGCAAGTCTTCCTGCTGCACTGCCCGATACCAGTTCAAAAGGGCAGCAATGCACCATAAATACAAGATACGGTGCATTTATCTCCTCTCCCCCGCGATTGCTCACAATTTGCTGCCTAGCTCCAAAGCAGGCACTCTTGCACCATGGCGCCAGGGTGTCTGTGTTGTTGGCAGGATTGTATTTGTTCAGGAAGAGGCGCTAAAGGGCGCAAGACAAGTGGTATTGCACTGTGTGCAGCGCCACTTTCCTTAAATATGTCCCATATTGAAAAGATGGAGGTTTGCTGTCCTTGTAACCAATCACAGGGGGCCTTAAATTGCTACCTGCCTAACTAATGCTCATTAGGCAGACCACTTGTGAACGTACAAGTTGTGATGCAATCTATTAGTTCATAAGTCACATCGTAAATTGTGTTTCATTTTCACAAACTTCTGTTTCAAATTATAAAAGTTTTTTCAGGGTTCAGTGTTAATCTGCCAATACAAATGATTCAGCTAAGGGGAATGAGAATCTGGTATCCTGACTTCTGAAAGGCGAGTCGACCAAAACTAGTTCTGAGGCTTGAGACAGTGGATCCAATGTCGAGAAAAAGTGGATAAAAGTGGGACCCACACCTAGAGGCGGCTGGAACCCTTTTAAAGTGGTTGGGCGAGTGAAGTGCCCCACCACTGCCTAAGAAAAAAAAACACCCCCTCAAACAAAACCCCAAAGTAAACACCCCTTCCCCCAAAAGCCCAAAATAAAACAACCCCTCCCTCCAAAAGCCCAAATAAAAACAACTACAATATAAAACACAACTACTACACATACATACAGTACACATGTCAAATAAAATTAAACTGTACTTACCCATGGGCTGTGGGTCCTCCGCAGTATTCTTCTACTCCTCCTGTGCATTAAGAGCTCCCCTAACTAGTCCTGAACCTGCTCTCATGCTGGTAACCAGCATGACAGAAGTGCCTTCTATGGATGGAGCAGGCAGGCTGCACATTCTTCAGGCCCTGGAGGCCTGTTCTTGGTCTCCACCCAGCTGCCTTAAGACAGCTGAGTGGAGAACCTCAAAGTGTGCATGTCACTTTGGACGTACACAAAACAGAAGGCCAAAGTGACATGCGCGCTCAGTCAGCTCTGCTTCTGTCCACTGCTGCCAATCGGCAGCAGAGGACACACCCAGCATGTGTTTGGGCTCGAGGCTGGTGCTGCTGTGGTGCGCACTGCGCTGGTAAAAATACAATTACAATGAAATCTTTTAGTTGTCGTTTTATTTTGCCTGCATGGCTAGCAGCAGCTGGGGTGGGTGACACTTCCCCGCCCTCAAGAAGGAACCACCGCTTCCCACACCAAATATTTGTTCCAGTTCCAAGTTCTTATTGATCTAGGAAAGGCGTATGTTGCAGAGGACTCGAAGAGCTGATATGTATCCAGGGCTTGTGTCTGCATGGCAGCCAGTCTCCCACAGGTGAGAGATCACCATCTGAAGACTGAATTTTCTGCTGGAGAACCTGTCTGGTGCCTAGAGGTCTGCCTGCATGTTGAGAGAGGGAAGGAGTGTGCCTGGCCCTCCATGAGGAGAGACTATCCAGTATGCTGTACTGTAAGCTTCCCTTACACAAATACACACAGAGAGGCAGCATGCTCATGGTATATTGGGCACCCAGAGAAAGCAGACAGGAGCAAGAGTGGGTCCCTGAGTTGCACTGCATGGTTCCCACCTGAGAACTTCCCAAAGAACTACACCAAGTCAATGTTGGCCACTGTGGGCCATGTACCAGGACTACTTGTGCCAGAAGATCGAGAAGGCACAACGCAGCTGGGGAGGCTGGTCTGGGAGACCACAAATGCATCTCACCAGTGTGAGCATAATCGGCCTCAAGGTTGTTACTTCACATTACCGCTGTGAGCTCAATTGGTGTTGGAGGCCTTAACTGTAGATTGCAACTTTAAGCCTGATCAGCATGGGAGGATGCACTTGCCGGGAGAGCCATGCCATGGTCCCGGACCAGCAGTGCTGCCTTTAATCAACAATGCCGGAAATAGAGAGAGGGTGGTGCAAACCCAGAAGGCGCGGGTTGCATCGCCTCACCATCTAACCTGCAAGAGCTGGTGCACAGGTATCGCGAGGCTTCTCAACGGCGGGAGCAGAAGGTCAGATACTCTCCAAAGGACTGAGGCCTTCCTGCGCAAAGTAAATCAGAGGTAAGAACAAGTGATCCGCTTGTGCTCTAAGCCCCACGAGGGGTGGGGTGAGGGTATGACAGTGATAATCTGCACCTGTGCCTAATGCATGCCTTTGCCATCAGGTACATGGGCTCTAGCTCCTACGGTTCCATGGGTGGGGGAGGATTCTGGAGTGGGAGGGGCTAGCGCCTCTAGAATACATTTGTGATACAACTGTGGGGTTGGTTTAGAGTTTGGCAGGCGGAGGTAAGTCCTTCTCTATGGCAGAGTACTATATCATTATTATTATAATTATTAGCATTGTTATTATTATTATTATTATTGTTATTGTTATTATTATTATTATTACTAACAGTATTATTATTATTATTATTATTGTTATTATTAATAATATCATTCTTGTTATTATTATTGTTATTATTATTATTATTATTATTATTATTATTATTGTTGTTGTTATTGTTATTATTATTATTATTATTTTTCTTTTCTACTTGTATTATTGATTTTCTTTTTATCAATATAATAATACTAGTACAAATACTATTGCCAGCAATAATAGTAATGATAATAGTAATTATTGTAATATTTATTAGTAATAGTAATGTTTGTTGTTGTTATTATTAAGAGGTCCCTAGTAAGAGCATAAGGCTCTGCAGTTTGCTGCGCAATGCACTTGTGTCTAATCTCGGACAATGGTCCCTACGGCACTGCAGCGGCGTCAGGAAAGTGCTGATTGCAGTCTGTGACGGGCATGAGAAGGAGAGTGCCGCTGCATTGTTAGTACGAGTGAGCCCCCTGGACTTTGCCACTGCTTGTTATTTTGATTACGTTTCCCCGCAGGTAGATCTGCGCCCTGCAGTATGCTTCACTAAATCAAGGCAGAACTGTATTCATCCAGTGCGTTGAATCTCAGTAAGACTTAGGGCCTCATTAGGAGTTTGGCGGACAGAAAACTGAGTCCACAAAACTCCAGACAGGGTGGCTGCCACCTACACGGCGACCTCCCCGCCGGAGTCATTTAAATTTTCCCTCTAGGTCGGCGGGCTCACCTGCCCGCTGACTGAGTGGGAAACAGGCTACAGCGTTGTCTCCTGCTTGTAATCGAGCTGATGGCGATGCTATTGCCAGCAGGGCGCACCAGCACCTTCGCAATGTTCACTATCTGCACAGCAAACAGTGAACATTGCTACCGTGCTGGGGAGGGGTCCCCTGCACCTGTTCTCCGCCAGCCTTTGAATGGCAGTATTACCGCCATGGAAAGGCTGGAGGAGAACAAGGTCATAATATGCAGGGCAGCACTGCCCTGGTGGATTAGGATCTCTGCCACCACCAGACTGCCAGGATCCAAGATCCTGGCAGAGCTGGTTTTTATGTGGCGTTCGGACCGCCCAAGCGAGTGTGCCGTAAAGAGAGCATAAGAATATAGGATTAAAGTGGATGCAGTCACCCTGGTAACCCCTAATTTAAGCACAAATAGAAGTTTGTTCCAGAATCAGGATTCCAAATGGTAAAGGTTTGCCACACTCCCGTGTGCGATTTCCACCCGGAAAAACTTGGCAAGATTTGCATGGAGAAAAGAGAGCCGGAAAGATAAGGCGTGGTAATCGGAAGTGCAAATTGAGGCATTGCATGATACTGTGCATCCCAACCTCACCTGCTTCTTAGCCAATCTCATGTTAGTTTAAAACAAGGCTCACACATCCTTAAAATGTGCATTTCTTTCAATTCTTCTGCTAAAACGTCTGTCGTAAGATAGAGGAACTGTTTTACTTGGCAAAAACTTTCTGCCTACTTTATCTAATAACGTTTGAGGAACTTTCAAGAGCCGTTTCCAAATTCACCAACTTTTATCAGCTTTTATCAGTGTTAAGCAAGTAACCCGTGCTTCAACCATACATATATATATATATATGTATATGTATTTCTAGTAAACCCAGCTGGGGGACAAACGAGTCCTGTACATTGATGTGGATTTACTTTTTTTAAATAAACTATTACAGTTAGTTTTAAACATCTTTATTCATATTTTTTATATTCATAAAATATCTGACAAAATATCACTTATCATTTGTAAATGCACCACATTTTTGTAAATATATGTTCAACCTCAGACAGCAAACTATTAATTTATTTACTCAGGATGTCATGATTGTCAGTGAAGTGTCAGAACCGGATTAAAACCTGGGTCACAGAGTTCAAAGGTCTGTAGTTTACTCACTAACCATATATCTTCCTCCTAGAATTATAAGCAATGCAATAATATTTTTTTCTGCCTGTTTTAGCAATCAATCAGTTAATTAATGCCATCTGCATGTATTAAACAACCATTAAGTCAAAGAATAAAAGCAGTAATACAGAGAGTACAGCCATTTCAAGTGAAAGATATAAGTGACTCTTAAGACTAGGGCCTTTTAACCAATCCTGCAGCAGATGTTGTGGCACAGGTGTGCAGGGGTCAGTACAACCCAGCTTATGCTTTTATTGCCATCTGGTGTCCAGGGAACTAGTGCTGAGCCAAGGATGCTGAAAGTAGTAAGTATTGTAAAGAACAAAGAATGATCGGCCAAGTTGAAGATTGGGGAAAGAGTCAGATTTAGATATTGGCGGGTGGGTTACTCTGTCACAACAGTGATGGATATCCGTCCGCTGAAATCTAAATCCCATAGGATATCTGATAAAGGGTCTTATTTAGATATTGGCGGATGGTTTACTCAGTCACAACAGTGACAGACATCCGTCTGCTGAAATCTGCTGAAATTTAAATCCCATAGGATATCATCTAAGTCCCATAGGATATGATGGGATTTATATTTTGGCTGATGGGATATCCGTCACCGATGTGACAGAGTAACCCATCCGTTAACATCTAAATGAGGCCCAAACTTTGCTCCATGTGGTATGGCGTTCTCACAGATGTGAGGCTCCCAGAAACCAAATTGGAGAGGGATGAGTAGATTGCATGTGGAGTGATACTGATTTAGCTGATTGTGCACAAGATGTTCCAACATTTTTCTGTGGGGAATGAGGGCAAGACAGATTCAGCATGGATCATCAGTTGGCTGTTGTGATCACAGGCAAGCCAACATCAGTTTCACAGCATCTTGAGTTGAATCTGAGCATAATTGAGTGATGAACAAGAGAGGTCCTATAGGTCAATACTCTAGAAGAGAGAGGCTGATGTTTGATGGGTTGGTGAGCTGCAGTGGTCAGAGGATCAGGATGTTATTGCAGACTTGAGTTTAGAAGTGAGTTTTACATGCGATCAGGGAGGAAATAGGGGTGGGCGGTGAACTCCATCGCTGAGTTTGCAGACTTTCTCCCACTCCACGCTCCGATTAGAGCGCGGAGTTCCGAAAAACTCAGCGTAGCAGTGTTTTTTCCTTGCACGCGCTCGCCAATGTTAAGTTGGTGAGTGTGAGCGATGAAAATCTTACTACAGAACAACTCCCGGCGACATTTCTCGGGCTGGTCCTTTAGATTTGCAGTGGGGTCGCAATCCACCCAGACTAACATGAGTGGTATTAACAACTAGCTTAGGGCTAACAGTAGTCTTTTACCACATGATGCCCGTTTGGGACATTCACCCCCCGTACATGAGGAACCAGCGGTAGCTTCTCCGTTAGGGCAGAGGAGCATCGCCCCCGCCAGCAGCAGAAGCTGCAAAACCTTTCACAATGAAAGGATAATAAACAACGTTTATTATCCTTTCGTTGTGAAAGGGGCGGGGCTTTGGGGGTGACGAGCAGTGAGGGGAGTGCACTGCGCACTCCCCTCAGAGCGCATGTTTGTTTGTGTGGACGCCTCTGGCCGGCCAAACACACATGCGCAGTATGCTCTCTCCAGCCCGGCACTGCGTTGCCTGGAGAGAGCAGGCACAGGCTCCTACTCCTTGTGAGTGCAGCGAGCCGTGACTGTGAGGAACATGGGGACATAAAACAATGGGGGAAGAGGGTTTCCCAAAAATGTATCTATCAATTTACCTCCTTCCTGCTGTCCTTATATTGCGATAATGACAAATGTTCCTCTCACCCCCAGGGCATTAGCAAGTCAACCGTCCACTTAAGAAATAAAGTCCCTCACTGGTTACAGAGTAATGGCCTGATTACGACCTTGGCGGAGGAACTAATCAGTCACGAACGTGATGGATATCCCGCCCACCGTGTTACAAGTTCCATAGGATATAATGGAACTTTCGTTTGTGACGAAGTAATCCTCTCAGCCAAGGTCGTAATCAGGCCCTATGTTTATCTTTCCGGTTCCTAAAGCCGACCAAATTGTGTTGACACGAAGGGCTGGATGGGTTAGCCCACTGAAAAAGTCCTTTGAGGGGGACTGTGTCATTGTCAAAGTCAAGCATCCTAGGTGTGAGGGACATCTTATTTTTGTCTTTGTCAAAGTCTTCTCCCCACGGGCTTTTTTTATCGCCACCTGCACCAAGCCTCTCTTGCGCATGAAAATTCACCTGATGATTGTTTCATTCCCATCAACTGCTCTTTTAATGACCCTCTTTCAAAAAGATTTCAGTCGCTGAATGACCTGCAGGTGTTTTACTGACGCCCGGATTCTGAGGGCACTCCTCAATCAACTTGCTTGGACGTCTCAGTTGTTCACTCGCCTCACTCTTTTTGTCTTAATCGTGAGCCTTCAGTTGACCGCACCACTCCTGTTCTCCCTAACCCCTCCCTCCCAGTCAAGGCAGTCCAGTCAACGCAAGCTAGCCCCTCGCTTTTAGCCCTAACACCAACAAATACCAGCAGTAATGGAACTTGTCATCTTACCTCATGGAATATTTCTGTGCTTCAAAATAAGCTAGGAGTCCAGACTTCTGGTCCCACGCTTCCATTTACCAACACCATCCTTCCAACCTGTCCATGCACCAGACACTGCCTGCTCCAGTAAAAGAACTATTGAAGCATGACGCGTGAGGGGACCAGAATCATGAGTTGTCTGGAGATGTTCTGGCATCCTGAACAATAAATGAGGAGCCAGTGCAGTAACAATGTTGCAAGGGAATGCAGCTGGAGCAGCTCTGTAAGACACCTTCTGACACTAAAATGGTCAGCAGAGAGGCCAGGTATGGTAGCCTTCAGCCTGAAGGAAACCATACTTTTCCATTAAGTTGATCTTTCAGGAGTGTGTCCAAATACTAATCCAAAGTCTTTATTCGGCAAAATACTGTTGGGGCATAAAAGAACAGATGATACAAAGTACAGCAACATCAATAGATTAAAAACATGTTAAAAGGTTAAAAACTGTAAAACAGTCATGTAATTAATGAGCAATGCAGCCAGATTTAAAACATACATGGCAGGTAGTACAATTGAGTAGTCAAACTTTTATTGATTCAAATCTCCCCCCCCAATATATGAGGTGTTCCTAAAATATAAATACGCTCAGAAAACTTAGGGCAATGCTATAGTCCCTAATATTATGTGCCACAAAGGATGGTTTCAAAAATGTTTTCCTTAGGCGGACATAAAAGCGACAGAATAAATTAAAGCACAAAGTGCTTTGTTTGGAAATACCCTCACATGGGCACGGTGCCATGACCCTAAGCCACTGATTCACAGAAGGAAAGATGACAAAATGGAGTTCTGTGCCATCCGCAACCTTGTTCAGATAAAGCTGTGTTGGGCATTGGTCACCAAGGACAGGTGTGGTTGGAAGCCCTCCAGGAAGGCGTTCAACAAGTATGGGACAAAAATTGACTTTTTGGACTCAACATGGGCCATGTTTTCTAGTCTAATGTCTAAAAAGGAGGCCTTAGCCTCACTCTTATGAAAGATAAGCATTCCGGAGAGATTTTTGAGCACAGAGAAAGCAAACAGTGATTTGGAGATTTTGTTTATATAATTAGGGGTGGGCAGGGAACTCTGCTCGGCTCACTTAGTTTTTTGTGTTTTTCCCACTCCGTGCTCCCTTTAAAGCACGTAGTTCTGAAAAACTCTGTGTAGCAGAGCAGAGTTTTTTACTCGCTCGCATTCGCCAATGTTAGGTTTGTGAGCGAGGAAAACTCTAGACCGACCCCCGGTGAGATTTCATAACGCACTTGGTCGCGGATGGTAGCTACCGCTCGCATTGAGAAACCTTCCGTTTGTGTTGAGGAAGCTGCTGCCCCAGTAGAAAATCTACTTGAGCGGCAGAAAAGGAACAGCGCCCTCTTGCGCTATGTGTGGTGTTGTTTACGCTGATTTTACAGCATGGTCAAACACCCAGCACTACAAATCACAGCGAAAAGCGCAACCTAACACACTCCACTGCTTTGCGGAATTCCAGGTAGCACGTCAGAGTTTTTGGTCAGTTTGCGGAGTTCCATGCAGCGGAACATCACGAACTCTACTCAGGCCTAGATATAATAAAGCCATGTGATATTAAAAACATGGTCTAATGCAAGACAGTCTAAGATGATAGATTCTGTGAAAGCTGTTTCAGTTTTGGACCAAATTGAATATCAAAGTAGAATAGGCTTAAGTGAGAGCAGGTTCTCCAGGTGAGGTAACCCTGCTTCCTCCTGAACAATAGAAGATGATGTTGAAGCAGGGATATTCAAGAGACACCTGAGAAAGGCATTCTCCTCAACATGGAGAGGATCACAAGATGTATAACCCCACAGGTCCCCCCATACATTGCAGCTGACAAAGCTCTAGCGTTATAGACATTAACCATTTCCTTGATATCCTCCTACCAAGACTCCCTTGCACACTCATTTTACATGGAGCATTTTGTATATGTTGGGACCATAAACCATTATTAGAGAACAGAAAGTAACAGAATGAATTGACCTTCTCAATAGGAGTTCCCTTTTAAAAAAATGTCCTGCACTTCTGGATATTTTTTCCGCAGGACATTGTAAATGTTTTGGTTATATCAATTTAATGTTCTAGCTCCATAAAGTCAGAAAAGGTCTCTGCAGACCGACAGGGGTCCTGGACTTTAGGACTTCTTTGTCGGCATACAAAAGCACTGGAACCAAACGACCGGCAACTACGGGTGCATCGGCATGCAGAGTCCGCAGGGCACCATCTACACCATTTATAAAGAGGGAGAAGAAGGATGGGGCCAAAACACAGCCCTTTCTAACCCCCGCTTGATTATAAGCGGTGGAGAGCATTCCCCATAAGAGCCATAATGAATCTTGGCAGACAAGTTCTCATACAGATGGGACAACAAAAAAATTATGTTTTTGGGGGCCCCTAGTGATAGCAATGTGGGCCACAGGTTCGAATGAGCCACCAGATGAAAGGCGCTACTCAGATCAGTGAAGCACAAGTGGAGAAAAACCGACTTAGCCAGAGTATATTTACCAACGAGTAGGTCTAATTTTACACACTGTTCCACTATCTCCAGCCCCTCCTGAACCAATTTTGGGCCTTAGAAAGATGAGAATTATCGGTGGCCCACTTCTCCAATCCCCGCAGATGAACCCTAGCCAACCGCTTCGTGAAGGAGTCCAGAAGGGAGATGGGACGGTAGCCCTTCGGCTCAGATCTATGCCCCTTCTAAAAAATGGACACAATGATGGAATCAAGCCAGCTGGAAGCTATCAAGCCCTCAGCTGCAGCATTAAACACATGGGGCCCCATAACTCGCCTATAGTTCTAAAACATCAACCAGCACCCAGTCGAGCCAAGCAGCTTTACCCCCGCACTACTTTCTAGAGTTAAGAGGATCTCTTCCAGAGTAAATCTGAGAGGCCTATTGCTGGTTAAATTGGCACTCTCATGTTCATCCACGGGAGCCAAATGCCCATGCTCAAAATCGTTGTGAATGGTTGGATCGAAGATCTTTGTAAAGTGATCAACGCATGCTGGAAGAGAGATAAACAAAGTTAATTCAGGGACTGAGCTGTTTTTAAAAAAATGGGCATTAACCATGCTCCAAAACAAAATGGCATCATCGGTCTCTGCTGCCTGGGCTAAACTTAGCCAATCCTCTTCCGTAAGCACCTTTTTCCTAGAAGCTAACACCACATTATATTGCTTCCTTTAATGCTTTATCACAGAATAGTCCCTCGGAGAGCTATGCAAAGCAACCTCTCAACATCTGGGATGCCTGTGTACACGAGTGATCAAACCAACCATGTCTCTTAGAGGTCCTAGGTCTAGTGGGCTGTGTCAATACACAACTAAGTGACCTAGGAATAGTTACATAAGCATGATTCACCCCATCATGGAACACGTAAATGCCCAAACAATAACTAAACTCAGTAGCAAGGGGTCAACCCTTGGCCATTGACAATAGAGGTTAACGTTAGCTACATGAGCTTTCATAGAGCTTTCAGCATTAAAAGACACAGAAATAACAACTAGATTGTGGTCATTCATTCCAGTTTGCATTACCCTGAAATTAGACACAAGGTGACTCACAGTAGAGGTAGTTAAGATAGGTCAATGGTAGCGTTTGCACCTCTTCCAATAAAAGAATGAATTAAACATTAAAGAGCTTAAAGACTTTCCAAAGGCATTGTGAGGCACGTGTGAAACACCCACAGAGTTAGCAATACCACACACGTGTCTCACCAGAGGGTAACATTTTTGTATCTTAAAATCACCAGCCCATAAGATGGGTCAATTGGAATGAATTGAATGCAAACCCCCCATCTAGGCCCACTTAAGGGGCGGAAACAACATCACTGCTGGAGGAATCAAACACATTATTATAAAAATGTATTATCACTACGTTTGACCCACCCCTAAAAGACAAAAACACAAACTGATGATAATATGGGGAAGTTGTGGCAGACTTTCTAATGATAACAGGTAACTAATTTTATATTGAGATGTGAAAGCCACCTTTAGCGCGGCCTGACGAGGTGGGATGGGGGCAGTAAAAATGGAAAAGAAACCATCACCATGAGTAGTTTCCACACTTCAGGTTTCATGTAGGCAAATTATTTGTGAGATGGAAGTGATATTATGCCAATCTGGGGCTATTAGTTCATTTTGAAGTATATCTAGAACACACGGAAATGATCCATAACCCAGGGACCCTGGTATACACAGCATCAGACACAAATGGTCCCCAAGGGGCAAGTGTTGCCGTTGACTTCCACGGCTACTTTGTTGTATAAATAGTGTAATTAAAAAAAAAAAAAAAAAATATACAGTATTATTGATATCAAGAAAACAATTTTTGGTTATAATGGCATGAAATATAAACTGCTCCTATATAGTGACAGTGCAGTGCAAAGTGGCAAAGTGAAAGTGAAAGCGCACTGATGCTATGTACATATATACATGAGACTGGAACAAATTATAGATATCCTTTAGATATCCACATTCACATTAGCCAATTTGAAACCAGTCCAGATTGTGCCTTGTCACTGTTTCAACCCTATTTTCAGATTAGTCAGTGCAGGGTCATCATTAGGATGATAAAAATATATGGAGACACATTAAAACCAGAAACATACCAAGTATAAGAATAGAGATAGAAAAATTCCTTCCAAATAAACACTTAAAAAAACAAAGGTTTTAAACCACCAAATTGGGTTGTTAAACTCCTTTCATGGTCCACACAAGGTCCAGAAGAAAGTGCCTTCCTAATATCGAAAAATACAAAAAAATAATTCCATATAACAATGGTGCATGTGACATCCATCATCTAAAGAAAAGACTGAAGTGCTGAAATTATTGAATGAATATTACCATGTAGAAATTCGTGTTAAATTCGGGATGTACATCTGCACTTTCTATTCGTAGTTATGATACGCATCAATTTTACCTGTACTTATGAAAATATTATTTCCAGCAATGTGTATCTCCCCAGGATTAGCTTACCAGGCACACATGGAGGACTTGTTTATATAATTTTGCGCATACTTTTTGTAATTACTGGTGACAGTCCCGGTTGCATGTCGGTGTGGTGTTTGAGGTACCCTCTACATGGTAATATTCATTTAATAATTTCCAGCACTTCTTTTCTTTAGATTATGGATGTCACATGCACCATTGTTATATGGAATTCTTTTGTTGTATTTTTCGATATTAAGAAGGCCCTTTCCTCTGGACCTCGTGTGGACCATGAAAGGAGTATAACAATGTGAGGGTTTTGGGAACTTTACAAGAATTGTAAAGTTTAAAATAAACATGTGCAAAACTTGTGCATTTCTCCAAATTTTGCTAATGAGATTAAAATGTTATGCACCCCAATATTTTGCCATGCCCACTCAGTAAAGCAACTGAATTAGTAAAAAAACAAGCTCGAGACAAACATATTGCACTGAAATCTCTTGACCAACTTGCCCCTACCTCCTTGACCAGACGTCCAGAGACTAATGTTTGAAGAAAAAAGAGAAATTATATTAATGAAAGAAAAAAGAAGGAATTTGTATTGATAGTTAACTAAAACCAAATCAATATATAACCATTATAAAAATATATTTACAATACATCATCCATTTTTAAATTAACTTTCCCGTCCCTTGTACCCAAAAAAGGGGGTTCCTCTTAACTGCAGGCTGCATTAATCTTTATTTGTCAGATGTTTTATGCAATCAATAGCTTTGAGAGAGCTTAGCTTATATAATCTATATTAACATGAAATGTTTATGAATCAAAGTGTGATAATGCTGCATAGAAACTATGATGATAGTAATTTTGCTTAGATATGCACTTGAATTGTGACCACGGGGAGTGGCCACCAATGTATACGTAGACTAATAATAATGACCAAAATGTTTTTATTATGTTTAAATAAGTTTATACTAATGATTGCGTTATTGAATCTGTGCTGAAATCCTCATAGGCCTTAAGTTAGCATGAGCCGAAGCTTAGCTGCCTTGGCTCTCATATTAAATGCATTTTTCTATTTTTCAGTATGCTGACTCACAAGGGGACGTGACCCTGCGTGTTCTTTTTCTTCAAATTAGAAGACGAATGTAACCATGTTAGATCCGTTCTCACAGTTTCTCTCGTTTACAGAATAAATGTTAAAAGTAAATTGAAACAGTGTAGATTAATGTTATGTACAAGGTCATTCAAACCGGCGAAGACAATGGAACTGCTGACCAAAAGATGTGCAAAGAATTACAGAAAGAGGAAATCATGCCGGACGTGCCACCTCTGAAGACGTCAATTACAAAGACCAATCAAAGACTTGTAAAATAATATGGGGTGAAGAGTTAGATTACCTAATGTGTTCCATGATAGGTTAAAGATGGTGGGGTGTAGCAGATGACCAATACAATTTTGGGGGAATGTACAATGGAAAAGGGATAGAAACACGTCACGGGGAGTCATTTAGGTGGGTTAGGGAATGCTATTGATTTTATCCAGAAACTCTGTCACTCTGTTTGGTGACTTGATACTTTACTAAAACCATCCTTGCCCTTAGATTGTCCAATTTTACACTTTACCTCCTTATGAGGGAAGTGCCCTTTTGCCCCGGAGCCGAATCCTGACTGATGGCGAATTGACTGATGTCCTGAGGACGAAGACTGAACCTGTGTGCTGACCTAAACTTTGGAGGGTAATTATGACAATGCAATTGTGATTTGTCTGTTTGCTTTTCCTTTCTAGGTACCAACTGCTTACTTTTGACAGAGACCTTAGTTAGATGTTTTCCAAATGAGTGTTCTAAATTGTTTTTGCATGAAGCCCAACATGCTAATGCTAATCAGTGGTTAGGTCAGGTGTTCACCAAAACTGATGCAAATAGACAAACGACCGAGACTATGCTTTGTTGAACTGACACGTTATTAACACTCTGCTAAATTTGATCTATGTTCACGCCGTGTTATGTTTTGATGTTTGTGATTCTCGCTTTAATGAAATCTTATCAAAGTTGTCATATCGTGACTATGCTATTTTGTTTCTTGGTGTTGAGATTAACGTATCTGCTTATAGACTGTAACTAATAGGGAATAAAACTCATAAAATTCTACTAATCAAGGTGTGGTTATTCATGGCTGAAAGGTCATGGTAGTGTCTTTGAATTGATTAATGACTTTGACTAAAGTAAAATGTATTGTCGTGATAAATATTGATGACTTTATTGATGTATTGATTGATATATTGATTAGCTATCTCGTCCTAAGGTGTCTCTCAACTGGGTCAAAAGATTCATTTCCCTAAAACGAGTCCTGATGTGTAATAAAATATCATAAAGGGACGCGTCAGCAGTACCAACAGTTTAACTCTCATAAACTTGACAACCCTACTGAGTAACGCACTATCAGTTAAGATGGTATGAAAAGGTGTCCAAGTAGCCACCTTAAATATGTTTTCCAATCTGAGCATATTAGTCTAAACTCACTGATACCAGGTTATACTGCTTGCAATCATTTCAGATCCTTTCCAACCATTCAGGGGAGACCCTGTGTTAGATCCCTTCAAAGCCTGCCTTCTAAACTCCTGTAATAGAAAATTAACTACATGGTACATGGTTTTCTAATGACCTGCCCAGTGAATGCGAATTTGAAGAATTGCATAATGTCCAAAATGTCTTCTAAGTATCGAACAGGTGCGATCTTACACAGGATGTGGAAACTGAAATGTCTTTACTGTGAGGGAATTTGGTAGAACTGAAATGCTCACTCGCACCTTCTACAGAGGAAGTATATTTTGTTATCGTGTTTCTTTATTTTACATGGTGCACCTGCACCCCATGGGTGGTAAGCCACTCTGGAGGAAACCAAGGGGTTCCACAGGAAGGCGTGTTTTTAACTGTGTTCTGCACCCCAATGCGCGTTGGCCAGACTCCCACTGTCCTAATGCCTCAGACATCATCCATACATAAGTAGGGTGAGTTGAGTTCCACCAGTAGAGAGTTGCAACAGGCAGGGGTAGCCCCTCTGAAGCAGGTGTAGCCCATCTGAAGCACTGGGTTTGGGGTTGGTGGGTGTGGGGTGAGGGGGTTGTATCTCTGCAGACCACACACAGAGGATTCTCAGATCTGAAGGCCAGGCGCACCTCACCCACAGAGGTTCCCCAACTTTATCATCCCAATGTTATTTTCCAACGTTATTTGTTTGGCATCATTTTATAAAAAATAATGTCAAACAAATTACGGATGAAAAGATGATAAAAAGATAAAAAGATGATATTGTTATAAACCTAAATGTTCTAGAAATGTAGGTAACATGTTCGCATAAAAACACTCACTATGGAAAGCTTCTATATATTTAGCATAGGTGGCTCAGATGGACACCAGTAAGGAGAATTCCTTTTTCCATTTGTTGTATTAATTTGTATTTTTTTTCCTTTTACACCCAGACATTTGAAATTGACATGGGGTTTATGAGCAAAATAACACAAGCAGCAGCTGACCCAGCAGCCCTCCAGAAGGGTTTGACTATTAAAAAACAGTTTTCCTCCCTCTGCTTTTAATAGCAATAGGAAAAGTGGTTCTTCCACACATTTTCCCCAGCTCTTAGTTGGGAAACGCAGCACAGTACATTACTTTTGATAATCAAATTCCGCCTGGTAATGTGTGTGGGTGAAACAAATGCAAAATGTGCTCACTTCTTGCAATCATGACTCAGGCGAAAACTCTGCGCACTCATACACCAAAAAATAGCAGTATAGGAGGGTGGTGTAGACTTACTCAGGGTTTCAACTGAGAAGCAGTGCACGGAAGGTGAGCTGCACCTCATTTCTGAAGGAGCGTAGGTTGGGTTCAGGTTAGACTTCCTATAGGGCAAATTTCCAAGAGGCCATTGCAGCATCTGTGGAAGGCTGGTTTTGAGACAACTTGTCATTTTAGTGCCTGAACGGATGGCTGAAGAGAAGGTTCTTTTAAAGAACAGAGACCTCCCTCAACACTGGATTCCACAGCTATTGCCATCGACCCATGGGGGTAACTCCAGTGAGAAGGTTTGCTGGCTGGTGGCAGTGATTCCAGTCTTTGGGGGTGCGGCTTGGAGGTACCATATGTGTGACATCTGATGAGTCCTCTGCATAAAAGGCCAGCAACCCCAGTAATTGGAGGCACCTTCCTCCTCTCCATCACAACGAGAGCTGTGAGCATGTTTGCATGTGCCCTCATCACAAGATGGTGAATGTGTGTGGGAGGCAACAACGCTCCCCTCTTGCGACTCAGATGCCGCGAGATGCAGGAGATGGTTGACATACATGTGTCCTTTACGCATCCACCGCTAAATTTAAAACTTTCCAAGTCGTAACGAAACCTGTTAAGTTAAATTGTTTTTCTCATATCTGGCACTGGTATGGAATTACACAAAATCAGTCCAGTCTATGAAAGTCTCTGAGCTGCTACTGTGGGCGATAGCCCATAACAATAGAGGCAGCCTGGGCTGCTGGCCTCTGAGTGCTTGAGTGGTGGACATCTGCTGGAGCTTCTCTCCAGACCTGTGGTCCTTCCCAGGTGAAGAGCTATGTGCTGCATGTCTCTCTCCCGTTTGAGAAGATCAAAGAATTCATATCTGCAGGTGGCCCTGGTGATATCTACTGCCAGGATCTGCTGCTCTGGAGGAGACCACCAAGAGCAGAGCTTCTGGGGATTTTGGGTGCTACACCTCCCCTAATGAATGCATTTTGTGATAAATAGTTGGGCACAGGTGCTTCCAGTCAGATATTGAGCATTGTCTGTCGGCTTTCACCAGGAATATTTACACACACAGAGACAAAAAGCGCACAGACGCACGTTTCTTCTCAAAGTCTGGAAATACTTGCAAACTGTTGCTTATTTTATACAATGTTGTGTTTCCCTCACATAGGGCCTGATTGTGACCTTGGTGGAGGGGATTACTCCATCCCAACAGTGACGGATATCTCGTCCGCCATTTTACAAGTTCCATAGGATATAATGGAACTTGTAATACGGCGGGCGGGGCATCTGTCACTTTTGGGACGGAGTAACTCCCTCTGCCAAGGTTGTAATGAGGCCCCCAGTGTCCCCACCAATATGCATTCCTCTCCCTTTCTGCTGCCCCTTAAGTCCCTCTCATGCGCCCTGTTTGTCATCTAATGTATTTTAACATTAGGTGCCAGCGTGATTGCTGGGAAATATGAAGCTCACCCCCCCAATCTTACCTACCAAGCTACACCCTACTCCGAGGAGACCAGTGGATCTCCATGATGTGCCTTGAAGCTCTCCGGAGACTCATCATGAGAGACACTGGAGAGCGACAGTAAAAAGATGCCGATAATTTGACTCCCAGATGTGTACACAAAGCCTGGAAGACTCACTCCCTTACCCCCCTCAATGACCGTTTCTTAATCTGGGATCCCCCCATGCTCATGAGCTCAAGCACCCCTAGACTCTGCCCAGAAGAGTGCAAATCTGAAACTCACACCAGCTCTGTGCCTCTTTCTCGGAAATGTAACACATTGGGGGTGGGGAGGTCAGGGGTCTCCTCTTCCACCGCTGGACTGTGCAGAAGTCCGGCAGCGGGCCGGCCTCTGGGCCCTCAGATACAGAGCTCGGGCTCTGGACCACAAAGTAATTTTTCAATTTGTCTCATCTGGTTCAAGACTAATGTTGCACTGCTTTATGATTAGTGAGATGTCCAACTGGCCTCCATCTTCCCCTTTCGCCACAGACAGGTAGGAGCTAGAAACATACACCTGAGGGGTCTGTCTGGCCATCCCTTACAGCTCCAAGGTTACAAGATGTTTAAGGAGCCTTTACCCCTCACAATGAGACAGTCTAGGTCTCCCTGTGACCGCCCCATTCCATTTACCTAAGAACAAGGCACTAAGGGCCTTGTTTACGAAAAGTTAGTGCCACCGTTATATCATTTTTTTTTACACAAAAGCGGCACAAACTTACAAAATATAACCATATTTTGTAAGTTTGCGCCGCTTTTGCATCAAAAAATGACCCAAGTCTAAAGTTTTATGCAGCAATGTGTTTGGCAAGAGCATGTTATACACTTAAGACTTATTTATACTGTATTTCTTTTTAACCAACAAGGGGCCTGATTTAGAGTTTGGCGGATGGGTTTATTCCGTCGCAAACGTGAGGGATATTCTGTCCACCGTATTACAATCCCATTATAGCTTATGGAAGTCGTAATACAGCAGACTGGTTATCCGTCACGTTTGTAACAGAGTTACCCATCCGCCAAACTCTAAATCAGGCCCAAGGTTGACTAGACATCACATTTATTCTGGGTATAATAATCGTGTTATACAATATCTGTCACAACCTCTACACCCACCTCCCATGAGCTAGACCGTGACTTCTTATCCAAGCTCCCAAGGAGTGCTAATGAGACTTTCCATGCCAAAGCAAGTATCCAGCACCCTATTCAGTAGTGAACACCCGTGATACTGCTCCATGATCCCTACAACTTGGGGACATTACCTCACTGACGAAGCCAAACTAGGTCGAAACCGGTTTGGGATTGTTTGCAGTGGTGGTTCCTCCGTTTTGGCGGAGGAGCATTGCTCGCCTACCAGCAGTGGCAGCTGCAAAACCTTTTAAAGAAAACGATAATAAACTATGTTTATTATCGTTTTCTTTGAAAGGGGTGGGGCCATAGGGTTGACATGCACTGAGGGGGAGTGCTCAGCACTCCCCCTTCACAGCGCATGTGTGTTTGGCTGGTCGTCTCAGGCCGGCCAAACCCACATACGCTGTAGGCTCTCTGCAGCCCAGCAACGTTGCTCGGCTGGAGAGAGCCTGCACAGGCTCCCAGTCTGCCTGGGAGCATCCTGGCTGTGCGTTCCCAGCCAATCCTGACACTGCTCTCAGCAGCGTCAGGATTGGCGCAGGGCAGGCTGGGAGCATGTGCCTGCTTCGAGGAGTGTTGAGGGACAGAGGAGCGGCAGAGGATGTAAGTGATTTAAAAAAAAAAGAAAAATTAAATGTTTATTCCCTCCCTCCACCCCCACGCCTCCCCACCCCTTCGGCCCGCGAGCCGCTACTGATCGTTTGTGTTGCCTTTCAGAGGGAACATTCCTTGACAATTCAACTTGGGCTGTTCCTACTGGAGCATGGCCTCAGTCTGCGTGACCCCATGCACCCAGGGCCCCACATTAGCTTGGCACTCTCACACTAGGCTGTCTTTCTACTGTCATTGTACTCACCATAGGCTCCCTCCCTGCAGGCATGTCTCTGTGCATGCCCTGTGCATGCCCTGTGCATTCTTCACTCCTCTGTGCCAGCATGGTACTCATAAGTTTCTTTTTCTGTGCTGGCATTTTACTCTCCATGGACTCCTTCTGCACCTGCATAGCTGTCTCGCAAAAGTCACTCTGTGCTGGCACAGCTCTCTCATTAGACTCCCTCTCGAATGGCATGGTACACCCCATGGGCTCTGTGGGCTGGCACAGCTCTCTCATTAGACTCCCTACCTGATGGCATGGCACCCCCATGGGCTCTCTGTGCTGGCACACCTCTCTCATTAGACTCTCTCTCGAATGGCATGGTACACCCCATGGACTCCGTGGGCTGGCACACCTCTCTCATTAGACTCCCTACCTGATGGCATGGCACCCCCATGGGCTTTCTCTGTTTTGGCACAGCTTTGTCACTAGGCTCTCTCTCTGAAGGCATGACACCCTCTGGACTCTCTGTGCTGGCACAGTTCTCTCATTAGACTCCCTCTCTGAAGGCATGACACCCCTGCCACGGATTCTCGGTGATGGCACTGCTGCACCTCAGACTCCTTCTCTGTTGGCACTGGACCCCCCCAGGACTCTCTGTGCTGGCACTCCTATCCCATCAGACTCCCCCACTGCTGGCAGCCCCCCCCGCATGGACTCTCTGTGCTGGCACTGCTATCCCATCAGACTCCCCCTCTGCTGGCATGGCACCCCCCCAGGACTCTCTGCGCTGGCACCGCTGTCCCATCAGACTCCCCCTCTGCTGGCACTGGACCCCCCCAGGACTCTCTGTGCTGGCACCGCTGTCCCATCAGACTCCCCCTCTGCTGGCACTGGACCCCCCCAGGACTCTCTGTGCTGGCACCGCTGTCCCATCAGACTCCCCCTCTGCTGGCATGGCACCCTCCCATGGACTCACTGTGCTGGCACTGCTGTCCCATCAGACTCCCCCTCTGCTGGCACTGGACCCCCCCAGGACTCTCTGCGCTGGCACCGCTGTCCCATCAGACTCCCCCTCTGCTGGCATGGCACCCTCCCATGGACTCACTGTGCTGGCACTGCTGTCCCATCAGACTCCCCCTCTGCTGGCATTGGACCCCCCCAAGGACTACCTGCGCTGGCACTGCTATCCCATCACATTCCCCCTCTGCTGGCACGGCAACCCCACCCCATGGACTCTCTGTGCTGGCACTGCTGTCCCATCAGACTCCCCCTCTGCTGGCATTGGACCCCCCAAGGACTCCCTGCGCTGGCACTGCTATCCCATCAGATTCCCCCTCTACTTGCACGGCAACCCCACCCCATGGACTCTCTGTGCTGGCTCTGCTGTCCCATCAGACTCCCCCTCTGCTGGCACTGGACCCCCCAGGACTCTCTGTGCTGGCACTGCTGTCCCATCAGACTCTCCCTCTGCTGGCATGGCACCCCCCCATTGAGACTCTGTGTTGGCACTGCTGTCCCATCAGACTCCCCCTCTGCTGGCATGGCACCCTCCCATGGACTCTCTGCGCTGGCACTGCTGTCCCATCAGACTCCCCCTCTGCTGGCATTGGACCCCCCCCATGGAGACTCTGTGTTGGCACTGCTGTCCCATCAGACTCCCCCTCTGCTGGCATGGCACCCTCCCATGGACTCTCTGTGCTGGCACTGCTGTCCCATCAGACTCCCCCTCTGCTGGCATGGCACCCTCCCATGGACTCTCTGTGCTGGCACTGCTGTCCCATCAGACTCCCCCTCTGCTGGCATGGCATTTCTTCATCATTGTCAGGATGATATTCATCTTTCCTCTTTTGCTGCTGTCAGCAGGTGAAATATCTGGGTGAAGAGCTGAGCTATTTCCACAAATCTACATTTTATAATAATGATTAGGGCTCCTGGTGTTATGGTATTTCTTTTTTTAACATTTCGTCCGTATTTATCATATATATTTTTTTGCCATCTTATTAGTATTTTTCCATTTTTATTTTGTGTTTTGGGAATAAGCAGTCATAAAATGGTCCATTTAAGCATGTATTTAACTGATAAAAATGCACCCCTACTTTGATCCCTGTTGAGGTTTAGCAAATTAAGCTTCCAAATATCACAAAACACTACACCCACGTGTAAATATAGCATTTTATACACATATATGTTAACTAATTCCTGTATTTAAGGAAATCGCATCCTGTTTTTTAACTCAACATAATCTAGCTACTCATCTTTTCGCCTGGAAGACATGAGAGACCGCATGGAGAAACACTCAAAAAGACCTCTATTTTCTGTATTTTTCTGCTTTCAAAAAATACAGACTGAAAAAATATTGTTTTCTATCTGTATTTATCTGTAAAAATCAGTAAAAATGGAAAAGCCTTAATCATGATGTGGCTGGTAACTCCAGTTTCGGTCAGCTTTGGGATTACCAGCCCATGTGTGATCTGGTATATAGAATCCCTCTATTTCTGCACAGAAAGTTATAGAGTCTCTAAGTCCCTATGGAATGTCATCAGGGTCTTTTGTGGCAATAAACTATCTAACTGGATTTTAGATCATTCACTCTAGAATTTCCTGAGAGCACTACACAAAGGCATATGGTTAAAAATAAAGTTTTTGAGTGAAAATATCTTTTCTTCTAAAAGATGCCCTCAAATTTTGTTCGCTTTATACATCTCTGATTTGGCCGAACACCTACATGTACCAGATGATCCACCTCCCAAACTTGCAAACCAAGCAATTGGCATTTGGTAAATGCAAAATTCAGCGACCCTGGAAATTAGTTGCAGCTACCATAGAGCAAGCTAGTAAATAACTATGATTACCTTCGAATAACTATTGATAATAAACTTTCCTGGTTGAATCACATTTTACCAAAAATACAAACATCTAATACAATTACAAAATCGGTGAAACAATTTGCAGACATTTACGGAGGAAGAGTTTATGGACCATCACATATAACTATCAAATCTAAGATTATTCCGTCTCTCTTCTATATGTACCCTTGGCACTTGGTTAAAAAAGTGCTGTCCCTGGACAACATCCACATGGAAAACATCACATCTGTATTAAACCTTCGCACTTCTTCGCCTCATTGTAAAGTTAGGCTTGAATTAAACTTAAATCATTAATCAACTATCATATTGCTGCAGCAATCAACTATTTTTGAGATTGTAGAAAACTTAAAACTAACACTCTTGAACATCTGAAATCAGGACCAAAGATAACACACACGAGGTTAAAGCAGGGCTTTAAGTGAGCAGGTACTATCCAGTACTGGGTACCTGCACTTCTTTAATCTAAAAGGGACAGTACCTGCACTTCTCAGCACTGTTGCAATACATTTAATGGTAGAGTACTGGCACTTATTGGGAGCAAACAGATACTCTGAATAGTTACCAGCACTCCTATATTTCAGTTTAAAGCACTGAATTCAGGCTTTTATGCATTCTGATGCCACAACTTGAAGGATTCTGGAAGAAGTTGTCTATTGACCAAAGGAGATGGAGGTTATGTGGGTATGAGCTAAAGTGCACTTAGCACATTATCTGCCTGTGTCCAAAATAACTATATCACAGGAAGTACCTGCGAGCCTCAGTTATTAGAGCAAAAAAAGGAGTGAGAAAGAGGCAAATAGATTTTGTTTTACATGGCAATCTAATGACTTTACTAGCAGACACGTGGCATTTCTCGACCTGGCCTATAAGATGCTGCACTTAACAACCAAGACCTGGTGATTATGAACTAAATAAGACTGCAAGATTGTGCTAAAACTCTTCATTAGGTCATTGTGATTTGGGGAATAAATATACTGGATGGACTGCATCTAACCCAATGTCACTGCTTGTTTTAAGTTAGCATTTTATTCGTTTTATTTATATTATAAGTGATTTATTTAAATTTCTACAATAAATCCTATCTACCGACTGGACAAAGAGCAGTTCTGTATGTTCATCAGTGGTTTGATGAAACCCTGGGCCATACATATGACCCGGTTTGCATCGCTCTTGCGCCATACAACATGGTGCAAGATCGACGCAAACTTTAAGTCAGATTGTTGAAGCCATGCAAAGCGACTTTGTGAGGCTTCGAATGGCTTCAAAAATCTGGAGTAATGCAACGCACCAAAAATTGCTGCAGTGCATTACTCTGAGCCAGGAAGGCTTTCCATGGGTGTTGTGTGGGTGTTCCTGCACAACTCCCAAGGTTTTTGATGTATTTCCTGATTTACCAAACCTGGTAAGCCTGGGAATGTGCCAAAAAGATACGCCTCCCCAGGAGAGACGTAACAAGGATAAATATCTTTATTTCTCCTCGTGTTTTCCTCTTTCTGTGTGCTGCAAGAGGGAAAAGCTGCTCAGGATTGTTTCTGTGCAGGAAGGTGCCCCTTACTGCACAAAAACAATTGTGTCTACAACAAACACCGGCACTGTTGCACAATGGTGCAAGGGTGCCTGAACTGGCTCTAGGCTGTTAAAACGGCGTCAGCACCAGGGAAAAGGAGGGGAAAGAGCTGTATTGGATTAATACGGCGCATTCCTGCCCTTCCTCTGTGATGCAGTGCAGTGTAGGAAGGTGACTTGCTGCACTGTCCTGCGCCACAAAAGTCATAATTATGCCCCATATGCCTGAGAGAACTGGGTCTGTGCCAGCCACAAACCTCCCTTCTTTCCTCTTTTGACACCAAGGCTCAGATTTATTAAGGTTTGCATCGACCTTGCACCATTCAAGCGGACACAGGATGGCATAAACCTAGAATGAGACCACTTTGCGCTGCGTGGTAAATCTGGAGTAACGCAAGGGAGCGCAGGTTGATGCCTTGTGTTACTCTGCATGGTGGGTGTCGTTATATGGGTGGATCACGGGTGTTCCCATGCATCCACCCATGGATTCTGAAGCATTCCTATATTTACCAAGACTGGTGGACCATGAATTCATCACCTTCCCACCAGAGACGCTTTCTTCTCGTTGTTTTCTCTTTGTGTCCTGAATTGTGCAACACGCGTAGAAAGGCGGAAACACCTCTTAGGATTGTTTTTGTGCAGGAAGGTATGCAGGGTGTCTGCACTGGCCCTCGGGTGCCCGCAGTGGCCCTCGGCTGCAAACTGTGCATCAGCGCAGGAGGGCAGGAAGGTGCCCTATCCCGACAGATGTGGCCCACTCCTGCCCTCTCCTTTCATGCAGCACAGCAAGTTGTCTTGCTGTGGTGCGTTGTGTGAAACAATGTTATATATTGCCCTCATTGTAATAACTGGCCAAGGCATCATCACAGTGATCAATATCTCCTCTCCATCAGGATTAACTGAAGGTGGAGCAACCCTTTCAAGAACCAGATTGTGCCAACAGAAAGAAACAGCCAAGTATAACTCACTTGTACATCATGTACACGTATAAACTAAAACACTTGAAATAATATTTATTTTGCATTATTTTCTTCTGTGATTCCAGCTCCAATTCAAATTCACTTATAAAGTGCTTTTGGCACACTGCTAAGCATCCAAGTGCTGAGAACAAAAAAATTGATCTAATAAAAAAAGATCATCCTCAATAAGTGAATTCCCAAGTCCTGGACATTTTAAAGTAATCTTGGCGGTAAGGAGAAAAAGCTCCATGTTGTTGCACACAACTGCTCTAGGCGCTTTGCAGTGGGGAAAGCAACACAGATATGGCAGTATGGAAGCTGTACATAGCTGTTTGAAATGATCTTATATTGTGCCCGGTGAATTTATTTACTTTATTTTTATTTTACATATTTACCTAGTGCACCAAAGCAGTAAGGCTCACAGGGGGTTTCCATATAAAAACAATACATTGCTTATATCTAATCATAAATGTTAGATATAACAACATGTAAATAATAGGGTATGTGATGGTTACCTGACCTTTTTGGCATAGGGCTGGGAGACGGTCTTGAACCGATGTCCCCTTGATGATATCCTGACCAAAGAACAGCTGATGATCCATGAGATCACATGAGATCTTCTCTTTACCTTCATTTGAATCTGGGCCTGCACTGACAAGCAGTGCAGCTGCTGAAGCAATGGGGTCATTCTAGATCTCCTGGGCGCCACCATCAGAATCAGAGCCTGGACTACAGTCACTGATGTCATCAAACACTGCATGTCATGTGGATTCTGTCACTGTGATCCAAGCGCACACTGGCAGCCAGAGCAGCTGTCCAAGTACAGATGTCACATGGCATTTCCTGGGTATCTTCATCAGAATCTGAGCAGGGTCTGGCAGCCAGCGCAGTGGTCAAAGCACCGAGGTCATTTGGGATCTCCTATGCACCTTCACTAGAAACTGCTGATCCCTGAGATCACATGGAAACTTCTTCTTCAGAATCTGAACCTGTACTGATTACCAGTGCATAGGGTCATTGTAGCAATTCTAGATCTCCAGGGAACCTTCAGCAGAATCTGAAACTATACTCACCAGCTGGACTGAGTGCAATAGGGTCATTGAAGCAATGGGGTAATTCTAGATCTCCAGGGTACCTTCAGCAGAGTCTGAACCCGGACTGCCTAACTGAACTGAGTGCAATAGGGTCATTCTAGATATCCTGGGTACCTTCAGCAGAGTCTGAACATGGACTGACTAGCTGGACCGAATGCAATAGGGTCATTGAAGCAATGGGGTCATTCTAGATCTCCAGGGAACCTTCAGCAGAATCTGAACCTGGACTAATTAGCTAGACTGAGTTCAATGGGGTCTTTGAAGCAATGGAGTAATTCTAGATCTCCAGGATACTTTCCGCAGAATCTGAACTTCAACTGACGAGAACTGCAATAGGTTTATTGATGCAATTGGGTCATTCTAGATCTCCATGGTGCCTTCAGCAGAATCTGAACCTGGACTGACTAGCTGGACTGAGTGCAATAGGGTCGTTGAAGCAATGGTGTCATTCTAGATCTCCAGGGCACCTTCAGCAGAATCTGAACCTGGACTATCAGTCACTGATGTCATCAAACACTGAGGGCATGTGGGTACTTTCACTGTAATTGAAGCACGCACTGGCAGCCAGTTCAGCTGTCCAAGTACAGACGTCACATGAGATCTCCTGGGTATCTCCATCAGAATCTGAGCAGGGTTGGACATGCAGTGCATGTGTTGAAACAGTGGGGTGATTCGGTATCTCCAAGGTAACTCCCCAACATTCCAGTACTGGACATGCAGCCAGTACAGCAATCAAAGCACTGAGGTCATGTCAGATCTTCTGGGTACCTTCTGTATAGTCCATGACTGGTCTATCAGTCTGTGCAGCTGTGAAGCACTGAGATCATAGGAAGCCTTGTGCGCACCTTCATCAAAATCTGAGCATGGCCCTGCAGCCAGTGTAGTGGTCAAAGCACTGATGTCATTTGGGATCTCCTATGTACCTTCATTAGAATCCAACCAGGACTGACATTCAGCACTGCTATCAAAGTATTGGATTAACTTCCAATCACCCCTCTAACATCATCGTAATCTGAGCCAGGACTGCCATCCAGGATATCTAGGTCCATCTCCTGCACATCCTGATTCGGTAGAGTATTACAAAACGTGTCCTTGTATGGTCCATTTCTCGTAGTCCAGGTCCACTTCCCTTTCTATGGGAAGCCCCTTCTCTTTCTTTATGCTCTGGTTTACTGCTGATGGAATCAAACTCATCTCATTTGGTTGGGATGGAGGAGTATCCCAGATTATGGTGATCAACATGCCCAGCTCAGGTGTCTCCTTTCTTACGTTTAGGGGAGCAGGCCTGACACTATGATATCTTCCACCTTATGCAAAGGACCTTCCTTCATTAATGTCGGGGCCTTCTTGCATTATGGTAATAACACTGAGGCGATGGGATCCTGTGAAAGTGGTGGGCCTGTCCTGGACTTGTGGGTCTTGCAGAAGTATCATTCAACTACCGGGTCCCTTTTAGCTCAGGCCTAGAAGATTCACACGCCTGAACTATGGCTGAGGACTGCAGAACTAGCAGAACCTGCAAAACCCAGGGTAGTCCAGCACAGGGATCCGCCAGTATTAGCATTAACAAGGAGCATAGTACCAATTGTGCAAGTACAGGCAGGTGCCCTATGGCCAGTCTTAAAGACCTGGGATCGCCAGAGATCACTGGCATTCACTCACACACCACTTATCACTTCCCTTAAAGGTCCATTGAGCATTACTGTCATGGTATGAAATCTTTCTTCAGCTATTAAAGCTCGGTATTTGTCAGCATTATCAGAGCATCGCCCTACTTCCCAGCCCAGACCGAACAGTTTTTTTTCCTTTAAATTCACTGATGGCTCATCAGGGACTCATCAGCAGCTTGGCACGCGTGTGCTGAAATTCAATGGAATTCAGTGCTTGCATTTCAAAGTCTGGCTGACAAGCAGACTGCACATTTCCTACAGTCACCATCTCTGCACAGTGTGGGCTCCTGGATCTATGATGCCTAAAAGCATGCAAGCTCTCTTCCAACTCTGCCAAATTTGGGCACACCAAAAGGCTAAACAGCACCACCAAAGACTGCCAGTGCCGAAATGTTTCAACCAGATATGGGTATGGATGATAGCCACTGAGACCGCAGCACAGACCTCCAGCAACATGGTGGACACGGCAGAAGATGTTGCTGCATCCAAGTTCACTCAAGAAGAAATTGGTGGAGCTGACACAGAGTTGAATGAGTTCATGTACCTATGTGGGTTGTAAACAACTTTTATTCTCATGCTGAACTACTTAGGTCAAAATGAATTAACAAGGGTGTGAGAAGAGCCAAGGTGTTGGTCAATACCTTAGCGGTGCAGAGACATAGCTATGCCTACACGGCAGATGTACAACCAAGAACAATGGGAATACGGTGCTTTTACAGGACACCGAGCAATGGTCAACGAATGCTGTGGGAAAATACATCACCATCTCAGTACAGGGAAGAATCCACAAGAATAAAAGGAGTCAAGAGTGGGTGCAGGTAGAAGGCACAGATGATGACTTCATCCCAGGTTGGAAGTGGCCGTACTCAACAGAGGACTACAGATAAGTGGGTCACATCAAACAGAATACTGACTTCTGCAGGCACAGCTGCCCAGCAGGAAGAGAATTGCTTTACTGTTTTCTTGTTCATATGATGCATCTGGGTCTCTGGATTTGCAACGTTTACATCTAATGATCAGGGATGTGACTCTGTCAGTCAGTACTACAATGTCAGAAGGCAAAACTGAAACAATGGGAGTGGGTCAGGAGTTGTTTCTGTGTTATAATAGTACTGAAACTGCATTATAAAACTATTAACAGCATTAATAGCATTATAAAACATGGCACAAATAATTCTTCAGAGGTGGAAATGCTTGATTTCGCCTGAATAATTTGCATTAAATTTCCTCTGACAGCTACTTGTTAACATACAAAATCTACTGCAGACAGCTAAAGACATTTATTTCGGGGTGGAAATGAGAAGTTCCCAATCTATTTATTTTTTGGATGCGATTGCTGTGTTCACGTACAACATTAGCAGGTCTTTGTATATCCAATAATAATAATGTGTTCCGAGTTTCGACGATCTATCATTGATGTGAAGAATTCCTATTCAGTACTCTCTTTGGAAACTGAGGGCCTCATTACGACCCTGGCGGTCTTGGACCGCCAGGGCCGCGGGCAACGGAAGCACCGCCAACAGGCTGGTGGTGCTTCATTGCCCATTCTGACCGCGGCGGTAAAGCCGCAGTCAGAAAAGGGGATCCGGCGGTTTCCCGCCGGATTTCCCCTGGCTGGGCTGAACCTCCATGGCGGCGCTGCAAGCAGCGCCGCCATGGAGATTCCGACCCCCTTCCCGCCATCCTGTTTCTGGCGGTTTTTAACGCCAGGAACAGGATGGCGGGAACGGGTGTCGTGGGGCCCCTGGGGGCCCCTGCACTGCCCATGCCACAGCATGGGCAGTGCAGGGGCCCCTAACAGGGCCCCAGCATGATTTGCACTGTCTGCATAGCAGATTGGTTCACCAGCGGGTGGGAGTGGGACTTGGGTTGTTCAATATATTTAACCAGACACTGCAGTCACATGCAGAAGTATGGTGGAACACCAAGGTTTAGATGGTGCAAGCTGACAAAATCACATCATATAGGGTTACATTTATATTGTTGTGGAACATTGTTACCTAATTCATTGCCATTCTCTTGACAATACTACTGTAAAGAAAGCTTAGAGCAGCAGAGTTTACTGACATAAGATAGCAGGATAAATAGCATCAGAGCCCTACAGAAACAGCCTATGCCTGCTCTCCAAAATGGTCCCAAGGGCCCATCCAATTCTAAATTGAAGCTTGGTGATTTTGTAGCAGACACGTTTAAGGCATGGGCAAAGTGGGCAACTGCCCAGGGCGCCCAACTTCACAGGGGAGCTTCGGAAGTGAGTTTTCTTTCTCTCTATGTCATCTCTGTCTATTTCTATTCCTCAAACTTTCTCCTCTCAACCTACCTCTATGATCCTTTTTGTGTCATTTTAAGGGGTTTGGGGCACCCGGAAAACCACCTCGGCCTCCTGTGATTCTGGGCAAATCACTTAATCTATCCCTACCTAAAACTCACCACCTTGAGACTCTGACGGGTGAGTTGCTGCCTTTACAAATTCTGGATTTATTTCATGTATTTATTTATTTCAACTGCTTTTATGCGAACCCCATTTCAGAAAGTTTGTTTGCTATCATGTGGGCTTCTTTTCCAACTACCTCCAGCTGTGAAGGATGCACAATCTGCAGTATTTTAGAGGGATTAATGCACGAATGATGATGATGAAAATTGCAATGTGGAACACAGATGACTTGCACCATTTAAATTATAAGAGGTATGCGGTTTCTCAAATACGGTCAAATCCTAGCAACAGCAGCCAGATGAATCCTTCACCTCCTGTTAATACTGGAGATGTCTTGGCTGCCTATTGCTCCTTCAGCAAATATGAGGCAATGACTAAAGGAAGCCATGACTCCATCATTTAAACCAGAAATTACTGGGCGAAGTTGTTATTACAGTGGAAATACTTGCTATTAATGTTACTAGAAACTAATCGCCATATTTACGGCTTCACTTTACAATAAACACTCATCTAAAATGAGTGCACTAGTGCTGTGTTGTCGAATGGGCGAAGAGTAGATGCTGGAATGCACATGCACATGCAAACTGCAAGCCATTGAGGATGCAACTGCTGAAAGTGCACTGAGACCCAACTGGGGCCGTACCTTTCAAAAGGTGCGCCTGGCGCAAACAAGGAGGGTGAACCGTATTACATTGAATGCGCTGCCCACAGGAGAGCGCTCCATGTTTTGATGTGCAGGTGACAACCCGCCTGCGCTTCTAAGAGGGATTACAGATCTCCTTGCAGGGGGGTGCAGTGAGTGACTGTACCCGCCTGCAAGGGGATCCCTGGGGGGGTCCCCTTTACATCCTCCAGGAGGCTGCCATCAGGTAACACACTGATAATGCACCTCCTGACAGCTTCTTGGCCTCTGCACCCACATCTATAATACTGCGCTGGCACAAAGACAAAGAGATTCCCTCATTTTCGTGGGGCCAGCCCCCATACAAGTAAGTGAACACCCTCTGGCACTACATGTGCACTAGACAGTTTCCTTTTGCTTCGCTCTTCTGCTCCATGGACAAGGTTGTCTTCGAACACGGGCTTCTATGGCACGCAAAGCTGCCATCTTTCCAACCAATGTGCCACTATACAGATCTATAGGTAAACAATGTACCCTCCAGGTGGCATCATGGCTGTGGAATCCACCTCTAAGAACCTGATTTTATACCCTAGTCATTCACCTGCCCACCCCCATAACAAAACCCTGCCTCCAGTGCCACAAATGCTAGTGGAACAAAAAGTTGCTTAATATGTATTTCACATATTTTCCATAGGCAGGGGCAGCTTAAGAATTTTGAGGGCCCTGTGCCAAACATATTTTGGGGGCCTCTGTTCAGAATTGCTTCTAATTCATGATCCATTTAAACTATTTCTGCCCTCTTTGGCCAAGTCACTGACAGGTCACAGGCACACTCTGCTAGTTCTACGTGCATTTACATCTAATATTCGGCGATAGTGACGCGTGTTTTCAAGATTGTAACACAGCAGCAGCTCACTAATATTACAGCAAATAATCTCTGTGACCCCCTCCCATTTTTCATATGTGAGGTCCTGTATTGATCTGAAATAAACGTGGATGTTGCATGGAATATAAACACATCTGTTGTAAAATGCCCCTTTTTAGAAGGTCACCACTCACTTTTTGCTGTCAGATGCTGTTGTTTTTGACCTGTCGGCGTACTGAAGCCTGAAAAACAGGCCCCAGTATCAATGTTTTTTCTCTTAAATTCTATGTTGAATTGCATAGGCCAATTGACACTGACCTTACCATCCCTGTAAGTCCCTAGTAAATGGTACTAAGGCCAAGAGCGATAACTGGGGACCCCAGGGCTGCAGCACTGACTGTGTCACCCTGAGTACCCCAAGTAAAAGAGAGACTGCAGAGCTCCCATGTCAGCCTGCATGAGCAGCCTCCTGCACGAGTGAGACTCTACCCACACCAGGTGCGGGCAGAGTTCCTGTTACTGCCCATGGACAAGTCAATCACCCCTAAGACAGGCCTCCTCTAGCCCAGGGGGCCGGGTGCATTGTCCCATGAATGGGGTCATATGTGCATTAGCACATATGCCCCCGTGCTGGCATCTAAAACGTGATGCATGGCCCAGTAACCGGTGGCTAATTGGATAACATGGGCTGGCATCTCACCACTGCTCAGATGGCCAGCTCTGCGATGGCCCAGACGAATTCCGTCATGTTTGGTATCAAACACTGTGCGTTTTAACCCTGAACATGATGCCCATGTTTAAGATTAAAAAGCAAATGCCCAGGTGGTACCCTTAGAAGGTGCCCACCAAGTTACCGGGTCCTGTACTGTTTTGGCGGGCTCTCCCGAGTCGCTGCCACCACAGACAAGAGTCTGACCTCCTGCCGGAGGCGCTATTACCTTGGCAGGATGTAAGACAAAGGGCCTGATCAGGAAGGCGGTCACAGCTCCTCCCACCCAGGCTGGCTAGTGAGAAAAGCATAAGGGCGGTGAGCCTCAAATGCTTCACCCACCTTTGATGTGTAAGTCCCCCCTTTGGAGGACAAAGCCCTTCCAGCCCTGCCGGGCGAGGCAGGCGAGAAATTAGCTATGCAGGCAGTGTGCGCCCTCATAGAACTAGCCACATCTTAAGGGTGGGCTAGGAGGTCTGCACAGCTGAGGGATGGTTCTGCCATCTTGGCAGATGCTACAAATAGTGGGTTCTGGGTAGAAAGTGACGTACTCTCACAGGAAGTAGTCACAGCAGAGGTGGAGTAGCCGCAGGGACTAGTAGCCTATTTGCCACTGTCCCTCACACCCTTAAACGCCCCCTAAACCAGGATTCAAGGGGCTTCCTTGGCAACAGAACTTAGATCTTATCTGGAATAGAAGAAAGAATCACAAAGAGATGTCCGCACCAACAACAGGACCTGGACTCCAGCTCCAGCGTAAAGAAGAGGACACAGAGTGACCTAAGGAGACCAGTACTGGAACCCCATGCCTGATGTGTGCCCAGGTTGAAGACTGGTTGTTCCCAGCAAGAGGGACCCCAGTGGAGCCAAAATTCCAAGGAAGACTCCCCTGACTGATGGTATCAGTCCCCTGTAAACTTCAGGAGTAAAGGTGGGCTGAGATCGAAGTACTGCGACCCGACAGGCTCTGTACGTATGATCCTAAAGAAACTTGGTGCCCAGCATTTTAAGAATGGGAGTGAGGCCTGTGCCAAGTTTAAAGTCTCTACTCTTCGCAAAACGACCTCCAGCCACCAGAAAGCCCATTGACCACCCTTGCAGCTACCAAGGCTTGTCTGCCGCCTGCCCGGAAACCAACAGCCACATAACGTTCACCAACTCCAGGACATCCCCCCAGCATAGAGACCGACGTCGTCAGTGACCCCTCTCCTGGGGGACTGCAGCCTGAAGAATGCAGCTGTGACTGGAACTTCAAAGCATCTTTGACATGACCAGCCCGGTGATTGACAGCTAGGAGACACTTCTGCACCCAGAGCCACCAGACGAGGTGATCAAGATCCAAGCGTCGATTCCTGGTCCTGGCCCCACAAAGATCTCTACATCCGAATGATAGAGTGTGAGTCCACCCCCAAGTCCAGTGTTGCAATGGAGTGCAAAATGCCCCACCCATTGCGGATCGTTCAGAACCAGGGAAAGCCAAGTGACCTCTGTAACCGAACTCCCTGGACATGGTATCAAAAGTCTGACTGTGAAATCTTGGTCTAGGTCCCCGCAGAACCTTAAGTTCCTGTAGATTTGTCGGAACTCACCATACAAGCGCCCGAGTACACACTGCTTTTTTCCCCATTGACTTCAATGGCAGTCCTTTAAATCTGCAAAGTATGGGTTTTTTAAAGACTTAAAAATTCACAACTCCGGTTGTACAAAAGTTACAAAGTTCATTTTGGTGTCTAAATGAAGAGTAAAATATAATCTATTTTTCGAAATTGGTGTTGGATTTCTGTAGAGTCGTGTCATTTACTTATTATCCATGTTGGTAATGTGAAATGCTTTACACATGTTCCTCTAAGTAGCCTGACTGCTCTTCGCCACACTACCAGGTAGAGTTTGCTGAGAGTGAATTAGAGGTCCACTACTGGGTATTGTGTTGGTATTCCATGGTAAGACTACCTAGTCATGTCATATAATAACTCCACTTTGCTACTACACCTCTTTTCAGGATGTCTGTAGTAATAGATTCTGCAACATCACCCACATTCAAAATGAATAAAGGAAAACTGTACTTCAAGCAATCTGTTTAAGAATTAATCAAGGTCATCAGGACAAGACTCTCTGCAGAACAGAGCTGGCTCTACCACGGCCTCCCCTGGGCAGGGCCCACTATGCCCAGGCCTTAAAACATCTCTGATAGCCATAGCTTCGGGTGTCTCTGAAACACCCCAACTCTCCTCTCAGTATTTATCTGTGTCATAAAACGTGTAGGCAACACATTCATGCGCTTGATCTGTTTCCTCTCTAACAGTTCCTTCGATTTGTTCTCGACTACCAAAACGTCTTTCATTCCATCATGTCGATGGATGTCTATGGTTGAGCACCAGTGATCATCATCCCTGTCTAGCTGTAAAAAATGTTTCTTCAAACACTGCCTTTTGTGCACTATTTAAACTTTTCTTGGGCCAGAATTTGTCAGTTTTGTGTCTGGGCAAAGAATTGCCTTCATGTGCCATTCATTGTTAATTTGGGATGGCTTTGATTTATTTTGCCAGAATGAGAGGTATGTTTCATAAGATTTTTTGTGTTCCACGATTAGTTTTTAATGATTGTTGAATTCAATCATTTTACTTCCTACCACCTGTCTGCTCTCACTGACATTTGTGGGTGCAGTCACTTTTTGGCCACTTTCTGTGCAGTTGATATCAGTGGTTCCCTTTATACTGTTTGCTGTGTCTTAGTTTTGCAACCCTGGAGCTGTGCAGTAGGAGACCATCCTTTACCACCTTCTAGAAATGGATACGTTGGCAGGTGAGATTGTTCTATTATTCATTTTTTTCTGGTCCAGTGTGTCTGCAGCTGTTCTTGGCTGTGTGAAGTTTGGTGCTGGCGGTTTTCTGCTCCTTCACATGTGTGCATATCCCATTATGTTTTGGGGCTGGTCCCTGGTACTGGTGCAGTTGGGGTTGCTGGAAAGAGTGCTTCTAATGGTGCTGGAATTTCACGGGTCCAGCTAGAGGAAACGTCTGCTGAGAATCCATGGGCCATTGTGATGACCTGCTACTTAGTGGACATTTTCTTCAGATGTGTCGCTTAGCAGGACATATGTCTGGGTATAGACAAGAACCTTTCTTACCACCTCCATGCTGATGATTTCCTTCTCCTTAGATCCTCTTTCTCTTTTACCCCATAATCTATGATACCTTCTCCTCTTGACTAATGGCCAGTAACTCTTTTATGTCTTTGCACAGATTACACTTAAAACCAACAAAAACTGTAGTTCCCTTCTTCCCTGCTGCTTCCTCACTCTTTCACATCCCTTCCCTATTTTTTTCTTCATTTCATTTTCCCCTTCTTATCATAATCTGGGAATCATTTTCAATTCTAGTCTTTCTTTCCCCGTGCTTATTTCTGCTGTGGCTCAGTCCTGTTGCTTTGAACCCCACAATGTTCCACAATCTTCACTAGATTCTGACCTTCCAGGCAACCAAAACTCTTACTATTAATTTATTTTATCTGGACAATTTGTCCACTCTGCTGATATCTCTTCCTGACCCATAAAGTCAGACTTTAACTCTCCAATCCATCTTCAATTAAAACGTTCTCCCACCTTTCTCTTTCTGTCTTCTTTCCTACTTCTTATGAATTGTCTTCAAATATCCAAATGTAGGTCTGGCCCTTACTTACACTTTCTCTCTATTTCAGTTCTTCATTCCCTCTGTCCCTCTATGCTCTGTTTCCCAGTACAGGACGCCTGTTGTGACAGGAGCGGTAAATCTCCTGGTTATGATTTTGGCCCTAGTGTCACCCTAATCTAGTATGTGTGCAGTGGCCTCATCCTTCCCCCTGAGATGAGTGGGGTCCAGCACCCATCCTCAGATCTGGAGGGGTGCATCAAGTGTGTCCTCATTTTGCTGACAGTGCACTACTGTCCTTGTCATGGGTTTAGCTGGTAGAGCAGTGCTCACAGCATACTGTGTTCTGTGAAACGCTCACCATTAACAGACCTTTGTATCTGTGTCACTGGCGTGGAGGCCTACTAGCACACTTGTAGAAAATCGCACTTCTATGCATGAGTACTAACATTGCAAGTGTATATTGTCATGTTTGTGTATGTGGGCTCTATGCTATATGCATTTTGTGTATGAGTGGGCCAGAGTGATAGAGGACAGCATCATGAACAGCACCCACTGCAGAGCCCTCACGGACCCTTGCCCACACCACATATACATCAGAGCCAGCGCATCCATTGCCCCGAGCTCTGAAACACAATGAACTGCTCCATCAACATGGCACCTTCCTCGAGGACTGGAAACACGCCGAAATAAGTCCTCTCCTGAAGAAACCTTCGGCCGACCCATCAGAATTAAAGAATGTTCGGCCCATCTCACTGCTACCCTACCCCGCCAAAGTACTGAAGAAAGCAATCAACCGCACAACTACGGAATTTCATCGAGGCCAACAACTCCCTGGAGAGCTCCCAGTCCAGCTTCCGCAGCAACCACAGCATGGAGACAGCCCTCCTGGCAGCCACCGATGACATCCAAATACTCCTAGACCACGACCACACCGCAGCACTCATACTCCTCGACCTCTCAGCAGTCTTCCACACGGTCTCCCACAGCACTCTACGTACGAGACTCCACGACATAGAAATCCGCGGAAGAGACCTGGAATGGATCCACTCCTTTCTCTCTGGCAGGACACAGAGGGTCAGACTCCCACCCTACTCTTCCAGACCCACAGGAGTCAACTGCGGAGTCCCCCAAGGATCCTCACTGAGTCCCACACTGTTCAACGTATACATGGCCCCTCTGGCAGCCATCATCAGAAGCCACGGTATGAACATCTTGTCATATGCCGATGGCACACGTCTCATCATTTCCCTCACTGAAGACCCAGACATGGTCAAAAGGAACTTCCACTCAGGGAGGAAGCCGTTGCCACCTGGATGAGAGAAAGCTGCCCCAAGCTCAATTCCCATAAGACTGAGCTCATCATCTTCGGAAATGCCACCTCAGCTTGGGATGACTCCTGGTGCCCACATCCCTCAGCACCCCCCCTGCACCGACTGAGCACGCCCGCAGCCTAGGCATCATCCTCGACTCCTCCCTATCTATGACCCGCCAGGTAAACTCAGTCACCTCCTCCTGCTGGCAGACACTCCGCAAACTTCGGAAGATCTTCAGATGGATCCCAGCAGACTGTCGCAGGACAGTCACCCATGTCTTAGTCACAAGCAAGCTCAGCTACAGCAACGCCCTATATGCTGGCACATCGACTAGAAATATAAAAAAAACTACAACTTATCCAGAACACCTCCCACGCCAAGAACACATCTCCCAACACCTGAGGACTCTCCACTGGCTCCCGGTCGAGAAACGAATCACCTTCAAGCTACTCACCCACACATATATGGCCATACACAATGCAGTACCAGCCTACCTGAACCACCCTGTCTCCTTCCACACCCCCGCCAGATCCCTCCGCTCCGCCCAGAGTGCCCTAGCTACCATCCCTCACATTCGTAAAACCATCGCCGGAGGACGACCCTTCACCTACATTGCAGCAAAGAGCTGGAACAACCTCCCCCTGCACCTCAGATAAAGCCCAATGCTCACCATCTTCAGGAAGAACCTCAAGACGTGGCTCTTCGGATGAGGCCCCTCGCATCCCCCGCACCTTGAGACCATCACGGGTGAGTAGCTATGCTTTACAAAAACTGATTGATTGCTTGAGAGTGGGATCCATTTTGGATACCCTTCGCCTCTACTTGTGCACAAGAGGTGACATAGTTTTCCCAGCCAGTGAAAATGTATTCCTGACATTTCTGAAGCTGAAGGAATGAGACCTAGCTACTGAAGTGGGGACAAAGGAGTCAAAACTCCTATAGAAATGTGATTAACCTTCTTGCTGAGAGGAGCTGCTGATTAATCTTTCTGTACCGCTGCCCTTCTGTAGATATTATACGTGAAGGATGGAACTGCAGTCTCAGTTGTTCAAAGTGAAAGCAACTCTTTAGGTGAGGCCAGCCTTTTTGTCTTTCTCACTGGTCATTATTCAGTGTGGCTAATGATAGCCAGGTGCAGAAAGTTTGCACTTCTTTGTGCTTCTGTTGTCAGTATTCCAGCCTAGAGGTTTCACTGCTGTGAGGAGTACCAGTCTTCACCAAGGCTGTGCCTGGAGAGAAGCCTGGAAAAGACACTCTTGAAAGAAGAACTACCCGACAGTGCATTTACACCTTTTGTCTGCTTTGATTGTATAAAAGTGGGTGCCACTGACTCACTTCTTATTTCAGTACCAAAATCACGTTGCCCAAGGAAGGCCATGCTCCATGGAGTGCTCAGAGGACTGCTGTGCAACCAGAGATGATGTGTGCCCAACAGCCAGCTTAACAGAAGTGAGGGGACATCTCCTGATATCTTGCATTGCTGGAAGAAGCTGTTCATCTGACCTGAATTGCCTAGAAGGCAGCATGTCTCTTGAGGGAATGATTCTGTCAACCACGCAGGAAGTGTGACTGTCCAGGGAGAGCCAGAAGCAGTGAGTCCTCTGTGCTGTAGGAGGTCTGCCGAGAGAAGACAGAGGAGGGTAATTTGTGAGTCCCAGGATTGGTGGGTGCTAGTCTCTCTGATACTGTGGTGTGTTCTGGAATTCAGATGAGGGCCAACCGAGCTGCTGTGACCAAGAAGTGTACCCATGATTGCCCTTACCTCCATTGTGAAGAGATGCACCCAAGGTGGTACTTGACTCCGTGATCAAGAAGTGCTGCCCATCATGTCGCTGTAGCCACCCTCCTTCATGTGGCGTGGTCTGCCTGCAACATACCACCACATGACTCAGAAGCAGGCCTGAAGCTGAGAGGGAGGCCTCATCATGTGGGCCCCATGCAACTCCAAGTACCTATGTTTGTGTTGGGAGAACTCAGACAGCAGACCTTTCTGTGTTCTTTTGCTGGGGCCTAGCTGTATTGATAGAGGGTGCTCCTGTGAACAGAACATCTGCTTCCCGAAGTGGAAGGGAGTGGGACGCATGTTGGCGGTTCCCTACCAGCTTTGTTTCAAACATGAAGACCTGCAATTAGTGAGACTCTAAAGGGGGCTGTACTTAAAAACACTGGATAGTCTAAACAGGGCATTGATTCATGCTGCAAAGACACGCCAACCAAAAGGGCAAACCTGCCTTGCCCTACCACCACCCACCACTGGTGGGACCTACTCAACCACTCTCACTGCTGGATGTACCAGAAGAAAGAGTGATTTCTGGACGACAGAGTGAATATCTACTTAGAGACAAATAGTACAGCTACAGCAAGGGGAAAAGGGTGACAGCAGAAAGAAAACAGAATGCTGGAGGTGAGAACAGAAAATAGTGTGAGTGCAGGAGGAGGGAAGAATTAAGTGAAGTAAGAAGAACATGGGAAGAAGAGACTTTATCCTTGTCTTTGACAATGTACAGCTCTCCGCTGCCTTTTTGCAAGGTCCGTGCTTTAGAAATACCATATATATACATACATACATATACAACCATGAGACTGAGAGGCCAAAGAAAATTAGAATGGGTATGACTGCAGGATGGAGAAGAGAGTAAATACTAGGGAGGAAGACACTGTGAATGCTCAAAGAATTGTATGTGTGCAGGAGAATGCATGAGAGAGAAAAAGTGCGAGTATTGAAGCTGGAGAAAGCTGAGTTTGGTGGTAGTGGGTGCAGGAGAGAATGGGTGCAGGAACAGAGTAGAGTAGGAAGAGTAACTGGATCCCCAAAAGAAGAGTATGCTTGCAGAAAGGAAGAGTAAGTATTACTGAAGGGGAAACAGGAGGGTTGAGGGTGCAGGAGTAGGGTGCTGAAGACGTCACTGAACACTCAAAAGCACTGTCCTCTCATGTACACATACCAATGGACCACCCATTCTTAGATTTGTGTATGTGCACAGTACAGAAATATGCATATCTATACACTTATCCAATACAGTTTCTGTAACAATAAAAAGCTGATGCGCAAACGTGCATCTCTACCCTCATACGTTGTGCACTTGTACAACTACACAGAACAAGGGGGCATTTGTTCAAGGAACTGGCGCATCAGTGCTGATGCACCAGTTTTTTTGCTTTGCCCCTGCCCCACCTAAGAACACCATGTGTGCGCTATATCTTCAATATGGCACACCACAGCACACATTAGGCCAATAGCGTCAACGTTTTTGACGCTATTGTGGTGCTTTGCTGCACTAGCATCAAAGATTTTGATGCTAGTGCAGCAAAGTGCAAGGAGGCCCATTGACTAAAATGGGTGCAGCACTTTAACGCCTGCTTTAAGTAGGCGTTAAAAATGATGCCAGAAATGCTTTTTGTGGGCCTCCTAATGCCAGAACGCCCCCCTTGCATACATTATGCCTGATGCAGGCATAATGTGGCACAAGGGATCACAAAATGGCGCAATGCATGCATTGCACCACTTTGTAAACAAGGTGCAGCAAAAATGTCCTCCTTGAACCACATGAGCGTAAAATAAAGTTGATGCTAGTGTGGCGCAAGGAGGTGCTAGGGCCTTGTAAATCTGGACCTATGTATTTTATGTGTGGTCATGTGCGAAAAATATATGGTCTTAGTGATACAATGTTGAAAGCAGTGCAGTTACATCACTATCAACAGGTAGGGGGGTTTGTGGCACACTGCCTCGCATCCCACCATAGTTCGCCCCTTTGTACCCTGGTAAATGCAGTTCACAGTTAGCGCTTACTTGAAAATTATCTGTAGTTCTTCACCAAAGTTGGATCAGACATTGCTGTATATCTCTAGACACGTGTTTCTGGGTTTAGCCCTTCATCAGAAGAGAGTAGAGAACAAAGAAAATGAATCTGGGGTTGCTGGAAATGCTGCCAAAAACCTCTCAGGTCAAGTGCCACTCACAGGCACACAGTTGCATCTCCAAAGCTCGTCAGTTCACTGGCTCAAGTGAGCCTTTTAAACAGGAAGTGGGGTTGGGAGCACACTGCCTCACATCCCAGCACAGTTCGCCCCTTTGCATCCTTTGCAGAAACACGTGTCTAGAGATATACAGCAATGTCTGCACCAACTTTGGTGAAAAATTACAGATAATTTTCAAGTAAGCGCTAACTGTGAACTGCATTTACCAGGATGCAAAGGGGCGAACTGTGCTGTAATGTGAGGCAGTGTGCCCCCAACCCCCACTTCATGTTTAAAAGGCTCCCTCAAACAAAAGTTCCAGGGCAAACGTCCAAACCAAAATCAAATGTCTAAACCCAAAATAATCAGGTAATCAAATCCAAACTTCAACAGAAACAGAAATGTATATTTGAAACAAAATAATTACCCCAGCCTAAACATTTTTTTGTCCTGGTTGCGTTTGGTTCAATTATTCAATCCATCAATTAGTCGACTTGTAGAGCGTGACTGGTCTCCCGTAAGGATATCCAGGCACTGGCAGGGTCCAGGGTCTCAGTTGAAGAGTCAGGTTTTCATCATCGTATAGAACTCCTGCAAAGTAGGGGAGGTCCTGAGGTGCCAGGGGGAGGCTGTGAGGTAGGAGAGGGAGTGTCCTCCAGCTCTGCTGAGTTGTATGCAGGGGTTAGGGGCTAGCGTGAGGGAGGTGGAGCAGAGGAGCCTGGAGGATTTGTGGAATCTCAGGCGTGGTTGATGTAGTTGGGTCCGGAATCATGCAAGGCCTTGATCGCATGGGTGACGAGCTTGAACTGGCATCTCTTCTGAACCAGGAGCTAGTAGGTTGGGGGAAGAGCTTCCTGAATATTCTGGTTTTGGTCCGATGGCCTTGTGACTGGTGGGAGCAAGGTCCTCTTGAATGGGATATCACAGAGATGAAGTGGACAGGAGTGGTAGAATGAGTGGGACTAAGATAAAGACTACAGGTGTAAAGGATGGGGTGTCATGAAGAGGACATGGGGTAGGTCACCTTTCTGTGCTGAGTACTCTGTCCATACTACAGAGCAGCAATTCACTTTTCAGTGGCCTCCAGTATGACATTCTGCCAAGCCACTACATGCCTCAACGACTTCTGGGCTGGCTCTGGGGAGACAATGGGATAATGAAACGCTTCAGGGAGGATAGAAAAGGGCTCAGTGGTGTCTGGGGTAAAATGTACCCTTGGTCGCTGGGCTGAAGATGGGTGGGAACTATCAGGTCTTCCTGGCCGGTGGTGCACCTTCTTGACTGTCTTCTTGGTATGTGCTGGTGTCCAAGATCACCTCCTCACCCTCCTGTCTGCTAGATGCCCAGAAACATTTTTATGATTTTCTTGTGCATCTTGAGTGTGGACTCCCACAGAGGTAGAGGACTACACGTCCCCTCCTCCTTTGCTGATGCAGTGGCGATGGGTGCACACATATGATTTCCTAAACTATTCAAGTTTGGCATTGCTATCTGACTGCATATAAAAACACATGGCTACATAGACATGATATAGGATTAGAGACATCACATGATAACACAGCGCATGAGAATATACCTAGCAATAAAAGCAAATGTAGTAGTCAGCATGGTCACTGTCATGTATTTTCTCATGTGCCTCCAGCTGAGCGAAGAGGACCATCTAGGCCATCTAGAACTTTGCCAGGATCCTTCTCTGCAGAATGTCCTGCATTTCGAACGAGATCCTGGCCCAACGACTGGATTGTCCCAACATTTACAGGCCTCCCAGGCTTTCTTGGTCACAACCACTATTGCAGTGTGATAGACTGCCTGGTCACCAGGCATGCTCTGGCTCATTTTAGTATGTGGCCCCCATACAGCTGTGGACACCTCTCGAGGACCCACTAGCCCTCTATCTCCACTTTTTCTCGTGGTTAAACTTCAGAGCCCTCATGGTCTTCTATTTAACCATTCTAAGGGCTAATCATGATATGTTAACCACAGGTTGGAGATGGATGTTGGATGGTGAATACCCCAAAATTACTGCTTTTGCACTTAAGCATTGTTCACTTCCCTGTGCATGTGGTGCACAGAATACTCTTAATGCTGTAGAGAATCTGAAAAAAGCAAAACAGGTGAAAGAAAAGAGAGACACAACAGTCCATGATCCAGAGAGGATACTCTAGGGGTCCACATGCACTGGACGTGCAACATCTGTCAAATCTATTAACATTGCCTTCAAATTTTACACCTAGTTGATGCATTTATAAGACGAGAGATGTAACATTCTGCACATGTGAAAAGACGTAAAGAGGAAATCGCAGACTGTCATCACACTGCTGTCCAACATTGCAGGGAAAAGCAGGACGGAGCATGTACCTACTCATGTTGAGTGTTCAGATGTCCATGCACAGCTGCTGCATCATGCTGAAGCAGACACCGGTGTCTCAGTGTGTTAGGAGTGGATGGAGGACTGTCTTCATTTCTTTACTGACTCAACACTGTCCTTCCACTGTGATACATGTACCAGATATGAGGCTGAGGTGAGGTTTGGGGCCATGAGCTGAGTGCACATGTTGAGTACATACAGACCTTCCTCTCTGGGCCCAGCTCAGTGGCCTGGACTGAGCCCAAGTGCTGGTCCATGTTTCCCCACTGGAAGCTGATATTGAGCAGCAGGCAGCAGGCAAGGATGGTTTAGCACACTAGTTCAGTGGAGCGCAGTAGCACCTCACCTGTGTGATCAAGGCATCTGAGGCATGAGTTGGAGGTGCCTTGTGTACACTTTGTGAGTCCTTGGTTCACTCTGTCTGTGTGTTACCTCTGTTGAGGTGCAGTGGTTGTGTGCCTGAGGGGTAATGAGATGGGAAGAGCAGCCAAGAGCAGCATTACCTGCACAGTGACAGATAATTGGATTACTGTTCTTCATTCAAACATCACTCAATATTTACATGAGCAGCTATGTAGGCAAGAGTGCTGTGAGGTGTGCCAGACACTGTCATGTCATGGACCAGTTGAACATATATGTGTGTGTTTGCTGAAGTCGATAGGTAGTTACATGTCTCTGCAATCACTGACACTCAATTGAGATGCCCTCGCTTACTGTCAGAAGATGAAGCTGTGATGCTTTGCACCAGGAAAGGTGGCACACATGTGTCAAGTGGCACCTGTCAACGCAGTATAGCAACACACTGCACTTTAAACTACACACCTTTCAAACCACTCCATAATCCTGAAAAGTGTCCTCTACATGTACAAGACATCCTTAGTACAGTTAAAGTATGCATTTTACAATGTACTGTGCACGCCCACATCAGAGCTCAATAAATACCAAGATGCAGAAACACAATAGACATAGGTGATAAACCCCTAAATAGTTCCTATCTCACCACCAGTAACACACCTTGCTGAGCACGAGCCATCGGTATCATCTTTACTTGATAATATAACCCAGGAAATTATACATAAGGGAACTGCGCCTTGTATTGTGTTTCTAGCTGCATATATTGTCACACTTCCAAATATTACAACTGGCGACGAGGAGAAACATCAAGTTATTATGAAGGAAGAGGATGTATGAAGTCTCCACTCCCACCCTTCCAGAGAGGCTGCACATAACTATGTGAAATAACCTTTTTATAGCCACTGAACTACTCAAACTTTCATTCCTAAATGGAATACACATGCAGTGGTACTGAACTGCTAGAAGACAATTGTTGGAATGCATATATTCTTTCTCGGTGATGTCAGGATCTTTTGAAATTTTAAAGACGTGAACAGTCTGATATATTGCGTGTTTTATCCTGGAATGCTCATGAATGGGTTTACAGGGGTTTAAAAGTGAAAGTGAAATTAGGAAAAAATATCGATGCAAAACAAATATTTAGAGTTAACGCGTACTACGTTTTGAATTGCATGACTCGCACGTTACAGCTAAGATATATGTTTTTCGATCACTGCCACCAACACAGTTAAAGACAATAATTTGCCTGTCATAGCTTCTCCTCAGAGCTCCTCAGAGGACACGGAGGACATGCTGATTTCCCACCATGCACCGCGCCTGCTCTGTCCTCAGAGTGGGCTTGAGAAATGCCTGATGTTGACAACTCTTGGCTGCTTTAAGGGATTGCTCCACATCCAGTTAGGCCTGGCGGTGAAGAGATATTGATACCGGTGATGATCAGGGGTTAAGATAGGCGGCTTATCTAAGCACTTCTGCAAAGTGTAGGAGGTGACAAAGAGTGAATAAAGTAGCAGTGGCGCCATCAGCAGCTACCAGCACAAACTAAGTACTGCAGGTAAGTCTTGAAAAGAGAATTCTACGTGGATGTATGTTTGTTTGTATTTATAGGCATTTGAGAAGTACAAAACCGAGCTAGAAGGCAGTGAGGTGCTTAACAACAGTGGAAGCCCTGAGTTACATGTAAGGGTTATGATTCAGCCTTTGATTAATTTGGAACTACACAGAAAAGGACATCCACTGACAAGCAGACCAGGAGGGATTACTGACCTCTGACCCAGAATACAACTGCAAAGACTGAACATTGTGCTGACCTTCCTCCAGACATGGATCAGAGCCCAGTAACATCACAGAGATGCAAGAAGGAGAGGCTGGTCTTGGAACCTCTTGACTTGTGGACAAACACAATGGAGCAGCAGTACGCTGGACTAAGATGAAGCAAGTAGAGGACATTGTGGGCCGATGGTTCACCCTACAGCCCTTCTGCCCCAAACTACCCTCAAAGAAGAGTGGAAAGTGCTCAAACCCATCTAAATGTATCGCAGTGGCCCGTCCACCTCAGCACCCTGCATCAACATGTTATTTGGCGCCTCTTTGTCATGAGGGTAAAAACGGTGAAAAAAAATAAAATAAAAAATATATATATATATATATTCATATATATATATATATATATATTCACTTAAAAAACTAAAGTTTACAGGGAGGTTATAGTTAGGCTCACATTTTATACCTACAAAACCATAGAAATTCACCAGTTATAGTTAGATTTATTTCAAGCATCTATAACTTGTGCCCTAAGATAACTATGTATTTTTTTTAATCTATCTCCTAACTATAACGTCCCTGTAACCATTGTCAGTGAATTTCTTTGTTTTTTTTAAAGTAAAGTAATTTTAATTACTAAATGTTAACCCTACCACCTCCCATACTCACGCTGAAAACATCTTAAAACCCAAAAACTCATAGCCAACCTAAAATCTAAATATGCCTTCACCACCCAAAACCCACCTTAAAACCTAAAACACTCCTTGCCAACCAAAAACCCATACCCACCCTAAACCCTAAAATTACCCTTGTCACCCAAAACGCCATATACACCCTAAACTCTAAAAATGTCCTTGCCACCCAAAAACCCATATGCACCCTAAATCTTAAAATGACCCTTGCCACCCAAAAACCAATACCCACCCTAAACCCTCAAAAAACCCTTGCCATCCAAAAAACCATACCAAAACTACAACCCTAAAATTACCCTTGAAACTAAAAAAAAACACACACACCCTAAAACCTAAAATTACCCTTGCCACTCAAAAACCCATACCCACCCTAAATCCTAAAATTACTCTTACCACCTGAAACCAATATCCATCCTAAATTCTAAATTTTCCCTTGCTAGCCAAAAATCCATACCTATCCTAAACCCTAAAACTACCATTGCCATCCTAAAACCTATACCCATCCTAAACCCTAAAAATGACTTTACTCATATATGTGTGTATATATATATATATATTAATCACTGAAAAAAAACAGGTTACAGGGACATTGTAGTTAGGTTCTGAATGTACTCGTACGAAGCCATAGAAATTCAGCAGTTATAGTTAGAGTTTTTTCAGGTAACCAAAACTCGCACCCTAAGGTAACTATAATTCGCAACTTCACCATGCAAAGTTGTCTCATCAATAAATTTATTGCAAATGTTGTAGTGAGAATATGAAAGATGGCATAGAATATGTCATCAATGATATAAAATGTGGAGTAATTAGCTGCGCAGGGCGAAGGCGCGAGTTATAGGTATGCTGAAGACGCGTCTCAAAATGGCTGACAACACTTCCTTGTTGAAGTGGTGTCAGCCAATCAGATCTCTGCACGAGATCTGGATGGGTCTCAAATCCTTCGGATCCTTTATGTACAAATTTGGATTTCTTTTAATTGCCCTGAAACTACTGATTGGATTTGCACCAAATAACAAAAAGGTCTCTTTCTGGACCAAGAGCTATGTTTCTGCAAATTTGGTGTAATTCTGTTCAGTAGTTTTGCTGCTATCGCTGTTCAATTTTTCCTATGGAAAAATGAGATGAGAAAACGCGTTTTGGGACCCCCCCTTTTTCTTGGTCCCAACTTGATCAATCACCCCGAAACTTTCCACACAGCAACTGAAGTGGCTTCATTTGCTTTTTGGAAAATGTTGTGAAGGTTCATCAAACTGCAGCAAAGTTATTAGCAAAACAAAAAATATGGAACCTAGGTCCTAACTATAACTACCTAGTGACAACCTCCATATATATATATATATATATATATATATATATATATATATATATATATATATGTATATATATATATATATATATATATATATATATATATATATATATATATATCACATACTGGCGGATGCAAGTAGGTAGTTATAGTTAGGACCTAATTTTCCATAGGAAGTGCTTTTTCTGTTTTGCCAATAACTTTGGCGCTGCTTGACGAATCTTCATGAACTTTTTTAAAACGTATATCTCAGTAGGTTCAGCTGCCATCTTGAAAGTTTCCTAATGATCCGTCAAGCGGGGGCTGAGAAAAAGGGGGTATGCCAAAACATGTTTTCCCCATGCATTTTCCTAAAGGGATTTTGAACATGGCTACAGCCCGTACCGCTAGACGGAATTACACCAAATTTGGCAGAAAGCTAGCTTTTGGTCCAGAAAGCATGCTGTTTGTGATTTGTTGTAAATCTGTTCAATAGTTTTTGAGGTATTAGAGTTGAAAATAAATATAGATATCTAGGGATGCGGATCCTCCGCAGATCCAACTGTCCCCGTGATGATATCTGATGGGCTGCCAACACTTCAACAAGGAAGTGTTGGCAGTCATTTTAGACCCCGGCTGCAACCGAGTCCCACTAAAAGGTTAAAAAACGAAAGGGGCTAGGGTAGGGTCACCTTGAGCCCCTAGGCTTCCTCTAGGGGGCCCACACGAAACCTGCCAGGGCTAAAACACTTTTTTTTTTAACTCTCAGAAAAATCTGTGGATTGGAATCTGTGGATTTTTCCAAGATTTATTTTTTTTAAATGGGCGGCCTCCCGCCCTTTTCTTTTATTTCGCCCCTGGGTGGGCCAGGTCCTGGGGGCTTTCGGGGCTTCAAAAAGGAGAAGGGTGCATGAGCCCTCCTCCTGGGGCTTGTCTTATCTCCAGGGTGTAGGAGGCTGGCCTGGCTTGTAGTGGGTACCAGAGGTACTTACACCTTGTGCCAGGTCCAGTTATCCCTTATTAGTGTAAAAGAGGTGTTTCTAGCAGCTTAGGCTGATAGAAGGTAGCTATGGCAAAGCAGCTTAGGCTGAACTAGGAGACATGTAAAGCTCCTACTATACCACTGGTGTCATATGCACAATATCATAAGAAAACACAATACACAGAGGTATTAAAAATAAAGGTACTTTATTTTTATGACAATATGCCAAAAGTATCTCAGTGAGTATCCTCAGTATGAGGATAAGTTATGTACACTAGATATATGTACACAAACCAAAATTAGGTAAGTAATAGCAAGAAAAGTAATGCAAACAGTGTAGAATTACAATAGATTGCAACAGGAGCACATAGGTATAGGGGCAACACAAACCATATACTCCAAAAGTGGAATGCGAACCAACAATGGGCCCCAAACCTATGTGACCTTGTAGAGGGTCACTGGGACTGTAAGAAAAGAGTGAGGGTTAGAAAAATAGCCCACCCCAAGACCCTGAAAAGTGGGTGCAAAGTGCACCTACTACCCCCAGAGAGCACAGAAGTCGTGATAGGGGGATTCTGCAGGAAGAACAAACACCAGCAATGCAACAACAGTGGATTTCCGGACCTGAGTACCTGTAAGACAAGGGGATCAAGTCCAATAGTCGCAACAGTGTTGAGAGTGGGCAGGAGCCCCGGAAATGCCAGCTGAGGGTGCAAGGAAGCTTCCACCTGTTGGAAGAAGCTTGGAGTTCTGCAAGAAAGAAGAGGACTGGGAACTTCTCCTTTTGAGGATGGATGTCACACGTCGCGATGAAGCTTGAAGAGGTGTTCCCACGCAGAAAGACCGCAAACAAGCCTTACTAGCTGAAAGGGTTGCGGTAGAGGTATTTGGATGCTGCTGTGGCCCAGGAGGGACCAGGATGTCGCCACTTGGAGGAGGAGACAGAGGGGTCGCCCAGCAACTCAGGGAGACCTCACAGAAGCAGGCAGCACCCACAAAAGTACCTGAACAGGCACTTGGAATGAAAGTGAACCGGAGTCCATGCTAAGTCACAAAAGGGAGTCCCATGACGCCGGAGGACAACTCAGAAGGTTGTGCACTGCAGGAAGGAGTGCCGGGGACTCAGGCTTGACTGTGCATGGAGGAAATCCTGGAAGAGTGCACAGGAGCCGGAGCAGCTGCAAATCATGCGGTACCCAGCAATGCAGTCTAGCGTGGGGAGGCAAGGACTTACCTCCACCAAACTTGGTCTGAAGAGTCACTGGACTGTGGGAGTCGCTTGGACAGAGTTGCTGAGTTCCAGGGACCACGCTCGTCAGGATGAGAGGGGACCCAGAGGACCAGTGTTGCATTCTTTTGGTGCCTGCGTTAGCAGGGGGAAGATTCCGTCGACCCACAGATTTCTTCAGAGCTCCTGGTGCAGGGTGAAGGCAGGCTACCCCCAGAGCATGCACCACCTGGAAACAGTCGAGAAAGCCTGCAGGATGAGGCGCTACAATGTTGCTAGTAGTCGTCTTGCTACTTTGTTGTGGCGTCCTGAGCACTCACCGGTCGATCCTTTGGTAGGAGGTGAAGAGGGAGATGCAGAGGAACTCTGGTGAGCTCTTGCATTCGTTATCTGAAGAATTCCCCAAAGCAGAGACCCTAAATGGCCAGAAAAGGAGGTTTGGCTACTAAGGAAGGAGGATTGGCTACCAAGAGAGGTAAGAGCCTATCAGAAGGAGCATCTGACGTCACCTGCTGGCACTGGCCACTCAGAGCAGTCCAGTGTGCCACCAACACCTCTGTTTCCAAGATGGCAGAGGTCTGGGACACACTGGAGGAGCTCTGGGCACCTCCCCTGGGAGGTGCAGGTCAGGGGAGTGGTCACTCCCCTTTCCATTGTCCAGTTTCGGGCCAGAGCAGGGCTGGGGGATCCCTGAACCGGTGTAGACTGGCTTATGCAGAGATGGGCACCATCTGTGCCCATCAAAGCATTTTCAGAGGCTGGGGGAGGCTACTCCTCCCCAGCCTTCACACCTATTTCCAAAGGGAGAGTCTCTCAGAGGAAATCGTTTGTTCTGCCTTCCTGGGCCAGGGCTGCCTGGACCCCAGGATGGCAGAAACCTGTCTGAGGGGTTGGCAGCAGCAGCAGCTGCAGTGGAGGCCGAAAGACCGAAAGGCAGTTTGGCAGTACCCGGGTACTGTGCTAGAGACCCGGGGGATCATGGAATTGTCCCCCCAATACCAGAATGGTATTGGGGTGACAATTCCATGATCTTAGACATGTTACATGGCCATGTTCGGAGTTACCATTGTGATGCTATACATAGGTAGTGACCTATGTATAGTGCACGCGTGTAATGGTGTCCCCGCACTCACAAAGTCCAGGGAATTTGCCCTGAACGATGTGGGGGCACCTTGGCTAGTGCCAGGGTGCCCACACACTAAGTAACTTTGCACCCAACCTTCACCAGGTGAAGGTTAGACATATAGGTGACTTATAAGTTACTTAAGTGCAGTGGTAAATGGCTGTGAAATAACGTGGATGTTATTTCACTCAGGCTGCACTGGCAGGCCTGTGTAAGAATTGTCAGAGATCCCTATGGGTGGCAAGAGAAATGCTGCAGCCCATAGGGATCTCCTGGAACCCCAATACCCTGGGTACCTCAGTGCCATATACTAGGGAATTACATGGGTGTACCAGTATGCCAATGTGAATTGGTAAATTTAGTCACTAGCCTGTTAGTGACAAATTTGGAAAGCAGAGAGAGCATAACCACGGATGTTCTGGTTACCAGAGCCTCAGTGAGACAGTTAGGCATCACACAGGGAACACATACAGGGCACATAATTATGAGTGACACATAGACTAAAACAACATATATACAGTGAAATATGGGGGTAACATGCCAGGCAAGATGGTACTTTCCTACACAGGGACCACCACCTCACCATGGTGATAAAATTGAGGTATGCAGGGGCGGATCACTCTCCCCCCCCTCCCCCCCCCCCGGGGACCAGTCGCTCCCCAGGGCAAAACAATTGATAATGGGAGAGACCTGCACGGCCTCCCCCACAGCCCTGGGGAGCACCCCTTCCCCAGGGCTAAAAATAAAATTCATGCTGGGGAGGGGCCCGCGCAGCTCCCCCACGGCCCGGGGACCGCCACCTCCCTGGGACAAAATTGTAACTTATAATGGGGGAATCCCATACGACCTCCCCCACAGCCCCGGGGACTGCCACCTCACTGGGGCTAAATTTGAAATTAATGTGGGGGGTCGACGTGGCCTCTTGGAACCCTGTGGACGGTCATCTCCCTGGGGCTGAAAACAAATAATGACAGGAGTCCGTTGTGGACCCCAACCCCAGGGATCACCACCTCCCAGGGGCTAAGTTAAAATTTTGTAGGGGGACTGCGCAGTCCCCCTCATGGAGCCAATACTGGCCCGTGGCCACCACCTTCCAGGGCTGGCTTCTTCTATGTCCCTGGGTGCCCACTCTCGGGACATAGCTGCTTGCTCTAACTTGGCGGGCACTTTGACAAAGTGCTTCCACCCACTGGAAGAAGAGGTTTCGTCTGAAAAAATAACTGCTCTTGGCACACCGGGCTGCTTGTTTAGCATCTATTTGTGTGCAAAAGCAATGCCAGGTCCTGCAGGAGGCAGGGAGCCAAGTGAGACCACGGGGACCTTGAGGTTCCCCCCACAGTCCCACTGCACGCTGGGTGCCATGGGGGGCACCCAGGAGAGATGGCCGAGCCATAGGAATTGGCTTCCCAGGGCCAAAATCGGCCCAGGGAGGGGGCCCACTATTAAATGAAGGAGGGCCCCTGGGATAGGGACCCTGGGGCTGAAATCGCACTCTAAGGTAACTACAACTCACGTGCTCACCATGCACTGTTAATTATCCCAGATATTACAGTACTCATGACAACTTCTATAACGTTATGAAAAATATAACTGAAGCATTAGCAAATAATGAATAAAAAAACTGTGCATGGCAGGGGCTTGAGTGATAGTTATCTTAGGTTGCGAGTTATAGTTACTTGAAGTAACTCTATAACTGCTGAATTTCTATGGTTTTGTACGAGTAAATTCAGAACCTAACTATAACGTCCCTGTAACCTTTATTTTTTTTCAGTGAATATATATATAGGTGCCCACTGTACTGGTATACAGGGAGTGCAGAATTATTAGGCAAGTTGTATTTTTGAGGATTAATTTTATTATTGAACAACAACCATGTTCTCAATGAACCCAAAAAACTCATTAATATCAAAACTGAATATTTTTGGAAGTAGTTTTTAGTTTGTTTTTAGTTTTAGCTATGTTAGGGGGATATCTGTGTGTGCAGGTGACTATCACTGTGCATAATTATTAGGCAACTTAACAAAAAAAAAAATTTACACATTTCAATTATTTTTCATTACCAGTGAAACCAATATAACATCTCAACATTCACAAATATACATTTCTGACATTCAAAAACAAAACAAAAACAAATCAGTGACCAATATAGCCACATTTCTTTGCAAGGACACTCAAAAGCCTGCCATCCATGGATTCTGTCAGTGTTTTGATCTGTTCACCATCAACATTGCGTGCAGCAGCAACCACAGCCTCCCAGACACTGTTCAGAGAGGTGTACTGTTTTCCCTCCTTGTAAATCTCACATTTGATGATGGACCACAGGTTCTCAATGGGGTTCAGATCAGGTGAACAAGGAGGCCATGTCATTAGATTTCCTTCTTTTATACCCTTTCTTGCCAGCCACGCTGTGGAGTACTTGGACGCGTGTGATGGAGCATTGTCCTGCATGAAAATCATGTTTTTCTTGAAGGATGCAGACTTCTTCCTGTACCACTGCTTGAAGAAGGTGTCTTCCAGGAACTGGCAGTAGGACTGGGAGTTGAGCTTGACTCCATCCTCAACCCGAAAAGGCCCCACAAGCTCATCTTTGATGATACCAGCCCAAACCAGTACTCCACCTCCACCTTGCTGGCGTCTGAGTCGGACTGGAGCTCTCTGCCCTTTACCAATCCAGCCACGGGCCCATCCATCTGGCCCATCAAGACTCACTCTCATTTCATCAGTCCATAAAACCTTAGAAAAATCAGTCTTGAGATATTTCTTGGCCCAGTCTTGACGTTTCAGCTTGTGTGTCTTGTTCAGTGGTGGTCGTCTTTCAGCCTTTCTTACCTTGACCATGTCTCTGAGTATTGCACACCTTGTGCTTTTGGGCACTCCAGTGATGTTGCAGCTCTGAAATATGGCCAAACTGGTGGCAAGTGGCATCGTGGCAGCTGCACGCTTGACTTTTCTCAGTTCATGGGCAGTTATTTTGCGCCTTGGTTTTTCCACATGCTTCTTGCGACCCTGTTGACTATTTTGAATGAAACGCTTGATTGTTCGATGATCACGCTTCAGAAGCTTTGCAATTTTAAGAGTGCTGCATCCCTCTGCAAGATATCTCACTATTTGTGACTTTTCTGAGCCTGTCAAGTCCTTCTTTTGACCCATTTTGCCAAAGGAAAGGAAGTTGCCTAATAATTATGCACACCTGATATAGGGTGTTGATGTCATTAGACCACACCCCTTCTCATTACAGAGATGCACATCACCTAATATGCTTAATTGGTAGTAGGCTTTCGAGCCTATACAGCTTGGAGTAAGACAACATGCATAAAGAGGATGATGTGGTCAAAATACTCATTTGCCTAATAATTCTGCACTCCCTGTAGTCTTGACCTTGTTAGCATAGGAAATTGATTTTTGGGTTTGCTAATAACTTTTCTGCTGTTTGATGAATCTTCACAAAACCTTTTTTTTAAAGTACATCTACCTCAACTCCTTCCTAGAATGATTCGGGTGATCCATCAAGTGGGGCCAAGAAAAAATGGGTGAGTTCCAAAATACAATTTCCCCATACAATTTCTATAGGGATTTTTTAACATTGCTACAGTGAAAACTGTTGAACGGTATTATACAAAATTTGGCAGAAAACTAGATCTCTACCAAGAAAGCTGTTTTTTTTGTGATTTGATGTAAATCCATTCAGGAATATTTCAGGAATTAGGGTTCACTGAAGTAAATATAGCCTGGGCCCTAGACATGCACTGTTTATGACCTCACATATTATATGACATATGACATGTTCCATGACATGATTGATACCATCACAGAAGACATATTCAATTATAATATTGATGACATCACTGTGCATAATGAGGGGGCAAGTTCTATTTACTTCGGTTAATGATAATTGGTGAATTTCAGAGTTGTTTTAGTTTAGAGTGTTGCATTTAAATTGACATTTTCACAAGTATAATGTCACTTGAACCGTAGTTTTTCTCTGTATATATGTATGTCAGTATAGATTTACTTTACTTAGCTCTAAACACATTTACTTGAGAATGTACATATTGTAAAAGTACGATTATGTGGAATTAGGAATAGTGAATCTATGCTTAGTTATACACATTTACCTTCACACCCTTATGGTCGTCGATATTTAGGCCACTATTTTTCTACTCCATATTTTGATGTAAACCAAGGGAAGCCCAGACCATGTGCTTGTGTTGCTGGTGAGTGTAGAAGGCTGGACTGGCTTGTAGTGAGTACCAAGGGGTACTTACACCTTGCACCAGGCCCAGTTATCCCTTATTAGTGTATAGGGTGTCTAGCAGCTTAGGCTGATAGAAAAGGTAGCTTAGCAGAGCAGCTTAGGCTGAACTAGGAGACGAGTGAAGCTCCTACAGTACCACTAGTGTCATATGCACAATATCATAAGAAAACACAATACACAGATATACTAAAAATAAAGGTACTTTATTTTTATGACAATATCCCATAAGTATCTCAGTGAGTACCCTCAGTATGAGGATAGCAAATATACACAAGATATATGTACACAATACTAAAATATGCAGTAATAGCAATAGAAAACAGTGCAAACAATGTATAGTCACAATAGAATGCAATAGGGGCACATAGGGATAGGGGCAACACAAACCATATACTCTAGAAGTGGAATGCACCTAAGTTCCCCAAAGAGCACAGAAGTCGTGATAGGGGAATTCTGCAGGAAAGACCAACACCAGCAATGCAACAATGATGGATTTCCAGACGAGGGTACCTGTGGAACAAGGGGACCAAGTCCAAAAGTCACGATCAAGTCGGGAGTGGGCACATGCCCAGGAAATGCCAGCTGTGGTTGCAAAGAAGCTGCCACCGGATGGTAGAAGCTGAGGATTCTGCAAGAACGACAAGGGCTAGAAACTTCCCCTTTAGAGGATGGATGTCCCACATCGTGAAGAGTTGTGCAGAAGTGTTTTCTCACAGAAAGACCGCAAACAAGCCTTGCTAGCTGCAAAGCTCGTGGTAAGGGTTTTTGGATGCTGCTGTGGCCCAGGAGGGACCAGGATGTCACCAATTGCGTGAGGGGACAGAGGGGGCATCCAGCAAGACAAGGAGCCCACTCAGAAGCAAGCAGCACCAGCAGAAGTGCTGGAACAGGCACTACAAAGTGGAGTGAATCGGTGCTCACCCGAAGTTGCACAAGAGAGTCACAAAAGCCGGAGGACAACTCAGGAGGTTGTGCAATGCAGGTTAGAGGGCCGGGGACCCAGGCTTGGCTGTGCACAAAGGAAATCCTCGTAAAGTGCACAGGAGCCGGAGTAGCTGCAAAACACGCGGTTCCCAGCAATGCAGTCTAGCGTGGGGAGGCAAGGACTTACCTCCACCAAACTTGGACTGAAGAGTCACTGGACTGTGGGAGTCACTTGGACAGAGTTGCTGAGTTCAAGGGACCTCGCTCGTCGTGCTGAGAGGAGACCCAGAGGACCGGTGATGCAGTTCTTTGGTGCCTGCGGTTGCAGGGGGAAGATTCCGTCGACCCACGGGAGATTTCTTGGGAGCTTCTAGTGCAGAGAGGAGGCAGACTACCCCCACAGCATGCACCACCAGGAAAACAGTCGAGAAGGCGGCAGGATCAGCATTACAATGTCGCAGTAGTCGTCTTTGCTACTTTGTTGCAGTTTTGCAGGCTTCCAGTGCGGTCAGCAGTCGATTCCTTGGCAGAAGGTGAAGAGAGAGATGCAGAGGAACTCTGATGAGCTCTTGCATTCGTTATCTAAAGAATTCCCCAAAACAGAGACCCTAAATTGCCAGAAAAGGAGGTTTGGCTACCTAGGTGAGAGGATAGGCTAGCAACACAGGTAAGAGCCTATCAGAAGGAGTCTCTGACGTCACCTGCTGGCCCTGGCCACTCAGAGCAGTCCAGTGTGCCAGCAGCACCTCTGTTTCCAAGATGGCAGAGGTCTGGAGCACACTGGAGGAGCTCTGGGCACCTCCCAGGGGAGGTGCAGGTCAGGGGAGTGGTCACTCCCCTTTCCTTTGTCCAGTTTCACGCCAGAGCAGGGCTGGGGGATCCCTGAACCGGTGTAGAATGGCTTATGCAGAAATGGGCACCATCTGTGCCCATGAAAGCATTTCCAGAGGCTGGGGGAGGCTACTCCTCCCCTGCCTTAACACCTTTTTCCAAAGAGAGAGGGTGTAACACCCTCTCTCTGAGGAAGTCCTTTGTTCTGCCTTCCTGGGCCAAGCCTGGCTGGACCCCAGGAGGGCAGAAACCTGTCTGAGGGGTTGGCAGCAGCAGCAGCTGCAGTGAAACCCCAGGAAAGGCTGTTTGGCAGTACCCGGGTCTGTGCTAGAGACCCGGGGAATCATGGGATTGTCTCCCCAATACCAGGATGGCATTGGGGGGGCAATTCCATGATCTTAGACATGTTACATGGCCATGTTCGGAGTTACCATTGTGAAGCTACACATAGGTAGTGACCTATGTGTAGTGCACGCGTGTAATGGTGTCCCCGCACTCACAAAGTCCGTGGAATTTGCCCTGAACAATGTGGGGGCACCTTGGCTAGTGCCAGGGTGCCCACACACTAAGTAACTTAGCGCCCAACCTTTACCAAGTAAAGGTTAGACATATAGGTGACTTATAAGTTACTTAAGTGCAATGGTAAATGGCTGTGAAATAACGTGGACGTTATTTCACTCAGGCTGCAGTGGCAGGCCTGTGTAAGAATTGTCAGAGCTCCCCATGGGTGGCAAAAGAAATGCTGCAGCCCATAGGGATCTCCTGGAACCCCAATACCGTGGGTACCTCAGTACCATATACTAGGGAATTATAAGGGTGTTCCAGTCTGCCAATGTAAATTGGTGAAATTGGTCACTAGCCTGTTAGTGACAATTTGGAAAGAAATGAGAAAGCATAACCACTGAGGTTCTGGTTAGCAGAGCCTCAGTGAGACAGTTAGGCATCACACAGGGAACACATACATATAGGTCACAAACTTATGAGCACTGGGGTCCTGGCTAGCAGGGTCCCAGTGACACATAACAAACATACTGAAAACATAGGGTTTTCACTATTAGCACTGGGCCCTGGCTAGCAGGATCCCAGTGAGACAGTGAAAACACCCTGACATACACTCACAAATAGGCCAAAAGTGGGGGTAACAAGGCTAGAAAGAGGCTACTTTCTCACAGTGAGTTGGATGTATTTGTTACTCTCCATCTCCAGAACCACAGTTCCTATGATCCTTACGTGCCTGTGCTGCATCCCAGGCTTGTTTCTGACTCCTGATTCCAGGTAGGGCTGGCCTAAAGAAACTCTTGGCCGCATGGAGTGCGGGCTTGTTGTGGGCTCAGCCCAAGAGAGCACAAGAAGACTGTCCCGGAGACTCCCCTTGGCTCCCGATTCTCAGATAGGTTTTCTATTTTTTTCTATGTTTTATTTATCTATGGTGCGCTTCTGTTAACTTTGTAACATCATTTCCATTAAAAGTGTCTCTGTCCTATGAGCTGGGTTCTTCATTAAAGAGAGAAGGATGGAAAAACTGGAAAAAAAGGCCAATATGAATCCACCATCACCCTAAGCACCAAAATTGAAGATAACTTTTAGCTCTGCGGCCACATTTGAAGAGCTAAAAAACGTAAGGAAGGTGAAACATTTTTAAATCCTGAAAAAGCATCCAAAGGTTTGTGGAACACAGATGTAGAGGGCAAGGAAGGAAAATAGTATGTTGCCACCTAGTCCAAAACCTATTTTTCAAGCGAAAATAAATCAACGAGGAAATAACTATATATTGGAGTCTTAAGTCAAAGTCCAAACTGCTTCTCATGTGAAGTACTATTGTCTGATGGCCAAATATATCATTTAACAATTGTACCTCTCTGCAGTAAATTTACAAACTTGGCTTTTTCTGCCACCCTTAATGTCCAGGATGTAATGTGGGAATTAATGTAAGCCACTGTGGTGGTTGTGTAGGTTTGCAGGAAGAGTTTACTGTGCTGCAGGATATAGTGAGGTCATAATTAGATATCATTATTGCTCTCCCTCATCTACTGGATTGGATTTCCATGAGGGCAGCTCCCGACTAGACCAGAAGCTATAAATGATAAGCTGAGGAGGAAGCTTGATTTCCAGGTGATGGCTAAGGTTCTCAGAGTAGTTGAGCTTTTTGGAAGGGATCCTAATTTGGCTGCTGGAGTTTAAATATCAAAGGATGCCATACCTAATTAGATGATCCACTGGATAAGCAAAGTTAGGCTTCTCAATTGTGATAGAGAACATCCTGTCTGTCTCATGAATTGAGGTTACCGGAGTCCTTAGTGATTGAAAGGTAGTTTTATTCAGATTGATTGAGTCAAACATGAGCTTGCTATTGGCCCACTAAATATGGTGGAAATGTCAAGTTCCACAACAACAAGTGAAGTTTAGATTAGAGGGTCTTTTGCGTCTTCCCATGCGGGTATGGAGGAAAGCATACACACCAAGAAAACCCAAATGTAATTTCTTTGGGTGCTGCAAATTAGGGGCCCAATTAGGGTCTCTGTTGTTTGTGAGGCCTGTGCACCCCTGTTATCAGGATGACACATGGTGCAATGATGTCACGACATAAAGCTCAGCCACAGCAATGGAGCAGCCTTAAACTTGGCTCCCACTCTCTTCGGTCACTTTCAATAGGCCGACCCAGGGAGAAGAACAAGTTGTAATGAATAAGACAGTGAAAAAATACTTTCATGCTAGAAACCTGACCAAGTTTGACTAAACTGACAAAAAGGTGGCTTTTTTGCCCTAACACTCCAATAAATGGCACCAAGGGTTATGTTGTGTTATGTGGCTAAATTATTACTTCACATCTGGTAAGACATCAGCAATTCTTGCAAAACACGACTTGCAGTGGCACATGACGTGTGACGTGCAGCGAAGGGACACTGCTGTTGTGTGAATGAGGCACTATAGATCACATTGAGCAGATCAGTGAAGATCAGATGCTCTGCATTGCAGAGCAGATTAGTATATACTGATGACATTATACATGAAGACACAGAAGATGTATGTGAGGAGATGGATATGGAAATGTGACATTAATGTGAGAAATCTTGCAAAATGTCTGTTTCTTAACAGATCAGTGTGACTAGTTTTCACACCAGGAATACCCAGGTGCTGGTTCTTCTTTCTTCATCCTAGCTTTAATTTTCCCATGACTATATAGGGTAGGACTGACGCCTCGTCAGGGGTAGTAAGCGCTATATAAATACGATTACAATACAATACAATACAATACAATATAGAAGGAAGGACAGGAAGTAGTCCTGAAGCATGCACAAATACTAAACACCAGAGCATACTGAAAAAATAAAACAATTAAAGACCAATTGGTATATTCAATTAAGTATGGTCACTATGTAAATTTATTCCAAAGATGATGGAGTAACAAATTCCAAAGCAAAAGCGAAAGCCGACAAACTTTTCGTATTCCTGGACTATCTCAAGACTGCGAATAATGGAAGAATACAAAACGATATATGTAAAGGTTGATAGAGCGGTCCGTAGTGATAATTTACCTGTGTCTGGACGCTCTTTAGTCCGATGAATCTTTTGACTTAGTGGGAACTCTCTGTACTCTTAATCGATCAGTCTCATTAAAATCAATAATCAATAACGAACATAAGCAACCCCCTGAACAACATAACACTTAACAATTAATCCAGAATACATTTCGGCGAACCCTGACCTTTCAGTCAGGAATAACCACACCAGTTTATTGCAAAGTTAGTGAATTTTATTTCCCTATATTAACAAAGCTAGCACAATATAAATGTGTCTCAACACCAAATGATAAACATAAATGAACATTAATAGCTGTCCATAGCGGCGAAACAAGTGCAATCTATGTAGCATTTGAATCACAAGACATTCGATAATAGCAATGCAAATCACTAATACGATAATCTGTAATGAACTAATTGCATACATTTAATCAGCATAACAAGATCTCAAATTGCATTGTGCGACATAAGGAATCCTCGTCTAACCTCAAATTAGCATCGGCATGTGGGACTTCATGCAAAAACAATTTAGCAACATTAATTTAGAAAACTCCTAACTAGGGCTCTCATCAAAATCAGCAGTTGGTTACCTAAAAGAAACACAATGCAATTGTACAATTTCTTTTCATATTTACCAATTACGATCAGCATACAAGGAAGTCTTCGTCTCACAGGTACCGTTTCTCGATCAGCATGGGTACCGTTTCGATCAGCATGGGACGGGGCAAAGGGGCAGGGGTGGACGGGGCAATTGCCTCACGGCGGCAAGATAAACTATTACTTCATGCAAAGGGATCAAATCAAAGTTACAGTCTCTAGGGCAAGAATCATTTAAAGTCTCTTTCTCTCGACTAGAGAAAGAAACAAAGTCTCTCTAAATGGCGTTGATGCAAAGTGGGCCATAATAGCTACGAAGTCAAAATGGCGGGATGTCCGATGATAGCGAGCAAAGATCTCCAATTTCTTCTCGTGCACCTGGGTTTTATAGACAACAGTTCAAGTCCTGTAGGGTCTCCATTGGAGGGTTCATAGGTTAGCTTCAAATTGACCAATCAAAAACGACAGTTCTCAAGCTTTTACTTAAGCATACATTATCCTTGGAGATGGGTACGCAAATTGCAACATTGTCTCCCAATTAGCTTACTCTCAGAGCCTCCATTGTCCACACCTGCAAGTCGACCTTGAATTAAAGAGAAAATATGCCAGGCTGGCACTAACTTTAAGATAAGCATGTGAACAGTTTCTGTGGAAAAGTACAGCTTCAAGCAAAAATACACGTTTATTAGCACAGTGGAAAAATACGAGCATCTAAACCGTGAGACCAGGCAACTAGGCCAAAGCCTCCGCTAAAGTAATGCTAAGCTAAACATTTCAACCAAGCAAATCGTAGCACACGTTTATGATTATGTCGGATTAGTGCAATTCTAATGCACCACGTTATATAAAGCACGCATATAAATGATGGCAAACTACTCTGAGGGCACATTTTGTCCCCGTACAATCTTTATTAGTTCGGTTAATGTCACACATGATTATTTCAGCACTACGTTTAAGCGTTAATAAATCAAAACCTTCATTTTCTGCTTCATCAATCCCTCCTCTGATGACTACTTGTCATCACACCAAACCACGCCCACAAATTTTATTCCATTAAAATTCTGTCAGTTCCCTTTTCCTTTTAGTTCCCCTAGTTTGCGCTTTGTATTCTTCTGCCATTCTTTTCATAATTTTCTCTTCTTTTCTTCTTTTAATTCTTTCCATAATCATTATTATTCCCCTTTTTATTCCCCAAATTCCAAACACACAAATTATTACTATTAATATTCCTTCTATTATTTTCAATAGTATTCCATTCCAAATTCCCCCAATCCAATGTCCCACTGAAGCAAGTCCTTTTCCCACCTTCTCCCACACTCCTGGTTCTTTCAATTCCTTCAAATCTGCACTTTCTTTTGTTAGATTAGCAAGCATAGTTTTAATTTTCACACTATTATCAGGTATATAGGTACAACAGTGACGTGCACCAATCATTTTGCAAACGCCTCCATCCTTTGCTAAAAGAATGTCTAAAGCAAGCCTATTTTGAAGAGTCATAGCTCTTTCCGCTGCAAGCTCAGCATCTATCAGGATTACAGCACCTGAAAACTTTGTCAACATGTTATCCACTATACTAGACAACTTTCTTATTTTGATGGAATTCAACACAACTCCCAATGAAGGAATCATGGCTCCAAATATATCACCTACCACAGCAGCTGCGGTCTCTCTTTTCTGGATACGATGGGATCCAGATGTCTTTTGAATCATCGATATGTCATCCAGTTGATAAACCTTTGGGAACACTATACCCAAATAACATCTCCCCCACCATCCCTTTGGAAGACGATAATAAGCATTATGCCCACAAATGTAATATACCCCTGGAATGACAGGGTCAAGTCCGTTCATCATGAATGTCCATTTGGCCTTAAAAATAAACGTATGTTTGCATTCACTCGCTCCTACAAAAATATTGTCATAATAAGATTCTCCTCGATATATACAAAATTTCCCTACATGCCAAGCATCTAAAGCTATTTTCCCTTGTGTCTTTATAGCAGCAAAATCATAATTATCTACTGAAGTCCTCTTACTTAGCTCCTTTTCTAATTTCGCATTCATTTGTGCCCTTCTATCATCTGTGCGGTCTAAAAAGTTAATTTCTACAGCAGAGACTGAGCAAGTAAGGTTCTCCCTATGAGCATGAGCCGTTTCAAAAGGTTGCATTGGCTCGAAAAATTCCCTCATTATTTTAGCATCCCAATCTTTAGCCGTCTGGCTAAGCTGCGCTATTATAGGAACATAAGCAAAGGTAACATCATAATTCGAGTAAAAATACTGTATGTTAGTTTGACCATAAAACCTAGACATTACTATACTACATGTAATCCCATATGTAAGAGGCATGTGGTGATAAGTCACCCCTTCCTTTACTGATGTCGGTATCTGTGTACACACATAACAATCTTTCGCATCCATAGTTTCAACATATTCTGTTAGCAAGCGATAGAAAACGTTATACGAAAGCTCTTTCTTATCGTGCAAGAGCCTCTCATCCAATGCTAGTCTTTTCAATGGGGTTAGTTCAGTGACAGTAACAGGAGCAATAGTAGAAGCCTCGATATTCTCACTTTCACCCTTTCCATGCATTCCAATCACAATTGCCATTATTATTATTACACATGTAATTACCAAGCCTATACACACATATTTACAATATTTCTTTCTATTATTTTGCGTAGCGTACCTAGTCATGATCTGTATAGAATCAGAGAGCTAGAAGCACTTATAAATGAAACTATTTAGTAATTCAGTTACAAAGCTGAACAAGCGCAATGTTCACACCGTCTTCTTCAAAAGGCCAGTCACTCATCGGTTAGCTGCATTTGTCTCAATTCGGCAATAACTCAGTCTTTCAATATCATTTACTCTTTCAATCGACAGAGTCTATAAAACTTTTCTTTTCTATTGGTATCTCTTCTTCTTCTTCGTTCTCGATGCTTAGAGATACAAACTCGTCAGTCCAATCATCATTGACTGCATATGCCCATTCAGGACCGGAATACCTCCTGTTTGGTATCCTTTTTCTTTTCAATTTTGCTTCCCTTTTCGACTCTGCTTCGCTGGTACTTTCCTCTTTTGTCAAGTCTTTTTCCTCACTGGACGATTGTTCCACGACAGTCACTTCTTTTCTTTTCTCTTTCACTTTCGGCCTTTCTCCTTCGTTCAAACTTTCTTTACCCTTTTCTTTTATTGGTGAGATGCTTAGGCCCTCATTCTGACCTTGGCGGGCGGCGGAGGCCGCCCGCCAAAGTCCCGCCGTCAGATTACCGTTCCGCGGTCGAAAGACCGCGGCGGTAATTCTGACTTTCCCGCTGGGCTGGCGGGCGGTCGCCTTCAGACCGCCCGCCAGCCCAGCGGGAAAGAGGCTTCCACGATGAAGCCGGCTCGGAATCGAGCCGGCGGAGTGGAAGCTGTGCGACGGGTGCAGTTGCACCCGTCGCGTATTTCACTGTCTGCGCAGCAGACAGTGAAATACATGTAGGGGCCCTCTTACGGGGGCCCCTGCAATGCCCATGCCAGTGGCATGGGCACTGCAGGGGCCCCCAGGGGCCCCGCGACCCCCCCTACCGCCATCCGGATCCCGGCGGTCGGACCGCCGGGATCTGGATGGCGGTAGGGGGGGTCGGAATCCCCGCGGCGGTGCAGCAAGCTGCGCCGCCGTGGAGGATTCAATGGGGCGGCGGTACACTGGCGGGAGCCCGCCAGTGGTGCCGGTCCGACCGCGGCTTTACCGCCGCGGTCGGAATCCCCATTGGAGCACCGCCGGCCTGTCGGCGGTGCTCCCGCGGTCCTCCGCCCTGGCGGTCAAAGACCGCCAGGGTCAGAATGACCACCTTAGTCTTCTCTTTGCACCATGTCCATTTGATGGACCTGCGATCTTTTCTGTGGAAGCTTGAACCTTTTCGTTCTGTTCTGCCTTATCCCCTTCTTCCGGGGAATCAATCACGTTCTCTTTTTCTTTTTCTGTATCGTCTGCTTCTGGGAAAGCCCTCCTCTGATCAGGCTCTCCTGCTTTTTCACCTTTTTCGAGCCCTTCGTCACCGTTACCTTCGTCAGGCTCTTTATCACTTTCAGCTGCTTCAGGCTCCTTGTCACCTTCAGCTGCTTCAGGCTTTTTGCTACCCTCAGCTGCTTCAGGTTCTTTGTCACCTGTAGCTTCTTCGTCGCTGTCTGAACTTTCTCCTGGGTCTTCCCCAAGTGAGTCGGACTCTTCGCCCTCCAACAATATCTCTTTCTCTCCTGCTTCTGCTTGTTCGCTTTCAGTTCGCTTTTGTTCTGTCTCAGCACTCGGCACTGCTTTATCAGGCACTGGTAGTTTCAGCGCTTCAACTTCCTCATCTGTGGGACACAACACCTTCTTTGAGTGACTGGCGTGAATCCAGTTGGGAACCCCCGCACACTTCACAGCGGTAGTTGTCGTCAGGATCACTTGAAAAGGGCCTTTCCAACGGGGTTCCAGACACGACTTTCTCACGTGCTTCTTTACCACGACCCAGTCACCTGCTTTCAGTGCGTGTCCTGGACCTTGGATCGGTGGCAAGGTGGTCGCTTCCACCTGGTGAGAGAAAGAGCGAACCACGTCAGCCAGTCCTTTGCAGTAGTCTAACACCATATCATCTGTAATATTCAAAAGCATGTTTGCGGGAACTGCAGGAAGTCTCATAGCCCTGCCCATGAGAATCTCGTGCGGAGACAATCCAGTTTTTCTATCAGGAGTGTTTCTCATTGACATTAGCACTAAGGGCAATGCGTCAGGCCATTTCAAATTTGTCGATGCACATATTTTTGCCATTCTCGATTTCAGCGTACCATTCATCTGCTCCACCAGTCCTGATGCTTCAGGGCGATAGCTACAGTGCAGCTTTTGCTCAATGTTCAGTGCTTCGCAAAGTAACTTTATCACCTCGTTATTGAAGTGACTTCCCCTATCTGATTCTAAAGAGATCGGGAATCCGAAACGTGGTATCAACTCCCTCAACAATAGCTTGGCAACTGTAAGGCTGTCATTTCTACGTGTGGGGTATGCCTCAATCCAGTGACTAAAAATGCACACAATCACCAGCACATATTTCAGACCCCCATGCACAGGCATCTCAATGAAATCCATCTGCATTCGACTAAAAGGACCGCTTGCCCTACCAATGTGACTCGCGTTCACAACTGTTCCCTTTCCTGGGTTCATCTGCTGGCAAGTGACACATCGATGGCAAACTGCTTCTGCAGCTTGACGAAATCTGGGGTTAAACCAATCAGTTTTGAACAATCTTATCATGGCATCTCTCCCTAGGTGAGCTTGCCCATGATAGAACCGCGCAAGCTGTGATAAGAGACTATTTGGCAAAACATATTTTCCCTCATGTGAAACCCATAACTCGTCTTGTCTCTTTATACATTGTGATTTAATCCAGGAATCTCTTTCATCCTCCCTGACATTATTTTGTAATGCTTTTAGTTCATCTATTGTATCTACAACCTTCAAGGCAAATGCTTCAGCTGGTTCGAGTTCTGGCTCATTTATCGTATTCCAATCATCTCGCAGTAATATACAGTTCAAGGCACAAAATCTTGCGACTTGATCCGCATATGCATTTCCTAGAGACACATAGTCCTGTCCTTTCGTGTGAGCACTACACTTTACCACTGCAACTTCAGCTGGCACTTGAATGGCATGTAACAATTCCCTTATCCTCTCCCCGTTCTTCACTGGGGATCCTGAAGAAGTCAGGAACCCTCTCTGTGACCATAGTTGTCCAAAGTCATGCACAATCCCAAACCCGTACTGACTATCAGTGTAAATGGTGACTTTCATCAATGCAGACAGTTGACATGCTCTGGTAAGGGCTACAAGTTCTGCTACTTGTGCAGAATAGACTCCTTGAAGCCATCCTGCTTCCAAGACCCCTGTTACAGTGCATACAGCATATCCTGCTTTCAAAATCCCCATCCCATCTCTTAGACATGAACCATCAACAAAAAGAATTTGGTCATTTTCATCAAGCTTGGTATCCTTGATGTCCGGTCGAGGTTTTGTGCAAAATTCAGTCACCTGAAGGCAGTCATGCTCGACGTCTTCAGCGTTCTCAATTTCAGCATTTTCTCCAGGAAGCAAGGTTGCTGGATTCAACATAGTGCACCTTTTCAGCTGCACATTCGGTGAACCCAGAATAATCGTTTCATACCTTGTGAGTCTTGCTCCAGTCATGTGTTGCGTTCGGGAGCGGGTCAAAAGTATCTCAACTGAGTGAGGGACCATGACTGTTACTGGGTGTCCCATCACTATTCCTTCACTCTGAGTGAGGCTGATACCAACTGCTGCTACGGCGCGCAAACACCCTGGGAGTGCTGCTGCAACCGGATCCAAAGTAGCTGAACAATACGCTACTGGTCTGTTTACGCCACCATGGGCTTGGGTCAAGACAGACAAAGAACATGCATCACGTTCATGACAAAACAATGTGAAAGGCTTCGTGTAATCAGGCATACCTAAAGCTGGAGCCCTGCACATGCATTCCTTTAGTTCAACAAAAGCATCCATCTCATCTCCTTTCAGCTCAATTTCATCCAAGGCATCCTTCTGGGTCAATTTCAGTAAAGGCTTTGCTAGAGACGAGAAGTTGGGAATCCACTGGCGACAATATCCCACCATTCCCAAAAACTTCCTCACCTCCTTCCTTGTCTTTGGTGGACTCATTTGGAGTATACTTGTAATTCTTTCCTTCATTATTCTCCGTGACCCTTTCTCTATTTGGTGACCCAAGTATTTCACTTTCTTCTGACAGAACTGTAATTTGGAAGGAGACACCTTATGTCCATTCCTTCCCAAATGGTTCAACAGAGCAATGGTATCGGCTGTGCAGCCACTTTCTGTCTTTGATGCAACCAGTAAGTCATCAATGTACTGTACTAGAATTGACTCGAATGGCAATTCTAATGCTTCCAGGTCTTTCTTTAGGATCTGATTGAATATTGACGGTGATTCAGAAAACCCTTGAGGAATTCGACACCAACTGTATACTCTGTCTAGGAATTTGAAACAAAAGAGGAATTGGCTGTCCTCATGAAGAGGCACAGAAAAGAATGCTTGTGACAAATCGATGACTGAGAACCATTCAGCATCACAAGGAACTTGAAACATTATCACAGCTGGATTCGGTACGACAGGGCAGCACTTGACTATGATGTCATTTATTTTCCTCAAATCCTGCACGAGTCGGACCTTTCCACTCGGCTTTATTAGTCCCATTATTGGTGAATTACATGGACTGCTTAACACTTCTTTCAGTACCCCCTGCTTTACAAATTCGTCAATGAGTTGAGCAACTTTCATGAGGGTATCTTGTGGCATGTGGTATTGTGGGGTCTGGGGAAAGATTGCATTAGGCTTTACAGCCACTTTCACTGGTTCCACTCCTTTCATCAATCCCACCTCTTTCCCTGTCATGTCCCACACTTCCTTTCCAACTGTTTCTCGTAATTCAGCTGGGATATCTTCTTCAGTTATCATCGGGAAGAGACAAATCAGAGGATATTCTTCATCTACAGTTTCCATCTCATCCCCCTCTACACTGTCCTCTTCTTCCCCGTCACTGCTCATCTGGATTGTTATCCCTTCGTTTGAACACATGATCGAACAACCCAATTTGCACAATAGGTCTCTTCCTAATAGTGCTATCGGGCTTGAATCACATACCACAAACTGATGCACCCCTTGATAGTTACCGATGCTGACTGGTACCGGATCTGTAATTGGGTTCGTCAGATGTCTGTTCGCTACTCCCACCACTTGAACTGTTCTCCCTGAGAGTGGCAAATTTGGTACTTCACTGCTCTTAACTGTTGAACGTGTGGCTCCCGTGTCAACCAAGAATGAGACACGATGACCCATTACTCTTCCCTCTACGTACGGACCCCTTTGATCAACTTCCAAGGATGCCGCAAGCACACAATCTCCTTCTTCTCCTGAACTTTCACTCTCCCATACGTTGTTTATTCCACTCTCACTGTGTAATGGGAACTGTTGTACGGTGCCATTTGTACTCATTACCTGACCCGTTACCTGTGGAGGAACCATCACTTGCTGCTGACTCATTGGTGCCAAGGGTATTTGCATTTGCTGATTAGGCACCATAGGTAACTGCTGTTGCATCAGCGGCATTTGCGTCATCTGCATACGAGGCATCTGCATCTGCTGCGGCTGCATGGGTTGCAATCCCTGCAATTGATTTACAGTCTGAAAATTTGGGCTTGGACCTCTCATTTTCGGTCCCCTCATTGTCTGAAATGCATTGACATCATTGTTTTGCTGACCAACACCTACACCTGCACCTGCACCTGCACCTACACCTGCACCTTCCTGCACCACCATCGGGCACTCGCGTTTCCAATGACCGACGATTCCGCACACGTGACACGGCATCACTTTCTTCATTGCCTGCACACCCGTCACAACAGTGTTCAAATCTGGACCATTATTCACAAAACCTCCTCTGCCTCTGCCTCTGGCCTGTGGCTGAAACGCCATGTTTCCCTGTAACTGCAACTGCTGTTGCGGTACCGGCTGTTGGAACCCTTGCATCCCTTGCAAGCCTTGCAGACCTTGCAGACCTTGCAAACCTGTTTGAGCTGCCTTAAGCTGCATCATCATCACCTTCTCTTTCAGCTTTTTCTGTTTTACCTCAATTTCGTCGCTACAGTATTTCGCATAAGTCAAGACTTCGTCAATCGGTTTAGACTGCCAACAAATCAAATGCGACTTTATCATTTGGCTTATCTCTGGCCTCAGCCCTTCCACAAATCTGAAGACAAAATGGAGCATGTCCTTCGCCTCTATTGTTTCCGTGCCACTGTAATTCTTGAACGCCTTCAACAACCTCTCATAGTAACTATGAATCGACTCCTTAGTCTCTTGGGCAGTTCGATCAATCTTCTGCCAATCCACATTCTTCGCGGGTACCTTTGTTTTCAAATGCTCAATCACCTTATAGTACAAGCTCATCACCAAAGGTGATGGTGCACCTGTCTCCCTGTCCCTCTCTGGTTCACTTGTCGGCCAACCTACAGCTCTTTTGCAATCCTCCCACAAATCTGCCGGAACCACAATCTCAAAGAGAGTGTTCAGGTCTTCCCAGAGACATTTTGCAAGCTTCACAAACCTATCAGTCTGCTGATACCATTCAATCGGCTTCTCTCTTAGTTTGGGAAAATCGTCCGTAAAGGACTGAATGTCACTTCTGTGCCATGGTACATGTACTAATTTTCCTCCTGCTGTCTCCCTCATTGGTAGCATTGTTACTGTATCACTACTCTGCGGTCTTTTCTCGTTGTGCTCTGTAGCACTGTCCCTCCTCTTTTCCTTCCTCTTTACCCACCTGCTTTCCCATTTGTCTAAGCACCTCCACACTTGTGCACTCTGCAACAATTCTCTAAGGTGTGTCTTCATGCCTGCTGACCTCATGTGTTCAAAATCTGTGGTCCCAAAATCTAACCTGTAGCTCCTGCTCAAGTGTTTCGTCTTGTCTATGTCAACCCCGTTTCTGTCAGCTGCCTCTTGCAGACTCTTATGTACCTTGTTCACTTCCTTCGTAATCCTGGGACATAGATACCTCAGCTCTTCTTCCGTGTAGGACTCTAACCTGTTCACACCCATAGTCCCTTCCACCAATTCTTGTGCTTCCATGTTCAACCTGACCCTATTCATATAGTCTTCTCCTTTCCCACTAGCTGAACTTTGTGTAGAATTCAGACTGTTGAACCACTGTGTCAGCTGTTGCGCATTCACCCCCATCAGGGTAGCGTTCACATCGACTGCCATCGATGGCTGCGGCAGCTTTTCAGTGTTCGATGTGAGAGGTATTATCAGTGGGGGGCTCGACCTCACCAGTGTTGACTGAGCACATATGGGACTAAACTCCATCAAGGACCCAGACCCAGTTGGCTGAGCCGCTATCGGAGTTATCCCTGGAGTGTTTTCTATGCACCTTCTTTCTGTCCCATTCTGCAGCATTGATCCCTGACTGTTCAGACCCGAATTAGGCTGACTATACAGAGGTACCGCTGGACCTACAGTAATGGGTAAGGATATCGCGTCTGGGTTCTGTCCATTCCCCATGTTCTGTGGCATGTTCATTCCCACACCATGGGTCATCATTGCCGGCATGCCCATCTGGCTCCCCGTCATTTGAGCATGTGCGTTTCCTCCCTGCATCTGCTTTTGAGGCATCAAAAACTGAGTTGATTCAGCTTGTGCCATTGTTGGGTTGTAACCATTCTGTACTCCCCTTACGGTTGGATCTAGAATCATTCCTGCACTGTTATCACTACTGTAGTACCCTGGCATCTGCGGCTGATAATTTTCTGCTGGTTTTAACACGGGCACATCTGGATATATTCTCCTAACCTGCGGTATCTGCGGGGTGAACAGCAGACTCGAGTCCTTAGATCCCGATGACGCTCCTGAACTCTGGGTTTCACTGTTCTGTACCGATGCTGGAGGGGCAGAACTGGTACTTGGACCTTGTCCATTCTCCGCATAAGGTGGTGGACGGTCGTTCAGCAATTGCATTATCAACTCCTCATCCTCTAACTCCTCTTCTCTTCTCAACTTTTCCTCGTCCTCTCTATCCTTGGAACACTTTCTGTCTGTCTTACAGGTGGCTTTCTTGCCTGTCTCTTCTCCTTCCTTAGTAATTGCGGGGAACAATTTTATCCCCTGCTATACATCTGACCTCCACACCTTCTGTGCATTATCCCACCTGGCATCCGCTAGTGTCTTCTCTACCTTCCTCATTCTGGTCTCAAACTTCTTTTGCTGTTGCTGTCTGGCCATTAGTTCCCAAATCGCTAGAGCCTCAAACTGTGCTGGCCTTGGAGGCACCTTCATGTCATACATCGTGAATCTCAAATTCTCTAAAATCCTTATATTGAATGTCCCATGTATCGGGAACGCTACGCTCCCATGTTTCTCTGTCCACTTGTGCCATTGCTTTAGCCAAAGGCACGGAGCTACCCCCTTTTCTTCCATTACAATGTAAGCTGGTGTACCCTCAGGCGGCGTCTCTTCTCCTACGCTCGCTTTAATGTAAGACTCCCCCTTCATCGCACTCCTGAATGCTTTAAAGAATTTCATTTTTCTCGTCTTTTATTTTTCCAACTTTATAATCAATAGGTAACTTTAATTCCACAAATTTGTAATCAATAGGTGACTTTAATTCCCGGAATACTCTTCACCTGCCTTTCCCCTTCCAATCGAGTCCCACGGACTGCGTCCAATCCGTGCGCGACCCTTCTCTGCAACCAACCTATCCCAGCGCGGCTCTTAGTGACGTCACACTCACACACACTGCGGCTGACAAAGCCTCGCGGCTAGTCTTCCTTCACTCACCTCTTTTCGTAACAACTTCTGCATATATTGCGAGCTACCAAAAATAAAACAGATCTGTCGGTTTACTACAGGAAGGGTAACACAGTCGCTTCAGGACCTTAGGGACCTTTCACTAGCCTCGGGACTTTTCACTAGCCTCCGGCCGCTATTCTGTCTTTCTCAGTCCCCACATTCGCAAGCAAATCTGACCCGCAGACCTACTCTCAACTTGTCAATGATCTGTTCTAGTGCACTTAGAATCTTGTCAAAGCCCGAAGTCGAAGTTTCTTTCACTCCCTAACACACGTACCGACTTGTTGACCACACCCGATCAACCTACTAAACCGCCCAGACCACAACATGGATCAACATACTCCGGAGTCTCTTGACCTCGCAGGGCCCGTCTCAACAACAACAACCACGTGGACCTTTTTATGCACGAAGCGCCACACGCACATGAAGTTCGACGACTTTCCTACTCTCACACTCGGAGCCGCACCTCCGCTAACTCTATGAAGTTCGACGACTTCTCTACTTCTACACTCGGAGTCGCACCTCCGCTATCCTTAAAAAGAAAATCCTCGCAACCTTTTCACACACCCTGCGGCAATAAGCTGTGCAAGCGCAAAACCCTAACTTCACTCATACCATCACTAGTACCGCCAACAGTGATTCCACATCTCCGTTCTCTCCATTTGCAAGCTCCGAGATCCCGGGAAAGTCGTGGTGGACCTAGCCCATCATCATTTTGTCAATCTATTTTATCCAAGAAAAATCTAATTCAACCTCTCGAATGGGGTCTCAAAATGCGTAACCGTTAATTCAACACCATGTACTTTAAGAGTACAGGGTCCCAAAAGACGTAACCGTCCTCTGCTACCATCTACTGATAGAGCGGTCCGTAGTAATAATTTACCTGTGTCTGGACGCTCTTTAGGCCGATGAATCTTTTGACTTAGTGGGAACTCTCTGTACTCTTAATCGATCAGTCTCATTAAAATCAATAATCAATAACGAACATAAGCAACCCCCTGAACAACATAACACTTAACAATTAATCCAGAATACATTTCGGCGAACCCTGACCTTTCAGTCAGGAATAACCACACCAGTTTATTGCAAAGTTAGTGAATTTTATTTCCCTATATTAACAAAGCTAGCACAATATAAATGTGTCTCAACACCAAATGATAAACATAAATGAACATTAATAGCTGTCCATAACGTCGAAACAAGTGTAATCTATGTAGCATTTGAATCACAAGGCATTCGATAATGGCAATGCAAATCACTAATACGATAATCTGTAATGAACTAATGGCATACATTTAGTCAGCATAACAAGATCTCAAATTGCATCGTGCGACGTATGGAATCCTCGTCTAACCTCAAATTAGCATCAGCATGTGGGACTTCATGCAAAACCTATTTAGCAACATTAATTTAGAAAACTCCTAACTAGGGATCTTACCAAAATCAGCAGTTGGTTACCTAAAAGAAACACAATGCAATTTTACAATTTCCTTTCATATTTACCAATTACGATCAGCATACAAGGAAGTCTTCGTCTCACAGGTACCGCCCTTCGGTCATCATGGGTACCATTTCTCGATCAGCATGGGGCGGGACAAAGGGGCAGGGGTGAACGGGGCAAATGCCTCACGGCGGCAAGATAAACTATTACTTCATGCAAAGGGATCAAATCAAAGTTACAGTCTCTAGGGCAAGAATCATTTAAAGTCTCTTTCTCTTGACTAGAGAAAGAAACAAAGTCTCTCTAAATGGCGTCGAAGCAAAGTGGGCCATAATAGCTACGAAGTCAAAATGGCGGGATGTCCGATGATAGCGAGCAAAGATCTCCAATTTCTTCTCGTGCACCTGGGTTTTATAGACAACAGTTCAAGTCCTGTAGGGTCTCCATTGGAGGGTTCATAGGTTAGCTTCAAATTGACCAATCAAAAACGACAGTTCTCAAGCTTTTACTTAAGCATACATTATCCTTGGAGATGGGTACGCAAATTGCAACATTGTCTCCCAATTAGCTTACTCTCAGAGCCTCCATTGTCCGCACCTGCAAGTCGACCTTGAATTAAAGAGAAAATATGCCAGGCTGGCACTAACTTTAAGATAAGCATGTGAACAGTTTCTGTGGAAAAGTACAGCTTCAAGCAAAAATACACGTTTATTAGCACAGTGGAAAAATACGAGCATCTAAACCGTGAGACCAGGCAACTAGGCCAAAGCCTCCGCTAAAGTAATGCTAAGCTAAACATTTCAACCAAGCAAATCGTAGCACACGTTTATGATTATGTCGGATTAGTGCAATTCTAATACACCACGTTATATAAAGCACGCATATAAATGATGGCAAACTACTCTGAGGGCACATTTTGTCCCCGTACAATCTTTATTAGTTCGGTTAATGTCACACATGATTATTTCAGCACTACGTTTAAGCGTTAATAAATCAAAACCTTCATTTTCTGCTTCATCAAGGTTAACATAAAATAAAGTCCAGGAGGGCGAAACACACGTTGGCTGCTGTTTTGCTTTGGATTTTGTTACTCCATCATCTTAGCAATATACATTTTTTGAATTCTTTCTATTTATTATTCTATGGCTGAAAGTTACAACAATAAAAAATATTATTACTAAAGCAGTGTCTTCTGTGTACAGCAGTGTTAAGAATTTACAGCTTCAGGTCCAAATTGCTAAGGGTAAACATATATTCTGAGTGAATGTTTGTCTCTACTAACCTGCACACAAACTTTACATAACCATAGTTTGTTGGTTCATTCACAACCTCAACATATGTCCTACTCTTCGGTAAAGTGCTGGAGACCTTCACTCATGGCCTGTCATCAAATAACAAGCAGTGCATCAGGTCCAGTGTGTGGTGCTTTCCAGACTGTGCACAGTGTCTGTCCTATGCTAGGTGAGGGTTGAGAAATGCCTCATACTGACACTCCTTGGGTGTTTGCCAGGGTTTCTCCACCTTCAGTTATGCCTGGCCGAGAGGTGATACTGATACTGGTGATGATAAGATACATATCATAGGTGGCTCAACTAAGCACTTCTGCAAATTCCTTCTATAAATTTACTTCCCCAAAAGAGGGAAGGAGCAAGCCGTAGGCTGATCTCTAGAGGTGACCATCTCCAGCTGGTGGTTTCAGAGGGACAGGACCATCCATCTTCTGCAAGATGAAATCCCTGCTCATACTATTCACCCTCCTGGGGCTGGGGGCGTGCCGCAATCTAGGTAAGGACACAATGGCTGTTATATCTTGTGATTGTGTTCAAAAGAGAAGTCCTCCTAGGGACATAGCGCCTTCACCTCCCTGTGCCTTGCAGAGACTGAGGCACAGATTCACAAACTGTCACAGAACGCAGCGCAGCACCAAAGTTGATGTGCTGTGTTGTGTTGGAGAGAGAGTTATCTACAGAGATGTGGCACTATCCTGCTCTCTCCCTAGCGCCGGTGGACAATCAGGATGCCAAGCGCCTCACACACAAGCACCACAAAAAAACATTGCACCATAGTGCAAAGGTATCTGCGTGAATCTAGCATTGGTTTTGTACTGGAAGGTTATCCTTCCAGCAGAAAATATTATGCTTAGACTAACTTTACAACTTTTCCCACTTTGGAGGTGTGATGTACAGTGCAGCACACATGCAAAGCAGGAAATGTTAGAAGAAACAAAAGCTTTTCTCCATTTTAACGCCTGCTTTCAGTAGAATTAATTTGTGACACAAAATTCTGTATACTGTTGTTAGGAGATAGGATTTTGCATCAAAAGCCATAGGTGGTTGCAGGGGAACGCCCATGTATCACCCATGGAACGGCTCCTTGATTCAGAGATACGCAGAGTAATGCAAAACAGCGCTCTACCATATAAGCAAAGAAAACAGTGTTTGTTTCGAATGTTTTTTATGCAGTCATTCATCACACCCTGGGCCATCCACTAGAAATGAATCAAGATACACACCCCATGCTTTTTTGCCATTTCTTCATGTGTTCATTAACATTGGGGCCTCAATTATTTGTTTTCTAGCCAAAAATCATTTATACTGACAAATTGCTGCATTGAAATTCATTCAAAAGGAACCTTGTGTTTTTTCTGATACCCAGTATTCCATTTTGGAATATAGGGGGACCCTATCAGCATGTGCTGTTCTACCATGTGGGCACAGAGGGAGACTGTGGGTGGCAATATGTCAGGTTAGAAGGCTCTGATGGTTCAGCAATGCCAGCTCAGAGGGTGTGTAATAGTACACTTGTGCCCGTTCAAAAGGGTGTCTACGGGAAGTGCCAAGCCAGCTCAGATGGAGTTTAACAGTAGATCCATGCCAACACAGAGAGACTATGAATATGGAACCCATGGAGCCCCAAGCAAAGCATAACTGGACCATGTGCCACCACCTCATTGGAAAGTCCAGACTTGTTTTTAGCTATTTTGGCATTTTCCTGGGATGCAGGCTAGGGGAGCTCCTTACAGAATACATCCAGCTATTCACTTTAACAGGTACTTCCTTCTGGACACTTCAAATGGGTATATCCAGCTCTACACATCACGTGATAACTCCAGCCCTAAACTTCACTCCGTATGTTCAGCCTTACACTTCACTGCACATCACTTGATATCTCTAGCTCTAAGCTTCACTTGACATCTCCAGCTCTGCACTTGATATCTCCAGCTCTACACAACACCTGATAACTCCAGCTCTACACTTGAGATCTCTAGTTCTACGCATCACTTGATATCCCCAGTTCTACGCATCACTTGATATCTCCAGCTCTACGTTTCACTTGACATCTCCAGCTCTGCACCACACTTGATATCTCCAGCTCTACACATCACTCCAGCCCTAGACTTCACTAAGTAGACCCAGCATTAGATTTTACTTAGCATTTCCAGCTCTGCATTTCATAAGTCATCTCCAGCTCTATTTTTCAATTGATTTATCCACCTCTTCACTTTACTTGATATCTCCAGCTCTACACATCACTTGAAATCTCCAGCTCTACATTTCACATGATATCTCCAGCTCCACACTTCACTTCATATCACCAGCTCTATGTTTCACTTGACATCTCCAGCTCTACGCTTCACTTGCTATCTCCAGCTCCACGTTTCACTTGACATGTCCCGTTCTGTACCTCACTTGATGTCTCCAGCTCTTCACATCACTTGATATCTCCAAACTTCACTAAGTATATCTAGCATTAGATTTTACATAGCATTTCCAGCTCTTGATTTGTTATCTCCAGCACTACTTTTCACTTGATATCATCTCCAGCTCTGAATGGGTTGCTTTTTCCTCACTTTCTGAGCATCAAAGTGCTCATACAAATCTTACCACACAACGCCTTGTGTGTGGCTATTACTTGTACACTGTCCTTTCCTCACATGATATCTCTAGGAGTGAAGGCACTGAAAGATGTATTCCATAGAATGTGCCAACCAGGGAGATTTGCAGGCTTTAAAGTAACAAAACAAAATCTTAGGATGGTCCATTGTGTGGGAACAGGAATCTGTAGCAAGTGATGTGAAGTGCTATGCAATGACAGTGAGATCACCTCATGTGAAGTGCCATGCAGTGACAGTGAGTTCAACTCATGTGAAGTGCCATGCAGTGACAGTGAGATCAATTAATGTGACATGCCATGCAGTGACAGTGAGATCAATTCCTGTGAAGTGCAATGCAGTGCCAATGAGATCAATCTATGTGAAGTGCCATGCAGTGACAGTGAGATCAATTCATGTGAAGTGCCATGCAGTGACAGTGAGATCAATTCATGTGACGTGCCATGCAGTGACAGTGAGATCAATTCCTGTGAAGTGCTATGCAGTGACAATGAGATCAATCTATGTGAAGTGCCATGCAGTGACAGTGAGATCAATTCATGTGAAGTGCAATGCAGTGACAGTAAGATCAATCAATGTGAAGTGCCATGCAGTGACAGTGAGATCAATCTATGTGAAGTGCCATGCAGTGACAGTGAGATCAATCTATGTGAAGTGCCATGCAGTTGTAGTGAGATGATTTCATGTGACGTGCTGTGCATTAGCATTAAGATTAAATCACCCCATCAGGATAACCTTGCAGTGGTGGTAATATCAGATCATTCTTCCAAAGTGAGATGCTGGGACCTTGCTGTCTGCCAGCAGAAATTATAGCATAGTTAGAGGGATGGTGGTGCTAGTGAAATGTAATGGCTCTGAGGCTAAACCACTTACCAAGCCCTTCAGTGAGCGAGGGGTTTCCCTCTACATCATGCACAGCAGAGAAAATCGTCTGTCTGTGCACAGAGCTTGCAAGAGGGAGCAGCACGAGCACATACGAGCTAGTATTGTTCACGTCCGAGTAGAAGTAAAAGGGTGGAAATTGTCACCTTTGTGGTATTTTCTCAAGGTGAACAGATACTTCTCTGTGAGGCTGGCAGAAGGGTAGCGTGCAAGTGCTTGACTACTCTTTTCAGGCAGGTGTGCCCTCTGACTTCACCTGTATGACATTGTGTTCATAATTTTCACTGAAGTTGGTCCAGAGCCAGGATTTTCCTAGGTTTCTTGTGGTCTATATTCCTTGGATTTTATGGTCTTTCCCTACTCCAGGTGTATATTATTTCCCACAAAACCTTGATAACAAGTGACACAGAACTGACACTCTTGTTGGCATTCTTTTCTGGGAGGCCAGGATTGATTGGGCATGGGCACTGACCTCCCTTCAGGCTTGAGGCGGCTAATGCCCAGTGGTGTGTATGATGAGAAGCTCACACGGATGAGGGGGACTCTGAGAGGGCTCTGCCAAGGGCATTCCATGAAAATTAGTGGAATTTTCATGTAAAAACGTTTTGTCTACTAGGCAAGGATAAGGGAGTTCGCAAAAGACGTATAATGCAGTGAGAATGGGTCTAACGCTGGAAATGTCTCTAAGGTAAAGATGGATTCAATTATGTGTTCCATTTAGTGATGGGGCGCTCAAGAAGAACATTTGCGATTTCTTAACCATGTGAAAAGATAGACAGGCTACAGAAGGATCTCACAGTTCTTTATTCACTTGCTCATCTTTATGCCAGGTTTGAAATGTTCTGGGTCCATTTATCCAATTCTCATATGCAAGGTGCTTCACCCTATTGGCCCATCTCCATTCCACTGATTCATGTTTATGTATAACTTGCAAGCACTATTCGCTATTGGCCAATGTTTGCATTTGATTCAAAAGCCCTGTCTCCCTCCTGGCCTATCTCTAGGTACAATTCAATAGGTCCTTCTCCCTATTGGTGTGTCCGCATGTGTGATTCACAAGGCACATACTCCTATTAGCCATTCTCTTACTGCGCCATTTGAACCGTGTCATATAATTGATCATTTTAGCTTGATAAGGATCCCTAATGTGGATTAACCTATTATTTTATCTGTGAAAATGACAAATATTTAATGTTTTGTATACAACAGAAAACCACCTTGCTGTTACCTTATAATCTCTAGCAGCTACACAAACTACATCAGCTCCTAGAAGCCCTCACTGATGATTGGTGAATTGATAAACATTAACAGCTGAAAGCCTTAGGGCAGCTCCTAACAATATATTATTGCTACATTCAGTGACATACTAATCCATCAAACCCATCCCTTTTTGCTCAATTTCCCCCTGTTTTTTCATTCTCCTGGTCCTCCTTTTCCATATCTCTTCTCCCCTCTAAGCACTTAGAGGTGACATTAGGATGTCATAAAGCTCTGCGTGGCATGGCACGACTTGGGAGGACATAGCATGGTGGCATAGAGTGGTGAGAATGGAGGGAAAGGTCTGGAAGGGGTGCCATGCATGGAAAAGAGAAGACCCATAAAAGTGCATTACTTAGCTATCTCTATATAGTTTGATTTGCCTGACATGGTGATTGATTCATGGTAATTCATTATGGTCACTGTGATCTGTAGCCTTTTAAAATGAATGTCCATTAAGGGTTATAGTGACAAAAGGAGGCATGTCCTTTCAATTAGCCCACATGGCATTTGGTACTTGAAGGGGAATGAGTGGTGGAATGCCCTCCTTAGCAGGGGACCTTCCACATAGGGGGCTCCAGGCCACCTAAGCTTTGGACTTTGGAGGAGGAATGAGTGGCCTCATCCAGAATGAAGTATTTTTAAGACATTTTGCTTTCACATTCTTTCCAAGAGGAAAAGGTAGCACTGCCACACCCTGCTTTGTGTAGTCACCTCTTTAGTACAGCAGATACTGTGTTAATGGCCTCACCTTGTCTGCTCATGAGGCCATGCCCTCTGTTGTGAGTGACGAGTAGCTATGTTGGGACTATTGAATGCTCATGACATGGTAGTCAAAATCTTCTTAAACACTTCCACACTCCTACATCACCACAAATGTCCATGGTTCCTATACAGGACAGAGATAGTCTAAAGTATTGGAAAAGCTCCTGCCGTGGGACGTTCAAGACTGAAGCCCCACACCTGGTAGAATGCCAGCAGAACAGCTCATGGTAAGTGTCTTACAGCTGCTGGGAATTTTGATAAGGAAGTTGAATGTTGGAAAAAATGACTCAATTGTAAAAATCCTGCACTAGTGAGCATCCTCGATAGGAGGTTCATCAAGGTGATAGAAATTCCTCTCCTGGAACATGACTTTTGGGGGCAAGAGATTCCAGTGTAAGGGACATCTGCAGTGATGGTGACATTCTATGTAACAAGCCATGCATTAGAACTAGAAGGAAATTCAGCATAATGAGGGTCTCTTCCCCATTGACTTCAACAGAAATGATGATGGAAGATGCTGTGGTGGAGGAGTCCTCGGCAACCGAACCATGCGAAAAAATGAACATCTCTGATACCACCATGTGCCCCGTGTGTGGAATCCAGAACTGGCACCGGTTTGGCAAAAGTTGCTACATCATTTTCTATTCCAAACTTACATTCTCCAGCGCTGAGGTATGTAAAGATCGCTTCTACATAACTCTCTTCTTTAAAGAGCACATGTTGTGGCCCGGAAATAGTTCTCATCTCTCTAGAACAGAGGTCTTCAAACTTGTTTGCTCTGAGCCCCCTAAGCAAAATGTTTTGAAGTCAGGCCCCCCTAAAAAATGGATGGCAACAATAGGGGAGCGGGAGGGGCAAGGCGGAACACAGGGGTCAAAGGTTAGGAGATTGTTTCAGGGGTATCTTTCTGTAGCTCATAATCCACAATATAGGTGAGACTTTTACAACTGGAATTGGGGTGCTGTGGGCCTGGATCCCAATGCAACTGCCCCCCCTGCATGAATGGTAACCGCAGCCCTGAGAATCAGGCTGTCGTCTCTGCCTCTTTCACTCCCCCCCCCCCCCCGCCTGGCCATCACTCCAATCATAAAACAAACTTTTAGTCTCTGAGAATTTTTTTTAGCTCCTATGTGCTGTCCCCTTCTTGCAGCAAGAGTGCCCTCTGCCCTGAATAGCAAGGAAATTAGCCCCCTGTGCCCTTTTTGTAATGGCAGACAGTCATAGTTGTTTTGTAGTGTGGCCCCCCACAGTCCTGGTCTCCAGTGCCACTGCTTCTGCTTCACTAATGATAGTTTCTGCCTTGACAAACAGGCAGTGTCCTCTATTTCGTGCTAAAAACATGGGCCTCCATCTTTCCCCACCCCCTTTATGGCAGCTCTCTGAGACCCAGCTAAGATATCTCCTCATTTTCAGTATTCACCTTTGTTGGGCCATTGGTCCAAGGCCCAAAGCAACACTGGCAATATAAATGTGTACTCGGCCCTAAAGCAAGCAAGGCAGCATAGTACAACAGACATAACTGGAGTTTAGTTGGCCCTTCACACCCTTGAGCCCTGGTGCCACTGCACCTGCAGCACTAATGGTAACTCCAGCCCTGCAAAGTAGGCCACTCCACTGGGTCATCACTCCTAGACCTGAGTACCGAAGCAATCTGTCTGCCCCTTTCTATAGAAAAAAGCAGGGGAACTCCCATCTTTCGCACTGTGTTGCTTGGGCCTGGTTCTCTGTGAGCAAGGATGACCTTGCCCCTAATGCTAACAAGGAGAATGGCTCCCGCTTTTTGCTAATAAGACAGCCTCATTTGGAGTGTGGTGGCCATTCACAACCCTGGCCCAAGTGCCACTGAACATGCTTCAGCATTGGCCCTTTAACCTCAAGACATCTCTTGGAGAGAGTCATTCGTACATTACAAAATTATCCCCTAATTAGAACCCATTTCTCTTGGCTCCTTTGATGCTATCCAAGGATATCACTACCTTAGTCCTTCTCCTGGGCCATTTCTCTGAGGTCCGATGGGTCTGGGCAATCACAGCTCTGTATCTGAGCATGGCCTTGCTGGCCTCCTCCCTGTAAACACCTCGACCCACCTCGAAGGACATCTGCATGTAAACAGATGTCGAAGTGGACAGGATCCATGGGGACCCAAATGTCAATGCTATTTTCCATTTTACAAAAGCAGTTCCCATACTTAAAAACAACCATTCCTAAACAGTTAATGAGGCCCTTGAGATGCCTCCTCATTAAAGTGAAGGGAGGGTGGGGTTGGGCTGGAGAGAGGTTTTCCTGTGCTGTGTAGCTCCTGACGGGAGGGACACAGAGCTATGGAAGCAACAAGCCTTTCCACCAGGGTGCCTGGTCCCTGAAATAAATTTAAATGTGTCCAGCTGGTTAATCACCAAATGTAAATGCTGCTTTGAAGCCAGTGTAGGCCTTCATTGATAGAGTCACCTGAAGTTTCTTGGTGACAATGAGTTATTCTTTTTGATACATAATGTCAGGGTGTTATAAGTTGAGCTATGGAAAATGTATTTTAACAGACATAAATATGTTTGCACTAGGTACAGTTTACATATTACACAATTATATACATTGAAAATACTTGTTTTATCTAAAACCAGGATATCATTTTGCAACCTTCTATTGTGTATAATACAATTTGGAAATAATTACTTGCATATTCACAGTGCTTTCTGTTCCAGGACCTCGTAGGCCTATAACAATTCACTATTCCCCACATCTGCAATGGCCACATTAACCAAACCAAATTTCGTAATGCAAATTAATGTATTTCCATCTGATTTCCACTGGTGGCAGGGTTAAAAAATGTGGCTGAAATGAAAAAAAAATTCTAAACGTGTCTTGTTTTGTACTTTCAGTTAACTGTGTATAAAATAACGCAGAAACCGTAAAAGAAAAATAAATGTACGGGATTGAAATATTCCCTATTAAATTATGAAATTTAACATATAATACTTAAGCACTTCAAGGGCTGCATGTTAATGAAGACAGCCTGGAAATTCACCAAATAAAGAAAGTCACGTCCGAGGACATCTTCATTTACAAGTACTTGTTGAAGGGCTTGCAGAAGCCCTCCGCACTAGACATACCGCAGACCCAACATTCCCAGTGAATCGGTACACTTCTTTAAGTGCCTGCATAAAGGATTTTATAGATAGAGGTGCAAATCACATGTCAATGCCATCTTTAGTTGCCCCCCTAGCAATGAGACATCATATAATGGCATCTAAAAGGTGGCCAAGTGCTCCTCTTGGTGTCTCTACAGACCCCAGAAGAGATGAGACCAGGCAAGGACCAATCTCTATGGTAAAGCAAAGTTTCAATCAAGGCCTCTGGAACTCAGTCAGCTAATAGGGTCCCTGCCTAGAGGGCTTGCTAGACACAGGCTATGAAGGGAACCAGTCCCTAGGCTGTGGTGGGTGCACTTCAAATGACCCACAAAGAGGTTCACCATTGATGTCCAGAAAAGTAGAGGATCGAGCAACAAGGGAAGCTTTTTTGGAGCTAGAACCATCAGTGAGTCCTCATCAGATGTAGAGACATTCTCCTCCTTGGAGGGCAATCTGGTGAGAGGAGATTTAAGGAGGTATTTAGAGTTTGGTGGATGTCCTGACTGCTCTACTTAGAGTGTGTATCGATCAATGCACTGCAAATAGGGCAGCGAGATACATCCCAATGGTATGTTGCGTGTTTTTTTTTTTAGCAAGTGAGGTAAGCTCACGGCAGAAGACTGATTTGAGTAGACCTTTTAGCATTAGATTTGCGACCCATTAAACCATACCTTCTCCCCCCAGGCTTCCTCCTGCAGCCAAATGCACACAGACAATGTAGCCAAGTGCAGGGTCTCACTCCCCTTCTCTGAAGTCTTGCATCCCTCTGTCTACATTGAAAGAAAAGTTTTAAACTGCCGGAGCCTCTTTGAGTGCTGCTCTTGGTGTATATCACATGTAGGATGATGCACTGTGCATGTCTGCGCCAGCGTGGTGCACCCACGCAAACAGGGACGTTGTAATCCAGCTTTGAGTGGTTTGAAAGAAGAGATTTTAGAGTAAGTCTAACATAAGCCCCAGTGCAGGTGCACTGTTGCATATTATATAGATCTTCTTCTTCACATATAGGACTTTCTGATATGCCAGTTGGTATGCTAACACCTTTTCTCCCTTTCTTTGCCAGTTTTACTGCAAGAGGCACATCCGCGGTGGTCGCCTGGCCTCCATACATTCCTCAGGGGACAATCAGTATCTGAAAACGTGGTTCCCTCGCGCGTTCAGTCATGCCTGGTTGGGAGGACTCTACTTACAACAGGTACGTTTAACATGACAGCTTTAGTAAGGTAAATGCTTAATTTGTAAACTAAAAAAATAAGATGCCAGGGCCCACATCAGGGCGAGTACCAGCTTAGGCTGATAGAGATAGCTATATCAGAGCAGCTTAGGCTGAACTAGGAGACATGCAAAGCTCATGCAATACCACTTACAGTTACACAGTACCTATACACAAGTAGACTGCACAGGCTCCCAGTCTGCCTGGGAGCGCCCTGGCCGGGCACTCCCAGCCAATCCTGGTGCTGCTCTGAGCAGCGTCAGGATTGGCCGCAGGGCAGGCTGGGAACCTGTGCCTGCGTGCAGCAGAGGAACGGCGTAACGTGACGGAGGAGGTATGTTTTTCTTTCTTAATTTAATTTTTATTCCCACCTCCACGCGCCACCCCACCCCTTCTGCGCCCAGCGAACCACCACTGCTAGTTAAAGCTGGTTACTCTTCTAAAGCTATATACTCACTCTTACTCACAAAGCTATGGGAATGCACCAGGGCCAGATTTGGGGTCACAAAAAGCTTCATGTTATCAGAAGGCCTCTTTTTCTGCAGCAATCGGGTTATTCTGGAATCAGGAATTATGCTTCTGCTCAATTGAACAAATCAGACTAAAACACCTGAAAAGAATGATTTGTACAAGCATGATCATGAACTGAATGGAAAATGTTGCATGACAGTGACATAAAGCCATCTAGTATTTAGGATGAATTCCTCAAAATGTGAACAATTGCATTGGGCTCCTTATGAAGTGGCCAGCACAGTATAATTGAGATGTTTCATTCCAATCGCATGCCAAAAGAAAGAAAAACTATGGGCCTGACTTAAAGTCCAAGGAAGGAGTTAACTCCATCAGAATAGTGGAGGACAATACCTCTGCTATCCTTAGGGACCTCGCCTACCAAATTTAGAGTTGTGTGCAGGCCCTGTGGACAACTCTCCACTGCTGCCAGGGCTATTACTGCCTACGCACAGTACTATCAGACATGATGGCCAACCAGCAAATTTTTAAAGCATGTTTTGCTTTTAAAAACAAAATCCCAAAGAAGGAGTTTGTTTTTGAAAAACAAAAAAGCTGACGCTTCCACATGCTGGGAGTGTTCTCTCAGGGTGGCGGGCTCATTATTTTTTCCTGTCCCTTGGGTTCAGGTTTTGCTCCTCACGGGGTAGACAGTACAAAGTCCTTCCTTTGATGGCCCCTACTCTGCTGGGCCATCAAAGGAAATATTCTGTCAAGGAGCCACAACCAAAGAAATGGACTATAGTTAATTGAACTGAATGTCCTTGGAATCTGAATTAATTTTCCCAGTACATTAAAGAAAGAAATATACGCATGAAAGACACAGAATAAAGAAACTCACAGAGATCAGTATTCATAACTTTATTACAAATATTGTAAGAAATAAGACACTGAATAGAGTGAGATATTTTGTTACTTCCATTCTTGCGACCTACTGATCTATCATTTCACAATACCACTTCAATACTTATTTTACAGACAGGAGAGGTGGCTCAGCTATTGAGGTTTCAGAGTTGATTTGCGGAATTCTCTTTCAATTATAATTTCCTGGCTGTAGCTCAGACACTGCCTACGTGCCATGTGATGGCTCTTACAGCAGTAGTAATAGTGCTGGCTCCAAGTAAAAGAACCCAAACATGGACACAAGGAAGCATGATATCTCAGCACCTGTCTGTATTCGGCATTCTTGGGCATTCATCAGGCACAGAAAAAAGGGCAACCCTGCTTAGAAACTTTGACACCTTTAAGAAGAGAAACCTATTGCCCACTCCTTACTCCTACCATCTACCTTATGTCATCACACAGAAAGAACTAATCAGCAGCCCTTTGCTAAAAAGGCCTTCACCGAATTTCTTTTGGTAGCCTTTTCTCAGTTCTCCCTCACTTCAGGTATGGGTCTCCACCCTGAATCAACAGGGATGCAGTCAATGCATGCCCTGTGTTTAATGAAGATGCATCTACTCTCCATCACGTCATGCATAATGCATCCTTCTGTGCTTTTGCTAAATATCCACCACACATATCGGCACATGGAAACTGGGGGTCACACAAAATCCCTCTTTGGGCCATCTGACATGATGTCTCTGGAGCCTACATCTCCCCTTCTTTTGCTCATCAGAGCCTCCTTACAATCCAGAGCACCTCTTTGCTATTTGCCAGAGCCCTTTGACCCCTTTGTTAACCATCAAACAATCTTCCTGATTTCAGACATCTGAGTTTCTCAAACTCTTTCTGCCATCCTTCACAGACCACACGCATTTTTACCCATCCAGCTTGACACTCCTCAGTCAAGTTTCAGTCCCTGTGCACTCAGATCACCATCAGACGATTGTGCCAGTATCAGACAGTGCCTTTTATCACTCAAAGGTAGGAGTGTAACAGTACAGTTTTTTTTATTTCACATTTTTTAGCAAATACTGAAGAGATGGGGTTTCTCAGAGTTGGCAGCATCAGAAACATAAATAAGAACTACTTACAAGAGGGATATGCTAATACATATTGCCTTGACTGACATAAGTGTCTTTCTCCTCCTGGTCTTCTTCCTTCTATTCCAGGTCCTTCTGTACCTTTCGGATTTGGTCCTCATCCTAGGTCTGCTCTAAAATCTCCTTTTCTGGCCTGGTTTGGTCCTCCTGATCCTCATCCTGCCCCTGGTCTAACTAGTTCCGGTTACCCTGGTACGGTTCCCTGAATCTGGTGCTTCTGGTCATAGTCTTTCCGGACCCTGGTCTTCTTGGTCCGGGTCCTGGCTCATCCTTCTATTAGCCTTTCCTAGGCCTCATGATCCTGGTAATACTGATCCTAGCCTGAATCCTGCTGGTCTGCTGGGTCCTTATCCACCTAGCCCTGTTGTCCTGGTATTCCGATGGCTGGCACTCCTTGTCTTCTTGGTTTGGGTCATCCTGAGTCTCCTTGCCTTGGTCCTTGTGGTCCACGTGGTACTGCATCCACTGGTCCTGGTTCTCTTCATTAGGTCTTCTTGGGCTGGGCTTGGTCATTTTGGTCCTGGTCTGGTCCCATTGGTCCTTGTGGCTCCGGTTGTCCTAGCTCCCCCGCTCCTCACAGCCCTGGTAATATTACCCCGGTTCCTAGTCCTCCTGCTTCACTTGGAACTTCAGGTCCTGGCCCCCTTGAGTCTGACCTATTTGGTTCTCCTAGCCCTGTTCCTGCTTATTCTGATCTTTCTAGTCCACCTAATCCTCCCCCATCTGGTCCCTGGTCTTAATGGTCTTAGTCCACCTGCTCCTGATGTGACTAGATCTCTGGGTCCTCCTGCAACATGTCATTATTTATCACTAAAAAACCTTAAATATGTTTTAAAAATGCAACAATGTTTCTCCAAACAAACTTATGAGGTCTGAAAATAAACCAATTTTTGTCTCAGGTTTACACTTTTTAATGTGGTAAACATATATTAATGCAGCCAAGCAAAAGCCTCAGATTTAGTAAACTAGGATGCACACACAGGAGAGCTATACTCTCATGAAGCTGGTGAGCTCACGAGTCACTCATTGGAGAATTCTGCTCTGACTCACCCCAAACCTCATTCTACTACTATGAACTCCAAAATAACCCTTTCTATACTCTTTCCTCCTGTTCTCTACTTTATCTCACCCCAAACCTAATTTTACTACTATGATCCCCCTAATCCCTTTCTAGACTTTTCCCTCCTCCAACTCTCGTTTGACTCACCCCAAACCTCATCTTACTGCCATGATCTCCCAAAGAACACTTTCTAGACTCTTCCTTCCTCTATCCCTCCATTTTCCTACTCACTCAACCAAAAGACTTGCATGTTAACCGCTCAAATTAATTCATATTGTCCTATACTAGTCCACCACTAATCCTTTTGGGGTTGCAGAGTAGCTTGCTACCCACAGAAAATTATTCTATGCATCGTCAGGAGTAGTAAGAGCTATTTAAATACAATTACAATTACAATAAGTGGCACCTGCACTACTGCAAATATTTCTTAATCCATTCCATAGGCTTTTAAAAGTTTTTCAGAATTTCTAAGCCTCCAACCAATATTCAGTATATGAGCAGCAAATAAAGTCACTTTCATTAGGCTAAAAGTTAAAACTTAACACAGCTGGTGTCAGTAAAATGCTAGCAATCCTTCACTATACGTTTCACTGGATAATAAAATAGAACCAGTGTAGTTTTAGAACTAGAGTGTATGAGGAGGACAGGAAGTAGTGCATCAGACAAAACTAGTATAAAAAACAGCTAATCATGGGTATAAAGTGGCAGATGTAGACCAGCAGCTAGTATAGGTGCAGAATAGACATCACATGGGCCAATTACATGGGGTTACTTTCCCAGTGGAAAAATCTATGTGGCAGAAGATCTTTTGAATGTGCTAGAAAATGAAGCAATATTCCTGTAACCTTTATCTTACCTCCTGGTTGCAATTCATCTGCACGTCGCTGCAGTGCCTTGAAGACTTTACCTCCAAAGCTATCTTCTCGCTTGTCCTTTCGTTTCGCCCTCTCACTTGACCTCTGTGTGCCTATTGTCTAAGCATCTTCTCTCCTTCTCTATCTATAGGAAAAATCCTGTGTTTGGACAGATGGCAGTGACTTCAACTATAAGAACTGGGCTTATGGAGAACCCAGAAACCAGTATGGAAAAGAGTTATGTTTGGCGATGAACAGTAAGTAAACAGAGACACATAGGCCCTAATTCTAACCTTGGCGGACGGCGGAGGCCGTCCGCCAAGGTACCGCCGTCAGAACACCGCACCGCGGTCGAAAGACCGCTGCGGTGATTCTGACATTTGCCCTGGGCTGGCGGGCGGCCGCCAAAAGGCCGCCCGCCAGCCCAGGGCAAATCAACCTTCCCACTAGGATGCCGGCTCAGAATTGAGCCGGCGGAGTAGGAAGGTGCGACGGGTGCAGTTGCACCCGTCGCGTATTTCAGTGTCTGCTAGGCAGACACTGAAATACTTTGTGGGGCCCTCTTACGGGGGCCCCTGCCGTGCCCATGACATTGGCATGGGCACGGCAGGGGCCCCGCGGCACCCCCTACCGCCATCCTGTTCCTGGCGGGCGAACCGCCAGGCACAGGATGGCGGTAGGGGGTGTCAGAATCCCCCATGGCGGCGCAGCAGGCTGCGCCGCCATGGGGGATTCTAAGGGCAGCGGTAAACCGGCGGGAGACCGCCGGTTTACCCTTTCTGGCCGCGGCTGAACCGCCGCGGTCAGAATGCCCTGCGGGGCACCGCCGGCCTGTCGGCGGTGCTCCCGCCGACCCTGGCCCCGGCGGTCTTAGACCGCCGGGGTCAGAATGACCCCCATAATTTGTTGTCAGTTGTTATCTATTATGATTTGATTAAAAGGAAGAGGGTGTTTAGGTGGTTTGACCCATTTCCAAATATGAGGAAATCAGGGAAATGAAGATGAAGCTCTTGAAGTGTGACTTATCCCAGATCTGTTACTGAGGAATTCTCTTGGATAGATTTTCTGTACACGTTTGTGTCAGCCGTAGAGGATTCCACGCGTACTTGTGAGTTCTGAAGCAATTGAACAAGGTGGTAAACTAGGTAGTGAAAGCAGTGTCATCTTAAGGTCTTTGGGGGCACTGGCAATATGTATTTTTGGGGTCCCTGTATGAAAAATATTTGAATTTGTTTGCAATTTCCTGATCACTCATATCATTGTAATGCCAGGCAAAACTAAATGATATGTTAACCTTTAACAGGGGGGTGACAAAACAGTTGAAATATCATTAAGATGACACTGGGTCAAGAGACTGAGTCAGAGGTATAGGTATACAGAGGGACAGAGGATGAAAGAGAGGGAGAAATAGAATAGACGGAGGTCAAATAGAAAGAATGTTCACTTTCACATGGGACCCTTAGAAGGTAGAGGCCCCAGACAATGCCCCATTTGACCGGGCCTTAAATGATCTCTGAGTGGAAGAGGAGAGCTCTGAGGTGTTCAACAGTGATGTGAAAATTTTTGAGAAAGAAAATGACCCAAGGAGACTGAGATCTTTTGCTGAGGAAAAGTGTGAACCATCTTATGGTGATATCTCAGCTCATGCAACTGTAGGTAACCTATTCATGGGGTCAAATGCAGCAGGCAAGTCCAACATTACAGAGGGACAGACATCAAATCATCCACACAATGTGAAGAACATCATCACCGGGAACATATTCAAGCACATCCTTTGCTGTCCTTTGGAAGCCTGATAGAACATGGGAGAGGCAGTCCAGATCAGGCCCAGAACCATATAGATGTTCTTGTTTAAGTGCTACTAGAGTGCAGTAACAGCAATTGTCTCTAGAATTATTGCTAATACTGTAAAGTCTAAATTTGCCAGCACCACAGAGCTTCAAATTCATCTTTTTGTAAGGGAGATGATGGTCCCTTCTTTCAGACGTTTTGGACTGGATGGAGCAGTTCACGATAGGGCAGGTGACAAGGGCGAACAGATGTGTGAACTCCATGAATAGCCATTCTGGAGTAGGGTCACCTGGGCAATTAGTTGTTTTACAGACTCCACAATGGCTGGACCCTGGCAGGGGTAGTTAGTGGTAAGGATTATATATTGTTCATCTGTGTGGGAGGGATCGGATCTAGAGTTGAACATTAGGCAGTGGATGACACGCAGGTCCTTATATCATGAATTTTCTCCGGATGAAGTGCAGTTTCTGATGGAACCACACACTAGTGGCAAATAGATGGTGATTCTTGCAGCTGACACCAATTTGAAGACCCATCTTGACTTTGACTTTAGTTATTGAAGTAACACAATATGTGGAGAAAATAATTTGATTCCATTTGCACCTGGCTTGAATTATGTAAAAAGGGCTGGTTTAGGAATCCAACTTGATGCAACCCTCTGTTTTTAAGTAGAAAGCCAAAATCTGTGGAATGCCACCGTCAGCTTTAAATATCTGTTTTCCATACACAGTACAACCGCAACATTGACAACACTTGACCAGGGTTCCTACAAATGGACATGTTGCTTTGTTATGAGTGTTTCAGAGAAAGGGTTTTTTTTAAATTGTGTGCCACATTCTCAGGCATGACTGTGACCATGTGTCTACGTGTGTCTGTCAATGTGTGATTCGCTCTATTGCATGTAAAGGTTTAGGTCCAGGATTCGTGTATCATGTCTGCTTATTAGAGAAATGTATTTCATCATCTCCATCTTTCGCTTACGTACTTAGGGGCATATTTATGAATGAGATGCGTCACTCTTGCGCCACTCAGCAGGGCGCAAAAGCGACACATCTCTTAAGTCAGATTTATCAAGCCACGCAAGGCCACCTTGCCTGGCCCTGATTGGCTTGATAAATCTGGAGTAACACAACTCAGTGCAAATTGCTGTGCTGCAATGCTCCACCCCGCGGAGTTCTTCCATGGGTGGAGTCTGGGTGTTCCAAAGCAGCACCCATGGATTTTGGCACATTCCCAGATTCACCATCACTGGTAGACATGAGAATGTGCCAAAACTGCTATGCCTCCCCAGGTGAGGTGTAACAAAGAGAAATATGTTTTTTTGCCATTTTTGCCCCTCTTTTTATGTTTGCTGCACTCTGCCGCACACATAGAAGGAGGAAATGCCTCTCAGGATTGTTTTTGTGCCGGAAGGGGCCCCTTCCTGCACGAAAACAAACCTGCTTACAATGCAGGCACCCTTGCCCAATGGTGCATGAGTGCCTGCATTGGCGCTAGGCAGCATATTGTGCGCCAGCGCTAGGAAAAGGCCGGAATGTGCCTTGTAATGATTAAAATGGCACATTCCTTCCCTTTTCCTTTCCCACAGTGCAGCACAGCAAGGTGGCTTGCTGTACTGCACTGTGTGAAATCTACATCAGTATGCCCCTGAGTGTGATAACTCCCTCCCCAGTAACTTCCACTTTTACTTCATGCCCTATCCACCTTTTTCAGTGAAGCAGATCTCACTGTTGTACAATCTCTCCCACTGTCCAACCCACACTCTTCTAGACTCCCCAATCCCCCACCCATTCCTGACTCCCTTTGCCCCCAGATGTTTGGTCCCTGACTGACACTGTGTATTTCTTTTTCAGCGGGAGGGCAGTGGAATCTCCTACCTTGTAACTCGAATCAACCCTTTTTTTGTGAATATCCTCTGCAACAGAGTGAGGTCCAGGAAGAGGAATCCCTGGAGATGGCCGCCTAGGAGCAGCTCCCTCATGCCCTGCGTCTTTTTGCTGACGTTTCTGCACTTTTTCTGTGATCCACTGCTTGCAAGACCACCTGGCAGTACCACCTTTAAGAAGGAGCAACACATTCAGGCAAAGCATTGACACCAAAGACACATGTGTGCATGTCTCCGGCACTCATAGGGGCAGATTTATCAAACTTTCACACGGCACAACACAGCAAGCCACCTTGCATGAAAGGGAGAGGGCAGGAATGTGGCATATTTAACATTACGAGGCGGGCATTCCTAATCTCTGCCTGCGCCGTGCACAATAAGCCATGGTGCAAGGGTGCCTGCGTTGTAGGCAGGGTTATTTTTGTGCCAGAAGGGACACCTTCTGGCACAAAAACGATCCTCAGAGGCATTTTCCTCTTCCCATGCGTGCTGCAGGAAGCAGCACACATAGAAAGAGGAAACAATGAGGAGAATTAAAGATATTTCTCCTGCTTGCGCCTCTGTTAGGGAGGCGTACAGTTCTGACGCATCCATGCCCGCCCGTTTTGATAAATGCGTGGGTGGATGCATGGGATCACCTTCACTCCAAGATATACTTCCCTGCCACAGAAAGCCCCGTACAACCATGCAAGTGACCTTGCGAACCTTGGTAAAGCTCATTTTAGGTTTTGCGTCACCTATGTGACCCCTTGCGTGGCGCAGGGCAACACAAAATATTTAATAAATTTGGCCTATAGTATGTTCAGGCTGCTTGAGGTTCCACCACTAGCTGGTGTAACCCAGGAGTAGAGCAGGCCGAGGAGACAGAATACATCTCCCTGTGTGCATCTACACATCTCTTCCTGTCTAATGCTGCTTGGCATTTGAATAAAAGCTTCACTTTGCATATCCCAGAGTCTGTGGTCTTCTCTGGTGGCAGGAGCAGCAGGGGGTCTTCTAGGCAGGAAGTGGTTGATGGGTTAAGGTATGAGATTCAGACTGAGAGGCAGTGTGGTATGTGCAGATGTAAGCTGTATTGTGCGCATGCGTGTAGCATGTGTATAGCGCAGAACTGGTCGAAAGACATCAGAGGGCTGTACAAGGTAAAAGGCAAAGACAATTAAGAGTAGAGAGTGAAAGAGGACTCTTACTGCCTTGTGAATTAGTGCTCTTTAAAGAGTTGTGTCTTCAGTTCTTTCCTAAAGTGGAGCAGGGTTGGGGAGGAACTGAAGACCAATGGAAAGTTGTTTCAGTCCCTGGTTATTATACAAGTGTGCAGAGGCGGCTTCAAATCATGAAACCCACTTTTTAGAATGTGTCCAATAGTGTCTGCCTTCCACAAAATATAATGCATACAATGAATGCACCTGTAGCGAACAGCTAATGAATTTCCTGCGCAGGTCTTACACATAGATATGTTTATGCTAAGCCTTAAAATATTTTAAGAGAGTTATTTTCAAATCATGAACTCCATTCGGACAACTCACATAAAATAAAAAATATTTCATGTCTCAGTCACAGCATACAAAGTTATTAAGGTTTTCCCCTATCAAAACTTTGCAAGTTTTAGGATGTTCAGAATGTTTGCGAAGAATAAAAAAAAGTGTCTGCAGAAAATACCCGGCGAACTTAAGTTATATGGGAGACAAGCACTGCAAAAAATATCTTTTATGGGGAGAATCTTTCCACAAAAACCTTTTTACGGGAAATATTTCCTGCTGGGGAAGAGTTGCAAAAGTGGGAGACTTTGCAAAATGGAAAAAGTGTAAGATTTAAGCGTCACTTTTCTTGTGCCCGTCAGGGTTCTCCTAACGCCACCATGAGCAAGAGGTATCTAAGATACGGCACACCATGGCGGTAAGTAGGGGACTACTGTCAAAAACCTTTGACGCTACTTTGGAGCTTTGCAGGATTAGCGGCAAAATGTTGGTGCTAATCCTGCAAAGCCCATTGAAAACAATGGTGTGCTGCTTTTTAACACCTGCTCTGAGCCCAGATAGTCAAAGTTTTTCACTTGTTGCAAAGGTGCTGCCTCCACTGACATCCTACCTCTAAAAGAATGATGTAGTTTCAGTGTAATACATTTTGACTTTGAAGGATTTATCTCCAGGTCTCTGATCTACAAAAGGAGGTAAAGTGAACCAGAAGAGCTTGAAGACCTTGCAGGGTTCTGGAGAGCTGCAGCGTATCGTCTGCAGATATTTGAACTGTAGTGATAATACCTGCAGACTTTGGAGCATCATGATTGCAGTTTGTTAGCCACTTAATTACACCATTAGTATATATGCAAAACAGCGCGGGGAAAGCACAGATATGTGTCTTAAGCCACGGTTTATTAGCATTGTGGGTGTAAGGTCTCCACCCATTCTCCACCCATACTCCACCTGACCAAAGGTCTCTATATGCAGGATTTTCAGGGTCCTTAAAAGGTCACCAGGAATACCATAATTTTCTAACACCCTCCATAGATTTTCCCCAGAGACCAGATTAAATGCGGCCCTCAGATTTCTGAAGGCCACGTATAAATGGTCCAGTTTCAAGGTAATGTTTCCAACACATCGTCTTAAAGTGGCAGACCTGGTCCAGGTCCAGGGTGCTGGCCTTGCTCCTAAATTCTGCTGGTAACCAGAAAGAATATGGCAAGCTGTTATTCATGACAGGAGTCTTGACAGGACCTGTTTGCAGAATATGTTTTACTACTGTCAATCAAGCTGATTGGTCTATAATTGGCGGGAGCGTCCCGCCTACCCACGGGACGATGGTAGCTCCTCGCCAAGAGGGTGGGATTTCCTTCCTTCTCATAATGGCGTTATTTAATGTGTTTAGGTAAATAGATGTAAACCACCTGGAATACCATTGGGGCTGGGCACTTTTTCCCTCTTCATTTGCTGTAATGTGTGGGCAGTTTCTGCCAAATTGAATTCTACAAGATCTCCAACCTCAATCTCATCATTGGACTCTCTGTGATCTTTTGTAGGGTCATCCTCACAAGGAGGTGGGTCAGTGGCCGACTTACTGTATAACTCTGAAAGTGAGCGACCCATGAATCTGGCTGTGCAAACTCATCAGAATGGTTATATATAGCACAGCTCTCATTGGCTATTATTTTACAGAATACTTTCATGTTCTTATTTTGAAGAGAGTCTGCAAGGTCGTCCCACAACGCTGCTTCCCATCTACTTCTACACTTGGCCATAGTTGCCCAATATCCTCTTCTCACCTCAAATATTTCTCTATGATCTCCTATCATGACTGCTTTTAATACAGCTGTTTTAGCAAATCTACATTTGCCAACATACCACCCAGGGCAGCTGCCCAGCCGTTGACCCCTCCATCTCTCCATGGTTGTATTTTAGCTGGTCCATCATTTCACAGTGAAGACTTACTAAATTGATGAGTATTTTGTCACTTTGCTCGTATGGGCCCACAACTTAGCTGGTAGATCTGGGACAGTCATGGCATCTTTCTGAGATCAAGTCCCATTTAATGTTCCTTCTATTGTTCATAGTAGTAACCACGCTTGAAGGGATATTATGCATACTGCGTATGTTCTTAAAGGGTGCAGCTTGAATTTGGCCACAAAGCGCTTCGTGGTCGTTATCCACTCTAGAGACCGCCTCCATATCAGTCGTGTAAGGCCACAGTTTGATATGTAAGAAAATATAATCAATATTGCTTATATACAAGCCTCTTTTACAGGTGGGACGGGGAGGAAAATGAGTGGGAGTGCAACCGTTCAATGCCCTCAGGCCATGTGTAACTATCAGCTCAGCAATCTGAGCGGCAACCTTTGTTTGCCAGGCCTGAGTCGGTAATAGTAGAGGCCACCACCTGAAGGTCCCATGCCTCATCTGACGGGACTAGGCATAAAGTCCCTGCTCCATCTAGTGTGTTACAATCGCCTGCAATCATTTTAGGCCAGTTATGGTTCAGCTGGTCGATCATGTCAGAAAGTCGTTCATAGTAACTGACTGTGAATTAGCAGGGAGAGAGCGTAAGTAGAAGTTTACAAAGTCAATATGCCTAAACTCACATAAACTACTTCTGGAACTCACTACTCCCAGTATGTCTTTGCAATCAGTTGGGATTCATTTAATTCAAGCAAAATCTCAATTTTTAACCAGATCCGCAAACCGCCAGATGCTCTGCCTGCTACTGATGGTACAGGGAGTGTTACAAATGAGATGTATCCGGACCTAAAAAACGGCTCTGTTACCCATGTCTCCTGACGTAACACAATATGATGTTGGTCTATCAAAAAACCCCATCCCCATTCCGGGTCTGCTAAATTCCAAATCAAATCAAATCAAATCGAAAACATTTATAAAGCGCGCTACTCACCCGTGAGGGTCCCAAGGCGCTAGGGGGAGGGGGTTACTGCTGCTCGAAGAGCCAGGTCTTGAGTTGCCTCCGGAATGCAAGGTGGTCCTGGGTGGTCCTGAGGTTGGTGGGGAGGGAATTCCATGTCTTGGCCGCCAGGTAGGAGAAGGATTTCCCACCTGCCGTGGTGCGGCGGATGCGAGGGACGGCGGCGAGTGTGAGGTTGGCGGAGCGAAGTTGACGGGTGGGCGTGTAGAAACTGAGGCGACGGTTGAGGTATTCGGTTCCCTTGTTGTGGAGGGCTTTGTGTGCATGGGTGAGGAGCCGGAAGGTGATCCTTTTGTTGACGGGAAGCCAGTGCAGGTGTCTCAGGTGGGCGGAGATGTGGCTGTTGCGGGGTATGTCGAGGACGAGGCGGGCGGAGGCGTTTTGTATTCGCTGCAAACGTTTCTGGAGTTTAGAGGTGATTCCTGCGTATAGGGTGTTGCCGTAGTCCAGGCGGCTCGTGACGAGGGCGTGGGTCACGGTCTTTCTGTTGTCGGCGGGGATCCAACGGAAGATCTTTCGGAGCATGCGGAGGGTGAGGAAGCAGGAGGATGATACGGTGTTGACTTGTTTGGTCATGGTGAGAAGTGAGTCCAGGATGAATCCGAGGTTTCGTGCGTGGTCTGAGGGGGTTGGTGCGGTGCCAAGGGCCGTGGGCCACCAGGAGTCATCCCAGGCGGACGGGGTGTTTCCGAGGATGAGGACTTCCGTTTTGTCTGAGTTCAGTTTCAGGCGGCTGAGTTTCATCCATTCTGCGACGTCTTTCATTCCATCTTGCAGGTTGGTCTTGGCGCTGGTGGGGTCCTTGGTGAGGGAAAGTATCAGCTGAGTGTCGTCGGCGTAGGAGGTGATGCTGATGTTGTGCTTGCGTACGATGTCGGTGAGGGGGCTCATGTAGACATTGAAGAGAGTCGGGCTGAGCGAGGAGCCTTGTGGGATGCCGTAGATGATCTTGGTGGGGTCTAAGCGGAACGGTGGGAGGTAGACTCTTTGGGAGCGGTTGGAGAGGAAGGAGGTGATCCAGTCCAGGGTCTGTCCTTGGATACCGGTGGAGCGGAGGCGGGATATTAGGGTTTGGTGACAGACGGTGTCGAAGGCAGCCGAGAGGTCAAGGAGGATGAGGGCGACTGTTTCTCCGTTGTCCATCAGAGTTCTGATGTCGTCTGTGACTGAGATGAGGGCGGTTTCTGTGCTGTGATTGGCTCGGAATCCGGACTGAGAGGGGTCGAGTAGGTTGTTGTCTTCAAGGAAGTTGGTAAGTTGCTTGTTGACGGTCTTCTCTATGACTTTGGCAGGGAAGGGGAGGAGCGAGATGGGGCGGAAGTTCTTCAGGTCGCTGGGGTCCGCCGTTGGTTTCTTCAGTAGGGCGTTGACTTCTGCGCGTTTCCAGCTCTCGGGGAAGGTCCAGGATAGTAATCTTATGGTACCAATTCAGCAGGAGTCCCACCCTTAGGCTGTGGGCAGATAAATCACTACACTGGATCACTTCTGCCTCTGGAAGTAGTGAGGCGGATAGAGATGGCTGCCCTTCTTAGTAAGGGTTGCGCACACAAAAATGGGCAGAAACATTTTAACTGTGGAGGGGAACTTTTGGTGTAAGGATGGTATATCACCCTTGGTATGATCATTATGTAGTCATTCTACTTCTGAACGATTTGATAGGCGAGCAGGGGATTCTGGGGCTAGCTGTAAGTGGTGAGGGGGCTTTGATTTACAGATGCTGGTGATGTCAGATGTGAGCAATGGAGGGTTTATCTTCAGCCTTATTCTTGACCCCATGGTCAGCCTAAACCTGTGCTCCAATGCTTTGAGTCCATCAACAAGCCCCTGGTTTGCAAGATATAGGCCAATATGATCAAGAGTTGAGTGCTAGTAAAGCGAAGAGCGTTTAATGTGTCCTCCCTGATATTTGATCTACAGCTCCTGATTTTTCGGAACCAGTGAATGGTTTTGCTGATCAGTCATTCTTGTGATTCACTGGTACCTACTGTGTGTTTTGGGACATCGATCATGAGTATGTCATGTTGCTTAGTACTATCCCCTATTGGCCCAAATCCTGACTCCTTAGAATTTAACGTAGGTGTATCAGGGCAAATATGGGCAAGTAGCCTTTTAGCTATAAATGCCAATGGGAACCTCCGCTCCCAACCCATAGAGGCTTAATGTTTGAGGACCATATCCAAAGGGGGCAAGAGAGTATCCCTGTCTATTCGACAACTGGCTGATTTAAACTTTCATGCTACTGGACGTGTTATTAACCAACCAGATACAATAGTTCTCGGGTGTTTAATTAAGCTAGTGCGTGGGAGATCATCCTTCTCCTTGGCTTGGTGGAAGTTGAGATTTGAATTCAATAACACTGTTGTCAAGTTGTCTATTTTGTCTTCGAGGGCTTTGTGCAGCCTATAAATGCAATCTCTTAAGCTTGATATCTCATCTTTTAGTGTGTTTAATTAATTTATCAATAGCTTTGTGTTGTCCCCATCTAGGGCATGGACACTGTTAGAAGAGACAGGTGGCTGGATATGGTCAATTATGAGTTTGTCCTTATTCCCCGGAATGTCAAACCTATTGTGGCCTTCTACATCCACAATGGGTGAAATGGTACCCCTGCCCTTTGGCTGATCAGCCAGAGGACTATGCTGACTGGCCACGGGGGATAAAAGAGTAGAGCTATTAACATTAGCTCTTGTGTGAGCAATATTTCTAGATGAAGCCAGTTTTTTAAAAAAATACTTGATGTCCCCCTTGCTACCTTTCCCTACTTTTTCACTTTGTAGCTAAGAGGTCTACAACCTCTTCAATCAATAAATGTATCTCTTCAAGGGTACAATTGTTGGCTGGATGTGTTGGTTGCTTTTCCTCCTTTTCCCAAATCCAGTAGTTTGTCATTAGTCTTAGGTTTTACTATGATGGCAATATTAAAATTGCTGGGATATCCCTGAAGGCCCTTGATTAAAGTATCAGTTCTCTAGAGGGATACACCAAGAGTAAGGGGCTGTAGTAATTTCAAAGCGTTTTCCACCCAAATAGTATCAATACAATACCAGCCAACAGATTTTAACTGGTGAAGAATACAGCAATAAACCCAGCCCATGCAGCTATATCAACAGGCAATTAAGTGCCAGACAGGAAGGGTTTCACTTAATAAATCTGTTAAAACTAGAGAACCATTCAAAACAGATGTCCAATCATGCAGAAAATAATTGTAAGTCCCACAAAATTATATAAGGCAGTAGTGCCAATCCATAGCAGATAATAAATACCCTGAGGGACAGAGGGAGCAATGAGCCAAGAGGTGCCACCTCGGATAGTGTGAACTAGCTTTAAGACAGCTACCGGCAGACCTGTTATTAGAAAGTCCCACTTCCCAACACCTGAAGGTTCTTGGAGCCAAACTACTCACACCGACTGTCAACGACCTCAATGCACGTACTAGGCCCCAGGGTGTAGGGAACCTTAAATGGTGCCCAAACAATACTCTGATGGTGAGCCCCTGACTCCTGGCAGCTAATAGGTCTGTGGGCTTGTATCCTCACTGGAATCTTCACCCCACCTGACCACAGCAGTGATGCACAGCTTTACAATGGGACGTAAGAGGGCTTTAAAGAGCACCCAACTAACGCACTGCTAACACACCCCCGCCTCCTGGTGGCTGAAAATTCTGAGGGCTAAAGTCCCCACCCCACTGTTTGGAGCAACAGTGTGCAGTACGTTCTCTTAGATCGGGATGTACATATACGCCCCAACTGGCAGCGTAGAAGAAGTGCAACCAGGTGCAAAAGCCCTTGCCATAAATAACCAGGAGTATCCAGCCATACAGCCAAGTGGGGTGGCCCTCCCTGGCTCTTCCTGGTGCTGACGGGCACAGGACGGGCCCGCCCTTGGCTCGGGATTCACCCGGGCATGACCCACATGGGTTCTACACTGTGGGTGGAGTTAGGGTGCTTTGTTAGTGTGTGGGGGAATCCGATGCGGCCCCTCCTCTTTCAGACTGATGATTATGGGACAGAGATTCCCAAAGTCCACGATCTCCCTCAGTATACAAAAAGTGATGAATGTAATGCTTGAAATAATCTCAGCCACATCTAAGTACTCGGACCACATCTCAGTCCATTATTATTTTGCAAACCATGCCACCTCTATTTAGACCCAGCCGTATTCAAATCAATTTCGACCCGGCTCCTATAGGAGTAGTCAAGCACAAACTACCATTCTAAGTCCTCCCTGAACCAGAACACATGCAACCAAGGGCTGGTTTTACCCTTATTATGAATGATCAGCCAGGTATAGCTTAGTTCCAATGGCACAGTGCGCACAAGACACTCCATCTCCTCCTCCTTGCCTGCCCTTATTTTTCCCTTCACTGACATATACAACAAAAGTGATGGATGGAATGCTTGACTCAATCTCAGGCACTGGTAAATACTCGGGACAAATGTCAGTCCATCATTGTTTAGCACACTATGCCACCTCAGTTTGGACCCAGCCATATGCAAATCAGTCTTGACCCTACTCCACTGGTAACACTTGGCCCGAACTGCCAGGCCACGTCCTCCCTGGATTGGATCACAAGCAACTAGGTATACCCCTTATTTTGTTGCTTCTATGAAATCATCTTGCTTTGGGGTTGACAGGTTGTGTTTCATGCACCTGCCTCCTGCCGCATCCCAACTGTCCTCCACCATCCATCCGGCTCTACTGATACATGCTGGTACTCCCATTTCCTGCACAGTGTAGCCACACTATAAGCACCATGATCGTTTACGGGTTGCTTTTTCTGCATTCTCACGCTAACCTCTTCTCATCCACCACCATGCTCTTTCTGCACAGATTGTCCCACACCTTTCTGCTCGTTGCAGCAGCCCTGGGCTGCCAGAGATCTGCATAGTTCCCCCACTGGCTGCTGCTGCCATGCAGGTCAGCCTAGAGCCATCTTATGTGCTTCCTCCCACTCCCACCAAGTTATACCCATGTTTTCCTTGCTGAGAACCTCCAGGCTGTGAAATAGGATGGCATTTATCAGGCGTGTGAGCTTGCGTTACTTAGGGCCTGATTCATAGTTTGACGGATTTGGTTAGTACGTCACAAATATGACGGATGTCCTGTATGCCATATTACAATGCCATTATAGCCTATGGAGATCATAATGCGGTGGACGGGATATCCCTTTGTGATGGAGTAACCCGTTCGCCAAAGTCTAAATCAAGCCCTTAGTCCTTAATAGAGGCTTCACCCTGGAACTCGTAAATGATGAGCACCGACTAGAGCATCAGAACCCAGTGCTTTCGCCCTGAAAATGTTTGAAATATTTCTGTATGAAGCTTGCCTATATGCAGGAAATGTGCATGATAGAATTTCCATACGTTGTATGCCAAGTGGTAGATTTACTAATATCTCATGCAGCGGAGGACGGGCTGCGTCATATCCGCTCTCTTCCATAGTCCTGGTGCACAATCAGGATGCCTGGTGTCAAGCAACACCTCTGCACTAGAGTGGAAAGGTATCTGAGTGATGTCTAGCATAGGTTTGGTACTGGAAGGATGCTCTCCAAGTGCAAAACACTACAACTAAGCGAACTTTAAAGCTTTTCCCACTTTGGATGAGCACTGTACAGGGCAGTTAGCATGGAAATTAGAAAAAAAGAAAAAAATCATTTTTAACGCATGCCTTAAGGAGGCATTATTTATTGACACAAAACCATATGATCATTGTTAGTAGTTTGAACTTTGCATCAAAATCCATGAGTGGTTGCATGGCAACGCCCAAGTACCACCCGTGAACGCCCCTGGACACAAAGCGATGCAGAGCAGCACAGAGCGCTGCCTTGTGTCACTTTCAGGCAACGTTTGGAAATGAAATCCCGAATAAACATTTGGTACAGGTTTGTGGCACAAACCAGTGGAAAACTGATGGCAAATCGGTCCTGAAGTTTCCAGCGGTGACTGAGCGGTTTTGGGGCTGGATACATTATTGATAACTAGTTGAACTATTATGACTTTGTGGCAAGAATCCCCCTGAGAATAAAAAGGACCACATATACCATAACTCCTGTGAGTATTATAGCACCGCTTATTAAAGGCCCTGTTTGAGTTGTTGCTGAAACTGTAAGAAATAATAATAATAATCCCCCAATTAATATTTTATTTATCTTGCTTCTGTGCCCCCACTGTCTCTTTGCAAGCCCCTCTTTGCTCCCCAATTCTCTCTTTTCATTCTTCCTCCCCTACCTGCCCTTCCCAGTCTCTTCTCATTATTTCCATAGCTGACACAATTTTCATTCCTCCTCCTCTGTGTTATGCCTGTGCTTCTTTTCAGTCTCTATGTAACCTCACTGTCCCTTTTCATTCTTACAATTCCTATGTTGTATTCTCCATTGCCCTGTTTCATTTTTACAACCCCTGTGTTCCCCACTTTCTCTTTTCATTCTTACAACTCCTGTATTGTATTCTCCATTGTCCATTTTCATATTTTCATTCTTACAACTCCTGTATTGTATTCTCCACTGTCTATTTTCATTCCTACAACTCCTATGTTGTATTCTCCACTGTCCATTTTCATTCTTACAACTCCTGTTCTCCCCTCTGTCCCTTTTTATCCCACTCTGTCCCAGGTTTTTTCATTCGTCATCCCCTGTGTTTCTTTACTGAGACCCTAATTTAAGAAGCTCTAGAGCCACATTAGTGTCATTTTTTTTACGCTAATATGGCATTAGGCTTGCAAAATCACTGTGCCATATCTACAAAGTGGCGCAATGTTTGCATTGCACCACTTTGCAACCCTTTGCGCCACATTATGCCTGTTCCATGCATAATGTATGCAAATGGGGCCTTCTGGCTTAAGAAGGCCCGCAAAAATGTCGCAATTTCAATGCGCCCCTTTAGGCGTCATTTTAAACGCCTGCTGAAAGCAGGCGTTAAAAGGACGCACCCATTGGAATCAATGGGCCTCCTTGCACTTCGCTTCACTAGTGTAAACATTTTTGACGCTAGTGGAACAAAGCGCCTCAATAGCATCAAAAATGTTGACGCTATTGTTCCTAATAGCGCCATGGTGAGCTGTATCAGAAATACAGCGCACACATGGTGGCGTTAGGGGGGCGCAGGGAGGCGCAAGAAAAGTGGTGCTGCATTTGGTGCAGCCCCACTTTTCTTAAATTCGGCCCGGAATATTTTAGTTTAACCCTCCCCTGCCTTCCATTAAAGAGTGGCCCACAGAAAGGAATATAAAATTGTCTCTTCAACCCTACTGGAAATGTGATGATCAACTGCCACAAGTTGACGTTTTTTTTTTGCTGGGAGAGGCTGATACCTCCTGCAACAATGAGATGCAAAATCATATAAACATTTCTTAGTGGCCCTCTTGTTTGCACTTTCACAAAAAAAACAGTCATGGAAGACTGCTGGTGGCAAGCATGGAAACAAAGGTTCAAACATTTATAGAAGAGTGTGGGCCATACATAGGGAGTCAGAAACATTTAACAAGATGGTTGCTCCTTGAACGTCCGGTTGAAACTTCTCAAAGGTTTGGTCCTGGTTTTGTAGGACCTGTCCACATCCTGCCAGTGCAGTGCAAGTATGTGTTACTTCTGGATGGCCATTTAACTTGATGGGTCAAAGTTAAGTTTCTATGAGAACCCACTACTGATGTAGTTCGGTATCTTTAAGGGATTTTTTGTTGTACTTGTGATTTGCCTAATTAATATTCATTAGGCAGGTCATTTTGCAAATTTACAATTTCTGATGCAACCTATGATTATGTAGGCTGTATCACAAATTACATTATTATTCTTAAAGGAAATGGTGTGCAAACTGCACTTCCCTGGTTAGTGAATGAGAACGATCCATCTGGCCCTGAGGTATTGAGGAGTGAATAGAATACCACTGGGTAGTTATAACTAGGATCATTTTTCCATAGGAAAAACATTTTTTGTTTTTTGGTTTTCTAATAACTTTGGTGTTGTTTAACACATCTTCACAAAACTTTCCATAAAAAAAGTACCATCTCCCTCAGCTTCTTCCATAAAGTGGGGCCAGAGGGAAAAAAAAGGGGGAGGGAGGGGGCGGTTAAGAAAAACATTTTCCTTTTTAATTTTTCCATGGGACAATTAGACACAGCTACAGCCGAAACAGCTGAGCAGAATAATACCACATTTGGCAGAAAGCTAGATCTTGGTCCAGAAAGCGTGCGCTTTGCAATTTGGTGTAAATTAGTTCAGTCGTTTTTGAGAAATCATGTCTCGATATCTATAGATATATCTCAACGTGGCAGATCCGTGGAGCCTACAGCTCTAGAGATATGATGTGATTGGATGCCACCACATCAACAAAGATGTGGCAGCAGCCATTGTAGGACAGGGTGACTCAGGCTCTGTCCTAGAAAAAGTTTTAAAAAACATATAGAGAGACAAGGTATGTATATCAAGCCTTCCTCGGCCTGTTTCAGGGTCGCAGAGAGAACATTGGCAGCCATGCACTGTGGTTCTAAAAATTCTGGACCCATGTAATTTACTTTGCCACAGCAGTACGATTTTAGTATCAAAAGACCGATAATGACTAGTACACTAAGCATGAGCATTTTCGCTCAATTCCAGCAGCGTTTTCACCTCGAAATCGCCATTTTCGTCCTGCACTTGTGTCTCCCATTTTATACATGGCAGCCATTTTAAAAAGTTGCCCTCACATAGGCTTATAATACAGTCAGATTTGATTCCAAGGACACGTACACCCTGATTGACTTTTCTCTGACCTGGGCAAGCTGGAACCATTGCCTCAGGCCAAACCTGTTTGGTCAGTCCCTCTCCCAGTGGCCGAATCAGATAGCATCAAGGCACACCATGCCATAAAACCCTTATTATCGCTCACACACCCTGCCTAATCTTGCTCACACCTACACCTGCTCTTTTCTTCTTCTTACTTTACGAGGGGGAGGTGCCCGTTTTTATTGGGGGTCCACACTTATCTGATGTAAAATACTAGGCCTTGCCGGGTAATTTATTATGGGTTGGATGACATGAAATATGAGGTTTCATCATGACACTGTTTTTTCCTTTGTAGTGAAAACATGTGAATGACCAACCAAAATGTCAAGAATGTTTGCCTGAAGCTTAAAAAACTGTATATAAGGAAACCTGACTTTGCATTGGAGAACAGTCTCCTGAGAACATACAAACCGTGCTGTTGTACTTCTAGGACGCTTGTTACTTGGCTGCAGCCAATAAATTTGATCTTTGACTTCACCTAGAAGACTCTGAGTTTCTGTGGTCTGAATCAGGAAAGTACCCGAGGTCTTTGGGTGTACCCTGGCACCGCTGGGTTACCGGATCAGTACCGGTTCTGAAAAACCCAGTACCTCAGTTGGCGCCCAACGTGGGGCGATACCAGCGGTACCGGTCCAAGCCTGAGGTCCGTAGGGAGCTTCGTGTGAAAATTCTGGAGGAAGGCCGCCACTTCATCGACCCCTGCATGTCGACGTGTTCCGAAAGTCTTTGCTGCGAGGTTCCCCGCTTCCCGACGGCTACGAAGGACTGCTGCCCTGGCTATCGCCCTGATTTGGACCCTTGATGTTTGGTAGAGCGAAACGATAAGACAAGTCTTCTGGTGACGTCATCGATATTTTCAGTTAAGTATAAGTGGAGCGTCTCCCAGTCCTTACTTGGACACCTGGTTTGGTCCTTAGTTGGACATTTGGTTTGGTATCCCTTCGGGATCACTTTGATTTGGAACTTGCAAGTACCAAAGCCGAAGGACTCGTGTATTCACGAGACTATCGTAAACGATAATCCTTTGAGTTTGAAGCTAGACTAGTGAGCGAAGATGACTGGTCTTAGCAGACTTGGAAATTTGTTTTGTCTTGGTTGTAAAAGGGACTCCCGGTTGGAGGACTCATGTCCGGTTCCTCCGATTGGAACTCCAACCTATGAACTATATGTGAAGCACGGAGTAGGCCCCATCACGTTTAATAAAGTATGGGTCCGCTATTCTTGGAAATAATTGAGAAAAGTTTTCTTTTTTTCTTGTAAATATGACTTACAACTAGGATCTGCAAACGGTTCTGTAAGTAAATTGCAACAGCGCTATTTATGAAAAATGGCTAAAGCGAGCTGTATTGTGTGTACTGAGTGTTTTCTGTTTATATCTGAAATGAGCTCAATGTGTGTTTGTGGGTCTTCTTGATGTTTACAGTTTGTTAAGTAAAATGTTGGTTAATTAATATTAAGTAGAAACTTAGAAAAAATCCAGAAATGAACCATGTGATGTGCTAACATAGCTATATGTTGCTCTTTAATTTATAGAATGAGCAATTGTGCACATATACAAAACTGCCGTTAAATGCTTAATAAATTAGAAAACACATTCAATAGATATAAATAGGCCCCCCAAAAAAAAAAAAAAATTATCTATTTTTGAAAAAAAAAAAAAAAACATTTACAGCATTTTTCTTAGATGCATTGTATTAGATGTTCACAGGCAAACTTTTCAGCTGCAGTATATTTGATAGGAATGTTCAATTCAGCCAGCACTTTCCCAGTTAAACATGGGTGGAATTTTGCATAACCTTCCTTTTAAATGAAAGTGGCGCAAAAATGTGACGCATTTCAAGTTAGGCTTATGCGCTTAGGCTTGTGAGTTAATGTATCCCAAATAATAGGCAAGGGATGCAGCTTGCTTTTATATGTGGAATTATCACCAAAAAAAAATAATTGGGTTTTTATTTTATTTTTAAAAAGAAAATTATTAATTATGGAAACATTATTTAAAAAATAAGTGTCTTTCAAAATCGTTTTGTAATATTTATAAAGCTTAATACCTATACTATGACCTCCTAACATTAAAATTTAATTTAAGTTATGTTGCACCGCTAAAATGACATTTGTATGTGCAATTTTCCCTTGGTGCAGGAGCAAACAAGCTCATTTCTGTAAAGTATAAGTTAATATTTTCAATGGCTGACTCATGGATTGTGTAATAGACATTCTGGTAATGCATATTATGCAAGAAAATTGTAGGATATTGATTTTTTAATGCCTAAAATATCAAAGTCGATTTTGGGCAAAAGCACTGTTTAAACTGCATTTTCTTTCATTCAGAGTACTTTTTAAAGTGTCTCAGGCTTCACTAAATGCATACATTTAGGTTTGATATATATTTGCAGGTTGTGCCTTCTTATGATCCAATGAGTCAATGTGCCAGTACAAAGGCTTGTTTTAATATCAAGGTTGAAGGTTCTAACTTCAGCTGGGCCTACTGAGACGTTCATTCATTCAAGGTTGATGAAATATATACCATTGCATGGGATTGCAACAAGCATTTATTCTAACAACTGGTATGTGTGTTATTAAGGTTTGTGAATTATTCACAGTAAATGTAGTTTAATAATCTGGAAATAGAGATAATTTTTTTTAGCGCCTAAAAAGGAAAAATTATTTTTTTTAAAATAGAGTGAATTATTGCAGGTTAGAAGGAAAATAGGAAGGCCTACTGTCTTTGACAGATTCAGAGTGGCAGAAGCTAGGAGAGCTACAGAAGCTGGCTCAAGTCATGCTGCTGAGATGCTATCTTTAGTTTTCCCATAAACAATGGAGGAGGCTGTCGTGTTGACACTTGTGACCTTTTAAATTAGGGCCTTGTCTCTGTGAAATGCAGAATGACCCTATGGGCCTCTAAAAGTGGGATTTCTGGTTTCTCCAGAAGAACATCAATACAATTAAAGAACTTAATTCCAAAGGGAAAATATAAAAAAAAGGGGTTTCTTCGAAAGTCCCAACATCATGTTAAATGCTCTGCAGAACTGATACATTTGTGTCTCTGCTCTAAAAAAAATAAAATGATGCCTGCTAGTTGCTTTTATTTGACAGAAAACGAAGTGTTGCATTAAGTCTTAGACAGAAAATAAGATGCAGCCCTTTTCTAAAATATTGAAGGCTACATGCCTTAATGAGAACGATTTGTCAATTAAGACTTATTTTTCACAGTGGAAATTGTAGGTGCCAAATTAATATGGAGTGTCAGTGTAACAATTTTTACTTTTAGAAAGGATGAAATTATAGATCTGTGACTCAAGGTGGCCTAATTTCTATATTACATTAGTTAATGATGTTCTGTTTCCTAAGTAGCATATGGCTTTTGTTCCTTAAAAGAAAACCAGGTTTTCATTTTTTCCTGAAGAAGGAACTGAAACATTAGCTAGGAGTACCGTATATGGTGTAGTCGCCAACGGTAGAGTTAAAATTTGTGTAACTTTGGCCTTTGTGTATCACCCGTACTCTCGGTGTTGTGTCACATGCCTGACTATCACCCAAATAATTTTTTTTGTTCTTCCTATAGATTTTTTTCCTTTGTTACTTCCCCTGACCAATGTCGCATCATGCTTAGTTATTGAGATTTTAGCTATGTCCTAGTCCCATTTCTCTTTTTCGAATTCCTTTCACCAGTCAGCCCTTTTATTATTATTGATGTATTGTTCAGGTTCACATTTCCAGACTGCAGTAATGTACCAGGGACCCCCATGTTATGTATAATTCCCTTTGGTATGACCAGACTGGTTTTCAAGAATTTGCCTTAGGCCTGCTTCAATGTTTTCCAGCCTGACTGTCAGGGTAGCGATAGACTGGTTAACTGACTCAATATTATAGTAAGACAAGTTTTCCATTTCAATAGGAGATATCTTATGTTTACCTTTTTGAACATGACGAATTTTCAATGTCTATTTTAATTTGGTTTTCGGTTCCCTTCTGTTCCTGCTACTTTAATTTTTGGTGGGATCAGATGTGTCCTAATCATGCAAATATCAGGACCCTCTAGTTCTTGTCTTTTTGTTTGCACATTTGACTATTAGCCTGTATATTGCATAGTGCACCTGATGCACAGTTTTTAAAGGAAGGTTTCTACATGTCCCTGATAATCGGTATCATGTGATTTCTCTATTGAGATGTTCTAAGGTAAGGAGGAACACCTAGACTTAATCATTGAGGAAAATATGTGTTTACCCCATTAGACAATGCCACTGTGTGAGGAAATACATTTAGATAGAATTCTCATGTAGCTATAGATGGCAGAGAATAATGGAGAGAACCCAATTAAAGATGCTAGAGACCCTGTTTTGCCCTTCTGCCTTTGTCTTTGTATTTTATGCCCATGGTGTATGGCTACTCCTTTGAAGATTGCAGACCACCTGCTTGCAGTTCCCCTTGTTAAAAACCATGAACTGTTTTTGTACTAAATTGAAGGAAACTAACAACTGTGGCACATTTCCTACGTCACTAGATTCTGCGGGTATCAAGTCATAATAACCTGCAGGACATTGATTTAAGCCTAATTCCCATCAGTGACAGCTACAGGTGAAAGGCGGACGTCTTGGCCCTACAGTCTCAGCACCCAGAAAGTAGCAAAGCTGGACAGCGATCGCCAGCGCATGGTATCGTACTTGCTCCATCAGACGGCGTTGGACATCACAAAACCAAAGTTTCAGTGTAAAAGAGCTAAAGAGAAGGATTCCTGTTGTTGATGGCAGAGCTGTTTTGAGGTTTCATTTATCTACCTGTCATGTGCTGGTAACCTCTGACAGTGTGCAATCCCTTGAGCCCCTTGGCCTGAGTTTTGGCCACACACCCCCTTTTCTTTGCTCCAACGGAAGAAGGGCAGTGCACCGGAGATTTCAAGTTTGGAAAAAGGCACTATATTGTGGTGCCCATGAAAGAGCCGCTTGAGCGTCCTCTGACACTAAATAATGAGTGTTGGAGTCTGAAAGTGCTGCTGAGCTTGAGCTATTTCCCAATTAATGGTGCTTGGGTCTGCACGAGATGATTTGTGCCCTTGATCAATGAAGAGCACATTGTTTGTAGTGTCTGCCACAGAGGAGAGACACTGGTGCATTGCTTTAAGACATTGAGACTTTCGAGTGAGCTGTGGGTGTTTGCCAGGAGGGCACTCCAACTAAGCAGTACTTTTCTCACGAAGAGGCCTGAATTGAGAGGCCCATGCGAAAGAAAACAACAAAAGAACATTTGATGGACAATAGAAGCCTGCCAGAGAGGCTTTTTGAACGGACTCTGGGCATAGTTGGTTTCACAAGAGGTTTCCGTGTGATTGTATAGACTAGGTGTTAGGAGACTGATTGTTTTGCTGGCATTGTTTTAAAGTACTATTCTGTTTAGTAAAAGCAGAATAAAGTCCATTTTCTGTGGAAAGAGTACCCCCTTTTCACCTTAGAGCATTGATGAGAGTCACCACTGTTCCACCTGAACATACAAAAATTACTGAAATGCAGAGGAGCCCTAAAAATGTTACTAGATAATTTTAGGATTTGCTTTTTGGTTAGGGTTGTGAAAAATCATTATTTCATTTGTAATTATGGTCACTACTTTCTCCCGTTGTCTATATGTTCTTAATAACGTGTTTTCTAGTGTCTTTTAAACATGACGTTGTCATTTATGGGTAGGATTGTTTTTCTCTACTCAATTGACTTCTGCACCCACTTCCCAACCTATGCCTTTTCCTACTATTGTTTCTTTGCACTCTTTTCACCCTTTTCCTGAACATGAGCAGGTTAGAAGATCAGAATTCGTAAGCAATTCTTTTGTACAGCTTCTGCATCAACACTAGTTAGTAGTGAACATCACTAATTGTTGGGTGTGTGATCTTATGCCACCTACTGCAGATAGAGGTATTCCTTATTTTGTCCTGCCATATGTGGCCTTTTTGTGCTACTTCATGTTCGAGGAGACCTGTCCAGAGAGAGTTACCAAGTACTAGAATTTTGCTCCAGCAACATCTCCATGGCCTTATAAACATAGACCTGGACTCAGATTAGCATGAGAATAGGTTTATTGCCTATGTAAGGGCAAAAGGAGGGTTTGTGGTTCTAAAAATTCTGGACCCATGTAATTTACTTTGCCACAGCAGTACGATTTTAGTATCAAAAGACCGATAATGACTAGTACACTAAGCATGAGCATTTTCGCTCAATTCCAGCAGCGTTTTCACCTCGAAATCGCCATTTTCGTCCTGCACTCGTGGCTCCCATTTTATACACGGCAGCCATTTTAAACAGTTGCCCTCACATAGGCTTATAATACAGTCAGATTTGATTCCAAGGACACGTACACCTTGATTGACTTTTCTCTGACCTGGGCAAGCTGGAACCATTGCCTCAGGCCAAACCTGTTTGGTCAGTCCCTCTCCCAGTGGCCGAATCAGATAGCATCAAGGCACACCATGCCATAAAACCCTTATTATCGCTCACACACCCTGCCTAATCTTGCTCACACCTGCACCTGCTCTTTTCTTCTTCTTACTTTACAAGGGGGAGGTGCCCGTTTTTATTGGGGGTCCACACTTATCTGATGTAAACTACTAGGCCTTGCCGGGTAATTTATTATGGGTTGGATGACATGAAATATGAGGTTTTATCATCACACTGTTTTTTCCTTTGTAGTGAAAACATGTGAATGACCAACCAAAATGTCAAGAATGTTTGCCTGAAGCTTAAAAAACTGTGTATAAGGAAACCTGACTTTGCATTGGAGAACAGTCTCCTGAGAACATACAAACCGTGCTGTTGTACTTCTAGGACGCTTGTTACTTGGCTGCAGCCAATAAATTTGATCTTTGACTTCACCTAGAAGACTCTGAGTTTCTGTGGTCTGAATCAGGAAAGTACCCGAGGTCTTTGGGTGTACCCTGGCACCGCTGGGTTACCGGATCAGTACCGGTTCTGAAAAACCCAGTACCTCAGCACTACATTTTTTAAATTCAGCTGCCTCCTGTGGAGTATTATTATTTTGTGGGAAGGGTGCATGCAGTTTCCCTCTCGAGCTTTCATGAGGACCCAGGGACCTCCTTCCACTAGGGCCAGTATTTATATAATGGGGAGGAGTGCCTCCTCCCCAAGCCTCAAATAGGCCCTGTTGATCCATCCCCTGGCGCCAGTGTATTTTTTTGTGGGAAGGGGCCTCCGTGGGGCCTCCCTCCCCGAAGATAGAGCTTGATTGCTGTGTCCTGAGGACTCCATCCTCCAGGACTTTGTGGTTCCCTGTTCTGGAGGGTGCAGACAGGCAGTAGAAGTCCTGCCTGCACTATCGGGGAGAGGGGACACAACTTTGCTCCTGCCTGGGAGTAAACAAGCATCCAAGCTGCTCCTGCCGGGCAGGAGCAAAATGATGGAGCCAGCTCCCTCCAGCACCTAGTATGGAGCTGGTTGGGGAGGAGCTGGAACCACAGGAGCCTTGTGCTCCCTCTGTTTCTTCCCTAAAGAGGGAGACATTGTGGATGTCCCAGATGGGCACCCACTAATAATGTAAGTGTGTGGATCATGTCAGGGGTGTCAATAGGCGCCCCATGTGAACAGGGAGGCAACCAGCGCATGAAAAATAGAATGTAGATTCCCGCTGCCACCCACAGTGGATGCGGCTGGGAGGCAGCAGGGGCTGTGGGGCCCGTGGACAGATTCCCATGGCTCTCAACTTCAAAACAAGCGTTTGCAATGTAATAGGTCTTGCATTTAATTGAGTTAGAGCTATTGGCATTGTAAATTCATAACTGGATTTTTCGTGCCACATAATTTGGTCAACCCTGCCTCATAATTTTGTCTTTTCCTGCCATATAATTCCAGTGGGCCTGCATGTAACTAAAGCACTTCCATTTACCTTCTTCCTCTATCTGTATGAAAATTTAAATGTTGCCATTTAGCATCTTAATTCCAATAGAATACCACTTTCACCACCCCATCATCAGAGTTGCTAGCTGGCTAACACAATGCCTCCCAAAAAAGACACAAGATACCCACAGAGGAGAAATAAACTAGAAGGGTCACCCAAACATATCAAGAGTGTTCAAACAGTCATCGTGTAATAGGGATGTTAAGTTGGCCTGAATCATGGTCATAATTATATTAAAACATATGCAATTATCATATAAACCTTTATCAAAAATAAAAGTTTGGCATTAGACTGTAATGCTCAAAACAGCCCCTAGAGGGCACCATAACAAAAATATAATTTGTAAGAAACATGATCATGTAACTAAATTGTTAGCCCCTAGAGGGCATAACCCCATTAAAAAAAAACATGACAAAGTAGTTGAGTGTAACAATATACTTAACCCCCTAGGGGGTGTTTTTAGGGCTAGCAGACCTACTACAATGGTATTACAAACAAGGCTTTTAAAACAAAACTTCTCTCAGCTGTAAAACAAAAGTTGCAGCCACGAGAAAGCTTAAAAGACACTAAATGGTGGGAGAGGTTATTATTTTTGGGTCCCCACGAACAACATAGTGTGCGGACCGAGAGATGACGTAGACAAGAAAGAGCACATGGTGGTCAATGTTTTGAAAGTGGTCCCATTGTCCTAGGACATTGTCCTGAGTTACAAGCAAAAATGTTTTGTAAAAATAATACCCAGTAAAGCATATAGGGGCAAGTTTTCGTGGCATAAATATTTTGATATGTTGATATGACTGTAATACTTAGAACAGCATTTAGAGGACACCACAATGAAAATATCATTTCTAAGAAACATGGTTATGTAAGTAAATAATTAGCCCCTAGAAGGCATGACTGCACAAAAAGAAAATAGTAGAAAGTAATGCAGTGTATCCATATATTTAGCCCCCAGAGGACATGGTGCATTACACATTTTCAGGAGTAGCAGGCCTATAGCAATGATACTACATACAAGGCCCTTAAAACACAAACTATGCCCAGCTGTAAAACAAACGTTCCAGACATAAGAGCACTTAAAAAGACACTGAATGGTGGAGGGGTTATTATTTTGAAGTCACTATTAACTCAGTGTGGGACCCAGAGATGACCTAGACAGAAAGAGTGTGTCGTGCCAAACCACAACCATAGGCTAAGTTATGAGCAAACATGTTTTGTAAAAGTAATGTCATTCAAAGCATTACGGGGCAAGTTTCCCAAGTGCAGTGAATATTGTAGTATCGGCTCTCCCACTGTACCGGGAGAGTCGCTTTCTGGCTTTGAGGATTTTTGTTTTATGTAAAGCATTTACCAATTTAAAATGAGAGCCACAAGAGATGACTCTGATTAGGCAACTGTGAGCAATGTGACCAGCTGTCCAATACCGCAGATCGAGTTCACGCTGTTGTGCCTGTTCACACTGTGAGCACCATGGCCGCCATGCAGCACGAAGGGGAGAGACAAAAGAAATAGTTTGCCCACGCTGAAGTATATCGGCAATCATGCAATAATCCATGTAACAGGGGCAGTCTGCAAGGCGTGACAAAAACAGCCTCAAAACAGGACAAGCGTAAAGCATTTACCAATGACATCAAGTGATTTTTGAAGGCAAGTCCACAAACGAGTGAAAGTGATGGGTGTGGCATGGGCGTGGTTAAAAGTCCACAATACGTACAGCAGGTCAAAGTGCCTGCATGCTCAACCTAAAAAAGGAAGTGGGCAGTGGAGCACGCAAGGAATGCCCCATAATGCCCTGCAAGATTGCAAGAGCTTGTTGGAGCCTGGTGGTGCCCCTAGAGGAGGCGGGACCACCACCATCCATTTTTTAACATTGTGGGTGGCTGAAAGGAGCACCACATCCCCCCAGTAACATTAAAAAACTGTAAGTCTCTTGTGTCATTGAGTCCATGACTCAGAAGACTTTACCTTACTTTACTTACGGCACTCTGAGCTGGAGCTGTTTGATATTCAAGTGGAGTGCAGGGGGGTATTGTTGTGGGTGCTATGGCTGCAGTTCGTGCCCTGAAAAATGACGATTTTTTTTGTGATAAAACTTTATTAACAAAATTATGACACTCACTTTTATTAAACATTGGAATGCATGAATTGATCACAATTATTGGTGGCTTTTTGATAATAAATAATAGGTCTACTTTATATGTGTTGATGAGCTAATCCCTTCATAACACCAATAAGCCCACTTTGTATATTTAGGTGTTTTGCCCCTTTGACAAAGTCAGTAAGTCTGCTTTACTTAAAATGGCACTCTATTTATTATTACATGACATTGTCAGAGCCAACCCCAAGCATGTGCACTGTGTGGGTTGAGTGCTGAAGGGTTGGGAAGTGGGTGCCACACCCCATGCCACGCATGGTCAAAGGTCATGCTCTGCAGGGGGTAAGGAGACAACGGAGGGTTGGGTGGAGGGCCTACCCACAGGATAGGTCCTGCACCCAACCCCTCGCCACTCTCAGCCAAAGGGTGGTCGGGTGCTCCGTGAGCACACAGCGATCAAGCGCGACGTAGTGTGATTTCATGTAATTATAATAGCTAGCTATTCAAGGAAATTAGCCCACGTTCAGCCCCACCATGCTCACTTTGAATACAATGAAATATTTTTGATGAAGTTTGATGCAAAGAGATGTTTACTCTACTCAGAAGAACAAATCCACGCAACCCCATCTTTCTGTAGTAGAGCAAATAGCCATGCATGTTTCTGCAGCTTTAAGTTGCTTGAGTGTAATAGCAAACGCTTACTAAAATGGGTCTCTGGGGGCTGGAGGCTGGGGGGACTCTCAGAACTGGCACAACTTGGGTGTTTCAGGCGAAAGACAACCTCTGTGCCAAAGACGCAGGGTTTGAAGACCTGAGTGGATTCTCAGTACTAGCGCAATGCAGGTGCAGCAGGTGAGAGACACCTTATGTGTTATAAGCTGCAGATTTGCAGGCCTTTAATGCCATTACTGAAACAATATGGGCGCCTCAGGTGAGTGACAACCCGTGTGCCAGAGGCCCTTGGATAAGAGGGCTGGTAGAACCTCAGTACCTGCATAATATGGAAGTTTCAGGTCAGAGTCAGCTTGCGTGCCAGAGGCCCTGGCTTTGCAGGTCTTGTTGTCACCTTGATGCTGGCACATTAGAGATGTTTCAGATGGAAGGCAACCTTAGTGCTGGTGGTCCTGGATTTGTACGCCGAGGTGGACCTCAACTTTGGATCAATGGAAGTTCTTCAGGTGAGAGACAACCTGTGTGTAGGGAGCTCTGGCTTTGCAGGCCGCGTGGGACCCCAGTATTTGCACAATATATAAGTTTCAGGTGAGAGACAGCTTGTCAACAGGAAGCCCTAGGTTTGCACGAGGGTGAGACCTCAGTACTAACACAATATGCATCAAATGGGAAGCACTCTGCGTGTCAGAGGCTTTGGGATTGTAGAACTGAATGAATCCTCTGTACCTGCACAATATGGAGCTCTTGGTGTCACGCACCCTGTGTTAGAAAGCCTGGTTTTGCAGACATGGTTATTAACTCATTATGGGTAAAGTATAGATACTCCAGATGAGAGACACCCTCTGTGTTAGAGGCCCTGGACCTCCAGGCATGTGTATGACCTCAGTACTGAAACAATATGGAAGACGGACGTGAAACACACCCGTCATGTTAGAAGCCATGAACTAGCAGGCATGGGAGTGACATTAATACCGGAACAATACAGAAGCTTCCGGTTGGATGCAACTTGTGTGTTTGAGGCCCTAGGTTGCAGGCATGGATGTGACGTTAATGCCGGGACAATATAGAATCTTCAGGTCAGAGACACCCTGTGTTGGGAGCTCTGGATTTGCAAGCATCCATGGGAGGTCGGTACTGGAACAATGTGGAAGCTTCCGGGGAGAGACACTCCATTGGTTGTAGGCAGTGCTGGAATGAAGGGGGATTCAGCCAGATCTAGGATCCGGTAGTTGTTATTAAGGCAGATCTAGGATCTGGACTGTACTCAGTGAAACATGCTGAATTTGTCCTGGTGTAATTTGCCAACTCCGGGCCACAACTCAGCATTGCTGGCATGTTGTCTGCTTTCTGTTTGGAGCAGCAACACACAGGTGGAGAGGGTGCTTTCTTATTTTAGATTCCAGCTGAGCCCAAAACAAAAGGCAGAACTTAAAGAGCCATCAGCCCTCCTTTTGTTTGACTATAATCCTAGATAGGAGCTATCCGGAGCCTAACACCTAGACATCAACTAAATGAATGTGAAAGGAAGGCCCACATCTTTTTGTTACTTCACAAGTACTTAAGGGAAACTAAGATTTGGAGGCAAGCTTTTGCTTTTATTCAATCCTCGTTTGTAACAGATATTCATGCACTTTAAGAACGTCAGATGTATCAATCTGTATGAGTATTTATATGAATAACAATTTAAATATCAGTAACTATATTTTTTTTTATTTGCTTATTTTATAGCATTACTCCTCCGAACGAAGGGTGTCATTGTGCTGTGCTTTACATCATGAACATTATACATTGACAATAAATCATACAAGTCTGTAAATCAATGCACAGGATGTTACATGAGAAAATGAGGGTTTCAAGGTGTAGGAGTCACACATCGCCTTTACTTGTAGGGATTCTATGTTAATAGTGCATAGCTGGGAAAAACACGAAGGGCCTGATTTAATTATTGGTGAACGGAGTGGTCAATATTGGCCTCGCAGAGGACCTTACATCCACCAGGCTGAGACTACTCTGCCTTTATGAGACAAAACTGCGGTTAGATAAAACAGAGATCTCTCCAGCAAGTACATTAACCAGCAGGATTATCTTACCATTACTATTCTCTGACATTTACTGGGCACACAAAACTCTCTGCAGCAGGTGCCTTAGCATTTTAAGATTTTTTTAAATACAACCATTTAAGCTAGAACAGATTTACGGTCATGTTTCTCCTTGTTGACAATTTCTTCAAACAAATATGTACAAATTGACTATCGGACTGCTTTTCATGACTTTGTCCCTTGTGACTCCTCCCTCTTTTTTGTTGCCACACCTTGACCCTCAATGTATGGCTTTACGGAGTAAGGGATTTCAAGTCCCAGCACTTGTTGAAGGCCACAGATTTGCAGCACTGCTTGATATCTAAATAGTCAAACAACATCAGTGCTTCCAGCTGGAGGGCTGTCAGAGGGCCTGGGTTTGCAGCCTGGGATGGCACCTCATCTGGCTCAATATGGAATCTTCAGGTGAGGGACAACCTGTGCATCAGAGATCTTGGGTTTTAAGGTCAGGGAGTGACCTTGTGTGACCTCTGAACTGACAAAATATTCATGCCCCAGGAGAAGATATCAGACCACTGAAAGCAAAGCTGCTCTCTCAACATGACACAGAAATGGCGCCACTGTTGAGGGATAACCGGTACCTGATCTTTCAGCACCCTTACTTCTTAGGGCATCTTCCATCATTTTCTTACTCTTTACCATACTGAGGGGCATTCTGTGCACAGCAGTGCGATGAGGCTGCCAACTTGTTGGTACATTTTGAACATTCCAATTGTTTTATTTATGTCCCATGGATAGTTAATCAGAAGCATATATTCAGCTCTATATTAAAGTCTAGATGACATGAGACCAGGCCTATCAACAGATTACAAGTGCATCAGATACACTTAGTGGTGCTTTCCTCACAATGAATGGTGTCTGCCAGTCCTCAGTGAGGACTTGAGAAATGCTGCATCTTGATCCCCTTGGGAATTTACAGGGGTTGCTCCAGCTTCAGTTGGAGATATTGATACTGGAGATGATAATGGACTTACCTACTTCTGCAAATTGCTTCTTTAAATGGACTGTCCCAAAAGAGGGAAGGAGGGAGGTGTAGACTGATCTCCCGAAGCGCAAGTCCTCTGCAGGTGCTTACAGTGGGACAGGACCATCCATCTTCTGGCGAGATGAAATCCCTGCTGATAGTATTCTCCCTCCAGTATCTGTCTGGTCCAGTGTGTTATTGTGTCTGAATGGGAAGGACTCTCAGGAACAGAGGGATGTGATCTTTATGAGCCTCCCAGGGACTGTGAGACCTTTTGTGATCTTCCATGCAGGGAGTGAGGATTTCTATTGCAAGTGCAATGTAGCAAAGAGGGAGGCTTAGGGATTACCCTATGTCACAGGCTCTAAAGGAAGAGCCCTGTCTGCACAGAGCCTCATGAGGCAGCCAGCAGGCACAGAGCAGTCAGACAACTGCGAAGCCAGCCGTGGGAGAGCTCTGTCTGCGCAGTATTTTATAAGCGTGTCAGCAGGCACAGAAGAGTAATGCAGCACAGAAGCAGGTAGCAGGAGGCCTTATCTGCACACAGTATTATGAGAGAGCCAGCAGGCACAGATTAGTCATGCAGCACAGAGACAGGCAGCTGGAGAGCTCTGCCTGCACAGATCCTTATGAGTAGGGTGGGTGGGGAGCTCCGCTCCGCTGACAGAGCTAATGGAGTTTTTGGTGCTCTGCTTGGAGCATGGAGTTTGCCTGGTACGCAATGCAGCCCATAACTGGGCTACAGTACGCACCGGCGACGGATCCAGGGCCAGGCCTCCCTTTGCCAGCAGCCTTGGAGCAGGGGACAGAGAACGCAGAGGTCCAGGTCTCTGCAGAGGATGATGAGGACACCGTAGAAGACCCAGGTAAGTCCTTGTTTCTTTTCTTTTTTCTTTCTTGTTTGTACACACTGGCGCACAAGAGGCCTGAAATGACCCTGGCTTGAATTCAGGCTGGGCCGTAGGCAGTGAAAGCTACAGTTTCAGGACTCTTGTGCTCCAGCCTCTCTCATGTGCAGTGAACACAGGGCAGACTGGTGCACAAGAGGCCAGGCAGCTTTTGCTGCCTACAGCGCTCTCCTGAATGCGCCCAATCTCAGAAGCGCTAAGCAGGATCGGGCCTGTCTAGCCCGGCACGACCCTGTTTAGCGCTTCCAAGATCGGGCATATTCAGGACTCCGCAGCTCACGAAACTCCACCTCTGCAGAATTTCACAGAGTTTTTCATCAACTCTGTGATATTCCGTGGAGTTGAACTCCATGAACTGCGACCAGGCCTGCTTATGAGGGAGCAAGCAGGCACAGAGGAGTCATGCAACACAGAGGTAGGCAGCGGGAGGGCCCTTGCTGAATAGAGCATTATGAGAGAGATCGCCACCCGTGAACACCACCAGCTGATCCTCTCCACCAAAAGGACATCATTCAAAGAGCGACTAGACAACAACACCCACAACAGCAGAGAACTCTTCAACATCGTCAAAGAGCTCTCCAACCCCAGCGCCAGCTCCAACGCCATCACGCCCTCACAAGAACTCTGCAACTCCCTCGCTACGTTCTTCCACCGAAAGATGGCAGACCTACACGACAGCTTCGGACCCCAAACCCCGCCGCCCACCACCGAACCAACAGCCCCCACCACTACCCTCAACGCCTGGACCCCCATCAGCTCTGAGGAGACCAGAATCACCATGAACACTATCCACTCTGGCTCCACCTCGGACCCGTGCCCCCATCACATCTTCAACAAAGCTGACTCCATCATCGCCCCCTATCTACGGAGCATCAACAGCTCGCTCTCATCTGCCACCTTCCCCGAGAGCTGGAAACACGCGGAAGTCAACGCCCTCCTGAAAAAACCCACGGCTGACCCCAACGACCTGAAGAACTTCCGCCCCATCTCTCTTCTCCCCTTCCCAGCCAAGGTCATCGAGAAGACCGTCAACAAGCAGCTGACCAATTTTCTAGAAGCTAACAACTCGCTCGACCCTTCCCAATCAGGATTTCGGGCCAACCACAGCACGGAAACCGCCCTCATCTCAGTCACCGATGACATCAGAACTCTGATGGACAACGGAGAAACAACCGCCCTCATCCTCCTGGACCTCTCGGCTGCCTTCGACACCGTGTGCCATCGCACCCTAATAACCCGCCTTCGCTCCACTGGAATCCTAGGACAAGCCCTTGACTGGATCATCTTGTTCCTCTCCGACAGAACCCAAAGAGTCTACCTCCCGCCCTTCCGCTCAGAACCCACCGAGATCATCTGCGGCGTACCCCAAGGTTCCTCGCTCAGCCCAACCCTCTTCAATATCTACATGAGCCCCCTCGCCAACATCGCTCGCAAACACAACATTAACATCATCTTCTACGCCGACGACACCCAGCTGATACTCTCCCTCACCAAAGACCCAACTACCGCCAAAATCAACCTACAGGAAGGAATGAAAGACGTCGCGGAATGGATGAAGCTCAGCCGCCTAAAGCTGAACTCAAAAGACAAAATGGAGGTCCTCATCCTCGGACAATCCACTTCCGCCTGGGATGACTCCTGGTGGCCCACGGCTCTGGGCACGGCACCAACCCCCTCTGACCACGCACGCAACCTCGGATTCATCCTGGACCCCCTGCTCACTATGACCAAGCAAGTCAATGCCGTCTCGTCATCATGCTTCAACACCCTTCGCATGCTCTGGAAAATCTTCCGATGGATCCCCGCCGAAACCTGAAAGTCAGTTACCCATGCCCTCGTCACAAGCCGTCTGGACTACGGAAACACCCTATATGCAGGGACCACCGCAAAGCTACAGAGACGTCTTCAACGCATACAGAACGCCTCCGCACGCCTCATCCTCGACATCCTGCGCCACAGCCACATTTCCGTCCACCTGAAACACCTGCACTGGCTCCCCGTCAAAAAGAGGATCACCTTCAGGCTCCTCACCCACGCACACAAAGCTCTCCACAACATGGGCCCCGAATACCTCAACAGCTGCCTCTCGTTCTACACGCCCACCCGTCAGCTTTGCTCTGCCAGCCTCGCCCTCGCCACCGTCCCACGTATCCGCAGAACCACCACAGGAGGAAAATCCTTCACCTACCTGGCAGCCAAAGCATGGAACTCCCTCCCGGCACACCTAAGAACCACCCAGGATCATCTCGCCTTCAGGAAGCGCCTCAAGAAATGGCTTTTCGAGCAGCAGTAACCCGCCCCCCCAACCACAGCGCCTTGAGACCCTCTCAAGTGAGTAGCGCGCTCTATAAATGCATTGATTGATTGATTGAGAGCAAGCAGGCACAGAGGAGTCGTTCAGCACGGAGGAGTCATGCAGTACAGAGGTAAGCAGTGGGAGAGCCCTGCCTGCACAGAGCCTTATAGGGGAGCCATCAGGCACAAAGGAGTCATGCAGCACAGAGTATGGCAGTGGGCGATCACTGTCTGCACAGAGCCTTATGAGAGAGAAAGCAGGCATACAGAAATCATGCAGCACAGAGGCCAGTAGCGGGACAGACCTGCCAGCACAGAGCCTTACGAGAAATCCATCAGCCAGAGAGGAGTTGTGAAACACAAGGACCAGCAGTGGGAGAGCCCTGCCTGAGCAGTGCAGTACGAGGGATCCAGCAGGCACACAGGAATCATGCAGCACAGAGGATTCCTCCTATACAGAGGTTAACAGTGAGAGATCCCTGTCTGTACAGAGCCTTCTGAGAGAGCCAGCAGGCACTGAGTCATGCAGCACAGAGGTCAGAGGTGTGAGAGCCCTGTCTGTAGAGAGCCTTATGAGGGAGCCAGCAGGCATAGAGTCACGCAGCACAGAGGCCAGCAATGTGAGAGCCCTGCCTGTACAGAGCCTTATGAGGGAGCCAGCAGGCATAGAGTCACGCAGCACAGAGGCCAGCAATGTGAGAGCCCTGTCTGTACAGAGCCTTATGAGAGAGCCAGCAGGCATAGAGTCACGCAGCACAGAGGCCAGCAGCGGGAGAGCCCTGTCTGTACACAGTCTTATAAGAGAGCCAGCAGGCATAGAGTCACGCAGCACATAGGGCAGTGATAGAGCCCTTTCTGTACAGAGCCTTATGAAGGAGCCAGCAGGCATAGAGTCACACAGCACAGAAGCAAGAGGTGTGAGTGTCCTGTATGTATAGAACCTTATAAAGGGAGCTAGCAGGCATAGAGTCACGCAGCACAGAGGCAGGCAGTGTGAGAGCCCTGTCTGTACAGAGCCTTATGAGGGAGCCAGGAGGCATAGAGTCACGCAGCACAGAGGACGACAGTGTGATAGCCCTGTCTGTACAGAGCCTTATGAGGGAGCCAGCAGGCATAGAGTCACGCAGCACAGAGGCCAGCAATGTGAGAGCCCTGCCTGTACAGAGCCCTATGAGGGAGCCAGCAGGCATAGAGTTATGCTGCACAGAGGCAGGCAGTGTGAGAGCCCTGTCTATACAGAGCCTTATGAGGGAGCCAGCAAGCATAGAGTCGCACAGCACAGAGGCAGGCAGTGTGAGAGCCCTGTCTGTACAGAGCCTTATGATGGAGCCAGCAGGCATAGAGTTACGCAGCACAGAGGGCAGCAGTGTGAGAGCCATGTCTGTACAGAGCCTTATGAGGGAGCCAGGAGGCATAGAGTCACGCAGCACAGAGGACGACAGTGTGAGAGCCCTGTCTGTACAGAGCCTTATGAGGGAGCCAGCAGGCATAGAGTCACGCAGCACAGAGGCCAGCAATGTGAGAGCCCTGTCTGTACAGAGCCTTATGAGGGAGCCAGCAGGCATAGAGTTATGCTGCACAGAGGCAGGCAGTGTGAGAGCCCTGTCTATACAGAGCCTTATGAGGGAGCCAGCAAGCATAGAGTCGCACAGCACAGTGGCAGGCAGTGTGAGAGCCCTGTCTGTACAGAGCCTTATGATGGAGCCAGCAGGCATAGAGTTACGCAGCACAGAGAGCAGCAGTGTGAGAGCCATGTCTGTACAGAGCCTTATGAGGGAGCCAACAGGCATAGAGTCACGCAGCACTGAGGGCAGTGATAGAGCCCTTTCTGTATGGAGCCTTATGAAGGAGACAGCAGGCATAGAGTCACGCAGCACAGAGGCCAGAGGTGTGAGAGGCCTGTCTGTACAGAGCCATATGAGGGACCCAACAGGCACAGAGTCACGCGGCACAGAGGTCAGCGGTGTGAGAGCCCTGTCTGTACAGAGCCTTATGAGAGAGCCAGCAGGCATAGAGTCACGCAGCACAGAGGCAAGAGGTGTGAGAGCCCTGTCTGTACAGAGCCTTATGAGTAAGCTAGCAGGCATGGAGTCATGCAGCAAAGAGATCAGGAGTGTGAGAGCCCTGTCTGTACGAAGCCTTAAGAGAGAGCCAGCAGGCACAGAGTCACGCAGCACAGAGGGCAGGGGGGTGAGAGCCCTGTCTGTATACAGAGCATTATGAGGGAGCTAGTAGGCATAGAGTCGCGCAGCACAGAAGGCAGTGGTGTGAGCGGCCTGTCTGTACGGAGCCTTATGAGAGAGCCAGCAGGCATAGAGTCACGCACCACAGAGGCCAGCAGCGGGAGAGCCCTGTCTGTATACAGCCTTATAAGAGAGCCAGCAGGCATAGAGTCATGCAGCACAGAGGCAGGCAACAGGAGAGCCCTGTCTGTACAGAGCCTTATGAGGGAGCCAGCAGGCATGGAGTCATGCAGCACAGAGGCAGGCAACGGGAGAGCCCTGTCTGTACAGAGCGTTAAGAGGGAGCCAGCAGGCATAGAGTCATGCAGCACAGAGGCGGGCAGAGATAGAACCCTTTCTGCACAGTTGCTCAGAGTGTAAATCTAGTTCTGTTGAGATATATCAGTGGTGTGCTCAGTATTTATAATGTGCTAGAAAGTCACTGTCAATCTCTAATTCTTAATTAGCACAGGGCTGCTTGCTACACCCACAGGGCTGTAACAGATGCCCCCACAGTGATGCGGGGAGGCTCCAGGTTTCCTTGTTTAGGAGGGTCCCTCTTCACCTTCTAAGCCATTTTGTTGCATGAGTTGCAAAGTGCATGCCATGGAATGGAATAAGAAATAGCAAAATGCTCAGGAAAGGGTTACGGGTGCCAAAACCACCCGTGGCTCAACAACGAGGTCGGAACAACAAGCTTGTTCTAAACACTAATGCCTTTACCACGAATGCGTTTACAACGATTTACCGTTGTAAACGCATTCCTGGTAAAGGCATTACCAATCAGCATGCACGACCCAGCATTCTTCCACCCCAGCTCCCCCCCCCACCCCACCCCTTAAACCTAAACCCTAAAACCTAAACCCTGCCCCCCTAAACCCTAATCACCCCCAGCCCCCCACCCCCCAAAACAGCCTCAGTCCCAGCCCAACTTACCTCCTCCTTCACCGCGTCCACTCCGACTCCCTTCTGTACCTTAACCATGCATGTACGTTGTTCAGACTTGCGTGGTTAAGGTACCGAAACCAGGGAGTCGTGGAAAACGAAAGCGTTTTTTCGCTTTCGTTTTTCACAACCTCGTGGTTCCGGACTCGTTCTTCCAGGTGTTTCCCCAGGAAAGCCATTCTGCTTGACTGAGCAGGCCCCTGCATATTTGGGATGGAGGGTGGCGGAGGGTGGACTGGTCAGAGGCCCCTAATTGAGCCTAAGTGCCCAGGCTGGCAGGGTACCAGGGTAGGTGTAGGTTATATATTACACTCAGCTGACTAATCACACTGGCACAGGCCTGAACCGGTAAGATTGTCCATCAGGAATTAGATACTGCTGCAGTGGTCTATATGTAAAACATACACTGAAGGGCTCGTACTGACCTACCTGTCTGTACATCACACACGCTTGTGCCAGAGTCTCCCCTATAAATTGTAGAAAGTGTATTGCCAGTTTTAATTTCACCCTGAACCAAAAGGTAACTTACATTTCCACACTCCTTTCTAAACAGTACTATAGAATGTAAATCTCCATTGCTGACCTCAGCATGGAAGAGAATTCACCTGCAGTCCATTCTCTCCCCTCTCCTCCATCCATCAACTGCATAGAAAGTCCAAACCAGCCCTTGATCCTCTGCAAATTTTGGTGTCCTGGATGGCCAGTAAGACAATGAGTTCTACTGCAAGCAACAAGCTGGACCCTCAAGTTTTTGTTGGGCAGTAACTATATTCTTAGAAAAGCCAATATAGTTTTAACAATCTAGAATGGCAATATTGATTGTGACAATATTGATGCTAGTTGCATTATTTTCCTGGCTTTTCCTAGTGCTATAGTACTTTGCTGTTTAAGTGGTATTCTGTTTTTCTTATACTTTCCATTACGGCTTTTGAGCCACAGCGTACCTTCGGGTGCATGTCACACTTCATAAATACTATACATACTTTTTTTTTTTTTTAAATGGTATCCGAACTACATAGCAGAAATGCGATAAATGTAATTTAGAAAAACTAGAAAAGGAATGGATGGTCCTGCTCCAATATACACAGTTCTGAACTGCCAGTCCAGGTCCTCTCCAGAGGGTATTTTAATCAACTTCAGGCCAGGTCCTCTCTACTGTTAAATACTATACTATATAGAAATAATATACTCGAAAGTAAATAAAATCCCACTGATTGATCATACATATATAATATATATATATATACATATATATATTCACTAAAAACCAAAGGCTTCAGGGGCGTTATAGTTATGTTCATATTTCGTCCCGGAGGACCCCATCCCCCAGGGCTCAGCCAATTAATGGTGGGTGCTCCTGGAGCCCACCATGGGCACCCACTGCCTCTTTGTGAGGGGCAGCAGGAGATGCCCAATGCCCCAGTGGCCCAAGCCAACTCACCTCTTCCAGCGGGAGCCGGCATTGCTCCACATGCAGGGAGCAGCAAAAAAATGCTTCTCCTTGCATGTGGGAGCACATATTTCATTTGTTTCTCGGCCCGCTTTACAGCGGACAAGGAAACAGATGAAATGTCCGTTCCCAGCGGAGGGGAGCATTTTAAGTGCTTAAATTGCTCCCGGCAAGCAAGAGCACACAGTGGTTTCCCTGCCCACACTATTGTGGACTGGAAAACCGCTATGTCCTGGAGGTGGCCACCCCAGGACATAGCAGGAACTGGCCCCATGGGGTGATGGCTCCCAGGGCTATTAATGACTCCAGGAGAAGGGGCGTGCGACCCCCCTCCTTTTCAAAATACATGATCACGCCCTGGTGGTGGCAGTTCCCAGGGCCAAAAACGGCCTGGGGAGGGAGGCCGCGTGACCCCATCCTCATTCTTGAAATTGGCCTGGTCCTCAGGAGGTAGTGGTCTCTGTGGCCGAATTTGGCCTGGAAGGAGGCTACATGGTATTCTCCCCCTTGTGTCAATCAACGTGGCCCTGCGGAGGTGATGGTCCCCGGGGCTGAAAATGGCCCAGGAAGTGGGCCGTATGTCCATCCCCTCCCCATTTCTGAATCAGCCTGGCCCCTGGGAGGTGGTAGTCCCTGGGACAGAATATTGCCAGGAGGGAGTTGTAGGGCCCCGTTCTCTTTGTACAAGTTGGCCTGGCCTGAGGCAGGTGGTGGTCCCCGGGGCCAAAAATGCATGCCCTCCCCTTCCCCTTAATTGATTCACCCGGGCCCCAGGGGTGGCAGTTTCCGGGGCTGAAATTTGCCTGAAAAGTGGGGCCTTGTGTGAACCTCTACCCCATTATAAAATTAAATCAACCCGAGACCTAGCCCACCCAGGGGGCATATAGAAAACAAGCACGGGAGACCAATCTCTGTAGGACCCCACCACCAGTACTAAGGGGTCAGGGTATTTCTCCCCTGCCCCTTTATTTTTTTCACTTTTTTCTTGGGTCTCAAAATAGTCCGAGTCCCAATATAGCTACCAACACTTCCTAGTTGAACTGCTGGCAGCCAATCAGATCTCGCCATCTGTAGGATCCCCAGAGAATTTGAGTCCCTGGAAATATATAAATATTTTTCCTTTAATAACTCCAAGACTAGTGAACAGATTTACCTCACATCACAAGACGCACAATTTGTATACCAAGATCTAGCATTCTGCCAAATTTGGTGGAATTTCATTCAATGGTTCGGGCTGTAGTCATGCCTAATGTCCCTATGGGAAATTGCATGGGGAAAGTGAGTTTTGGGGCCCCCCTTTTTCTTGGTCCCCGCTTGAGAGATAGAGGGAGACATAGAGAAAGAGACAGCCAGAAATATATATATATATATATATATATATATATATATATATATATATATATATATATATATATATATATATATATATGTTATAATTAAGGAAAACATATTTATTTCACATTATATTAATTTTATATTTTTAAAAACATTTTAAATGTAATACAAAAAGCATACATATGAAAATGAAAAAATAATACTCAATTAAAAAAAAACATAAAAATATAAACAGTTCTATAACAAAATATATTTATTAATATCACCAATATTTTAAATAGTAAAATAGTAAAACTCACAAAAGTAGATTTAGTAAAAAATAATATAAACATTAAAAAAGTTCAATACAAAAAATAAACAAATAATAATATAAAGTCGTCAATATTAGGAAAAATGTTGGAATACTTAAATATTAGATATTGTTTTCCCAGTCTAGTTTAAGCAACAGTAGGGAAAGAGTTTGAGTCAGAGGAACTGCATTTACTATTTCCACTCCAGTCTATGCAACAGTAGGGAAAGTGTTTCACTTTAGAAGGATTACATAAATACAAGTCCTAGTGATGTAGTACAAATTCTTGAACACTTAAGATAAAACATTATAAAATTACAGTATACAGAAATAAATACATATATATTAACAAAACATAACATACAAATTAAATAAGAATGAAAGAGAGAAAGAGAGAACGAAAGAAAGAAAGAATATTGCATTTAATAATATCAACTTCCTTAGTTACAAAAACAAAATTATGAAATCATTATTCATTTCATTCAATTAATGCATAAAAACAAATAACATTTAAGTAACAAATATCAGTGCACAATCAAAATTTCACAAACACTTATTGCTAAATAAACCTATTATAAACACAATATAGATCAATAAATATAACTAATAAATCACAAAGCCTTCTCATTTCTTAAACTTCACAAGAAACTGAAGTCCTGGCTTTTTCAGTAGTCCAACTAGGCCAGTGATACTCAAAGTACGGCCCAGGGGTTGCATGCGACCCTCCTGACCTTCATATGCCGCCCCACCTGAACGACTGCACTAGAGTGCTGTTTACTTGAGACAGCACTAACAGGAAGATATGAAATAAACGTGCAAGTGTTTATTCACACTCTAACCGAAGTAAAACAGAAAAAGAAAATAAGGTGCCGTGCACCGCTTAATTTTAAGAACACATAAAGGCCCTAGCGCAGTTGTGCGTCATTTTAATTAACACAAGCTAAATCATTCCCTAACGATATCCCTGTGCCATATTTAAGAAATGACGCACGATGGTGCTAAAGAATGGTTAGCATCTCAAGAAAAGACGCTAGCAGGTGACGGATGGCATTAGGGTTTATAGTGCTAGTCGGTCAAAAATGATGCTAGGCTGATTAGCGGTGAAATATCTGCTGTTAGTCAGCCTAACGTCATTTTTTGACGCACAAGCAGCCAAAAAATTACTCCTGTCTAAGTATAGACAGGAGTCATTACCACAACCCCAATCCCCACGACAGGGGACCAGTGTCTCCAGGGGAAGCCCAACATACCCAGTGCCAGGCAGGCCCCCCCATGTAAGAGGCCCCCAATGGCACACCACACACATACACATGCCTGTGATGGCCTCCCCCCTCCAGTAGTGTCCCTGTGGTGTGGGTGGTGGTGTTGCTGGGGCTTGGGGTGGGCATCTATGTGCCCATTCCCTGGTGACTCCCCATGGAAATGGGCCTACCAGCACTTTAACACCTGGCATTAAATAATGACGCCAATCGGGCTTAGCACCATTATTTAGGTCTGCGTCCTAGTTGCACGTCATTTCAGCATCAGGAGTTAAATATGGCGCTGGCGGGCTAGTGTCATTTTTAGGAAGGGAAGGCCTACCTTGCATCTCATTGTTGTAATAAGATGCAAGGTGGGTTGGCGCTTCCTAAAAATGGCGCTAACTCCAATATTTTGACCATAGATGGGTCTAGCATCAGAATATAAATTTGGTGTTAAGTTAGCACCGCGTTAGTGTCAAAACAAATTACGCTAAAGTGACGCTAACTTTCCAAAAATATGGGCCTAATTCTTAAAGAAATTTGAAACAAATATGCAAAAATATGATGCCATTTATGCAGAATAAAAAAAAAGTGTATTTTATTAACATGCATATGTGTTTCACATTAGGACCTCAGATTATATCAGTGCATTCAGAAGTATTTTTTTCTAATGCCGCTTACAACCTGGAAAACAATGCCAATAGTGAACTAGGAGGCAGGTCAGTTGTCACATTGAGCCCTCTGAGTGGCCTGGGTTGTTACTACACCTGTACAACATTATAGTTTATTAAATCAACCACAAAATAGGGTATAGCCTAAAGTCATATATTTCAAGGTGCTCTTATATATCATAATGAAGACAAAGAAGACAAAATTAAATTAGACAATTGCCTACGATCACACAATTTAGTCAAGTGGGGATGCCAGGACTGATACTAGGTTTTTGGTTTCAAGTTGTGCAATTCTATTTCCTTATCCAAAACAATGATCAAGTTACTTCTTTTCTACACAGGGCTTACCCCAAGGTATGGTCAAGGGATAGTGATCGATTCAGAGGCAGCAAAACACAGTGTTGTCAAATCTATTACTTATCAGAGACTTGCGGCTTTATTTAGAGGACAGTATGGAATGCAATACTCAAAATAACTCAATGACTCACTGACCACAACTACGACCACCTAAACTCCTCCATTCCCCCAAACAACAAAACCCCACTCCTACTGTGCTGTTGGCATCAATGCAGCCCCCTGGCACAATACAGAGCATACTCTTTGGCCCCCAAAAAAGTGTTTGTGAGTGTCTTTGCACTAGGCCTTACTTGTGTCTAGACTTACACTATCTCAGCACTAGGACACCACCCCGGGTGATAGTGTGCCCTATAAATCTGCATAACATAACATAACATAACATAACATAACATAACATAACAAGAATATTCATAAAGCTTTGGCTGAATGGGGGGTCCTGAAGGGTGGTGGCCACCTTGTGCCACGAGGGCTGCTGGGAGCTTTGTTATGCCTCTGTGCAGTGCACTGTTAAGACAAAAGCACTGCTATACACACAAACGTTAGCACCACTTACATAAAATGAGCAGTTATGTAGCACACTGCCTTGCAAACAGCATTGCAACATAATTACATTCCCGCAACGTGGTGCGTTTATAGAATACACTTTACCCCAGCCGAGCGATGCACAAATGACCATCGAAACCAAGAAAAAACAACAAAAAGTCCTTTACAACAACGATCTATACACACAACACACTATAGAGATCTTCAAAGCTGAAACTCAGTTTACCTGCACAGGAACCAACACACTTCCAAACTACGCACTGAAAAAACTCTTTGATGATCACTCACAACCAACATACCACACCAACAACACACACAGGAGTATTGGATGATGGCACTGCCAAGTCAACATGAAATGGCCCCACACTGAAAATGTGCTTCAATACCATTTCCTTGCTGGTAGGCCCTATGCCAATGCTATGTGCATGATTGTCAAGGTAGTGCAGTGTGGAACTGTTCCATGTTGTGTAACTTGTGTACCATGGCAAGGGCAATGCCCGCAGCACATTGAGTTAGCTCTTGGTTTCTGCATCATGCTCTGCTGAACAGCGATAAGATAATGAAATTTGAAGAAACTTTACTCTAGATAAGTGACCACACAATATCAACGCTTTCTCAGTGTGGAAATAACGTGTTTTAATACAAAGAAGCTGCTGTCAATACACCCCCCGAAACAATAGAAGAACACCCGATCCTGGGGTGACCCCCCTAAGTCAGTGGGGGGCCCCCTGTAAAGCCACCCATGCCCATTGTTCTGTGATGAGGGGGCCCCTGGAGCCCACCCCCCTCAGCACCGCAGGGGCTACGGGGCATTTGTTAAGCCACTGCCCTCTGTCTAATAGAACCTGTGTGGGTGTCCAGTACTGCAGTGATAGGGGGTACTGGCAGTTACCGAGGAACACTACCCCTTCCCTCCAGTCTAAGAGAGCCTGTGGGGGTGTCCACTACTGCAGCCATAGGAGGTACTGGTAAGTACTGAGGAATACTACTCCTTCCCCCCAGTCTAAGAGAACATGTGTGGGTGTCTAGTACTGCAGTGATGGGGGGTACTGGCAAGCGCTGAGGAACACTATCCCCAGGCTAAGAGCACCTGTGTGTGTCCAGTACTACAGTGAGAGTTGGCACTGGCAGGTACTGAGGAATGCTTATGGAGGTGTAGAAGGCCTCAGTACCGAAACAGCAATGACTGTTGAAAATGGAGCCCGTACACCATTCTGGAAACTCAGATTTCTGCCCGCTGACCTAGCGGGAAACTCTTAATGGGGCTGGCAGGGAGGTAGCCTGTATGGCAGCAACCTCCCCATCGGAAGTTCGGCAGACGGTATAAACCCTCCACCAAACTCATAATCAGTCGTAATATGTTTGCACGTCTCTACATGTATTAAAATAAAAGCTGTAGGAGCCAGGACTGACCTAAGTCTGAAAAAGTACTCTGGTGATCGAGTACTCTAGTACCAAACAAGGAAACTTGGAGAGTAAAGAAAATACAGTCCCAGAGCGCATGTGGCATTGAACATCGATAGTCTAATGACATACATGAACATCAGACCGCATGCAAATTCTCTCTTGCCGTGTTACCAAAAATTTCGGCAAATTTACCTTAATAAGTACAAAACAAATACTCTGAGGCGCATGACTTCTCCTAAAAAACATGAGAATGAGAATAGATAGCCTATAGCTTTGCTTCTATGACAGAAACAAGATCTGAGGCCGAATAAGAGAATAAAAGAATGCATTGGAGAGAAGTGAAAAGGTTAAAAAAACAGGGCCACATTTATGATCTGGTTTGCATTGAGTTTGCACCACACAACATGGTACATGCGTGACGCAAGCCTTAAGTGAGATTTATGCAGCTACGCAAGGCCACTTTCAGTGGCCTTGAGTGGCTCCATAAATTTGGAGTAAAACAGAGCACCATAAATCAATGAGTGGCATTACTCTGCGCCATGGAGGCATTATCATAAGTGCTGCGAGAGTGTTCCCACACAACTCCCATGGTTTTTGATGCATTCCCATATTTACCAGAATTGGTAAACCTAAGAATGAGCCAAAAAGACATGCCGCCCCAGGAGAAGTGTAAGGAGGAAAAACATGTCTATTTCTCCTCGTTGTTTCCTGTTTCTATGTGTGCTGCATTCTGCAGCACCTACAGAAAGAGGGGAAAAGCCTCAGGGGATTGTTCTGGTGCAGGAATGTTCTCCTTCTTGCACAAAAACAATCCTGCATGCAATGGAGGCACCTTTGCACCATGGTGTAAGGGTGTCTGCATTAGCGCTAGGCAGCCAAAACGGCACCAGCACAGGAACAAAGGCAGGAATGCGCTGTATTCTTTTAAATAAGGCACATTCCTGCCCTTTTGCTGTCACGCAGCGCAGTAAGGTGATGTGCTGTGATGCAAAGTGTGACTATAGCACCACAAAAGGATGATGGACGGCATGCTGAACAAAGCAAACACTCACCCCCAGTCACAGATCTGGGTTTAATCCATCATTGTTTTGATCACCATGCCAAACCAGTTAGGACCCAGCCACATGCAAATCATTCTTGACCCTGTTCCTCATGGAAACAGTCTAGCCCGAACTGCCAAACCAGGTCCTCCCTGGACCGGAAACAAGCATTGTGGGACCGGTTTCAGGGTATCACCCTTCATCAGCCAGGCCAGCTTGAATCCAGTGGCACAGATAGAGTGCTTGATTTTAGAATTTCTAAGCCAATGTTCCCCATCCATGAGCCATTAGAGTCAAAGACAAGACCGATGTAGGGGAATTTAAAAACACTCTCCATGCAATTCTCATTTAGCCGTAGTGTGCACATCATGCAACGTTTAGGGCCACAAGCCATGATCTGCGATTTGGTGTTGTTAAGTAGATCAAGATCGGAAATGAAATCTGTAAAAGCATATACCAAACTCCTTAAGGCTTTTGGGGTCTGAGCTATGAGTACGGCATCATCAGCTTTTAGCAATAGGGGTATTGGGAGAGAGTACGCAGTACATCAGGAGTAACAGAGAATAAGTGAGTGTGGAGTTTGTTTATATATGTTATACATAAAAGTGGGGCTAATAAACATCCTTGTTTGACACAACATTTTATACTAACTGGGTCAGAACATTCACTGTTGGGACCAAATCTAACTGTAGCACTTAAATCACAATGCACACAAGCCAGGAAATGCACAATTGCAGCATCTACGCCCGACGCCAGCAGACACATCAAAGTTTTCAACGCTTTACCTCATCAAATGCAAAGGATAACTCCATAAAGACAAGATATAGTGGTGTTTTCTTGGCTATTGTGTACTTTCCTATTAGCAAATTCAGATTTAAACATTGTTCCATGGTGCCTTAGGTTGACGAAAGCCATACTGAAAGGGGACAGAATACCCTTTTTGTTGGAAAATGGGTTATTGGTAGGGCAGGTAGGTACCTACACCTAGCAACAAGCCACAAACCTCCACAAAAGTACAGTTAGGTCTCAGTAAATTAATCCCAGCTCTACCCTTGGTAGCTTAGCATCGAGCGTCAAGGCTTAACTTAGGAGACAAAGTGTAAAGCATTCAAATATCACAAAACAGTAATTAAATAAAACACAGGAAACAGTTTAAAAATCCAAAACCAATTTATAAAAATAGCTTATATTTTTATCTTTAAAATGACACAAAAACTATTAAAATCGGTTCAGGGGAACCGGAGATATGAATTTTTAAAGTATTATTATTTTCTAGCGCCCAGAAACGAAAAGCGCCAATCGGGTCATCTGGTTGCACCAGGACCGGGACAAAGTCAAACTTTCAGGCCGACCGCGATGGAGCCCTGCTCGGCTACAGGTCGCGGGAGGCCTCGGTTAAAAAGTTACCTTCTGACTTAGTCTCTTTTTCGATGTTTTTCTTCACCGGGACGAACCTGCCAGTTGGATCCGACCTCCTGGACCCCTTGTCCGGATACGCGAAGTCGGTTTCCTCGGTGGTGATTTCTACCTTCGGACTTAGTCGTTTTTTCGAGATGAAAATCCTTCGACCGGGGTAAACCTGGATCTTGATCCGACGTCCGTGGAGCCCTTCTCGGATACGATGGCTGGAAGGTCCCGGTCAACTTTTTACGTTCGGACTTAGTCTTTTTTTCGGATGTTTTTCTTGACCGGGACGAACCACGAAGTCAGGCCGGGTCGCGGTTGAGGCAAGCCGGCTAGAATTTCCGCGTCGAGTCGGTCACTTTATGGAGCTTTTTTCTAAAATTTCTCCAATCTTTTCCAAACTTCTGGGGCTTCACCCAGATGTTCTTTTAAGGTTCTTTTGGGGTCCACAGCTCACCCCAAGGGTCCAGAAGTTCTGTGATGGTCCTTGGGAAGTGCGGACTTCAACTCCCAGAGTGCACCTGGCGCAAACTCCTTTTTGGCCACTGGACAGTGGTCAGCTGGTCACTTTTTCAGGAGTTGGTGCAGGGGACTCTGGTTAGCAATTTTTCACCTGTAGCAAACAGGGAGTCCCTCCTTGAACCAGTGGAAGCCAGGCAAAGTCCTTCTTGTGGTGAAGCCCAAGTGTGCAGCTGGTGCAGTCTTTCTGAGTGCAGGGTCCAGGTGCAGGCCAGGGGTCCAGCAGGGCAGTCCTTCTTCTCCTTGTAGTTCTTTCTTCTTGAAATTTGGTGGGGATCTGAGGCGTGGGTGCAGGTCTGCCAGTTTTATCCTTGCTCCTGGGTGAAAAGCAGGGGGGCCCTGGTCCTCCAATCAGGGACAGGGTCGTCCCCCTGTGATGACCACTTCCTGGGAAGTGTGGCAAAAATCCATCCCAGAAGGCAATAGTCTCTAAAAATCCAAAATGGATGAATCTGATTTTTGGAGGAGAGATCTGGCTGAGCCCACCCACTGGTGTGGCTAAAAATCATAAACACACCCCTCTCCTAATCTAATCAAGGGGGCACCTAGCTGTCTGGGGTTGCAGGATGTGGGGGTGTTGCTGGGTGCTCCAGATGTCCTTCTCTGCCTTTGAAGACCAGTTTGGCAGCCCTCCCCCTTCCTGCTTCCCCATCTGCTGAGGGGAGATTCTCTCCCCCAAGCACATTCCTTTGTGTGAAGTCAGGCCACTTCACACCTCATTAAAGTAGCCTGGCAGAAGCTGCTGCAGGCTGGCCAATCAGAGCACAGCAGCAAAAACAATGCAGAGCTGAAATTGGCAACTTTTTAGGTAAAGTCTAAACTTTTTACCTGCACTAGTTATATTAAATCCAACAACTGGAAGTTGTGGGATTTATTATAACAATCAATTTGATACCAAATTCTTGGTATGTAACATTTAAGGAGACTTTAAAATTTAAAATAAAGTCTGCCCATTCTAGCCTATGAAGGCCATTTACTTCAATGAGGGAAAAACGAATTTGGCTGTTTTTACCTCACCAGGGCTTATAAATCTATTTTTATAAAGTCCCTGCTTATAGTTACATGGCACCCAGCCCTAGGGGCACATAGGGCACACCTTAGGGGTGACTTATATGTAAAAATAAGGTAATTTAAGACTTTGGAAGTACCTTTAATTCCAAAGTCGAATTTGCATATAACTTTAATTTAAAAGCAGCCAGCAAGGCAGGCTTGCTTTTAAAATGACACTGGGCACCTCAGCAATGCACCTAGGTGTGCACCACCTATGCTGTGGTCCCTAAACCTACATGCCCTACCATATACTAGGGACTTATAGGTAGGTTAACTTAGCCAATTATAATTAGCCTAATTTGCATATCCATTTTACACAGAGCACAGGCCCTGGGACTGGTTAGCAGTACCCAGGGCACCATCAGAGTCAGGAAAACACCAGCATAAAGTGGAAAATGGGGGCAAAAAGTTAGGGGGCCTCTGCAATCAGCCCCAGTTTCTCACACAACCCCCCCCCAGCCCACACGCCCAGGAGACTCAGCCCAACCCTGGGAGAGTCTTCCTGGCTTGTTAGGCGAGGAAGACAGTGCAGAAAACTGTCTGTCCCTTTGCAGGGCCTACTCTGCCTTATATCCTCCTGTCAGGGTCACTCCCTCTGGGTAGTGAAGCCATCCCAACAGTAAAAGGACCCAACCCAAACTGAAACTTCCCTCTAGGGGGGTCTTCCTCCTCTCTCTCTGCCAACTTGGGTAGTGAGGTGCCCACCTCCCCTACTCCTAACTTTGCTAGGGCAACACCTAGCTTACCCAAAGAGGTCACCCAACACTTGAGCAACCCCACCATGACCAACAGGGTCAGGGGGCCTACTTTGCTATTGGCCCTGGGGTCTGCCTCCCAGGCCAAGTACAGTGCTGCCAGGAAGGCTAGCACCCAGCAGAGGCTACTGACAGCTGTCAGTACCCAGAACCACACCCTAAGCTCTCCACTGACAGGTGGCTGAGCTGCTTTAGGGGCAACTTTGGGGTCCTGGCACCCCTCTTGCTGTCTAGAGTGGGGGGCTACCACCTCCTGTGGCAGACACCCTCCTTCCACTCTCCCTTCTGTCAGTGCAGGGGCAACACCTTGCATCTGGACAGCTGCCTGACTACTCAGGACTTCCTTGGGGTCAGGTGAGGCCTCACCAGTGCCACCTCTGGGCTCCCCCCTTACTGGGGCAGAAGGCCTTTGGCTCCCTGGAACTCTCTTTAAGAGTGGCCTACCCTTCCTTTTCTTCTTTCCTTTTCTTGGGGACCCCTGTCTCCTAACTGTAGGGACTGACTCCCCAGGACTTTGGGTTGGGGGGGCGCCCTGGGCGACCACCCCATCTGTGACCAGACTCACCTCTGGGAGGTCATTGCCCAGGATACAATCTAGGGGAAGGTCAGCACTGACTACCACCCTAATCCAGTCAAGGATACCCTCCCTCTCTAGGGGCACTATGGCTACAGGTTTGGAGGTGACCTCCCCTGTGGCTATCCTGACTTTCTTTGTCTTTCCTGGGACATACATGTCTGGGGTCACTAACCGGTCACTCACTACAGTGTGACTGGCACAGGTGTCTCTCAGGCCAGTGGTAGGGATCCCATTCACTTGAATGTGGTGGAAGTGCCTACTCCCACCCTCAGGGATCACCAGCTTACCATCTGGTCCTGTCTCCCAGCACAATGCTAGGAGGACTTCATCATCTGAGGAATCCTCCTCTATGGCTACACTGGACAGCCCAGTGCTAACCACTTTCTTTGGACAGGCTGCATCTCCTCTGAAGTGACCTGTCTGCTGACAGTCAAAGCAAGCCCTACTGTCCAAGAGCTTTTTTAACCCTGGGTCTCCCTGTCTCTGCATGTCAGATTGGGAGTGGGATTTACTCTCCTCCTTCTTAGGGTTCTGGGGTACAGAGGGAGTCTCTGTGGTGGGCTTACCACCTCCCTCCTTAGGTTTTTGGGGACCTGTCCCCCCCTTCTTGGAGTCTCCCCCCTGGGACTTGACAACCACCCTGGTTCTCAACCACTCATCAGCTGCCTCCCCTAGCTCTCTAGGGTTGGTCAGCTTAGAGTCCACTAGATGCTGGCATAACCTTTCTTGGATACAATTGGTCAAGATGTGCTCTCTCATGATCAGATTGTATAACCCCTCATAAGTATTTACTTTGTTGCCAATAATCCAGCCCTCTAGTGCCTTTAGTGAGGTGTCCACAAAGTCAACCCAAGACTGGGTACTGACCTTCTGGGTGTCCCTGAACTTCATTCTATATTGCTCTGGGGTCAGACCAAACTTCTTGACTAAGCACCTCTTCATACTAGGGTATGAATCTGCCTCCTCCCCCCTTAAGGTCAGAAGCCTATCCCTCCCTGAGTTGGGGACCAACTCCCACAAAAGGGAACCCCAGTATTGAGGCCTAACCCTTCTCATTTGGAGTGCCCTCTCAAAGGCCCCTAGCCACTTATCAATGTCATCCCCCTCTACATAAGCAGGGACCACCCCCTTGGGTAATCTGGGGCAAACTCCCCCACCCATGGACACCTCAGCTTCTTTATCGCTGCTTCCATCTCTTTTTTCTTTGTATGCCCACTTTTTCTTCTCTAGGGCCAGCTTCTCTGCTTCCAAAGCTATGTAGGCTAGCTGGGCTTCCAGCTCTCTTTCCTTGATGGATGGGTTCTCTCCTCCTGAAAGGACCCTCTTCCTACCACTAGCTTTGGGTCTGCCCCTAGTGACTGTATCCAGTGAGGACTGTTCCTCCTCTTCCTCACTTGGGGTCTGATGCCTTCCCTCCCCTGAGTGGTTAGAGTTAGCATCTTCCTCTTTTTCTTCCTCCACTGGAGCTTCCTCTGTCTCTACCTCTTGGGCCTCAGCCCATGCTGTCAGGGATTTAATCAGGATTTCCTTCCTGAGATTAGTGGTTGCAGGCAACCCCCTCTCAATACACAACCCCCTAAGCTGGACTACTGTCAGTGTGGGTAGGCTAGCCAGATCAAGCTCCATGGTTCCCTAGTTTTGTGTCAACAAAAACTTTTTGCAAAAATTGGAAACAAGAATTTAGAAAAATTACAAAAATTCAATAATTGAAATTAATCCAAATTAATTTTAAAAAAAAATTTAAAATTTAAAATTAAAAACAATTTTTGCACTAGGACAATTTAAAGGATTTTTAATTTGTTTTATCTAAAACTGTAACGTGATATTGAACACAAGTACAGGATCCCGTCGCTGCTTCCAATTATGTTGGAAAATGGGTTATTGGTAGGGCAGGTAGGTACCTACACCTAGCAACAAGCCACAAACCTCCACAAAAGTACAGTTAGGTCTCAGTAAATTAATCCCAGCTCTACCCTTGGTAGCTTAGCATCGAGCGTCAAGGCTTAACTTAGGAGACAAAGTGTAAAGCATTCAAATATCACAAAACAGTAATTAAATAAAACACAGGAAACAGTTTAAAAATCCAAAACCAATTTATAAAAATAGCTTATATTTTTATCTTTAAAATGACACAAAAACGATTAAAATCGGTTCAGGGGAACCGGAGATATGAATTTTTAAAGTATTATTATTTTCTAGCGCCCAGAAACGAAAAGCGCCAATCGGGTCATCTGGTTGCACCAGGACCGGGACAAAGTCAAACTTTCAGGCCGACCGCGATGGAGCCCTGCTCGGCTACAGGTCGCGGGAGGCCTCGGTTAAAAAGTTACCTTCTGACTTAGTCTCTTTTTCGATGTTTTTCTTCACCGGGACGAACCTGCCAGTTGGATCCGACCTCCTGGAGCCCTTGTCCGGATACGCGAAGTCGGTTTCCTCGGTGGTGATTTCTACCTTCGGACTTAGTCGTTTTTTTGAGATGAAAATCCTTCGACCGGGGTAAACCTGGATCTTGATCCGACGTCCGTGGAGCCCTTCTCGGATACGATGGCTGGAAGGTCCCGGTCAACTTTTTACGTTCGGACTTAGTCTTTTTTTCGGATGTTTTTCTTGACCGGGACGAACCACGAAGTCAGGCCGGGTCGCGGTTGAGGCAAGCCGGCTAGAATTTCCGCGTCGAGTCGGTCACTTTATGGAGCTTTTTTCTAAAATTTCTCCAATCTTTTCCAAACTTCTGGGGCTTCACCCAGATGTTCTTTTAAGGTTCTTTTGGGGTCCACAGCTCACCCCAAGGGTCCAGAAGTTCTGTGATGGTCCTTGGGAAGTGCGGACTTCAACTCCCAGAGTGCACCTGGCGCAAACTCCTTTTTGGCCACTGGACAGTGGTCAGCTGGTCACTTTTTCAGGAGTTGGTGCAGGGGACTCTGGTTAGCAATTTTTCACCTGTAGCAAACAGGGAGTCCCTCCTTGAACCAGTGGAAGCCAGGCAAAGTCCTTCTTGTGGTGAAGCCCAAGTGTGCAGCTGGTGCAGTCTTTCTGAGTGCAGGGTCCAGGTGCAGGCCAGGGGTCCAGCAGGGCAGTCCTTCTTCTCCTTGTAGTTCTTTCTTCTTGAAATTTGGTGGGGATCTGAGGCGTGGGTACAGGTCTGCCAGTTTTATCCTTGCTCCTGGGTGAAAAGCAGGGGGGCCCTGGTCCTCCAATCAGGGACAGGGTCGTCCCCCTGTGATGACCACTTCCTGGGAAGTGTGGCAAAAATCCATCCCAGAAGGCAATAGTCTCTAAAAATCCAAAATGGATGAATCTGATTTTTGGAGGAGAGATCTGGCTGAGCCCACCCACTGGTGTGGCTAAAAATCATAAACACACCCCTCTCCTAATCTAATCAAGGGGGCACCTAGCTGTCTGGGGTTGCAGGATGTGGGGGTGTTGCTGGGTGCTCCAGATGTCCTTCTCTGCCTTTGAAGACCAGTTTGGCAGCCCTCCCCCTTCCTGCTTCCCCATCTGCTGAGGGGAGATTCTCTCCCCCAAGCACATTCCTTTGTGTGAAGTCAGGCCACTTCACACCTCATTAAAGTAGCCTGGCAGAAGCTGCTGCAGGCTGGCCAATCAGAGCACAGCAGCAAAAACAATGCAGAGCTGAAATTGGCAACTTTTTAGGTAAAGTCTAAACTTTTTACCTGCACTAGTTATATTAAATCCAACAACTGGAAGTTGTGGGATTTATTATAACAATCAATTTGATACCAAATTCTTGGTATGTAACATTTAAGGAGACTTTAAAATTTAAAATAAAGTCTGCCCATTCTAGCCTATGAAGGCCATTTACTTCAATGAGGGAAAAACGAATTTGGCTGTTTTTACCTCACCAGGGCTTATAAATCTATTTTTATAAAGTCCCTGCTTATAGTTACATGGCACCCAGCCCTAGGGGCACATAGGGCACACCTTAGGGGTGACTTATATGTAAAAATAAGGTAATTTAAGACTTTGGAAGTACCTTTAATTCCAAAGTCGAATTTGCATATAACTTTAATTTAAAAGCAGCCAGCAAGGCAGGCTTGCTTTTAAAATGACACTGGGCACCTCAGCAATGCACCTAGGTGTGCACCACCTATGCTGTGGTCCCTAAACCTACATGCCCTACCATATACTAGGGACTTATAGGTAGGTTAACTTAGCCAATTATAATTAGCCTAATTTGCATATCCATTTTACACAGAGCACAGGCCCTGGGACTGGTTAGCAGTACCCAGGGCACCATCAGAGTCAGGAAAACACCAGCATAAAGTGGAAAATGGGGGCAAAAAGTTAGGGGGCCTCTGCAATCAGCCCCAGTTTCTCACACTTTTCATCACACCATTCTCTCATCTATTGAACATCACTCTGCCCAGAACTTTGACTGTAGAGTCGATTAGGGATATTGGTCTATGACACTTTGGGTCAACCCGGCTTCCTTCCAAAAAAACAGGGACTATAATGAAGTAGGACCAAGAGGGTGCGAGGGCGTTTAGATGTAGATTGTTAAAAACAGCCACCAAAGGGGACCAAAAGTGAACTCTGCACTTAAGTATGTCCATAGGTACTCCGTCTGGCTCAGGGGCTTTAGAGGGGGAGCTACAATTGAGAGCACCCACCACCTCCTTCTCCACTGAAAAAACAAGTCTAGCACCAAAAAAAATTAGGGTGGTCATAGACATCTGAGATTATACAATACATTTTGCTCAAGTGAACCACCCATTGATCCCCAGCAATCTGGCTACTCATTAGGGATGTAGGTTTCTCTGGTATAAGCAAGTCCCTAAGCACTTTCTAAAATTATAGGGGCTTTTTTAGGGATGCAGCACATGTTGTAAGGTCCCAATTAATGTGTTTGATTTCCTGCTTTCAAACTCTCAGGACCTCTTTGTATCTATACCTAGTCTAGGAGATTGCTTCTGGGTTTCAAGGTTTGATTGTCAAGGCATGCCTCAATTCCCTGTTTGCTTGAGTGCAGGTTTTATCAAACCACCGTATAGAAGGCCGAACGTGCTCAGAAAAAAAGTCTTTAGCAATTTGTCTTTAATTAAGTTGCACATGCCCTGAAATCAACACACAAATTTCCTTGAGAAGGAGTTCCTGCCAGGCAATTCAGAACACCACCCAGATTATCCATGAGAAATTCCCCATGGAATTTAGCAGGATCAGGCAAATGCCAGACAAGTCTGAGATAATTGTGTATGGGAGATGGTTGCACAGCTATTTCTTTAGTCCCCCTCAATAATATCTATAGGTAAAGGTAAAGTTGCGATCAGGGGATTGTGATCACTAAAAGCTACGTATTATCTTGCTACTATGCAAGTATTGTGAAAAACCTTGAGTTGAGAAACAAAAATCAATGGTAGATTCACAGTCCCGGCCCTCATAAGTGTGCACTCTATGTATCCTGTCAAAGAATGACTTGTGCATGATAACAAGGTCAATATCCATAAAGTAGTGACTTAACTCTTGCCTTCTCGACTCACAAGAGCTCACAACTGCTGCTTCATTGTCCCAACACCCGCCATCAAAGTCCCGGCTGGGTGCCCAAGTTAGGCATTGAAATCACCGCAGATCATAATATTACAGCCCGAAGCAGCCGTTTTAGAACTGGACATGAAAGTGCCTACAATGCAAAATAAGATCCTTAAATTCTTATTCTTAATTGTAGAAAAATCATTGTTATAAATATTAATTATATAGAATTTAAAATGGTGGAAGCCAACAAGTTCAAGCACCTGAGCCTCTGGGCAACTAAGGCTCAATTGAGTTATTTTAACTTTGACCTCAAGTTTGATCCATGTTAATAACCCTCCTTGGGTCTCCCGGAGGTTGACAGGGTAGAGGGAATGGAGGAACAAGAATAACCATTAAGGGGTACTGGGGATATAGCCCAGCTTTCCTGAAAAATAATAAAATCATAGAGTGCAAGTAGGGAAAGCCACTCACTATTGCCCAGTTTGTTGTTAACCCCTGCTAGGTTCCATGATAGGAAGGAAAACTCGTTAAAGGAATCTCTAAAGTTCTTACATGGAACAGATCTCTGGGCTGATAAAGGGGCCATTGGTCTATTAGGGCCTTGAAGATCTGCAGAATAGGTGTCAGAGGCAGTAACCCTTGAAACCTGAGTGGAAGTATCCTTCCTAACTCCCACTACCTCAGTACGGTGCATGTTGCTCCTATACCCTGTGGATGCAGAATGAGCCCTAGGGGCAGGGAGAATAATATTTAAAAGACGGACATGTGTTTTATTAACTTTACGTGTCCTGACAGTATTGTGATTTTTACTGTACCAAGGCTAGTAGCCCAATTAGCAACAGTGGAGTTACATGCTGACAATTTAGCAGTGCTAACTTCCAAATGGGACTACTAAATTTGATGCTTCAAGGTTGCAAATAAATCATTGCGTTAAACCCGATGTGTTGCTCAAGTGGAATTATTGTAACTATTCTACAAATGGCAACTTTAGAAATTTGACTCTTTGCTGCTCAAAGTTGTCCAGTGGCCTTTTTCGGTTACACATTGTTGCTTTCCTCAAGACAGCCTATTGCTCTCTTGGGAAGAGGTGAGACGACTCTCAAGAGGAGGAACATAGGATCTGTAGTGGGAAGAGGTGTGACCTCCAGAGTGAGTGTGAGCCCAAAAGTGGAGCCCAGAGGGGAAGCTGTCTCCGAATAGCAACTGGTACTCACACATGGAAGAAGCTGCCCTTTCGTTTTAGCAGACAGGTTGTCATCTCAGGCTGAGAGGGAAAAGCCATTGCCAAACCAGTTTTTAAAGTGGAGTATAGCCCCCAGGGAGCCACAACTTTGGGTTGGCTAGTTAGTCACCAAATCGCCCTAGGCTTGCAGTGGGCATAAAAGTGGCACCATCCGCACCAGGGCCTCAGATCTCATCTGTACTGGAGAAAGGAGTGAAGAAGGACTGCCCGGATGTTCCCTGGACTCAGCAAAGGGTGGATGCACCAGATATTGGACCACACTTGCTGCACCTTGGACTAATAAAGAAAGGACGGTGTCTGTGGTGCCCCACTCACGGAAGCGTTGTCCACAGGTCCCAGATATAAAAGGTGACTCTAAGAGTCTGTTGTCTGACTCTCTGTTACAGGCACAAGACCGTAAAAGCTGAGAAACCAGCCTGCATCCTTGAGAGCCCAGTGCCAAAATGTCTGACCACCACTGGACGCCGAGGTGCCTGGTAGACTGAGTCCTGATTCTCAAAAGCTGCACTTGAGCCTAATGGATCAGAAAGAGTTGTCCGAGTGCAGTTTGGTTGCCCAGTACAGAAGTTACTGCAAGTTAATCAGTACCAGTAGACCAATGGCACCTTCTCTTGTGCTGGACTTCACCTGGACTTTGTGGGACATCGACCCCCTGGGGTCAATATCGCACCCCCAAGTTCGAGGACCAAGGGGTGGCCACAGGACGATCCTTGACATAAACTCTCTATCCTCAACATCCTTGAGCATCTTCAGCATCCTGTATCCCTTGCATCAGGATGACTCCATTCACTTCTTTGGTGGTTCTCCCATAGGACTCAGAACAGGACAGGATACTACTTATAGCGACAGGTAACTGTCCCCCTAGGCCCGGATGGTCCCTGTGACTGGCTCCCTATCAGAGTTGGCACTTTCAACAGTGCCCATATAGCTGTTTCCAACTTGCCTGTTGTGGCTAACCCTAAACCATGATTTCTGTATGTTACAGAGATTAATTGTATTTAGTGAAAAGCAGTCATTTATTGTTTTTTAAAAATGTCAAAACAACCAGAACCAGTAGATTTTTGTTTTTGAGATGTTTAGTTAAAGATACAAAATGCAATCTATTTTTATAAGTTGGTGGTGGATTTTTATTGTGTTGCATTTTCTTCTTATTCAACTGTTGTGGTATTTCTAAATGCTTTGCACTTGTTCCTTTAATGAAGGTTGAATGCTCAGAGTAACAGGTATCCAGGACTAAGCTCAGGTTTTACAAATGAACCTGACTGGACCTGTTGTTTGGTTGTGACATTATTACATGGTGAGGTTGCACAAACTAACCATATAACATTCCACATTTACCTTCAATATCAATAAAATACATGTAGTAAAATTGTACAAAAATTCAGAAAATGTAAATATTTACAATAAGGTGATTATTCATGTTGTGGACAGTGTCAAGTAGAAAGTAAGGAATGACTGGGGTAGGGAGGATCAACTCTTTTAATGCCAAGGATTTGGGATTTGCACCCACATATGAACCCCAGGAAGGGGAAAGTGGCTCTGATGGGAGCAGAGGCTTGTGGCCAATGTGGGGTGCCTGTCTTCTGAAGGGTCTCCCATCTTAGCAAAGCAGTTTTATACTGCAGCACAATATTCACTTGAATTTTCAATTAACTTGTCCAGCTATTTGTGCACTTGGAGATTAGTAGATCTCACATGTTTCCATTTTTTAATTAGTATTTATTTTCAACGGATAATAGTGTGAAGACTTGCTAACACACAAAAGGTGATGAGAGGAATGCTTGAAATTTGTCTAACCACTGGCAATCGCCAGGGTGGCATACCAACACATTGTTCTTTTGCTCACCTTGCCACCTCAGTTTGGACCCAGCCATATGCAAATCACCCTTGACCCTGCTTCTCATGGGAACAGTCCAGCCCAAACAGCCAGACCAAGTCCTCCCTGAACCAGAACACAAACAACACAGGACCAGTTTTGCTCTAGTTATGGGCTCAGCAGCCAGGTACAGCTAGGTCTCAGTGACACAGTGAGCATGGGACCAACATCTGAGCGCACCCGTGCCACTTAGGGTGGTACATGTACCTAGACCTGGAGAGGGAGGGAGGAAATTCCAGAACCACCTGTGGGGGTGCGAGGAAACTCCAGTCGTTTCTTCTCCTTCAAAGCTGGCACCAGATATAAATAGTGGACCCTCAGGCCCACTCTTCAGTAAGCACTGGGCATGTGTAAGACTACAGAAGGACTGCCTTGTGCTCCAGAGGACTGCCCTGCTGATTGAGACCTGTCTTGTTTCTCAGATGTCTGCCCTACTGCTACCAGAGTACAGGCCTGCTGCTTCAGGCCTGTTGTGATTCCCGGGTGTCTGCCCTTCTGCTAGCAGAGGACTGATTTGCTGCTTGAGGCCTGCCTTGCTACTTGAAGGAGAGAGGGCAATTTCCTGGAACCCAGGACTACCAGAGTGACTTTCAAGGTCTGCACGGCTGAACTCCTGTTCTGAGCTACAGGGACACAACAAGTTTCAGAGGCCTCCCTGCATCTGTCCTGCCTACCTTCTGCACTTGGCCCTACCGGGATTTCCAACTGGACCTGTCAGGACCTGCAACTGGACCTGCCTGAGCTTTGCTGGCCTCTGCTGGAGTGTGTTTCTGATCGCTAAGTGGTTCCTCCCCAGGTCCTGGACTCTTGTCTGCCATCAGTTGAGCTCCTTCTGTGAAATCTTGAAGTCTTGAACTCTGAGCAAGGGACGCTGGGAAGGTAACTTTTTCAGTGGGATTAACCTGGTCCCTGTGTTCAGCCTGCACTACATCGCGGTCAACCAGAACTTGTGACTTTGTTCCGGTCTAGTGTGACCAGTTAACCACAGTTAGCACTTTCTACATCTTGGTTCTATTTTTAATTAAACATTTAAAATTGCAGAACTATGATTCTACTGTTTGGAATTTTGTCATTTGGTCTCACTTTATTTGTTAAAATCTACTCTAATTTTCTAAATTGGTGTGGAATTTCCTCTAGGTTAAGCCTGACTGCTTTGTGCCAGGCTACCAGAGACTTAGGGTCAGGTTAACTTAGTGACTTTTTGTGGTTCACCCTGACAATGATTGTGGCTGTTTCTTGAGAAGGTCTCACAATCCCCTTCAAACAACATCCCAATTTCTCACACCTACATTGTCAGCAGTGTCATGTAAAAGGGTGAGGTGTGCAGAAGGGGAGATGTGGGCTTCGCTCAATCGCTGTAGCTTGTCCCATATGGTCGTCCAGTAAGGTCCCAGGAGGGGCCCATTCCACAGTATGTGCAGTAAGTCGCAGTGGTGATGGCTATACCACCATCGGCTTAGTGCAGCAGAGTTTTCAAGGAGTTCAGTACCATATTTGCAAAATTCTGAAGAAAGGAATTTAGGATTCAACTCTCAGACTGGTTTATCATGGTCTTGTAACAGGGTCGAACAGCTCTTCGGAGAATATATCATCTGCAATAGATCTTGCCAGTGTAGTCTGGTGGCATTTTTTCAGAAGTTGGAAAACAGTTATCTGTAACTGTAACATAAATTCCTAGGTTCACCCAATGGCAATGCCCCCCATTTAGTGAGACAGACAAGTAGATCATACATGGTCTTGTTCTATATTTTTTGGTGACCTCCATTTTCCCATACCTCCGATTTGTCTCAGGCACAACTTAACTCCCATATTTTTTATCCTTCTTCTCAGATTGTTTTTTTCCAGTTTATCTTGCACAGATTTAAAGAACAGTTTTTTTCCACAATGTTGTCCAGTACCTCAAGGTTCTCACCTAACCCCATGCTCTTCAATACGTAACTAAAACTGCAGCATGGGTTTGAGGACACAGGGGTTTTGGTATTCAACTCTACTCTGATGGCACTCAGCCTTAGTGATTTCAACCGTGACTCTTCTGCCCTGCCATGGCTCATAAAACAAATCTATAGATGGCTATGTAAAAGCTGGCTATGCCTAACTGCTACCAACGCAAAACATCTTGTGGGGTCAAAGGCTACAGTAATGACAGAGAGGCACATATGACATGGAATTTCAAGATACATCCTTCAAGTAAATTCAAGACTTTAGAAGTCTTAGGTATCCTCTTGGATGTGGAGGACCATTTACTGTGAAGTGCTCTTTAAATAGGTGTGTGTTCAGCTCCTTCTTAAATGAATGAAGTGTGGGGATGGTCCTGATAAATGTGGGATTGTTGTTCTAGATCCTGGGTGTGCAGATAGAAAAGGCCCGTTACTTTGGTAATTTTCTTCTTATTTGCACTTTATCTTCAAAATAAAGATCAACAAAATTCTAAACTTACATGAATGTACCCAGGCAAAAATGTCAACCTGCACCCAACCCCATTATCAAGCGCTTTCACCAAATAAGATAGGACTGTAGCTGGAATAGTAAATTAACCCAGTCCTAAAATATGCTGGTAAAGGTTTTCAATGTATTTAAGAATTAAATACAGGTTGATATTGTTATGTGGAGAAGTTTCTATACGGTTCAAATGTTTCCATTTATATTTTGGAGCCTATGATTTTGTAAAAGATTCCTTTAGAATCTATGGGCCAGATGTAGCAAAGAAACATTTTGCGAGTTGTAAATAGCGAGTCATAGCGACTCGCTATTTGCAACTCGCAAAATGTTATGCAGAACGGTGTCTCAGACACCGTCTGCGAGTCGGTATGGGGTCGCAATGACCCACCTCATGAATATTCATGAGGTGGGTCGCAAATTGCGGCCCCATACCGACTATGGGCACTCGCAAACATGGAGGCCTGCTGTAATCAGTAGACCTCCGTGTTCGTGACTGCTTTAAATAAAGCAGTTTTTTTTTGTTTTAAGTGTAGCCCGTTTTCCTTAAAGGAAAACGAGCTGCACTTAAAAAAAAAAACGAAACCTTTAGTTTCGGTATTTTTTCAGGGCAGGGAGTGGTCCCTTGGACCACTCCCTGCCCTGAAAAAATGTTTTTGGGTCCAGTCACAAATTGGAAGGGGTCCCATGGGGACCCCTTCCAATTTGCGAGTGGGTTACCATCCACTTGAAGTGGATGGTAACTGCAACACCATTTGCATACCACTAGGAATCGCAAATAGGAAGGGAACACCCCTTCCTATTTGCGATTCTGAAATGCATTTTGCGAGTCGGTCCGACTCGCAGAATGCATTTCTGCATTGGGAAACGCGATTTGCAACTCGCAAACGGCAGTTTTTGCCGTTTGCGAGTTGCAAAACCTTTCCTACATCTGGCCCTATGTTTTCAACTGGGAGCTGCTGGAAATGCTTCTAGAAGAAGGCTGCTTTCTAAAGAGATTCAATGAATGGACAGGTAGGGGAGGATAGGATATCAGAGAGCAACAATAGGAAATTTGGCCTACCAGAGAAAAAGATTTGAATTGGCCAAATTGGTAAAAGCTGGGAATAGACTGTAGGCAAGGGGTAGGCACCTACAACAGGATACGAGAAGAAAGATTGGGACAGGTTCATTAATATTGTTGAAGATCAATCACAAGTATCAGAAGTCAGCAAGTTAAGCAAGGCCACCTCAAGGCATTTAATTGATGTGAGAGGTCAAGGAAAGAATGTGAAGAAGTGAGATGTCAGAACTAAGCACAGACTAAAGGGGACACAAGTGGCTAAGCAGTCAGAGCAATTACTAAAGAGCAGTGGTCAAGGGAAGATCTGACAGGCGATAGGAAGATGTTATAGCAGAAGTGAATGAGAAGGGTAACAAATTTCTATATATTGTGAAGCTGCAAACACTCCAGGCACAATAATGTGCCTAAAGAAAGATAAATCTGAATAAAAAAAAAACATTGAGGTTGCAAGCAGAGAGGCACTTAGAGCTGAGAAGCGTGAAGAAGAAGATAGATGTGGGAGAAGAAGACTGTGGAGATGGAGCAGGAAATGAAAGAATCTGTTTTGAAGGATTGAGATGCCAAACATGTAGGGATATCCAAGAGTAAATGGAAGACATCTACAAATCCTACAAATCACATGGTGGAGGGAGGTGTAGGAAGAAAAGGAGAAGACAAGTTGAGAGTAATCTGCACAGAATCAGTAGGAGAGATAGAAGAAGGCAGTAATGGCTACAATAAGGGACAATTAGCTGGAGAAAAGATGAGGGGCAAGAGCACATTCTCCTCCCTCACACCCAAGCATCGGGAGCGCCGTTCAAGATGGCCACCGGACAGTGAGCCTCCCGGTCGGCCTCGGCAAAATTTGTTAAACATAGAACCCTCACCTGATGCCGTCTCCTTCAGAGCCCGGATTTTAAAATTGGAAAGTGAGTGCCTTTTTTCTATATGTTTGGTTAGCTTCTGGAGAGAGGCGTTTTGTAGATTTTGGCATGTAGCGAAGCGCACTACTTGAACAGCAGCCATTTTGCTTGCCTGACAGGAATCTTTGATGAGAAGGCTCAATGATCGTAGAAGACATCGGAAATCTTAAGTAAGCCAACAAATACTTTCTATTCGAGACAATATAGAGGACCCCTTTAAAGCTGCTTATCAGGTATTTATTATGACCTTTACAGCGGTGAAATAGACTTTTCTTTGGTATTTCTCCCAGAGTATTTTTACTGGCGATATTACAGTATTTACTGGCTTTCTAGATCATCTTTTTTTATCGATATTGCCAGCACCGCTTCAATTATTCAAAGTTACAGGACACTTAATAATTAGTAACTTTAATATTCCAGTTTAGTTTCTCTGCTCTATCTTCCTACTTGGGTAAACCTTCAAAGCAAAAAAACAAGGACACACTTATTATCTCCTCTTCTAAGCACATCATTCATTCAAAAACACATCAATTGGAACTAGTTCCTACAACTCTGTTCATCCTCATGAAAGGTGTAAATGAACTGGGAACGGGCTACATAACTCCAACATCTGGTGCCACCCCAAAAAAAAAAAATCTACTTCAGTCAGGAACCACAAGAAAGACTCAGAATCACCTCCTAAAGCACCCGCACCTATCACTTTGGAAGATGTCATAGACGAGATTAGACCTTTGAAACCTTTGTTGGGGAAACCAGTGTCTCTCCTTTAAGAGCTGATTAGAAATGGTCCTCTCATAACCAATGAATAACTGCAATGGAGCAAAAGATAAGTGACGTAGAGGACTCAATCCCTGACAGCCGTCTTTACAAAGGAACTTGATCTACTCAAGAGGGCCACTGATGACTTGGAAAATAGAGACAGGTGAAACAATTTGTGTTTATATGGGATTCCAGAGTACTCAGAAGGATCCAACAGAATCTAATTTTTGCAACAGTTATTACCTTCCATCGTCCAATTGCAAGATTAAAGCCTGCTTAATATCCAAAAAGCACATCGCTTGGGTCCAAAACCATCTGCAAATGTGGCTAATATCGGGTGAAGAGGCATAATAAACCTTTTCCTACAGCGTACAGACTTAATGTGCATTCTAAAGGCTGAGACGCATGTTAAATCCTTGCAATGCTCTGGTCCTAATTTTCTTTTCTCAGGATGCATCCAACGCAGCAGCTGTGAGACAGAAGCCCTTTCTTCAATTTCATCCATAACTCAAATGTTTGAATGTATGATATGGTTTAGTTCACCCACGTTTTTTCAAAATTTCTTACAAAAACACTTCTTACACTTTTGAGGATCAAGCCAAATTATAAGAGTTCCTTCAACAGCATCGCCTGGAGGATATGGAAATTGGAGCTACATCTAAAACATAATGTTACTTCTAAATTTATTGTATTTACCTGTTTATTTGCCTCACATACCTTTCTTCTTATTTTGTATTATATGGTATTTATTCTGAACAATTAATTTGTTATAACCTCTTGTTTATTGTCTTCTTCCCAGCGTCAATCAAACACAGAGTCTAAAATCAAGTGTCTCCTATGTACAATCGTCCATTGTTGTTGTTTGCTGATTCATCTACACCCTTACCATTGTAGTTCCCGGTAAGTTTATTAATATCTTTTCAATCCTTAAGTTCTTTTACTTATAACCTATCTGTATTATGCCATCTATTTTGTGTAGTCTATATTGTTATATTATCAAGCATTTTAGTTCTTCTTAACTTTTACAATACATGTATATTCTAACCATTTAGTAGTCCTTTTGTCCTTGTCTGGTTCCATCCTTTTCGGCACTCTGCACTCTCTTTATTCTTTGGGATGTATATCTTTTATCATAACGATAATACTGCAACTAAGGTTCCTTTCTCCTATGTTGCTTTTTTGCCTATTCTGTTCTTTGGGTGCCTTTCACTCCTCTTTCCTCCTTTTTATTATCCTTGCCTCTCTTAGCTACTTCTTTCAATACGGAAACTTCCTATGTTCAATTTAAAGAACTTACTAAATCTATATGTTGTACACATCTTTTATACCATTGAGAATTACAACTTGGAATGTTAAAGGCTTGAAAAATGTGGTTAAATGACAATGAGTGCTGTCCCACCTATCTCGTTTACACTGCCGCCTTGCATTCATCCAGGAAACACATCTCATGAATACACATGTTTATAAGCTTAAGAAACAATGGGTGGGAGAGCTTTATTTTTCCCCGTTCAGTACAATGTAAGAATGGGGTGGCAATACTTTGTCATAAAAAGTTAAACATAACATTTGTAAAACATGAGAATGATGATGAAGGTCACTGGGTTTTTGTCCACCTTAAACTTGGCAACACTCTATATACGATTATGAATGTATATGGCCCCACAAATCCTGATTCCAGTTTCTGGAGGAATGCTTCCCAAAAGATTACAGAGCATTATACTTAAAATTTAATCCTGGGGGGATACTTCAACCATATACTGACCCTTTCCTAGACTGACATTCAACAACTAATTTTTTCTCTAACAAAGCCCAGAAAGCATTTCAACATACAATCAAACACATTGCTCTTTCAGACTCATGGACATTAGTGCATCCTTCTTTTCAGAAATATACTTTCTATTCTGTCTGCATAGATCTCAAACTAGAATGGACTACAGTGGTCATTAAAAGTCTGGTGGTCACTTGATCACCAAACTCGCGGTGGCGGTCAGACCGCCGCCAATGCAGCGGTCCAAGCGCCACATTATAACCACAGCTGCAGTGTGGTTGTCGGACCTCCAGCACTGCCAGGATCAGGAATCCCAGTGGTCTGGCGGTCACAGCCGTCCTAATCTGTCAGGGCAGAGCTGCCCTAGGGATAATGACCTCATTCTCCGCAGCGATTTCATGGCAGTAACACAGCCATGAAAAGGCTGGTGGAGAACGGGTGCAGGGGGCCCCAGGGGGGCCTCTGCACTGCCTATGCACTTGGCAGTGCAGAGGTCCCCCAGGCCAGCACCCTTTGCAGCCAGTGAACATTGTGAAGGTGCTGGTGCACTCTGCATCCTACAGCATTGCCGCTGGTTTAATTACAAGCCGGACACAATGCTGTGGAGTGTTTCCTGCTAGGCCAGCGGGTGGAAACTCCGGTTTCCTCCCTATGCTCTAGAAGGAAACTCTTAATGGGCCTGGCAGGGAGGTAGCCACTATGGCGGCAACCTCCCCGTTGGAAGTTCGGTGGATTAGCAAAACCATCTGCCGAACTCGATATGAGGCCCTTTGTGTTTCTTAGTAAAAGCCTAACCCAATCCATTTTACATTTGAAGATAGTATCTATCTTGATTTCTGATCATGCCCCGGTTTCTACAAATTTAGAGACTCACCAGAAATCAGCCCTCAATTCTCATTGGAGAATTAACAACCACTTGATTTCTGCAAGAACTTTCTCACATCATATAAAGAGTTTGTTCTCAAGTATTTTTGTTGACAATGATATAGGTGAGACTTCCTTTCAATTTGTCTTTGATGCTTTCAAGGCTCCTTCCAGGGGTTTCTTTATTAATTATGTTGCCAACAAATGAAAAGCTATGGAACAAGAACACACTTCTATCTCAAATAACATTAAAACATTGGAGCATAAATAGTACACCTAAAAAATAATAAAACTGATATAGAAGTGTTAGTTGCAGGCAAAATTCAATTTAATAATGTCACAATGGAGAAAGCATGCAGTACTCTTCTAAAAATCAATGCATGGTATTAGGGAGGCAGAAATAAATCTGGTACTCTTTTAGCCAATTACCTCAAAGGCAGAAAGGAAAGAAGTTTGATCAGATCAATTATCAATCAATCAAGATTGAGACATTGCCCAAACTTTTACAGACTTTTATCAAGCAATCTATACCCCTGAATCTACACCTTCTGAAGATTCTCCCAGCACCTATTTCTCTCATCCTTCAATGTGTAAACATTCTCAGATTAATTTGACCCCTTTAGACACTCCATTATGAAAGGAAGAACTTTTTCAGCAGTCAAATGTCTTCCATCTGGCAAAACACCTGGACCAGATGGGTTCGCTGTTGTACTTTATCTCCACTTTTCAAATCTAATTTTCCCTAAACTATTTAAATTAATCAACTATTTTCTCTTAGTTAATAAATCATCCATCTCTTTTACAGATGTTATGATATTTGTCATTCCAAAGAAAGACAGAGATTTATTTCAGTGTAAAAATTATCATCAGATTTCTTTTATAAACAAAGACTGTAAAATCTTTGCTAAAACGTTGCCCATCCGACTAAATGATATTATGCCCAAATTAGTTGACATTGACCAATCTGGGTTTGGTAAAAATATGAATATAGTAGACAGTTCACATGTTTCAATATTCTCTGTAAAGAACCTAAACTTAAACATTCTTTGTTGGTGATAGCACTAGATGAGGAAAAATCTATTGACAGAGTTAATTGGCAATTCCTAAAGCACACTCTACATTGGCATGACTTTGGCACAGGATTCCTCCAGCTAATCCGTCTATTAAACTCATCACTACTTTCCTCAGTATTAGTTAATGGCATTCAAGCCCCATTTTCTCTCTAAATAGAGGCACAAGACAGGGGTGTCCCTTATATCTGTTAATCTCCATTTTAGCACTTGAACCATTTTTATTTAGGCTTAAACACTCTGATGCCTTTTTTGAGTTTCAACAGAAGGATGTCCATATTAAATTCACTGCATACGCATATGATATATTACTTTATAGTTCTAAACCAGGCACCTTCCTTCCTTATTTCTTTGATCAGTTACATAAATATTTGGAAGTCTTCAGATATAAACTTAATATAGAAAAGTCTGAAGTGATGCCTTTATACAAGTTTTGTCTTAAAACTGGATTTGCTGATATGGGCTTAGCATAGCAACCTGACAAGATTAAGGGCCTGATTACGAGTGTGGCGGTCTATAGACTACCACACCTGCAATGGAAGTCTATAGACCACCGCCAATGCGGCAGTCTGGCCGCCACATTACAACGATGGCGGTCGGACCGCCAGCTCCTCCAGGATCTCAGATCCAAGCAGTCTGGAGGATGGTGGTGGTCCTAATCCACCAGGGCAGTGCTGCAAGCAGCGCTGCCCTGCTGATTAAAACCTCTTTCTCTGCCAGCGGTTTCATGGCGGTAGTACCGTCATGAAAAGGCTGGTGGAGAACGAGTGCAGGGACACCAGGTGGCCAGCACCATTGCAATGTTCCCTGTCTGCTTTGCCGACAGGGAACATTGCGAGGGTGTTGGTGTGCCCTTCTCGCTACAGCATTGCCGATGTCTCGATTACGAGCCGGAGACAATGCTGTAGCCTGTTTCCCGCTATACCAGCAGGCAGAAACGCAGGTTCTCGCCCGCCGACCTAACTAGAAACTCTTAATAACTCCGGTGGGGAGAGGGACCTAAATGTTTTGGGATCTTATATTGTTATAATCTCAGAGATACTCAGAGTTAATATGGACGCTTTCTATCAAAAATCCCTAACTTGTCGCAGAGTTGGTCGCCCCTATTTTTATCATGATGGGGTTGTCTCAAAACAATTGAAATTATGATTCTTCCAGTAATCAACCTTTTTCTAATTATGCTACCTCTTATAATTCCTGGGAAATATTTCAGCCCTATTATTAAGATTTCTTCGCAATTTTTATGGAAGCCTCACTAAGTCTCTCTTAATCGCCTAAAACTAACAACAAATTCAGGGGGAGTTAAATTCCCCAACTTTCCCCTTTATCACTTACTATTTGCTATTAAGCAATGTCAGAGATGCTTTCCGAATTCTCTGGAGCTTCAAAGTAAACAATGGTGTCAGCTGGAAAGGACCTTGATTTCTCCCTTCCTTCATGAACACATTTAACACCCGTCTAAAGCCACTAAATGATGGATACCATCATTGATCTCATACTCATATTCTCTTTTTAAACCTTACTTTAGAACTAATTTTATCTCAACAGAGAAATTTCTGCGAAGTCCAATCTGCTATAACAAGCAGCTCTTTAACCCCTTCTGTGCCGCGGACGTAGTGGTTACGTCCCGCGGCACAGTGCTGCTGTGCCGAGGACGTAACCACTACGTCCTCGGCACACAGCCCAGAGGGAGCGCTCTCGCTCCCTCTGTGTGCTTCCCCCCACCCCCCCAAAGTCAGGGATGGAAGGGGAAGCCCTTCCCCTTCCACCCCCGACCCCCCCATCCCCCCATAATGACGTCAGCGCGCGATCGCGCGCTGACTTCATTATGGGGATTTCGCCGCACAGGAAGCCATTTGCTTCCTGTGCGGCGACGAGGAAAGAGGTGAGTTCCTCTTCCCGGTGGGTGGGGGGTTTGGGCTAAAGAGGCACCGGGGGAAAGGAAAGGCTTTTCCTTTCCCCCGGTGTCTCTTTGAGCATTCCTGCTGCCCGATCGCATTGCGATCGGGCAGCAGGAATGCCCACTAGACACCAGGGATTTTTTTTTTTTGTTGTTTGCTCATGTTTCTTGCTGGCGGGGAGCGGCCCCTTGGGCAAGGGTCGCTCCCCTTGTGGGGGCAATTAGTTACGCCCATTTCTGCCCCCCTTGGGGGCAGATTGGCCTACTTTTTAGGCGGATCTGCCCCCAAGGGGGGCAGAAACCACTGGATCACCAGGGAATTATATTTTCTGTGCAGGTATGTTGGGAGGGGGTGCCCCCTTGGGCAAGGGGCGCCCCCCCCAAGGGGGCAGAGAACTGTTGGCCATTTCTGCCCCCCTTGGGGGCAGATCGGCCTATTTTTTTTAGGTCCATCTGCCCCCAAGGGGGGCAGAAGCCACTTAGGCACCAGGGATTGTGTGTGTAGTGGATGGGGGGGCGCCCCCTTGGGCAAGGGTCGCTCCCCTTTGGGGGGCATGTCTTTTAGGGCCATTTCTGCCCCCCTTGAGGGCAGATCAGCCTATTATTTTTAGGTTGATCTGCCCCAAGGGGGGCAGAAACCACTAGAACGCCAGGGATGTTTTTTTATGTGTTTATTTTTGTGGGGGGGCGTCCCCATGGGCACGGGGCGCCCCCCCAAGGGGGGCATTGACCTGTTGGCCATTTCTGCCCCCCCTGGGGGCAGATGGGCCTATTTTTCTAGACCCACCTGCCCCCAAGGGGGGCAGAAGCCACGTAGACACCAGGGATAGTGTGTGTGTGTGTGTGTGTTAGTGGATGGGGGGGGGCTTGGGCAAGGGTCGCCCCCCACTTTGGGGGCACATGTACCCAGGCCATTTCTGCACCCCTTGGAGACAGATCAGCCTATTATTTTTAGGCTGATCTGCCCCCAAGGGGGGCAGAAACCACTAGAACGCCAGGGATTTTTTTTATGTGTTTATTTTTGTGGGGGGGTGTCCCCTTGGGCACGGGGCGCCCCCCCAAGGGGGGCATTGACCTGTTGGCCATTTCTGCCCCCCCTGGGGGCAGATGGGCCTATTTTTCTAGACCCACCTGCCCCCAAGGGGGGGCAGAAGCCACGTAGACACCAGGGATAGTGTGTGTGTGTGTGTGTGTGTTAGTGGATGGGGGGGGGGCTTGGGCAAGGGTCGCCCCCCACTTTGGGGGCACATGTACCCAGGCCATTTCTGCACCCCTTGGAGACAGATCAGCCTATTATTTTTAGGCTGATCTGCCCCCAAGGGGGGCAGAAACCACTAGAACGCCAGGGTTTTTTTTTTATGTGTTTATTTTTGTGGGGGGGCGTCCCCTTGGGCACGGGGCGCCCCCCCCAAGGGGGGCATTGACCTGTTGGCCATTTCTGCCCCCCCTGGGGGCAGATGGGCCTATTTTTCTAGACCCACCTGCCCCCAAGGGGGGCAGAAGCCACGTAGACACCAGGGATAGTGTGTGTGTGTGTGTGTGTTAGTGGATGGGGGGGGGCTTGGGCAAGGGTCGCCCCCCACTTTGGGGGCACATGTACCCAGGCCATTTCTGCACCCCTTGGAGACAGATCAGCCTATTATTTTTAGGCTGATCTGCCCCCAAGGGGGGCAGAAACCACTAGAACGCCAGGGATTTTTTTTAATGTGTTTATTTTTGTGGGGGGGCGTCCGCTCGGGCACGGGGCGCCCCCCCAAGGGGGGCATTGACCTGTTGGCCATTTCTGCCCCCCCTGGGGGCAGATGGGCCTATTTTTCTAGACCCACCTGCCCCCAAGGGGGGCAGAAGCCACGTAGACACCAGGGATAGTGTGTGTGTGTGTGTGTGTTAGTGGATGGGGGGGGGGCTTGGGCAAGGGTCGCCCCCCACTTTGGGGGCACATGTACCCAGGCCATTTCTGCACCCCTTGGAGACAGATCAGCCTATTATTTTTAGGCTGATCTGCCCCCAAGGGGGGCAGAAACCACTAGAACGCCAGGGTTTTTTTTTATGTGTTTATTTTTGTGGGGGGGCGTCCCCTTGGGCACGGGGCGCCCCCCCAAGGGGGGCATTGACCTGTTGGCCATTTCTGCCCCCCCTGGGGGCAGATGGGCCTATTTTTCTAGACCCACCTGCCCTCAAGGGGGGCAGAAGCCACGTAGACACCAGGGATAGTGTGTGTGTGTGTGTGTGTTAGTGGATGGGGGGGGGCTTGGGCAAGGGTCGCCCCCCACTTTGGGGGCACATGTACCCAGGCCATTTCTGCACCCCTTGGAGACAGATCAGCCTATTATTTTTAGGCTGATCTGCCCCCAAGGGGGGCAGAAACCACTAGAACGCCAGGGATTTTTTTTTATGTGTTTATTTTTGTGGGGGGGCGTCCCCTCGGGCACGGGGCGCCCCCCCAAGGGGGGCATTGACCTGTTGGCCATTTCTGCCCCCCCTGGGGGCAGATGGGCCTATTTTTCTAGACCCACCTGCCCCCAAGGGGGGCAGAAGCCACGTAGACACCAGGGATAGTGTGTGTGTGTGTGTGTGTTAGTGGATGGGGGGGGGACCCCTTGGAGACAGATCAGCCTATTATTTTTAGGCTGATCTGCCCCCAAGGGGGGCAGAAACCACTAGAACGCCAGGGATTTTTTTTTATGTGTTTATTTTTGTGGGGGGGCGTCCCCTCGGGCACGGGGCGCCCCCCCAAGGGGGGCATTGACCTGTTGGCCATTTCTGCCCCCCCTGGGGGCAGATGGGCCTATTTTTCTAGACCCACCTGCCCCCAAGGGGGGCAGAAGCCACGTAGACACCAGGGATAGTGTGTGTGTGTGTGTGTGTTAGTGGATGGGGGGGGGCTTGGGCAAGGGTCGCCCCCCACTTTGGGGGCACATGTACCCAGGCCATTTCTGCACCCCTTGGAGACAGATCAGCCTATTATTTTTAGGCTGATCTGCCCCCAAGGGGGGCAGAAACCACTAGAACGCCAGGGATTTTTTTTTATGTGTTTATTTTTGTGGGGGGGCGTCCCCTTGGTCACGGGGCGCCCCCCCAAGGGGGGCATTGACCTGTTGGCCATTTCTACACCCCCTGGGGGCAGATGGGCCTATTTTCTTAGGCCCACCTGCCCCCAAGGGGGCAGAAGCCACTTAGGCACCAGGGATAGTGTTGTGTGTTTTTTTTTTGTTTTTTTTTGTTTGAGGGCTGTCCCCTTTGGCAAGGGTCGCTCTCCATGGGGACACAGTACTAAAGGTATTTTCTGGCTTCCTTGGGGCAGACAGGCCTATTTTTTTAGTAGGCCCATCTGCCCCTATGACAGAATCCACTTAGGCACCAATTTCTAAAATGTTTGATGGTGGGGTGTTTGTCAACTGAAGAAGTCTTTGCATTTGTGATAAAAAAAAATGTCCTCCTTTTTGTTCTAGTTCAAAGCTTTTGCTTTATTTGCTGTGGCTCCTTGCGGTTTTGGCGGTGGTTGACCTGCAGTTTGCACAGTTGCATGTTTTAGGTAAGTAAAAACAATTTACTCCAAAGGAGTATTGTTGCCATGCATGAATGACATGTTTGTAGGGGGTGTACTAAATGCAGGATTGTGTGTGAAATTGTCCTTAGGTTTGTGCACAATGATATTTGTTGTGTCTTATTTCTAATTTGCCTTTCTTTCTTTCTTTTTAGTGGGATATCATTGGTGATTGCTGTGTAGTTGCTGGTGAATCAAGCTTTTTCAGGCAAGTGAGCGGTATAGTTTTTGAGTTTGTAACTCTTACTAACAAAGCTACACTTTGTTACTTGTCTTACACAGTGCTGGTTGTTGGTGGTGAATTTGTCCAGTTAATTTTAGCAGGAGAGATCATGGCTAGCCGCAGGATGACCGCTCAGCAGGTGGTTGGTATGCTTTTTGAGTCACAGTCTGATCATGACTATGAGACGGACTCTGCATCTGAGGCAGAGGAGGAAGTCAGAGATTCTGGCAGTGATGTTTCTGTTGGAGGGGAATCTTCTGATGATGAAGCCACACTCAGTGCAGATGAAGGTTCTGTTTTAGAGGAGGACATTGATGTGCCAATAGTGCAGCAACCTGGGGCTGAAAGGTTTCCCGTTAGAAGACCTGATGTCTGGGTTGCCCCAAACATGGAGCAGCCAGAGTTGCCTGCCTTTACTGGTCTCCCGGGGTGTAACGCCAATACAGAGAACTTTATGCCTATCAATTTCTTTGAGTTATTCATGGATGATGTGTTTTTGGAAGAGATTGTTGAGCAGACTAATTTGTATGCGGAGCAGCATTTGAGGGACAACGCTGCTAGACTTAGGCCACACTCTAGAGCTGCCCAGTGGATTCCCACAAATTTGGAGGAGCTAAAAAAGTTTTTGGGTTTGACTTTTTTGATGGGGTTGATAAGGAAGCCGTCACTGGCTTCTTATTGGTCTACTAGTCCCTTGATGGCAACAGCTATATTTCCAGCTACCATGAGTCGTAATCGGTATTTGCTTCTTCTTAGGATGCTGCATTTTGTTGACAATGCATTAGCCTTGCCACGAGATCACCCAGATTCTGACCGTCTTTTTAAGATTAGGCCTGTCCTTGATCATTTTGTAGATCGGTTTTCGGAGGTCTATGTTCCAGGCAAAGAGATAAGTGTGGACGAGTCTTTGGTCCTCTTCAAGGGTCGTTTGGTTTTTAGGCAGTACATTCCTAGCAAAAGGGCACGATATGGAATTAAATTGTATAAGCTGTCTGAAAGTAGGACAGGATATGTGTATAGTTTCCGTGTGTACACTGGTAGGGATTCCAATATTGACCCCCCTGGTTGTCCTCCCACTTTTGGAGTTACTGAGAAAATAGTGTGGGATCTTGGTAGACGACTGTTCAACAAAGGTCACCATTTGTATGTAGATAACTTCTACACTGGTGTGCAGTTGTTCAAGGAATTGTTTAGAGTGGACACAGTTGCTTGTGGCACAATCCGTTCTAACCGGAAAGGCTATCCAAGGGAGCTTGTCTGTAAAAAACTTGAGAGGGGACAGTGCTGTGCCTTGCGGAACGAGGAGCTGCTAGCTTTGAAATTTTCAGACAAGAGGGATGTCTACATGCTAAGTACCATCCATGATGAGAGTACTTCCCCTGTGACTGTTTGGGGCCAGGTTGCTGAAGTGCGCAAACCTGTGTGCATTTTAGATTATAATAAGCACATGGGAGGTGTAGATAGAGTTGACCAGAGGTTGGAACCTTATACTGCTATTCGTAAGTCTTATGTTTGGTATAAGAAGTTAGCACTTCACCTCTTCCACTTAGCAACCTTCAATGCTTTTATTGTGTTTAGGGATAGGTCTCCAGACTCAAAGATGACATTTGTGAAATTTCAGGAGTCAGTGATAGAGAGCCTTATTGTGGTGGAACAGGCCAGAGTTCCTAGAGAAGCAGTGGTGGAGGATGTGGCTAGATTGAAAGATCGCCACTTTGCTGAGCACATTCCTCCCACACCCAAAAAAGACTTTCCAGCTAAGAAATGTAGAGTGTGTTTTCGAAGAGGTATCCGGAGGGAGTCTCGAATGTACTGCCCAGATTGTCCTTCAAAGCCTGGGCTGTGTGTCGGTGCTTGTTTTAAGAATTACCACACCCAGAAGAATTTCTGGGAACAACCATGAGTGTAAACTCATGTCTGTTTTGTATTTTCATGTGTTTAGTTTCATGGTTAGCATTTCTGTCATGTTGTTAGTTAGAGCTTTTGTGTTTGTTGTTTTGTAATTCTTTCTACTTAGTTAGGGGTTCCTCTGTTAAAAAAAAAAAAAATATGATGCCATTGTGTGTGGAGTGGGGCTTGGCTGAGACTGTACATATTGACTTGATGTTGGCTACTGCAACACACTGCAAGCCAAACACCAGTCCACACACTCCCATCAGCTGGTGTGATTGTTGTATCAGGCATGTGGGCGTATGTAAGTGATGGGCCCTTGAGTGGCGCTGTCTGTCGATGTGAGTGTTGTAATGTGCTGGGCCCGTGGCTGGCGGTGTGAATGGCCTTGTGTGTGTCATGTATGAAAGTTGTGTGAATGGACTGTAAAGCGGTTGGTGCCTTGTCGCGGCTTTACAGCTCACGAGCTGTGAGTCATTGGTTCAGTTTTTTGCCTTTCAGTTACTAACAGTGCTTTTCATTTTTGTGAAAGCTCTTGTTAGTAAAATTTGATCCACTGAACCATCACTCACCCTCGTGCCAAATCCAACCAGTATGTGTGGTAAAAATGACCAAACCTGCTCCGCTGTAATCAGGCGTCGCAGCACACCTATGACACGCTAGGTGCCTCAGGTGGGACCCCGATGATGAAGCATGCCACCAACTTGGTTGGTGGGTGAGGGGTCTTTTTCACATAACCTAAGTGTGTTTCTTTTCAAAATTTTAGTGTTTGGCACATCACGGACGTATGTGGGCACATCAAAACGATATATTACAAAACTACCTGTGTTTGGGGGGGGAGAGGGCACCTATGTTTTTGGTCCTGTGTGCGGCCTTCATCTAGGGAAACCTACCAAACCCAGACATTTTTTAAAACTAGACACCCCAAGGAGTCTAGGGAGGAGTGGCTTGCGTGGATCCCCCAACATTTTCTTACCCAGACTCCTCTGTAAACCTCAAAATGTGCTTAAAAAAAGCATATTTTCCTGACTTTTCTTCGTACGATCACCACTCCAGCACAAAATTCCTACTCCCCAGTGTTCCCCTCAGTCTCCCAAATAAAATGACACCTCACGTATGTGGGTCCCCAAAGCAGAGTCAGTCTAAAGATGTATAAAAGAATATGTCCTTATAAACTCGCAGTACTATCCCCTGTATCTCTACAAGTTTTGGGCCTTATTCTGTTGGAGGCACCTGGCCCACCCACACAACTGAGGTATCATTTTTATCGGGAGACTTGGGGGAACGCTGGGTGGAAGGAAATTTGTGGCTCCACTCAGATTCCAGAACTTTCTGTCACCGAAATGTGTGAAAAATGCGTTTTTTTAGCCAATATTTGAGGTTTGGAAAGGATTCTGGGTAACAGAACCTGGTCAGAGCCCCTCAAGTCACCCCATCTTGGATTCCCCTAGGTCTCTAGTTTTCAGAAATGCACAGGTTTGGTAGGTTTCCCTAGGTGCTGGCTGAGCTACAGGCCAAAAACTACAGGTAGGCACTGTTTTCAATGAAAAAATGTGATGTGTCCACGTTGCGCTTTGGGGCGTTTCCTGTCGCGGGCGCTAGGCCTACCCACACAAGTGAGGTATCATTTTTATCGGGAGATGTGGGGGAACGCTGGGTGGAAGGAAATTTGTGGCTCCTCTCAGATTCCAGAACTTTCTGCCACAGAAATGTGAGGAACATGTGTTTTTTTAGCCAATTTTTGAGCTTTGCAAAGGATTCTGGGTAACAGAACCTGGTCCGAGCCCCGCCAGTCACCCCTCCTTGGATTCCCCTAGGTCTCTAGTTTTCAGAAATGCACAGGTTTGGTAGGTTTCCCTAGGTGGCGGCTGAGCTACAGGCCAAAATCTACAGGTAGGCACTTCGCTAAAAACAGGTCTGTTTTCTTCCAAAATTTTGGTGGTGTCCACGTTGCGCTTTGGGGCGTTTCCTGTCGCGGGCGCTAGGCCTACCCACGCAAGTGAGGTATCATTTTTATCGGGAGACTTGGGGGAACGCTGGGTGGAAGGAAATTTGTGGCTCCTCCCAGATTCCAGAACTTTCTGCCACAGAAATGTGAGGAACATGTGTTTTTTTAGCCAATTTTTGAGCTTTGCAAAGGATTCTGGGTAACAGAACCTGGTCCGAGCCCCGCCAGTCACCCCTCCTTGGATTCCCCTAGGTCTCTAGTTTTCAGAAATGCACAGGTTTGGTAGGTTTCCCTAGGTGGCGGCTGAGCTACAGGCCAAAATCTACAGGTAGGCACTTTGCTAAAAACAGGTCTGTTTTCTGTGATGTGTCCACGTTGCGCTTTGGGGCGTTTCCTGTCGCGGGCGCTAGGCCTACCCACACAAGTGAGGTATCATTTTTATCGGGAGACGTGGGGGAACGCTGGGTGGAAGGAAATTTGTGGCTCCTCTCAGATTCCAGAACTTTCTGCCACAGAAATGTGAGGAACATGTGTTTTTTTAGCCAATTTTTGAGCTTTGCAAAGGATTCTGGGTAACAGAACCTGGTCCGAGCCCCGCCAGTCACCCCTCCTTGGATTCCCCTAGGTCTCTAGTTTTCAGAAATGCACAGGTTTGGTAGGTTTCCCTAGGTGGCGGCTGAGCTACAGGCCAAAATCTACAGGTAGGCACTTCGCTAAAAACAGGTCTGTTTTCTTCCAAAATTTTGGTGGTGTCCACGTTGCGCTTTGGGGCGTTTCCTGTCGCGGGCGCTAGGCCTACCCACGCAAGTGAGGTATCATTTTTATCGGGAGACTTGGGGGAACGCTGGGTGGAAGGAAATTTGTGGCTCCTCCCAGATTCCAGAACTTTCTGCCACAGAAATGTGAGGAACATGTGTTTTTTTAGCCAATTTTTGAGCTTTGCAAAGGATTCTGGGTAACAGAACCTGGTCCGAGCCCCGCCAGTCACCCCTCCTTGGATTCCCCTAGGTCTCTAGTTTTCAGAAATGCACAGGTTTGGTAGGTTTCCCTAGGTGGCGGCTGAGCTAGAGGCCAAAATCTACAGGTAGGCACTTTGCTAAAAACAGGTCTGTTTTCTGTGATGTGTCCACGTTGCGCTTTGGGGCGTTTCCTGTCGCGGGCGCTAGGCCTACCCACACAAGTGAGGTATCATTTTTATCGGGAGACGTGGGGGAACGCTGGGTGGAAGGAAATTTGTGGCTCCTCTCAGATTCCAGAACTTTCTGCCACAGAAATGTGAGGAACATGTGTTTTTTTAGCCAATTTTTGAGCTTTGCAAAGGATTCTGGGTAACAGAACCTGGTCCGAGCAACACAAATCACCCCATCTTGGATTCCCCTAGGTCTCTAGTTTTCAGAAATGCACAGGTTTGGTAGGTTTCCCTAGGTGGCGGCTGAGCTAGAGGCCAAAATCTACAGGTAGGCACTTTGCTAAAAACAGGTCTGTTTTCTGTGATGTGTCCACGTTGCGCTTTGGGGCGTTTCCTGTCGCGGGCGCTAGGCCTACCCACACATGTGAGGTATCATTTTTATCGGGAGACGTGGGGGAACGCTGGGTGGAAGGACATTTGTGGCTCCTCTCAGATTCCAGCACTTTCTGCCACAGAAATGTGAGGAACATGTGTTTTTTTAGCCAATTTTTGAGCTTTGCAAAGGATTCTGGGTAACAGAACCTGGTCCGAGCCACACAAATCACCCCATCTTGGATTCCCCTAGGTCTCTAGTTTTCAGAAATGCACAGGTTTGGTAGGTTTCCCTAGGTGGCGGCTGAGCTAGAGGCCAAAATCTACAGGTAGGCACTTTGCTAAAAACAGGTCTGTTTTCTGTGATGTGTCCACATTGCGCTTTGGGGTGTTTCCTGTCGCGGGCGCTAGGCCTACCCACACAAGTGAGGTATCATTTTTATCGGGAGACGTGGGGGAACGCTGGGTGGAAGGAAATTTGTGGCTCCTCTCAGATTCCAGAACTTTCTGCCACAGAAATGTGAGGAACATGTGTTTTTTTAGCTAAATTTTGAGGTTTGCAAAGGATTCTGGGTAACAGAACCTGGTCCGAGCCACACAAATCACCCCATCTTGGATTCCCCTAGGTCTCTAGTTTTCAGAAATGCACAGGTTTGGTAGGTTTCCCTAGGTGGCGGCTGAGCTAGAGGCCAAAATCTACAGGTAGGCACTTTGCTAAAAACAGGTCTGTTTTCTGTGATGTGTCCACGTTGCGCTTTGGTGCGTTTCCTGTCGCGGGCGCTAGGCCTACCCACACAAGTGAGGTATCATTTTTATCGGGAGACTTGGGGGAACATAGAATAGCAAAACAAGTGTTATTGCCCCTTGTCTTTCTCTACATTTTTCCCTTCCAAATGTAAGACAGTGTGTAAAAAAGACGTCTATTTGAGAAATGCCCGGTAATTCACATGCTAGTATGGGCAGCCCGGAATTCAGAGATATGCAAATAACCACTGCTTCTCAACACCTTATCTTGTGCCCATTTTGGAAATACAAAGGTTTTCTTGATAGCTATTTTTTACTCTTTATATTTCAGCAAATGAATTGCTGTATACCCGGCATAGAATGAAAACCCACTGCAGGGTGCAGGTCATTTATTGGCTCTGGGTACCTAGAGTTCTTGATGAACCTACAAGCCCTATATATCCCCGCAACCAGAAGAGTCCAGCAGACGTAACGGTATATTGCTTTCGAAAATCTGACATTGCAGGAAAAAGTTACAGAGTAAAACTTAGAGAAAAATTGATGTTTTTTTCACCTCAATTTCAATATTTTTCTTTTTCAGTTGCTATTTTCTGTAGGAAACCCTTGTAGGATCTACACAAATTACCCCTTGCTGAATTCAGAATTGTGTCTACTTTTCAGAAATGTTGCGGTTTATGGGATCCAGCGTTGGTTTCATGCCCATTTCTGTCACTGACTGGAAGGAGGCTGAAAGCACAAAAAATCGTAAAAATGGGGTATGTCCCAGTAAAATGCCAAAATTGGGTTGAAAAATTGGGTTTTCTGATTCAAGTCTGCCTGTTCCTGAAAGCTGGGAAGCTGGTGATTTTATCACCGCAAACCCTTTGTTGATGCCCTTTTCAGGGAAAAAACCACAAGCCTTCTTCTGCAGCCCATTTTTCCAAATTTTTAAAAAAAAATGAAATTTTCACTGTTTTTTGGCTAATTTCTTGGCCTCCTTCTGGGGAACCCACAAAGTCTGGGTACCTCTAGAATCCCTAGGATGTTGGAAAAAAAGGACGCAAATTTGGCATGGGTAGCTTATGTGAACAAAAAGTTATGAGGGCCTAAGCGCGAACTGCTCCAAATAGCCAAAAAAAGGCTCGGCACAGGAGGGGGAAAAGGCCTGGCAGCGAAGGGGTTAATGAAAATAATATAAACAGTAAAAAACAATGTTAAACGTAAAAAAATAAACAAATAGTAATACTAAGTCACCAATATTAGGGTAAATGTCGGAATACATAAATATTAGATATAGTATTCCCACTCCAGTTTACGCAACAGTAGGGAAAGTGCTGGACATTGAGGGGTTACATTGACTATTTGCACTCCAGTCTCAGAGATAGTAGGGAAAGTGTTTCACTTTAGAAGGATTACATAAATAAATAGAAGTCCTAGTAATGTAGTACAAATTCTTGAACACAGGCTAAAACATTATAAAATTACAGTATACATAAATAAATACATACATATTTTAACAACAAAAATATACACTTAAAAAGGAAGAAAGAAAAAATGAAACAAAGAAAGAAAATAAATTAAATTTAATAATATCGACTTCCCTAGCTACAAAAAATATGAAATCATTTATTTATTTAATTCCAATTAATGCATAAAACATATAAAATGTAAGTAACAAATATCATTGCACAATCAAAATTTCACAAAAACCTACTGCTAAATAAATTCACTTTTTACAAACCTAATACATATTAAAAAATATATACTTGACTAATCGCCAAGCCTTCTCCTCCCTTCTAGACATCCACAAGAAGCTGAAGTCCTGGCTTTTCGAGTGGCCCCACTGGGCCCTGGTAGTGTCTAAACTTGCACCATCTCAGCACCAGGATACCCTCCTAAGTGATAGTGCGCTCTACAAATCTGCACAACTTGACATAGCATAGCATAACATAACATGACATGACATAACATAACATGACATAGGATAGCATAATATAACATGACATAACATAACATAACACAACATAACAAAAATATTCATAGGCTGAATAGGGGTACTCCTGACAGGTGGTGGCCACCTTGTGCCACAAGGGCTGCAGGGATCTTTGTTAAGCGTTTATGCAGCGCAAGACAAAAGCACTGCTATCCACACAAACCTTAGTGCCACTTATATACCATTAGCATGTATGTAGCACACTCCCTTGTGAACAGCATTGCGTCATAGTTAACTTCCTGCAACCCCAGCCGAGTGATGCACAAATGACCATCAAAATCAAGAAAAAACACAAAAAAGTTATTGTCAGCACCGATCTATACACACAACACAAAATAAAGATCTTCAAAGAACGTGCTCAGATTACCTGTTCATGAACCAACACACCTGTACACTAAGGCCCTCATTACAACCCTGGCGGTAAAGTCCGCTGACTGCCGTGCTGACGGCCACCAACATACTGTGTCCGCAGCGGAAATCCGCTATGGGTATAATGACCCACACTTAGAAATCCTCCACAATACTGACACCCACACAAGTCCGCCACACCAAAGGTCGATGATAAACTGGCGATAGCAAAACCCACACCGTCACGCCAACAGGAATACGCCCACAGTATCACGACCCACGAATCAACGCAGCGGTCATTCAACCGCGGTAATCCATTGGCGGTATACACCACCACGCTCAAAATACACACACTTACAAAACTACACCACATTGGACAATTCAAAATACACACACCTGACATGCATACACACACCACACCCACATTGCCACACCACTATAAAACACACACCCACATTACCCACAACCCCTTACGACGACATTTTTGGAAGAAGCAGAGCGAGAGAATAGCAAAGACAACACCAGCATCCAGAGGCACACAACACCATTACTCATACACCATCCACGCACAAAACACCACACACCCCAACACATCACCCCACACATCACATCAACCATCACCTCACACATCACTCACACCACATCATGGCACCTCAAAGACACCCCAGGTTTTCTGAGGAGGAGCTCAGGGTCATGGTGGAGGAAATCATCCGGGTAGAGCCACAGCTATTCGGATCACAGGTGCAGCAGACATCCATAGCAAGGAATATGGAGCTATGGCGGAGAATTGTCAACAGGGTCAACGCAGTGGGACAGCATCCAAGAACAAGGGATGACATCAGGAAGAGGGGGAACGACCTACGGGGAAAGGTGCGTTCCGTGGTATCCAGACACCAGATAGCAGTACAGAGGACTGGCGGTGGACCACCGCCTCCTCCCCCACAACTAACAACATGGGAGGAGCAAGTCTTGGCAATCATGCATCCTGAGGGCCTCGCAGGAGTAGCAGGAGGACTGGGATGGGATGCTGCTATTCCTCAAAATGTAAGCGTCATGCACAGAGCCAGGATACTTGGCATTCACATGAGAGATGTACTGGTCTGCCAAACACACCATCTGCACATTCATTGAATGGTAGCTTTTTCAATTTCTGTACACCTGTTCATTCCTGTGGGGGGGTACAAATGCCACATGTTTACCATCAATGGTACCAATTATGTTGGGGATATGTCCCAGGGAATAGAAGTCCGCTTTCACTGTGTGCAAATTCTCCACCTGGGGGAAAACTATGTAGCTGCACATGTGTTTCAGCAGGGCAGATAACACTCTGATCAACACGTTAGAGAACATTGGCTGAGACATCCCTGATGCCATGGCCACTGTTGTTTGAAAGGAACCACTTGCCAGGAAATGGAGCACTGACAGGATCTGCACTAGAGGGGGGATCCCTGTGGGATGGCGTATAGCTGACATCAGTTCTGGCTCCAATTGTGCTCACAGTTCTTGGATTGTGGCACGATCAAGTCTGTAGGTGATAATGATGTGTCTGTCTTCCATTGTCGACAGGTCCACCAGAGGTCTGTACACTGGAGGATGACGCCATCTCATCATCTGCCCCAGCGGATGTGCCCTATGGAGGAGAATGGTGAACAGAGGGTCATGTACCACATAGACTGAACAAGTGTTTTTGCTCTAATGTGAGTAAATCCGTGTGTGGCGTCTGTCCGTATTTCTGCCCTAATGTGCAGTGACGTAGTTAGGTGCCATGCCATGTGCCACCCTGAAATGGCAGCTTCCTGACCTGTAAGGAGGGACAAGGGGAAATGAGGTAACTGCGCTGGTGCTGTGCAGTGTCGCAGTAGGCGGTCGAAGACCGCCGCGCGATTAGGCATTGGTTATCATTGGGCCCTATGGGTTCCAGGAGCCAATGACGATGTACGCCGGCGGTGACGGTACGCACCGCCTCTGACATGACCACCATTTTCTTTCTGTTCACTCACTTGATACCTGACCTTCAACAGGAGACGACCTACACTGCAAGTGCAGTTGTGACCTGTGTCTGGAAGCGACAATGGCTTGAGTGTCTGGGGAAAGGGCCCCTGCCTTCACTTCGGAGGAGTTGGAGAGACTAGTGGATGGGATCTTCCCACAGTACACGCTACTCTACGGTCCTCCAGACAAACAGGTGAGTACACTGTGAGCATGATGCGTGGGCCATGAATGTATGGAGTGGTGTGGATGGAAGATACATGTGGGATTGGGACTGAGGGCTGCATGACAGGATGGTGAGTGTATGTGTGTTAGGGCATGGGTGGGAAGTGGTGGGCAATGAGTAGGATGAACCAGACGGGGAGTAATTTCCTATCATGCTATACCTTTCCTCTATGTCAGTGCCCACCAGAAGAAGGGTATTTGGCGTGTCATCGCCAAGGAAGTGCGGACCCTGGGGGTCCATCATAGATGGAGCACCCACTGCCACAAGAGATGGGAGGACCTGCACCGCTGGAGCAAGAAGATGGCGGAGGCCCAGTTGGGGCTGGCCTCCGAACGTGGAAGGAGTGCCCGTCGCACCATGACCCCCCTGATGTTCTGGATCCTGGCGGTGGCATATCCGGAGTTGGATGGGCGCTTGAGGGCATCACAGCAGCCACAAGGGGTGAGTACAGTCTCATTCAGCTGACTGCGCGCTTTACGAGGTTTCTGGGTGGGGAATGTGGGCTGTGGGTTCCCCTAGGCCAGGGCGAACTTGGTAGGGTAGGTCTCTTGTTAGGCAGACTCTGTGGCACTCGAACCCCAATAGTGTTAGTGGCCATCTACAACTAGTCATCCTCCAAGTGTGCAGCAAATGGGGTTAGGCATAGTCCCCCATGGGCTGGTGTTTTTCCTAATAACTGCTAGTGCATGTCCTAGTGCATAGGGCTACTCCTTGTCAGTTGTGTCCGCCAACAGTAGTGGTTTTGCTGGCATTGACCATGTGTCTCCTCTGTCTTTCCCCCCATCTTGTTTTGTCACCCTGTCCTTGTGTGCATTAGCATCATCTGGTGGAGGAGCAGAGGCACCGGAGACGGAGGGAGCTGAATCCCACATGGCCCAGGAGGGTGAATGTACGGAGTCTGAAGGCACAAGTGGGACGGAGGGCGAGGGGAGCTCTACAATGGGGAGAGGAGGGGACACCAGCGACCACGACTCCTCCTCTGATGGGAGCTCCCTTGCAGTGGCGGACACCTCTGTGCCCACCGCAACAACAGGTACAGCCGCCACCCCCCTACCAGCACTGCCCTCCCAGCATCCCCTCAGCGTGTTTCCCGTGCCCGCTCACCCAGGAGGGTGGGCATCTCCTTCGCCCCAGGCAACTGAGGCCCTGCCCCAGTCAGCTCTGCTGCCCTCAGTGAGGAGGCTCTTGACCTCCTGAGATGCCTCACTGATGGGCAGTCAACCATTTTGAATGTCATCCAGGGTGTAGAGAGGCATTTGCAACAAACAAATGCATACCTGGAGGGCATTCATTCTGGCTTGATGGCCCAACAGAGAGCATTTCAGGCTCTGGCCTCAGCACTGATGGCAGCCACTGTCCCTGTGGCCAACCTCCCCCTCCAACCTCCACTACCCAGACCCAATCCCCTCTACCTCAGCCTATCCCAAGCACACCATCAGACCAGCATGCACACACATCAACACACAAAAGTGGCTTAGGCAAACATAAGCACCACACATCCCACAGGCACTCACACAAGCACCATACCCATGCAGACACACCAACATCCACTGCCTCCACTGTGTTCCCCTCCTCCACGTCCTACACCTCCCTCCCAGTCTCATCTCCACTCACATCTGCATGCACCACATCCTCAGCCACTACCTCCATCACCAGCACGCCCATCACAACACACCGCTCACGTGCAATCACCACCCCTACAACCATGCACACGTCCCCTGGGTCCTCTCCCAGTGTGTCTGTGAGCCCTCCTCCCAAAGTACACAAACGCTGGCACACACCCACTCAACAGCCATCCACATCACAACAGCCTCCAGCCCATGCACCTTCACCCAAACTCAGCAGACGAACACCTCCTACAACCATTACCTCTTCCTCCACTCCCAAACCCCCTCCATCTTCCCATCCCAGTGTGTCTAAAAACGTTTCCTGACTAACATTGACCTCTTCCCTACACCTCCCCCCTCCCCGTCCTTCCCCTAGGGCCAGGATGTCCAGAGCCCAGACCAGCACCTTAGCCACCAAAACGTCGTCCACTGTGGTCCCTGTAAGTCCGGGAGGATCGAAGGGGGCACCCATCAGGGCTGCCAGTGTGCCACCTACTGAAGCTAGAGACAACCCGATTCCACCACCTGCCAAGGTAAAGAAGGGGCCAGCATGCAGAAGGGAAAAGCCGCACCACCCACCCAACAAGGTCTCATCCAGAACCATAGAGGACAGTGCCAAGGTGCCAGCAGCGACTACCAAGGTGGGAAAGGGACACAAAATCAAAGGAAAGTCACCTCAGGGCACAGAGCCTCCTGGTGAGGGACTGGTGACCCCCATTTCTCATGACAGGCCAGCAACCTGTACCATGGTGTGCACCGCCGCAACGACCGTCACCTGCACCGCCACCTGCACCGCCATCTGCACCGCCACCTGCACGGCAGCTGCCACAACTACAGTCACCAGCATCATCCCCAGTGGGCAGCCGTCCGAGGCTGTTGGAGACGGCCTGGTGTCTCCCTCCAATACTTCAGACACCTGCACCACGGGCAGCACCGCCTGCATCTCCGCCGCAGACACCGCTGCAGCCACCTGCCCCGCGACGTGCCCAGCCAGTGCCACTACGGCGGACATCAGCAGCATCCCCAGTGGGCAGCCGTCCGAGGCTGCTGGAGACGGCCTGGTGTCTCCCTCCACTACTACATACACCTGCACCACGGGCAGCACCACCTGCATCTCCGCCCCAGACACCGCCGCAGCCACCGCCACCTGCCCCGCGACGTGCCCAGCCAGTGCACTACAGTGGACATCAGTAGCATCCCCTATGGGCAGCCGTCCGAGGCTACAGGAGACGTCCTGGACCCTGCACACACTACATGAGGCACCAGCACTGGCACTACAAACAGTTTGCAGCCTAAGTCGCCGCAGGATGGAGTGTGGCTCTGCCTCCATGGAGTATCATGCTACCTGTTCCCTGAAAATCTCGTGGCTCAGACACCCAGGTGAGGAAATGGGAACTGCCACACCCCAGGTGCAGCATTACTGAGTGCCAAACCCCCTCCAGAACCAGTGGAACATGTCACTGACTTGAGATACTGTGGCTTTGCACTCCCCAGGAGCAGGCAGTGGGCAAACCACCCACTTGAGAGACTGTGGCTTTGCACTCCCCAGGAGCAGGCAGTGGGCAAACCACCCACTTGAGAAACTGTGGCTTTGCACTCCCCATGACCAAGCAGTGGGCAAACCAGCCACTTGAGAGACTGTGGCTTTGCACTCCCCTGGAGCAGGCAGTGGGCAAACCACCCACTTGAGAGACTGTGGCTTTGCACTCCCCAGGACCAAGCAGTGGGAAACCACCCACTTGAGAGACTGTGGCTTTGCCCTCCCCAGGACCAGGCAGTGGGCAGTGGACCCACTTGAGAGACTTGAGAGACTGTGGCTTTGCACTCCCCAGGAGCAGATAGTGGGCCTGGAGCCCCCTCGAGGAGCAGTGGCGTCGTCCCATCATCTGGCTGAGGTGCCCCCCCTCGCCTTCCCCCTGAGGTGCCTGTTTTTTTTTCGACCTGATGCCCCTGCAGTGTTCTCTGTGTTTTGAGGCAGGTGTCATGTGTCGGCTTCGCCCATGCTTTTGGGGACCACTGGTCCACGGACATTTAATGGGACAGTGTACGGACTTGTGTACTTGCTGTAAATATTTGTATATACTGATTATTTACTTTTCTCTTGGGCTATCTGTTTGTTCGAATATTACACTCGTTAAACTCATTTTGTTTGGTCCTTGCGTTCTTCCAGGGGTTGACGGGGTGTATCTGTGATGTGATTGGATATGTGTGTGTGTGTTGTTGTGAGTGGGGGTGATGCGTGTGTGTGTTACTCTCTTCTCCCTCCTCCCCTCCCCTCTGGGCTAGGTGCAGTACTCACTGTGGTCGTCACCGCCGTCCTTCGTACTCCTGGTAGATGAGACGATACACCAACTTTTATAACACCTGTAGTTCGGGCTCCATGGTGTCCTGGTTCCTCATTGGGTGTCGAGATGTGAGTGGTTTCCCTTCCAATTCCTGATTCCGCTGTGCTTTTGATGGGTTTGGTACCGCCCCGGAAAAGCTGGCGGATTGGTGCCTTGTAATAGTGTGGGCGGTACATTGAGTTCCGCCTGTCTGTTGGCGGTTACCACTGCGATGTTTGTTTCTACCACCGTGGTGGTCGGTGTGTTAAAGTGGCTGTCTGTGTTGGAGGTTTCCACCATGGTCGTAATTCAATTTTTTTTACCATTGGCCCGTTAGCGGTATTACCGCTGCTTTATCACCGACCGCCAGGGTTGTAATGAGGGCCTAAATGTTGAACAGGCTCTCTGCTGACCACATCCAAACCACAATCCACACCAAACAACAAACACAACAGTATAATGGCCCTGCCAAGTCACCAGGAAATGGCCCCACAGTGAAATGTCTCCAATACCATTACAGTGCCGATGGTCCCTTTGCCAATGCTACAGACATGAGACAGTGCTGGTGGTCCCCTTGCCAATGCTACAGACATGATACAGTGCTGGTAGCCCCCTTGCCAATGCCACAGACATGATACAGTGCTAGTAAGCCCTATGCTAATGCCACAGACATGCTGCAGTGCTGGTGGTCCCCTTGCCAAGGATATAGACATAATACAGAGCTGGTAGGCCCTATACCAATGCCACAGACATGATACAGTGCTGGTGGTCCCCCTGCCAATGCTACAGACATGATACAGTGCTGGTGGTCCCCTTGCCAATGCCACAGACATGATACAGTGCTGGTGGCCCCCTTGCCAATGCTACAGACATGATACAGTGCTGGTGGTCCCTTTGCCAATGCTACAGACATGATACAGTGCTGGTGGGCCCTATGCCAATGCTACAGACATGATACAGGGCTGGTAGGCCGTATGCCAATGCCACAGACATGATACAGTGCTGGGAGGCCCTATACCAATGCCACAGACATGATACAGTGCTGGTGGTCCCCTTCCCAGTGTCACAGACATGACACAGTGCTGGTAGGCCCTATGCCAATGCTACAGACATGATACAGTGATGGTGGTCCCCTTGCCAATGATACAGACATGATACAGTGCTGGTAGCCCCTAAGCCAATGGCACAGACATAATACAGTGCTAGTAGGCCCTATGCCAATGCCACAGGCATGATACAGTGCTGGTGGGCCCTATGCCCAATGCCACAGACATGATACAGTGCTGGTGGGCCTTATGCCAATGCTACAGACATGATACAGTGCTGGTTGGCCCTATGCCAATGCTACAGACATGATACAGTGCTGGTGGGCCCTATGCCAATGCCACAGACATAATACAATGCTGGTGGTCCCCTTGTCAATGCCACAGACATGATACAGTGCTGGTGGTCCCCTTGCCAATGCTACAGACATGATACAGTGCTTGTGGGCCCTATGCCAATGCCACAGACATGATACAGTGCTGGTGGTCCCCCCACCAATGCTGCAGACATGATACTGTGCTGGTAGGCCCTATGCCAATGCCACAGACATGATACAGTGCTGGGGGTCCCCTTGCCAATGCTACAGACATGATACAGTGCTGGTAGGCCCTATGCCGATGCTGCAGACATGATACAGTGCTGGGAGTCCCTATGCCAATGCCACAGACATGATACAGTGCTGGGGGTCCCCTTGCCAATGCTACAGACAGGATACAGTGCTGGTAGGCCCTATGCCGATGCTGCAGACATGATACAGTGCTGGTAGTCCCTATGCCAATGCCACAGGCATGATACAGTGCTGGTGGTCCCCTTGCCAATGCTACAGACATGATACAGTGCTGGTAGGCCCTATACCAATGCTGCTGACATGGTACAGTGCCGGTAGGCACTATACCAATGCTGCAGACATGATACAGTGCTGGTAGGCCCTATGCCAATGCCACAGACATGATACAGTGCTGGTAGGCCCTATACCAATGCCACAGACATGATACAGTGCTGGTGGTCCCCTTGTCAGTGCCACAGACATGATACAGTGCTGGGGATCCCATTGCCAATGCCACAGACATGATACAGTGCTGGTGGTCCCCTTGCCAATGCCACAGACATGATACAGTGCTGGTGGTCCCCTTGCCAATGCCACAGACATGATACAGTGCTGGTAGGCCCTATGCCAATGCTACAGACATGATACAGTGCTGGTAGGCCCTAGGCCAATGCTGCAGACATGATACAGTGCTGGTGGTCCCCTTGCCAATGCTACAGACATGATACAGTGCTGGTGGGCCCTATGCCAATGCTACAGACATGATACAGTGCTGGTAGGCCCTATGCCAATGCTACAGACATGATACAGTGCTGGTAGGCCCTATGCCAATGCCACAGACATGATACAGGGCTGGTAGGCCCTATGCCAATGCCACAGACATGATACAGTGCTGGTAGGCCCTATACCAATGCCACAAACATGATACAGTGCTGGTGGTCCCATTGCCAGTGCCACAGACATGATACAGTGCTGGTGGTCCCCTTGCCAATGCCACAGACACGATACAGTGCTGGTGGTCCCCTTGCCAATGCCACAGACATGATACAGTGCTGGTAGGCCCTATGCCAATGCTACAGACATGATACAGTGCTGGTAGGCCCTATGCCAATGCTGCAGACATGATACAGTGCTGGTAGGCCCTATGCCAATTCCACAGACATGATGCAGTGCTGGTGGTTCCCTTGCCAATGCTACAGACATGATGCAGTGCTGGTGGGCCCTATGCCAATGCTACAGACATGATACAGTGCTGGTAGGCCCGATGCCAATTCTGCAGACATGATACAGTGCTGGTGGTCCCCTTGTCAGTGCCACAGACATGATACAGTGCTGGTAGGCCCTATGCCAATTCTTTAGACATGATACAGTGCTGGTGGGCCCTATGCAAATGCTGCAGACATGATTCAGTGCTGGTGGTCCCCTTGCCAATGCCACAGACATGATACAGTGCTGGTGGTCCTCTTGCCAATGCTATAGACATAATATAGTGCTGGCGGGCCCTATACAAATGCTATAGTCACGATTGTCAGGTAGTGTAGTGTGGAACTGTTCCATGTTGTGTAACTTGTGTACCATGACCCAAGGCATGCCCGCAGCACATTGAGTTAGCTCTTGGTTTCTGCTTCATGCTCTGCTGAACAGCGATAAGACAATGAAATGTGAAGAAACTTTACTCCAGATAACTGACCACACAATGTCAACGCTTTCTCAGTGTGGAAATAACGTGTTTTAACACAAAGAAGCTGCTGTCAATACACTCCCTCCCTGAAACAATACAAGACAAGACAACCCTTTCTTTGGATGACCGTACCCCTCCGTCTATGAGAACCTGTGCAGGTGTCCAGTACTGCAGTGATGGGGGGAGGGAGGAGGGGGGGCACTGGCAGGTACTGAGGAACAACACCCCCCTAGCCTAAGATAACCTGTGTGGGTGTCCAGTACAGCAATTATAGGGGGTACTTGCAGGTACCGAGGAACAACACCCCCCTAGCCTAAGAGAACCTGTGTGGGGGTCCAGTACAGCAATTATAGGGGTACTTGCAGGTACCGAGGAACACTGCCCCCCCAGTCTAAGAGAACCTGTGTGGGGGTCCAGTACTGCAGTGCTAGGGGGAACTGGCAGGTACCGAGGAATACTGCCCCCCCCCCAGTCTAAGAGAACCTGTGTGGGGGTCCAGTACTGCAGTGATAGGGGGAACTGACAGGTACCGAGGAACACTGATGGCGGTGCATAAGGCCTCAGTACTGGAACAGTAATGGATGTTGAACGAAGGAGCCCGTACACCATTCTATGGCAGTGCTGTCACATGTCCTGCAGGAGTACCGGGGCCTGCGTCATCTCTGCTGATGTCCAAGTGTGTGAGCTGCAGAGGTCATAGTTAATAAATAATAAAGACCACCCCTATCTACTTCTGTTTTAATCCACTACATTGACACTGGAGTAAAGCATGGAATGGTCTCTTTATGGGCGCGAGTCTAATCCCAAAAACCAACGGATTAACCACTAACACTGGGTCCGGTGCAGCGTGCTACTCACGGTATAGCGCTTCAACGCCTCCTCAGGGGTAGCAAGCACTATTAAAATGTAATTACAATGCAGTACGTTTGTATGTCTCTACCTGTATTAAAAGAGAAGCTGTTCTTAAAGCCAGGAATCAGCAACGTCTAAAAAAGAATTCTGCTGATGCAGTACTCCAGTATCAGAGAAGTGAACCTGGCAGAGTAAAGAAATTACAGTCCCAGAGCACACATGGCACTGAACATAGAGTCATACACCATCAAACTGCATGCACGTCCTCTCTCGCCATGGGACCAAAAATGGGCAAATTTACCTTACAAAGGACAAAACAAAGAACTGAGGCGCATGACTCCTAATAAACAAGAAAAGAGAATGAGCATAGACGGCCCATAGCTTTGCTTCTATGACAGAAACAAGATCTGAGGCTGAATACATAAGAGAATGTATTAGAGACAAGTGAAAATGTTAAATAAACTGTGTGCTATCAAACTGCCTCACCAAAGCAGCCAGCCAGTGTGAGATACATTTACCTGTTACCTGAGCTAAGAAACCCAGAAACTGCGAGAAATGCCCCTTGCTCATCACAACACCCTGAAAACCTGTTGTCATTCTCTAAGTCTACAATTACCTATATTGACTGAAGATCAAATGCAACCCTATAGAACTTCTCCCTATTGTCCTGGCCCACTTTGGATCTTTCTCTGACACATTCAAATCTTGGGGCCAGAGGAGGTGAGGGAGCTTGCAGACAAGAATAAGCCTCAAACCCACCATGGACTATATCTAGAACAGGGTCTACTGTGCAGGAAGCTCTGCTGCAGCGTATTTCGGGGCTCGCTGCTACCCCCAATACTATTCCACTTAGACATGTACCACTGAACCAGCTAAAAGGACACCACCACCCATAGTTCAGGTTATAAAGTCACACCACTCAGATCCACCTCTGTTTGGTCAAGGATGCTGTGAACTACTAACATCACAGAGGATCATTCCTGTGCAGGGAAACTTTCCAGTTATCCAGAACTTTCTCCTACTGGGCAGTAGGTTTGTGTGTGAGGACACCCGTAGCCCGTACGCTAAATGCTAGGGACTTAAGAACGTTAGTTAATTCAAATTTATCATCCATATACCAGGTAAATCCCATCATAAAAGGAACCAGTTTCTAATCATCTTGTCTTTTGAAGGTCCTGGGACAACTTCAAGCAGACCACAGAATGGAGCTGGGAAGATTCCAAGTTTAAGCCAGATTGGTCAGTTATAATGTGTAATGTTATCCAAGAACTTCATAAAACTATTACAAACTGAAGTAATCATTTGTATCCTCAATTTTAAAAAGCATGTCCAAATCAAATCCACATTCCATGCACTCCTTGGGTCCTGAGGCCACCAGGTACAAGCCAGCATTAATTCCAGAGTACTGTGTATCATGCCTGTGGTCTGGCACACATTTTTCTCAGGCACAATCCATATCACAGAAGGGGCCGCACAAGCATCTTTGGACTCTTCTGTGATGTCAAGGTGTCACATTGAGCTATTCTACAGATGGCAATTTTAGAAAGTTGCCACTTTGCTGCAAAATTTTCCCAATAGACATTTTTGGTTACACATCACTGGTGGCCTCAAGACAGCCTCCTGACCTCCTGGAAGAGCTGAGAATGACTCCCAGGAAGAGGAACAAACGACCTGCTGAGGGAGGAGGTGTGACCTCCTCCTCCTCACACGGTGGTCAGAGTAAGTCTGAGCCAAAAGGTGACCTTCAAGGGGGAAGCCGTCTCTGAATAGCAAATGGTAGTCACGCATGGAAGGGGCTGCCCTTCTGTTTTAGCAGACAGGTTGTCACCTGAGGCTGAGAGGGAAAAGCCATTGCCAAACCAGTTGGAGAACAGCCCCCCGGGTAGCCACACCTTTGGGTTGGCGGTTAATCACCCTATCCTCTTGGGCTCAAAGTGGGCATAAAAGTGGCACCCTTTTCACCCAGACCTCAGATCACATCTGTACTGGAGAAACAACTGAAGAAGGTCTGCATTGCTGTTCCCAGGACTCAGCGAAAAGCAAAAAGGAGCTGCACCAAAGACTGGATTTCACTTGCTGCACCTTGGACTAGCAAAGAAAGGAGTGTGCCTGTGCTGCCCCGCTCACAGAAAAGTTGCCCACAAGCCCCAGACATAAAAGGTGACTCTAAGAGTCAGTTTGCTGACTCTCCGTTACAGCCACAGAGCCAAAAAGCCTGACCACAACTGGACATCAAGGTGCAGCCTGGTAGACCGCGTCCTGACTCTCAAAAGTTGCACCTGAGCCTCCTGGATCTGGAAGAGTCGACAAAGTGCAGTTTGGTCACCCAGCACAGAAGTTACTGCAAGCCAAAGGGGACCACTGGTTTTGATGTACCTGGAGACCACTAGACCAGAGCCAATTTGTGCTGGACTTCACACAGACTTTGTGGGACGTCAACTCCTGGGGCCAAAGTCGCACCCCCAAGTTCGAGGACCAATGGGTGACCACAGGAAGACCGTTGACACCATCTCACTATCCTCAATACGCTTGAGCATCCTCAGCATCCTGTACCCCTTGCATCAGGATGACTCCATTGTTTTCTCTGGCGGTTCGCCCATAGAACTCAGAACAGGACGGGGCACTGCTTAAAATGACAGGTAACTGTCCCCCTGGGCCCGACTGGTCCCTCTGTCTGGCTTTCTATCAGAGTTGGCACCCCAAGAATACCCATATAGCTGTTTCTGACTTGCTTGGTGTGGATAATCCTAAACTATGATTGCTATATATTACAAAGATTTATTACATTTCAACAAAAGCAGAGATTTAGGCCCTGTTTTAAGAGGGCCTAGCGCCACTTTAACGCCATCTTAGCGTAATTGCTTTTACGCTATGGTGGCGCTAAGGTGTCCTTTTCCCTGCACCATATTTACAAAGTGGCGCAATGCATGCATTGTGCCACTTTGTAACCCTTTGCGCTACATTATGTCTGTGCCAGGCCTAATGAATGCAGAGGGGGAGTTCCCCCGTTAAGGGGGGCAAACAAATGGTGCAAAGAAAGGGGCAGATTTAAGAGCCCCTTGCACCTCCTTGCTCCATATCAGCGTAATTTTCTTTACGCTAATGTGGCCCAACAAGGCCAAAATCACCACGCCAAATTTACAAAGAGACACAATGTATGTATTGCACCACTTTGTAACCCTTTGCACTACATTATGCCTGCGCCAGGCATAATGTATGCAAAAAGGGTATTCCCCTGTTAGGAGGGCTGAAAAAATGGCGTAAAGAAATCTAAGAGATTTCTTTGCATCATTTTTTTCAGTACTTTTACCGCCTACTCAGAGTAGTCGTTAAAAGGAGGCACACCATTGATTACAATGGGTCTCAATGGGCTTTGCAGGATTAGTGTCAAAATGTTTGACGCTAATCCTGCAAAGTTCCGAACTAACGTCAAAAATTCTGACACTAGTTCCCTAAATACTGCCATGGGGAGCCCTATCTCGGATACGGAGCACACCTGGTGGCCTTAGGGGGGCGCTAGCGGTGCAAAAAAAGTGGCGGTGCACTGGGTTCAACATCACTTTTCTTAAATCTGGCCCTTAGTGTTTCTTCGAAAGATTCTTATGTCGGAACCCTCCAGTGGATTTTTGTTGTTGAGGTGTATTTTTAAAGATAAAAAATGCTATCTATTTTTATGAATTGGTGCTGGATTTTTATTGTGTTGCATTTTCTTCTTATTCAACTGTTTTGGTATTTCTAAATGCTTTGCACTTGTTCCTTTGATGAAGGCTGACTGCTCCGAGTCACAACCACCCAGGACTAAGCTAAGGTTTTACAAATGAACCTGATGCAGGTTTGTGACATTATTACATGGTGAAGTCACACAAACTAACCATATAATAATCCTCATTTACCTACAATATCAATATAGTACATTTAGCAAAATAGTACAAAAATTGAGAATGTAAATATTTACTATAAGGTCATTATTCATGTTGTGGCAGTGTCAAGCAGGAAGTAAGGAAGGACTGGGGCAGGGAGGATCAACTTTTATGGATTTCGATGCCAAAGTGTAAAGATGACTCTACGCAGTTTTCCATTATCTTCTTTATTTTAAAAGATCCTGCATACAAGACATCTCCAGCTGAGCTTCTCCCCCTTCAGCTCCTTTTTTCTCATCTCCCCACCAACCTTCCATATGACCTCACAGCTTGTATCATCACATTCCAATCTACTGCCCTAGCAAACATGCAGTCTACATGAATGATTACCAGAAGACATCTCCACACAAAGATTTGGCTTTCAACGCAGAAATGAACCCCAGAAAGAAGAAAGTGGCTCTGACGTGACAAGGGACTTATGGCCAATGTGGGGTGCCTGCCTTTTAAAGGATTTTGCCTCTTAGCAAAGCTGTTTTATATTGCAGCACAATATTTACTTGAATTTTGCAATTAACTTGTCCAGGTAGTTGTGCACTTTGAGGTTAGTAGATTATACATGTTTCCTTTTTTAGTTAGTATTTATTCACAAGGGACAGTAGTATAGAAACTTATTGAAACACAGAAAAGTTGATGGGAGGAATGCTTGGAATTTGTGTAACCACTGGCAATCACTTGGGATAGCATCCCAACCCATTGTTCCTTTGCTCATCATGACATCTCAGTTTGGACCCAGCCATATGCAAATCACCCTTGACCTTGCTCCTTATTCCAGTCTAAACTGCCAGGCTAGGTCCTCCCTGAACCGAAACACCATCAACCCAGAACCGGTTTCATGCTAGTTATGGGCTCATCAGCCAGGTACAGCTTGGTGTCAGTGACAGAGTGAGCATGGGCCTAAGCATACCCATGCCACTTGGGGCGGTAAAGGTACCTAGACCTGCACAGGGGGAAGGAAATTCCAGAACCATCTGTGTGTACTCCAGTAGTTGCTTCCCCTTAAACTCTGGCACCAGGTATAAATAGAGGGCCCTCAGACCCCCTCTTCCATACTCCTGGGCCTGTGGAAGTCTACAGAAGGACTGCCTTGTGCTCCAGAGGACTATCCTGCTGCTTGAGGCCTTCCATGCTTCACAGAGGACTGCCTTGCTGCTTAAGGTCTGCCTTGTTTCTCAGAGGTCTGCCCTGCTGCTACCAGAGGACTGACCTGCTGCTTGAGGCCTGCCTTATTCTTTAAATGACTATCCTGTTGCTTGAGGCCTACTTTGTTCTTCAGAGGACTGCCCTGCTGCTTGAGGCCAGTTTGTTGCTTGAAGGAGAGAGGGCCATTTACCTGAACCTAGGACAACAAGAGTAAAATCAAAGGTCAGCTGGCTGACCACCTGTTCCGAGCTGCAGGGACACAATAGGCTCCAGCGGCCTCTCTGCAACTGCCCGGCTGACCTGCTTTATCTGGCCCTACCTGGATTTGCACTGGACCTGCCAGGACATGCAACTGGGCCTGCCTGAACTCTGCTGGCCTCTGCTGGAGTAAGTTCCTGATCCCCAAGAGGTGCCTCCCCAGGTCCTGGACTCTTGTCTGAAAGTAGCTGAGCTCCATTTGTGAAATTTTGAAGTTTTTAAATCTGTGGGACAGATTTTGAGAAGGTAACTTTTTCAGCAGGATTAACCTGGTCCATGTAAATGGGCCACACTCCATCGTGGTCAACCTGTATTTGTGACTTTGTGCAAGTCTAGATTGACCAGATACCCACAGTTAGCACTTTCTGGTTTTGATGCTATTTTTACTTAAACATTTAAAATTGCATATCTATGTTTCTACTGATTGGATTTTTGTCATTTTGATCTCACTTTATTTAATAAATTGTACTGTAATCGTCTAGTAACAGGGTCAACCAGCCCATCGGAGAATACATCTTTTGCAATGAAGCTTGCCAATGCAGTCTGGTGGCATTTTTTCAGGGGTTGGAAAACAGTTCTCTGATAAGGGTAACATAAACTTATAGGTTCACCCCACGGTAATGCCCCCCATTTAGTAAGATAGGTATTAGATCATACATGGACTTGTTCACTTTTTTGTGCTGGCCTCCATTTCCCATACCTCCTATTTGTCTCAGGCACAACTTCAATTCCATATTTGACATCCTTCTTTTCAGATTGGTCGTTCCAGTTTTTCATGGACAGATTTAAAGCACAGATGGTTCAACAATGTTGTGCATTGCCTCAAAGTTCTCACCTATCCCCATGCTCTTCAATACTTACTTGAAACTGCAGCATGGGTTTGAGGACACAGGGGTTCTGGTATTCACATCTCCACTGATGGCACTCAACCTTAGTGATTTCAACCATGACTCTTCTGCCCTGCCATGGCTCATAAAACACATCTATATATGGATGTGTAAAGGCTGGCTATGCCTAACTGCTGCCAACACAGAACGTCTCCTTGTGGGTTTGGGGACTTGAGTAAATACAGAAAGATAGGACATTAAATTTCAAGATACATCCTTCAAGTAAATTCAAGAATGTAGGAGTCTTAGATAGCCTCTTGGGTGTGAGGGACCATTTACCATGTAGTGTTCTTTAAAGGAGTATTTGTCGAGCTCTTTTGCAAATTAAAGAAGTGTAGGGATGGTGCTGATGAATTTGGGGATGTGTTCCAGATTCTGGGAGCATAGATGGAGAAGGCCTGTTTTTTTTTTTTTTCGTTTTTTTTATTTGCACATCATCAGTCTGGTGATATTTAGACTTCAAAATAAAGACCAACAAAATTTCAACCTTACATAAATGTCGCCCTATGAAAATTTCAACCTGAACCCAATTCCATTATCCACCACTTTCCACCAGATACGCAAGGACTGTAGCCACAATAGTGAATTAACCTAGTCTTAAAGGGTGCTGGTAAAGGTTTTGGATGGATTTAAGAACTGGCTCGATATTGTTGTAGAAAGGTATTTCTTTAAGGTTCAAATGTTTCCAGCTATATTTTGGAGTCTATGTTTTTGCAAAAGATGTCTTTGGAGTCTCTTTTTTCACCTGACAGCTGCTGGAAATACTTGCCCATGAAGGTTGCTTTTTAAAGGGATCCAAAGAATGGACTGGTGCATCAGAGGGCAACAATAGAACAGAGTGTGGTCTAGCAGAGAAAAAGATGTGAAGTGAGCAGGCTGGATGAAGCAGGTAATCAGGATCTCAGTAAGGAGTAGGCACCAGTATAAGTATAAGAGAAGAAAGCTTGAGCCAGATTCATTAGTGTCTATGAAACCAATCACAAGTTTCAGAAGTCAGCAAGGTAATGGAGGTCACCTCAAGGCATTCAGTCGAGTTGAGAGGATGAGGAAAGACTGTGAAGAAGACAGATGTCAGAGCTGAGGACAGGCTAAAGGAAACACAAGTGAGTAATCAGGCAGAGCAGTGACTAAAGAGCAGTATTCAAGGGAAGAGAAAACAGGCGATAGGATGAGGGTATACCAGCAGCGAGTGAGACGGTAACACATTTTAGGTATATTGCAAAGCTGCAAATGAAAGGTGCCAGAGCACACAATAATGTGCTTAAAGGCTCATAAGTTTGAATCAAAAGGAGACATTGAGGTTGCAAGCAGAGAGGGACAGGGTAAGATGAATAGCTAGAAGAAGATGATAGATGTGGGAGAAGAGGAATGTGGGGATGGAACAGGAAAATTAAGAATCTCTGTTATGAAGGGTTGAGATGTAAAATGTGTAGGGATATCCAAGAATACATTAAAGACATCTACAAATCATATTGTGGGGAGAGGTGTAGGAAGAAAAGGAGAAGGCAAGTTGAAAGTAGTCTACATAGAACCAGTAGGAGAGATAGAAGGAGGCGGTATTGGATTAAAGAAGGGATAATTAACTGGAGAGGAGAGGAAGTCCAAGATCATATCCAGGCTGTACCTCTAAAGAAGTGGGATTGGAAGAAGAGAAACAGTTGGTCCTTGGCACAGTGCAAGACCACAGAGGAAAACAAGAACTAGGAGAGTGCAGTACCAGAGAGACCAAGGGAGTGAAGGGTGGAAAGAATGATTGCATTTTTTGTTACAAGTCGAATGTTAGTGAAAAGAGACACCTAGCTGAGCAGTCACGGTGGAATGGGGCATGGCAGAAACCAGATTGCATATGTGAAAGGAGAGAATCTAAATAAACTGATAGTTGATGTGCTCTGATGGAGTGCAGACCTCTGGAAAGGGAAATGACAGATGGGGTGAAAGTTAGTGGCCATAGAGGTGTTTTATCTCTCTCTCTCTCTCTCTCTCTCTCTCTCTCTCTCTCTCTCTCTCTCTATATATATATATATATATATATGTATGTATGTATGCATATATATATATATATGTATTTAGTCCAAACCCAAACCGGTCAGTGGGCTGCACGCTCCACAGTTTGCATCTTCACTGCGCCTTGCAGCGACCCTGCAGCATTAAAGGCCAAGGTCACTTGAAGGAATTGCCATTTCAAAAATTGTTTACAAGAACACAAAGGTAATCATTTGTTACTGAATTGTGTGCACTATAATAACCATAATGCCCTTCACGAAGGAAAAGGTCAAATTTGAGGGTCGGAGAAAGGACCGATTCAAAGTTGATAGTAAATAGTTATAGTTAGAACTATGTTTCCATAGAAAAAGCATTTTTTGACTTGCCTATATCTTGGGCACCGTTTGACAAATCTTCACGAAATATTTCCAAAAAAGTAGCCCAGTGATTCTTGTTGCTCGCGGGAAGTTCGGGGTGATCCAGCAAGCAGGGGCCGAGAAAAAGGGGGCTAAACATTTTTTGCATTTCCCATCTAAACTCCCATAGGACCTCTCAACACGTCTACAGCCCGAACACTGGACGGAATTACACCAAATTTTGTTATTTCAGTACTTTAGGAGATAATCAAATGCAAATAAATTTGTATATCTCTGGCCGCGAATATTTCGCAAAATTCACACATTTTTGCAATTATGCGTGTGAAAAGAAGTTTTGTAAATGGCTGACTGCAACCTTACTAGAGAGTTGTGACTGCCATTTCATTTCGCGCGACACGGTCCCCAGGGGTGAAAATTCAAATTGAAAGTGGCATAAGGGATCAGGGTGAAGGTACCCTGACCCTAGGGAAGTGATATGGGTGTGTTTTATAGACAAATCATAATTTTGCGTCATGACACACGATATGCGCTGAAAATGCACAAATTTTTGTGAATGTTCGCAAATTATTCACAAACTATTCGTGAATATGGAAAAATTTGAAAGAAAAACCACAGACCCATTCAAACACTAATTCTTTCACTCATACATGCACTCAGAGGCTCAGGCGCCCACTCACCCACCCACTCAGTCACTCATGCACCGACTCAGACCCACTCAGACACTCACGCACCCAATCACACATCCACTGACAGAGGAAGGCCCTGTGACCAACCTGCGCTGCACACGGCCAAAGGCCATGCGTGACGTGGGGTTGGATGGTTATAAGGGCTTGGCTGCAAGGGCTGGCTGCAAGGCCAGGCCTTGCGACCAACCCCCACAGTGCATGGCCTTTGGTCATGCATAACAGGGGTTCAAATAACGTATAGTACTTAAAATTACTTCATGTTAAAACAACATAGAAATTCACTGAAAAAAACAATGGTTACCGGGACATTATAGTTTGGTGCTGAATTTACTCGCACAAAACCATAGAAATTCAGCAGTTATAGTTAGAGTTCTTTCAAAAAGCTATAACTCGCGCCCTAAGGTAACTATAATTCGTGCCTTCGCCATGCACAGTTAATTACATCACATATTATGTCATTGATAATATCTTGTATGGAATCCTTTTTATCACTGCAAGATTTGCAATAACATTATTGATAAGAAAACTGTTGATAGGCTGGGACCGATACAAATAGAAGGAGTGGCAGGAACTAGTCCTGAAGAATGACCCTGACCATTCTATTCTGTGGGCAGAAACATTTCGACTTCACTAAAGACTTGCATTGCACAAACCTTTTAGGCCTGTTGTGTTTTTTTACCTATGGAAGGAAGAGGCTTATGAGAAAGAGTTCATTTGGAGACTCCCTTCCATGCACTTTAACCCTAAGGTCCAGTCCCGAGAAGAAGTCATTGGATTTTCATCTTTCAACACATTTGCACCAGGTTTTTTCTTGCAACACACTAACCTGAATAATGGATGTAGCGAGGAGATCCTACATGATAAAGCTTGTCAGTGATTGAGGCTACCCATCCTTTTAAAGGAATACTTTTCAAGAATTGTAATAGAAGGAGGTTAGAATATTTTTCCACTTTCTCCCAAAACCAGACTCCCTCAGGTGTGTACCAATCCATCAGGCACCCCAATACTTCATTCTTTGGCAAACTTTAGATCTTGACACAGTTTTCCAAAAATTGATGTGCTGTATGTTTTTTTATAATTAAACTTTATTGATTTTGGGTAATGTCACAGAATCAGTGTAAGAATGGAGTAATAATAGCTTAATATTGTATTGTATTGTATTGTATTGTATTGTAATCGTATTTATATAGCGCTTACTACCCCTGAGCACGGTACTCCGGAACCCAACAAGAATTAGTGATGGATTAGTATTGTTAAATAAGGAGTACAGTTTTAGTATTATTATGAGTTAATTTGAGCCGCGGAAATGAGAGTTTGTTCGTTAGATTGACTGGAGTAATGGAGGGGTGGAGGAGGAAAGAAATCCAGAAGTGTTAATTGGGAGTATATCCTTCATTTACTCAACCCAAAGGCTTGGGATGAGTAAAGGGGGGCGGAGGGGGAAGAGTATGTGGAAGGGTTAGGGAGAGCATAGTAGCAGGGTGAGATGAATGCAGGAGAATTTAGTAGGGTTGTGTGGGAGGTCACAGAGGTAGAGTGAGGTTTGGTGAGTTAGATGTGGAGGTGGAGGGAAGAGCTTAGGCAGAGATATTTGGGAGATGAAAGTGGTAGAAGGGATTTGGGATGAGTCAGAGTGAGATTGGAGGATAGTTTGATAGAGACATGACATAAGAGTGATGAGTAGATAAGTGTGATTAAATGAGAGCAGGAATTCATAGATATCTAGTATAACAACCCACCCAGGAGCCATGCAATGATCCACAAATATGCCAAGCACAGAAACAACATATATACATACATATATATATATATATATATATATATATATACACACACACATGAATACACACACATATGCACATACAATACACAGTACCATGGCTCTTTGCACAGTTTCCATCACATACATATGGGCCAGGGTTTCAAATGCAGTATTAGTGATCTACTCATCATTTGCTATGGGGGTCGAGAGATGTGGACAAGGATAGGAAGAAACACATTTTACAGTATTTAGGAGAAAGCAGCAACAATTACAATCAAACCTCACTGATAGTAGGAATCAAACAACTCTTCATAGAAGGACCCCAGAAAACAGAAACAACAGAATAAGGACTAAATACCTCCCTACCCTCCTACTGCTCCTGTGCGTAGCTCCCGCTGTAATACAAATTAAATACACAATACATGGTGTGTGGATTCCTATGATATAGTCCTTAATAACCCAGGGTTGTCCCCGTTCACACCTCAACCATACCAGCGCGCGTGCGGTACCTCATGTAAGTCTCATAGGGGCCCACTGTCGGGTGCAGGAAGATCCTGTGGCTCCTTCATATTGCAAAGCAAGGCGGACCATGCTCTGAGGTCATCTTCAAGTTTATCATCTTTACGTACATGTGTCATGTACACCTCCTCTGCCATTGCCCAATCAGAAAGATCTGGGCCTCATAGGGGTCCACTGTCACTTGCAGGCAGATCCCGCGGCGCCCTCCTATCAGAAAGCGTGGCAGACCATGCACTGAGGTCGTCTTCAAGTTTATCATCTTTACATACGTCTCATGCAGATCTCCTCTGCCACGGCCCATTCAGAAAGATCTTTCAACTAAGCCAAGTAGGTGGGGGGCAATGGGTTAAGCCAACCTAGCGCTATACGGCGTTTCACCAGAACCAGGCTAAGCAGGACGAATTTTCTACTTCATTTTTTATTGGGCAGGAAAGGAAGCAGGCAGTAACATTTGGTGGATCTCCAGCAGTACTGCCCAACCCGAGGCCTCGTTCAAATTGTGTATAATTGCCTGCCAAAAAGAGGAGAGAAAGGGACATGACCACGAAGTCTGATGCCCGGGCCCACACACTGCGCCCAGTGGTCAGGACTCAGGTGGTATATAGCATGCAGGGTATGCGGGGTTAAGTGTGTTTGGTGGATAAAGTTATATTCCACAAGGTTGAATTGTGCATTGAAAATAACAATCCTCACTCCCTCGTGAATTTCAACCCATTCCTTAGTCCTTACAGCTTCCTCCATTACACCCTCCCACCTGGTCTGTACTCTAAGTGTCCCAGGCGTCTGATTATCATGGAGCGCCCTATAGATATGGGAAATTAACCTGTGTCCCCGGGCCATATCCAATAGCATCGCCAGGGTGTAGGAATGAGACGGAACCTCAGGTAAGGTATGCCAGACCGTATGATCCATAGTTGAGATTTTAATGTATTGGAGGAATTGCTCTGCTCACAAAGGAAAGGCATCTATGGCTTCCTCTCGGGTAAAGAACCGTCCCTCGGGATACAGGTCTCCCATCATATCCCATCATATCACAGCCTCCATCTCTCCACCTTTGCACCAACATGAACAGAGCTACTTGCAGGATGGGTTGTATAACTCAAAGCAGCATGTCTGGGGCATATAGGGCGCAATGAAGCACCCTGCAAACCGCTCCCTCTCATATACCCACCACCATTCAGATGACATACATGAGCAGAAGAAACCTGCGAGCCCAACATAAGCAGAAGTGGAAGAAGTTTACCTTCATGAGCGTCATGCAGTAGTCATTTTTCTAGTTATCTTCTGGTTCTAGCCAGTGTACTCCATGTTGGAGGTGAGTCGCTATGTAATAAAGTTGCAGGTGTGGAACCTCGAGGCCCCCCTGTTCCCATGTTCTCTGGAGAGTGGCTAACTTGATACACTTCTGTTTTTCCCCCCAGAGAAAATCCACTATAAGACTATCCAGGGTGTGAAAATAATGCCTGGGGATTGCATAGAAGGTGCCTTGAAGCGCGTAGAGACATGGTGGTAGGATGATCATTTTAACAATGGCCACCCTGCACTTTAGAGAAAGCAGCATAACCCTCCAGAAACAGATGGATGATCTGATGCCCTCCACCACTTTCCCCACATTTCGAGCCCGATAAGTTGGGGCATCATGCATCAGTCGAATACCCAGATAGCGGACATCACCAGTCGCCCAAGGGAATCCCACCGCAGGAAGATCACCTAATTGGACCCCCACCAGACTCCCCAGCGGAAGCAATTTGGATTTCTCTGGATTGACCCAAACCTGTACATGAAATTCAATAAAATCAGTGCTGAATATGTTGGACAACTCAAACAGACTAGGGTGTTGTCCGCATGTAGGGAAACAGCATGGTTGGTCACCCCCAGTGTTATTCCCCAATGACCCATTATTCATCTTAGGGCCACTGTCAGGTGCTACATGGCAAGGGCAAACAGGAGGGGAGAAAGATGACACTCCCGCATGGTGCCTCTGTTAATCTGGAAGAGCTCGGAGACATGTCTCCTGGTCGTATCCTGGCATAGGGCTCCGAATAAAGAAGATGTATCCACTGAATATATTTAGGGCCCAGGCCTATTTTTTGAAGCACTAGCCACAGGTAGGTACAATTTAATGAATCAAATGGCTGCTCAATGTGGAAGAGAGCAAGGGCATAGCCACCATCCTGGAGTTGAGTAGCATGACAGACATGAGCAAGACGTCGAAGGTTATGGAGAGAATTCCTCCCCGGAATGAAACCGGATTGGTCGCCATGAATTAGGCTTGGTAAGTGCGGAAGCAGGTGTGCCGCTAGCACACTACTAAGAAGTGTAACATCAATATTTAAAAGAGATATAGGTCAATATGTGGAGGAGATTGCGGGATCTCTACTGGGTTTTGGCACCATTGTCAATCAGCGCCTTACGCATAGTAGCTGGTAAGACGCATATGCAAAGGGCCTCCTCATATACCTCTAACAATTTATCAGCTACAATATCAGTATTTTTGATAGAATTCTGACGGTAGTCCATCACTGACCAGAGTTTCTGAGGTTTTAAGGTGGCAGATCGCAGCAAGTGCCTCCTCCTTGGAAGGTGGTCCATCTAGGGACTCTCTGGTCTCCAAGTAAAGAACCAGTAACGGATTATCAGCCAAGAACTCCTGTAGCCCCTCGGGAGCGGGAGGCAGCCGCTCAGCATAGGTGTTGCATAGATGGGTCAGAAATATGCCATTAATGGCCTTTTGTGTACATACTAGTGTGTCTGTGCGACCATGGGTGGTCAGGTTCTGGGACCGGTGGTTCCAATCAATCAGGCTAATAATGCATCCATCTTGTTCCCTTCCATATGAAGTCTCTGCTGATAGGCAGTGTAAGCAGTAGCGGCTAGCGGGCCGGGGAAGGGGAGAGGCGGAGAGGCGGGGAGGCGCGGGGAGGAGGGAGGGGATAAATGGTAAATTTAATTTAAAAAAAAACACTTACCTCCTCCGCCGCTCCTTGTCCCTCGACACTCCTCTGCCTCTGCAGGCACAGGCTCCCAGCCTGCCCTGCACCAATCCAGACGCTGCTCAGAGCAGTGTCAGGATTGGCTGGGAGCCTGTGCAGGCTCTCTCTTCAGCCTAGCAACTGTGTTGCTGGGCTAGAGAGAGCCCTGTGCGCATGTGTGTTTGGCCAGCCCGAGACGGCCGGCCAAACACACAAGCGCTGTCAAGGGGGAGTGCTGAGCACTCCCCCTCAGTGCACATCACCCCCGTGGTCCCACCCCTTTCAAAGAAAATGATGATAAACATAGTTTATTAATGTTTTCTTTAAAAGGTTTTGCAGCTGCCACTGCAGGCGGGGGGAGAACGCTCCTCCGCCCACTCGGAGGAGCCGCCACTGAGTGTAGGCGTGTTTTTCCAGTCTGCACCAGTACTCCAGCAACTCGGCCTTGGCTGTTCGCCACTCAGGGAGTTGGTGCAAATCCGAAGGAGTTTCTTTAATCGCTGCTCATGCCTATCCATGTCGCTTTCTAGCTCGCGACGAACCCCACTGGAGGCCTTAATGCAGACCCCACGAAGAACCACTTTGATGGCATCCCAATCTGGGGCCTTAGCACTCACCAACCCCCAATTTTCATCAAAGTGCTGCTCTAACGACTGTTTAACAGCCTCCCCAAACGGTGGGTCGGAGAGTGCCTCCGGACTGAGGTGCCAGGGAGGGGTTGCCGGGTGTTCGGGCGAGCCCTCAAAACTTACCATGAGCGGGGAATGGTCCAAAATATAGCAGGCAAGGTAGGAAATGTCTTGGAAGATGGTATCAGTTCAACAGAGACAAAATAATAGTCAAGTGGCCTGTGAGTGGCAGTGGCAGGGGTAAAACAGAAGAATACTCTCTCCGCCGGGTGTCTGTCGCTCCAGACATCACGCACGCTCCATCATGGCAGATAGTGCCTCCGTTAGGCGGCGTTTAGTGCGGCACTGGGGACGGTTCCTGATCCAATTTGCCATCTAAGATGCAGTTACCTTCCCCTGCTAGAACCAAAGTGGCACCTAGGTATGGGGACGCTGCCTTGGTGACCTCGTTATACAGGTTTGGGATAAAACACATTTTCCTGCCATATAGGAACCCATATAAAATAACATAAGGACCCTCTGGGCCAACAACAGGATTGCTGTATTTAAACAGGACCCTTGGAGTAACTCAAATAAGGACCCCACGGGTTTACCCCGAGTAAGCAGTAGCAAAGATGTGCCCTCTAAAACATTTGCAGAGATAAGGAATACATCCCACCCATCCTGGAGAAATACAATCGAAACTTTATACTGTTTAATGAGTTTTGGGGTGGGTGTAGCCATTGATCATAAGCATATGCACACCATCTCTAGGCCATCACCATCACACAGGTCCATTGCCCACGATGATACAACATTTGACCAACAAGCAGAATCCAAATGCACAGGAACTCAACTTTCACCCCTGAATCTACTTAGACATGAAAAACAAAACTTCCTCGTAACTACCCCCGCCCGTTGGGCAGAGTAACCACCCCCGCCACTCTCCAAGCTTAGACGAGCTGCAAGTCGAGAAAAGCCACCCCATTCCCCCAACTTTGCAAAACAAAAACAGAAGAAACAGTGCAATAGACAGACCTACAGCCCCTCTCCTGACCCAACTTAGGGGCAGATATAAGAAAAGCTGTGCAGCAATCAGTGCAGCCCCACTTTCCTTGCATCCTTTAGCTTCCCACTACCACCACGTGTGTGCCATATTTAAAATGCGGCGCACCATGGCGCAGGGTAGGAAGCAATAGCGTCAGAATTTTCTGACGCTATTGATGTACTGTTCAGGGTTAGTGACAACATTTTGGTGCTAACCCTGAAGAGTACATAGGGGCCCATTGGAAAGAATGACATGTTCCTTTCTAGCTCTGAGCAGGCGTTAAAAAATGCTGAAAACAAATAACACAAATACATTTTTTCAGCCACCCTAACGGGGCAGCGCCCCCCCTTGCATACATTGTGCCTGGCGCAAGCATAATGTAGCGAAAGGTGCTACAAAGTGGCGCAATGCATGCATGCATGTAAACCTAGCATCGCAATATTGACCTCATTGGGCCACATTAGGGTATACAAAATGACGCTAACATGGCGCAAGGAGGCAATAGGGGCTTTTAAATCTGCCCCCAAGGTCTTTACTAGAGGGTAACTCGTCAAAGAAAATGCCAGGTCGAGGTCTTCACGCTCCTTCGCTGTGATTACAAGCCTCTGGACTGCGTCGTGATGGTATATCTGAAGCTACAATGATCCAAAAAAGGGCATTGCAATGAATATCGTCAGGAGCAAACACGTCACAGGCCCTTATGCCACTTATCCTGCAGCTGCATCTCAGCTGCTTTGCAAAATAGTCCCCAACATTTTGCTGGTCCTCAGTTGAACTAATAAACCCAGCCACACGTGCCCAACCCTCCATTCTGTGATAGAGGGCGTAATTTGCAGATCAAGTGGGTGCCAAGATATCCAGGCTTTTCCAGCATTCCCGTAATCGATTGAGGCGTGCCAACTGAGACGAGTTCTGGTGGGCCGCACCCTGGCTCGAAGAACGATGTCTCACGGGGTAACAAAGAAGAGGGCTTTTCCGTGATGTTGTATGTACAGCTTCACGAGGTACATGAGACTATACTTCATGTTGAGGTCTCAGAGTCTCTTCTTCAATTCTAGAAAAGTTTTCCGCTGATCTTGCACTCTCTGGCTTTCATCAGGTAAGACCGAGATACAGTGTCCCTCAAACAGCAATGGACCACCGCTGTCCAACATTGCAAGGAAAAGCCGGATGGAACATGTACATACTCATGTTGAGTGTTCAGATGTCCATGTACGGCTGCTGCATCATGCGGGAGCAGACACCGGTGTCTCAGTGTGTTAGGAGTGCATGGAGGACTGTCTTCATTTCCTTATTGACTCAACACTGTCCTTCCTTTGATACATGTACCAGATATGAGGCTGAGGTGAGGTTTGGGGCCATGAGCTGAGTGCACATGTTGAGTGCATACACTCTCTGGGCCCAGAGCCAGCTCAGTGACCTGGACTGAGCCCAAGTGCTGGTGCTGGTCCATGTTTCCCCACTGGAAGCTGATATTGAGCATCAGGCCCCAGGCATGGATGATTTAGCACACTAGTTCAGTGGAGCGCAGTAGCACCTCACCTGTGCGATCAAGGCATCTGAGGCATGAGTTGGAGGTGCCTTGTGTACACTGTGAATCATTGGTTCACTCTGTCTGTGTGTTACCTCTGTTGAGGTGCAGTGGTTGTGTGTCTGTGGGGTAATGAGATGGGAAGAGCAGCCAAGAGTTGCATTACCTGCAAACAGTGACAGATAATTGGATTACTGTTCTTCATTCAAATTTCACTCAATATTTACATGAGCAGCTATGTAGGCAAGAGTGTTGTGAGGTGTGCCAGACACCATGATGTCATGGCCTAGCTGAACATGTATGTCCTGTGTGTGTTTGCTGAAGTCAGTAGGTAGTTACATGTCTCTGCAATCTCTGACACTCAATTGAGACGCCCTCGCTTGCTGTCAGAAGATGAAGCTCTGATGTTTTGCACCAGGAAAGGGGGCACACATGTGAAATGGCAGCTGTCAACACAGGATAGCATTAGTAACACACTGCACTTTAAACTACACATCTTTTAAACTACTCCATAATCCTGAAAAGTGTACCCTACGGGGGTCATTCTGACCCCGGCGGGCGGCGGGAGCCGCCCGCCTGGAGGGAACCGCCAGAATACTGCTGCGCGGTCAAAAGACCGCCGCGGGTATTCTGGGTTTCCCACTGGGCTGGCGGGCGACTGCCAAAAGGCCGCCCACCAGCCCAGTGGGAAACACCCCTCCATGAGGAAGCCGGCTCCGAATGGAGCCGGCGGAGTGGAGGATGTGCGACGGGTGCAGTTGCACCCGTCGCAAATTTCAGTGTCTGCTAAGCAGACACTGAAATTCTTTGTGGTGCCCTCTTACGGGGGCCCCTGCAGTGCCCATGCCTTTGGCATGGGCACTGCAGGACCCCTCAGGGGCCCCACGACACCCCATACCGCCATCCTGTTCCTGGCGGGCGAACCGCCAGGAACAGTATGGCGGTATGGGGTGTCGGAATCCCCATGGCGGCGCAGCAAGCTGCGCCGCCATGGAGGATTCAGCAGGGCAGCGGAAAACCCGCGGGACACCGCCGGTTTTCCTGTTCTGACCGCGCCCATACCGCCGCGGTCAGAATGCCCTGCGGGGCACCGCCAGCCTGTTGGCGGTGCTCCCGCCCCGCCGGGGTCAGAATGACCCCCTAAATGTACAAGACATCCTTAGTACAGTTAAAGTGTGCATTTTACAATGTACTGTGCACGCCCGCATCAGAGCTAAATAAATACCAAGATTCAGAAACACAATAGACAAAGGTGATAAACCCCTAAATACTTCCTATCTCACCACCAGTAACACACCTTGCTGAGCACGAGCCTTCGGTATCATCTTTACTTGATAATAAAACCCAGGAAGTTATACATAAGGGAACTGCGCCTTGTATTCTGCTTCGAGCTGCATATATTGTCACACTTCCAAATATTACAACTGGCGACGAGGAGAAACATCAAGTTATTATGAAGGAAGAGGATGTATGAAGTCTCCACTCCCACCCTTCCAGAGAGGCTGCACATAACTATGTGAAATAACCTCAACTGCTAAAACCGTCATTTCTAAATATATACACAAAAGATGGTAACGAATTTCTGGAAAACAAGTGCTGGAATGTGGAGGCTGTTTTTTCTCGGAGAAGTCACGATCTTTTGAAATTTTAAAGACATATGAACAGTCTCATATATTGCACGTTCTGTCCTGCGATGCCCATTCTTGGGTCTACAGCAGTTTAAATGTGAAAGTGCAATTAGGAAAAAATATTGATGCAAAACAAATATTCAGAGTTAACATATACGATCAGTGCCACCAACACACATGAAGACCTGAGCATCTGCCTGACATGGCATCTCCTCAGAGGACACGAAGGACATGGGGATTTCCCACCATGCACCGCGCCTGCTCTGTCCTCAGAGAGGGCTTGAGAAATGCCTGATGTTGACAACTCTTGGCTGCTTTCAGGGATTGCTCCACATCCAGTTAGGCCTGGCGGTGAAGAGATATTGATACCGGTGATGATCAGGGGTTAAGATAGGCGGCTTATCTAAGCACTTCTGCAAAGTGTAGGAGATGACAAAGAGAGAAATTTATGGTATGGGTGCCCACCAGCAGCTACCAGCAAAAATTAAGTACTGCAGGTAACGTTTGAAAAGAGAATTATACTTGGATGTATGTTTTCATGTATTTGTAAGTATTTGAGAAGTACAAACCTAGCTAGAGAGCAGGGAGGTGCTTAACAACAGTGGAAGCCCTGAGTTATGATTTAGGTTTATGATTCAGCCTTTGATTAATGTTGAACCCACAGAAAAGGACATCAATTGACATGTAGACCAGGGGGGATTATCTACCTCTGACCCAGAACACCATTGCAAAGACTGAACATTGGGCTGACCTTCCTCTAGACATGGATCAGTAGATCGCAGAGATGCAAGAAGGAAAGGCTGGTCTGGGACCTAACCTTTGGTCTTGACTTGTGTACAAACAAAATGGAGCAGCAGAGACTTGAACTAAGAGGAGGCAAGTAGAGAACATTGTGGGCCGATGATTCACCCTAGAACCCTTCTGCCCTCAAAGAAGAGTTGGACGTCCTCAAACCCTTCTAAATGTATGGCAGTGCCGGTTCCCCCTCAGAACTCTGCATCAACATGTTATATGTCATATTGAGCCTCTTAACCATGAGAGTAAAAGGGTAAATGTACACAGGCACACACACACACATATAATCTATCTATCTATCTATCTATCTATCTATCTATCTATCTATCTATCTATCTATCTATCTATCTATGTATATATATATATATATATATATATATATATATATATATATATATATATATATATATACACACATATATATATATATAGATATATATATATATATACACATCTATATGAACTAGTGGCAGTTGCCAGTACGTAGATATAGTTAGATATAGTTAGGACCATGTTTCCAAAGAAAAAGCGTTTTTTGACTTGCCTATATTTTTGGCACTGTTTGACATATCTTGACTAAATTTTCCCAAAAAAGTGTCACTGTAATTCTTGTTGCGCACGGAAAGTTTTGGGGGTGATCTGTCAAGCGGGGGCAGAGAAAAAGGGGTGTTGAAAAAAGTTGCATTTCCCAGTTAATTCCTATAGGACCTTTAGACACGCCCACAGCCCAAACCGCTAGACGGAATTACACCAAATTTGGCAGAAAGCTAGCTTTCGATACGCACATCACGCTTTCTCCTATTTGGTGTAAATCCTTTCAGTAGTTTTTGAGATATTAAAGGGAAAATAAATTTGTATATCTCTGGCCGCGATGACTTCACAAATATTTTGCAAACAATTTGTGAATAATTTGCAAATTTTCATGAATACGCATGCGAAAAGAAGCATTGCAATTAACGGACTGCAACCTGTCCAGAAAGTTGCGCCTGCCATTTTATTTCACGGGACACGGTCCCCCGGGGTTAAAGTACCCTGACCCCACAGGTGTGAAATGGGTGTGTTTTAGGGGCAAATTATAGGTTTAAAATAATTTTTCATCATCATGCCTGGAATTTGTGAAAATTCGTGAATTACCGTTAATTATTTGCGAACATGAAAACAATTGAAAGAAAAGCCACAGACTCATTCATACACTAATTCATTCACTCATAAATACACTCAGAGACTCAGGCACCCACTCAGACACTCATGAACCGACTCAAAACCACTCCTAGACTCACATATCCACTTTCAGACCAACTCAGACATTCACGCACCCACTCACAAATCCACTGACAGAGACAGGCCCTGTGGCCAACCTGAGGTGCCCACATTCAAAGGCTGTGCTTGGCGTGGGTTTAGATGGTTGAAAGTGCTTCGCGGCAGGCCAGACCTTGTGACCAATCCCCGCTGCACACGGCCAAAGGCAGGCGTTGGAATAACATATAGTAAATAAAATTGCTTTCCGTTAATAAACCATAGAAATTCACTGAAAAAAAAAAGGTTACAAGGACGTTATAGTTAGGTTCTGAATTTACTCCTACAACACCACAGAAATGCAGCAGTTATATTTCTTTTAAGTAACTCTAACTCGCACCTTCACCATGCACAGCTAATTACTCCACATATATCATTGATGAAATTTTGTATGCCATCTTTGCTATTCTCACTGCAACATTTGCAATAAAATTAATAATAAGAAAACTGTGCATGGCAAGGGCGTGAGTTATAGTTACCTGAAAGAACTCAAACGATAACTGCTGAATTTCTATGGTTTTGTATGAGTGAATTCAGAACCTAACTAAAACGTTGTTTCGATGAATATATATATATACACCAGAAAAACCGTGACCCACGCCCTTGTCACGAGTCGCCTGGACTACGGCAACACCCTCTACGCCGGGACCACCGCCAAACTCCAAAACCGCCTGCAACGCATCCAAAACGCCTCGGCCCGCCTCATCCTCGACGTACCCCGCAACAGCCACATCGCCGCACACCTGAGACACCTGCATTGGCTCCCAGTCAGCAAAAGGATCACCTTCCGTCTTCTCACCCACGCACACAAAGCCCTCCACAACAAGGGACCGGAATACCTCAACAGACGCCTCAGCTTCTACGTCCCCACCCGCCCCCTCCGCTCCGCTGGCCTCGCACTTGCTGCCGTCCCTCGCACCCGCCGCTCCACGGCGGGTGGGAGATCTTTCTCCTTCCTGGCGGCCAAGACCTGGAACTCCCTCCCCACCAGCCTCAGGACCACCCAGGACCACTCCGCTTTCCGGAGACTCCTAAAGTCTTGGCTGTTCGAGCAGCGATAACCCCCCCTTTCTCCCCTAGCGCCTTGAGACCCGCACGGGTGAGTAGCGCGCTTTATAAATGTTAATGATTTGATTTGATTTGATTTGATTAATATATATATTTATATATATATATATATATATATATATATATATATATATATATATATATATATTAATCATAGGAAATTTATATTTGGGTGTTCTAATAACTTTAACGCCATTTGATGAATCTTCACAAAACTTTTTTTTTAAATGAATCTACCAATCTACCTCTACTCCTTCCTAGAACTTTTTCGGGGTGATCTGTCAAGCGAGCCAAGAAAACATGGGTGTGTCCCAAAACACAATTTCCCCATGCAATTTCCATAGGGATTTTTGAACACTGCTTCAGCCAAAACCATTGAACGGAGTTACAGAAAATTTGGCATACATTTAGATTTCTACAGAGAAAGCGTGCTTTTTATGATTTGGAGTAAATCCGTTCAGGAGTATTTAGGAAATTAAGGTTTACTGAAATAATTATAACTTGTGTCCTAGCGATGCACTGTATGTGACCTATCATATTACATCACTCATGACATGTTCCATAAATTCATTGATTGCATCAAAGAAAACATATGAAATTATAATATTGATGACATCACTGTGCATGGCGAGGGGAGAAGTTCTATTAATTTCAGTTACCAATAACTGGTGAATTTCAGAGTCTTTTTAATTTAGAATGTTACATTTAAATTGACATTTTCACAACTATGATGTCACTTTAACCTTGTTTTTTCTGTGTATATATGTATGTCAGTATAGATTTACTTTATTTATCTCCAAATACATATAGTTGACAATGTACATACTGAAAAAGTACGATGACGTGCAGTTAGGAATTGTAAATCTATACCTAACTATGTAAATGTACCTTCACAATCTTATAGTAGTCAATATTTAGGCCACTATTTTTCTACTCCATATTTTGATATGAATCAGGGGAGGCCCAGAGTGTGTGCTCCTGTTGCTGGTGAGTTGGGTATATTTGTTACTCTTCATCTCTAGAACCACAGTTCCTTTGATCCTGATGTGCCTGTGCTGCAGCCTGGGCTTCTTGCCACCTCTTGATTCCAGCTAGGGCTGGTCTAAAGGAACTCCAGGCCGCGTGGAGTGTGGGCTTGTTGTGGACTCAGCCCGACAGAGCCCCGGGAGACTGGCTTGGAACTCCCCTTGTCTCCACATTCTCAGATAGGTTTTGTATGTTTTTTTCTATTGTTTTTTAATTCATCTATGGTGTGCTACTGTTACATTTGTAACATAATTTCAATTAAAAGTGTCTCTGTCCTATGAGCTGGGGTCTCCATTAAAGATACAAGGTTGGACAAACTGGGGAAAAGAAGGCCAGTGTCAATCCATCATCCCCCTCAGTACCAACATGGGAGATAACTCCTGGCTCTATGACCACCTTTGAAGAACTAAAGGATATAAGGAAGGGGAAACATTGTTAAATCCTGAAAAAGCATCCACAGGTGTCAGGAACACAGATTTCGAGGGCAAGTAAGGGAAGTAGTATATCTCCACCCAGACAAAAACCTATTTTCCAAAGAAAAATAAATCAAGGAAAGAACTGGTTATTTGGGTCTTGAGTGGAGTCTCGAGTGAAAGTCCCTGCTGTTTCTCATGCGGAAGAGCAATTGCCTGATGGGCAAATGTCCCACTTGACTACTGTACCACACTGCAGTAGATTTACACGCCTGGCTCGTCTACCAACCTTGATGTTTAGAATGTAATATGGGAAATAAGGTAGGCCACTCTGTTGGTTGTGTGGCTTTGCAGGAAGAGTTTAATGTGCTACAGGGTATAGTGAGGTTATAATTAGATATAATTAGATGCTCTCCCTCCCATTCTGGATTGGATTTCCATGAGGGCAGCTCCCGACTAGACCAGCAGCTATAGATGGTAAGCAGAGGAGGGAGCTTGATTGCTGGGCGATGGCTAAGGTTCTCAGAGCGGTAGAGCTTTTTGGAGGGGATCTCCATTTGGCTGCTAGAATTTGCACATCAAGGGATACCCTATCTAATTAGATGTTCTTCTGGATAAGAAAAGTAAGGCTTCTGAACTGTGATAGGGAGAATCCTGTCTCTCTCATGAATTGTGGAAAGAGAAAGATTTCAAAGTCATTGAAGGGTCATTTTAATCAGATTGACTAAGTCAAATCTGAGCTTGCCATTGGACAATTAAATATGGTTGAAAGGGCATGTTCCACAGCTGCAAGTGAAATTCAGATGGAGGGAGCTTGATTGCTGGGCGATGGCTAAGGTTCTCAGAGCGGTAGAGCTTTTTGGAGGGGATCTCCATTTGGCTGCTAGAATTTGCACATCAAGGGATACCCTATCTAATTAGATGTTCTTCTGGATAAGAAAAGTAAGGCTTCTGAACTGTGATAGGGAGAATCCTGTCTCTCTCATGAATTGTGGAAAGAGAAAGATTTCAAAGTCATTGAAGGGTCATTTTAATCAGATTGACTAAGTCAAATCTGAGCTTGCCATTGGACAATTAAATATGGTTGAAAGGGCATGTTCCACAGCTGCAAGTGAAATTCAGATAGAGGGGTTTTTGCTCCCTACCATGAGGGTGTGGGGGAAAGCATACACATCAAGAAAACCCAAATGTAATTTCTTTGGGTCCTGCAAATTAGGGCCCCAAGTCCCCAATGTTAATGAGAACTGTTCATCTCTGATATCAGGAGGGTACATAGCGTAATGATGTCATGACATAAAGCTCAGCCACAGCAGAAGAGCAGCTTGAAACGTTGCGCACCCACTCTCTTTGGGAACTTTCAATGGGCCGACCAAGGGAGCACGACAAGCTGTAGTCAGGGTCACTGGAATTACGCAGCATGAGAGGGCTAAACTATGCAGCAGAGTTGAGTAAATTATGTGGCAAGAAAAGGCAAATTATCAGCATAATACTGCACAATTGTAATTGCATTAATTCACTATTTCATCATTTTTAAACTTGGTAACATTGTCTGGAAATTGGTTGCACCTCATTAGTACCAGTTTAACATCCACATTTAGGAGTAAGCAAGAGAAAGAAGGCCAGTCCAGCTTTGCAAAGGACCTTCCATTGCACAGCAACAAGTATTTCTGCATTTTTAGTAACTTTTGAACCATTTAAGTAGGAAACAATGTTTTTATGTTAACATCTGCAGATTATGCTGCAGATGATGGATTATGTGGCGAATGCGGCAAATCTATAATTAGGCGAAAATTGATGTGGCTGCACAATTGCATAATTCCAGTGGCCCTTGTTGAGGGATTCCTGGGTGTTCGGGCGAGCCCTCAAAACTCACCAGGAGCGGGTAATGGTCCAAAATTTAGCAGGCAAGGTAGTAAATGTCTTGGAAGATGGTATCAGTTCAGCAGAGACAAAACAATAGTCAAGTGGAGTGTGAGTGGCAGTGGCAGGGGTAAAACAGGAGGATACTCTAACCGCCAGGTGTCTGTCAATCCCAACAGTATGGCACATAGCGCCTCCGTTAGGCGGGGTTTAGTGCGGCACTGGGGGGGCTAGCATTCCAATGTGCTGTCTAGGATGCAGCTACTTTCCCCTGCTAGAACAAAGGCAGCACTTAGGTATGGGCACGCTGCCTTGGTGACTAGTTCGGCAGTCAACATTTGGGCATGAACATTTATAAAACACATTTTCCTGCCATCTAGGAACCCATGCAAAATAACATAAGGACCCTCTGGGTCAACAACATGATTGTTTTATTTAAAAGGGACCCCTGGAGCAACCCAAATAAGGACCCCACGGGTGTACCCCGAGTATGTAGTAGTAAAGATGTGCACTCCCCAACATTTGCAGAGACAAGGAGTACATTCCACCCATATTTGCATTTCCTGGAGAAACACAATCGAGACTTTATACTGTTTCAAATAAGCGTCTACATGTCTGCGTCAGGATGCTATTCACTCAAGCTTTACCAAGGCTTTACGAGGCTTGTATACTGTGAAGAAGTCACACGTGTTGATACTGGGTAAAAGCTTCTTACTTGAACACTAAGGTGAGGGGTAACGTGTGTTACAGTCCCTGGGTTGCAGGCATTGGTGTGACCTGAGTACCAGAACAATGTGGAAGATGCAGGTGGGAGGCACCCTGTGTGTTACAGTTTCTGGCTTGCAGGCATGGGTGTAAACACTGTTACTGGACAATATTGAAGATGCAGATGAGAGACTCCCTGTGGTCACAGTCCCTGGGTTGCAGGCATGGGTGCGCCTCAGTACCTGCATGATATGGAAGCTTCAGGTGAGGGGGAACTTGTGTGTTAGAGACCACAGGTCTGCAGGGATGGCTGTGACCATCCAGGCATAGGCAATGCCTGAGGTAGGAGGTATTAGATCACTGCAAGACATGCTGGCCTCAGCATCACTATGGACACTGTGCCACTGTTAAAGGACTTATCCACCTGTGCTCTGAGCACCCCTGCTCCTATGGACATCATAGACGTTTTCTTACTGTTGTTTTATGTGTCTTTATGTATTTTTTTAATTGTTTCTATTTATTATTATTTTTTTGAAAGCTGAAACAATAAAAAAATAATATTACTAAAGCAGTGTCTTCTGTGTGCAGCAGTGTTAACAATTTACAGCTTTGTGCCCAAAATGCTAATGGTAAATATATTATGAGTGAATGAATGTTTCTATTAACCTGCACACAAACTCTACACAACCATAGTTTGTTGGTTCAATTATAACCTCAACATATATTCCACTCTTCAGTAAAGTGCTGGAGACCTTCACTCATGGCCTGTCATCAAATAACAAGCAGTGCATCAGGTCCAGTGTGTGGTGCTTTCCAGACTGTGCACAGTGTCTGTCCTATGCTAGGTGAGGGTTGAGAAATGCCTCATATTGACACTCCTTGGGTGTTTGCCAGGGTTGCTCCACCTTCAGTTAAGCCTGGCCGAGAGGTGATACTGATACTGGTGATGATAAGGTACATATCATATGTGGCTCAACTAAGCACTTCTGCAAATTCCTTCTATAAATGGACTGCGTCAAAAGAGGGAAGGAGCAAGCCGTAGGCTGATCTCTAGAGGCGACCATCTCCAGCTGGTGGTTTCAGAGGGACAGGACCATCCATCTTCTGGCAAGATGAAATCCCTGCTCATACTCTTCACCCTCCTGGGACTGGGGGCGTGCCGCCATCTGGGTAAGAGCACAGTGTGTGTTGTATCTTGTGATTGTGTTCAAAAGAGAAGTCCTCCTAGGGACATAGGGCATTCATCTCCCTGTGCCTTGCAGAGACTGAGGCACAGATGTGCAAAATTGTCACACAATGTAGTGCAACACCCAAAGTTGCTGTGCTGCGTTGTGTTACAGGGAGAGAGTTATCTACAGAGATATGGCACTATTCTGCTCTCTCCCTAGCACCGGCGGACAGTCAGGCTACCAAGCGCCTCATGCACAAGCACCACGAACAAACCGTTGCACTGTAGTGCAAAGGTGTCTGCCTGAATCTAGCATTCGTTTTGTTCCAGTACAAAATACTGCGCTTAGACTAACTTTACAACTTTTCCCACTGTACAGTGTAGCACACATGCAAAGCAGGAAATGTTAGAAGAAACAAAAGCTTTTCTCCATTTTAATGCATGCTTTCAGTGGCATTAATCTGTGACACAAAACTCTGTATACTATTGCTGGTAGATAGGATTTTGCATCAAACACCATGATTGCAAGTGAATGCCCAGCTACCACGCATGGAACGCCTCCTTGACGCAGAGATACTCAGAGTAACGCAAATCAGTGCTCTACCATATATGCAAAGAAAACAATGTCTGTTTGGAATGATTTGTATGTAGTCATTCATCACACCCTGCTCCAGCCACCAGAAATTAATCATGATATACACTCCCAGGCATTTTTGCAATTGTTTTCATGTTTTCACTAACTATGAATTCTTTAAGGCCTCAATTATTTGATGTCGAGCCAAACATCATTTGTACTGACAGATTGCTGCATTTAAATCAATTCAAAAGGAACCATGTTTTCTTTTTTCTGCTATCCAGAATCCCATTTTGGAACAGGGGGGACCCTATCAGCGTGTGCTGTTCTACCATGTGGGCATAGAGGGAGACTATGAGTGGCATTATGTCAGGGCAGAAGGCCCTTATGATTCAACAATGCCAGCTCAGAGGGTGTGTAAGAGTAGACATATGCCAGCTGAAAGGGTGTCTAATGGAAGTGTCATGCCAGCTCAGAGGGAGTTTGATGGAAGATCCATGCCAGCACAGAGGGACTATAATGGGAGCACCCATGGAGGCACAGACAAAGCATACCTGAACAATGTGCCACCATCTAATTGGAAAGTCCAGACTTGTTTTTTTGCAATTTTGGCAATTTCCGATGGGCTGCAGGCTAGGGGAGCTCCTTTCAGAATGTATACAGCTATAAACTTTACTAGGGACATCCAGCAGGAAGTTTCACTTGAAATCTCCAGCTCTACACTTCCCTCGATATCTCCAACTCTACGCTTTACTTTATATCTCCAGCTCTACGCTTCACTCCAGCCCTAGACTTCACTAACTTCTCCATCTCTTCACTTCATTTGATATCTCCAGCTCTATATTTAATTTCCTATCTCCAGCGACACATCACTTGATATCTCCAGCTCTACATTTTAGTTGATAGCTCCAGCTTTACGCTTCACTTGATAGCTCCAGCTCTACACTTCCCTCGATATCTCCAACTCTACGCTTTACTTTATATCTCCAGCTCTACGCTTCATTCCAGCCCTAGACTTTACTAACTTCTCCAGTTCTTTGCTTCATTTGATATCTCCAGCTCTACAGTCATTTGATATCTCCAGCTCTACACATAAATTGATATCGCCAGCTCTACACTTCACTTGATATCTACAACTCTACGCTTCACTCCAGCCCTAGACTTCACTAACTTCTCCAGCTCTACGCTTCATTTGATATCTCCAGCTCTACAGTCACTTGATATCTCCAGCTCTATATTTCACTTGATATCTCCAGATACATATCACTTGATATCTCCAACTCTACGCTCCTCTTGATATTTCCATCTCTATAGATCACTTGATATATCCAGCTCTACACTTCGCTTGATATCTTCAGCTGTATACTTCACTTGATAACTCCGGCTCTACATTTCATGTTATCCACAGCTCTGCTTTTCACTTTCTGTCTCCAGCTCTGCACATCACTTGATATCTGAGGATCTAGGCGTCACTGGATCTCTCCAGCTCTGCACATCACTTGATATCTGAGGATCTAGGCATCACTGGATCTCTCCAGCTCTGCACATCACTTGATAGCTGAGGATTTAGGCGTCACTGGATCTCTCCAGCTCTGCACATCACTTGATAGCTGAGGATTTAGGCGTCACTGGATCTCTCCAGCTCTGCACATCACTTGATAGCTGAGGATCTAGGCGTCACTGGATCTCTCCAGCTCTGCACATCACTTGATATCTGAGGATCTAGGCGTCACTGGATCTCTCCAGCTCTGCACATCACTTGATATCTGAGGATCTAGGCTTCACTGGATCTCTCTAGCTCTACATTGTTTTTTTTTCCTCACTTTCTAAGCATTAAAGTGCTTATACAAATCTTACCAGACGCCACCTTGGGGCTGGCTATTACGTGTGTCCTGTCTGCTTCCCACATTATATCCCAGGGAGCGATGACACTGAAAGTTGTATTCCATACAGTGTGTCATGCAGGGAAATTTGCAGGGCTTTAAAGTTACAACGCAAAATCTTAGGATGGTCCATTGTGTGGGAGCAGGAGTCTGTGGCATTTGATGTAAAGTGCTATGCAGCAACAGTGAGATACATTTGTGTGAAGTGCCATGCAGTGACAGTGAGGTCAACTCATGGGAAGCGCCATGCAGTGAGAGTGAGATTAATTTGTATGAAGTGTTGTGTGGAGACAGTGAGGTCAATTTATATGAAGTGCCATCCAGTGACAGTCAGATCAATTCATGTGAAGTGCTGCGCACTGACAGTTAGAACAGGTCACCCCATGGGAAGTGGTAGGCAGAGACATCAATCTATGTGAAGTGCCATCCAGTGACAGTGTGATCAATTTATATGAAGTGCCATGCAGTGAGAGAGAGATGAAATCATGCGAAGTGCCATGCAGTGACGGTAAGATGAATTAATGCGAAGTGCCATCCAGTGACAGTGAGATCACCTCATGTGAAGTGCCATGCACTGACAGTGAGATCAATTTATGTGAAGTGCTATGCAGTGACAGTGAAATCAATCAATATGAAGTGCTATGCAGTGACAGTAAGATGAATTAATGCGAAGTGCCATCCAATGACAGTCAGATCAATTCATGTGAAGTGCCATGCAGTGACAGTAACATCAATTTGTATGAAGTGTCATGTGGCAACAGTGAGATCAATTTATATGAAGTGCCATCCAGTGACAGTCAGATCAATGCATGTGAAGTGCCGTTCACTGACAGTTAGAATAGATCACCCCATGGGAAGTGGTATGCAGAGGCATCAATCTATATGAAGTGCCAACCAGTGACAGTGAGAACAATTAATGTGAGTGCCATCCAGTGACAGTGTGATCAATTTATGTGAAGTGCCATGCAGTGACAGTAAGATGAATTAATGCGAAGTGCCAACCAGTGACAGTCAGATCAATTCATGTGAAATGCCGTGCACTGACAGTTAGAACAGATCAACCCATGGGAAGTGGTATGCAGAGACATCAATCTATATGAAGTGCCAACCAGTGACAGTGAGAACAATTAATGTGAAGTGCCATCCAGTGACAGTGTGATCAATTTATATGATCAAATCATGGGAAGTGCCATGCAGTGACAATAAGATGAATTAATGTGAAGTGCCATGCAGTGAAATTAGATCAATTCATATGAAGTGCCATGTAGTGACAGTGAGATCATTCTATGTGAAGTGCCATGCAGTGACAGTGAGATCAATTCATATGAAGTGCCATGCAGTGACAGTGAGATCAATCTATGTGAAGTGCCATGCAGTGACAGTGAGATGATTTCATGTGACGTGCTGTGCTTATGCAGTAAGAACAGATCACTCCATGGGAAGAACCTTGCAGTGGGAGGGGTAATATCAGATCATTCTTCAAAAGTGAGATGCTGGGACCTTGCTGTCTGCCAATAGAAATTATAACATAGTTAGAGGGATGGTGGTGCTAATGTAATGGCTCTGAGGCTAAACCACTTACCAAGCCCTTCAGTGAGCGAGGGGTTTCCCTGTGCATCATGCACAGCAGAGAAAATCGTCTGTAGGTGCATAGAGCTTGCAAGAGGGAGCAGCACGAGCACATACGAGCTAGTATTGTTCACATCCGAGTAGAAGTAAAAGGGTGGAAATTGTCACCTTTGTGGTATTTTCTCAAGATGAACAGATACTTCACTGGGAGGCTGGCAGAGGGGTAGCGTGCAAGTGCTTGACTACTCTTTTCAGGCAGGTGTGCCCTGTGCCCTCTGACTTCACCTGTATGACATTGTTTTCATCATTTTCACTGAAGAGCCAGGATTTTCCTTGGCTTCTTGTGGTCTATATTCCTTGGATTTGCTGGTCTTTCCCGTCTCCAGCTGGATATTATTTCCCACAAAACCTTGATAACAAGTGACACAGAACTGACGCTCTTGTTTGCATTCTTTTCTGGGAGGCCAGGATTGATTGGGCATGGGCACTGACCTCCCTTCAGGCTTGGGGCGGGTAATGCCCAGTGACGTGCATGATGAGAAGCTCACACTGGTGGGGAGGACTCTGAGAGGGCTCTGCCAAGGGCATTCCATGAAAATGAGTGGAATTTTCATGTAAAAACATTTTGTCTACTAGGCAAGGATAAGGGAGTTCTGAAGAGAAGTATAATGCAGTGAGGATGGGTATAACGCTCGAAATGTCACTAAGGTAAATATGGATTCATTTCTGGGTTCCATTTAGTGATGGGGCGCTCAAGAAGAACATTCGAGTTTTCTCAACCAGGTGAAAAGATGGACAAGCCACATGAGGCTCTCAGTTCTTTATTCATTGCATTGGTTCTTTGGTATGTCAGCTTCACAAGGTTCTTTGCCCATTTGGCCCATTCTCATACACAAGGCCCTTCACCCCGTTGGCCCAGCTGCACCCTATTGGTTCATGTATATTTCACAAGCGCTACTTGCTATTGGCCAGTGTTTGTGTTTGTTTCAAAAGGCCCATCTCCCTCCTGGCCTATCCCCATGTATAATTCATTAGGCCCTTCTCCCTATTTGTGTGTCTGCATGTATGATTCACAAGGCACGTAATCCTATTGGCCATTCCACCTTTGAGCCATGTCCCAGTAGAAGTGATGTGATGTGTCTCGTATAAATGATCATTTTGGCTTCATAAGCGTCCACAATGTGGATTAACCCATCATTTTATCTATGAAAATGACAAGTATTAAATTTTTTGTATAAATGGAAAAGCACCTTACGGTTACCTTATCATCTCTAGCAGCTACATAAACTATATCAGCTCCTAGAAGCCTTCACCGATGATTGGCCAATTGACAAATGTAACAGCATGAAGCCTTAGGGCAGCTCCTAACATTATAATATTTATTTTTTCAGTGACACTGTAATCCATCAAACTCACCCCTCTTTTACTCGATTTTCCCCTGTGTTTCAATTATCTGGTCCTCCTTTTCCATTTATCTTTTCCCCTCTTAGCACCTTGAGGTGACCTTACGATCCATAAAGCGCTGCATGGCATAACTTGGGAGGACAAAACATGGTGGCATAGAGTGGTGAGAATGGAGGGAAAGGTCTGGAAGGGGTGCCATGCATGGATAAGAGAAGACCCATAAAAGTGCATTACTTAGCTATCTCCATATAGTTTGATTTGCCTGACATGGTCACTCTTCCGTGGTCATTCATTATGGACACTTTGATCTGTAGCCCTTTAAATGGAATGTCTATCAAGTGTTATAGTGATTGAAGGAGTGATATCCTGTCAATTAGCCCACATGGCACCTGGTACCTGAAGGGGAATGAGTGGTGGAATGCCCTCCTTAGCTGGGGACTTGACCTTCCACATAGGGTGTTCCAGGATCCTTAAGCTTTGGACACCGGAGAAGGAATGAGTGCCCTCATCCCGAATGAAGTATTTTTAGGAAACTTTGTGTTCACATTCTTTCCAAGAGGAAAAGGTAGCCTTGCCACACCCTGCTTTGTATAACCACCTTTGTATACAGCAGATAAAGTGGTAATGACCTCATTGTGTCTGCTCATGAGGCCATCCCTCTGTTGTGAGTGATTAGTAGCTATGTTGGGACTATTTGAGTTCCCATGATATGGTAGTCAAAACCTTCTTGTACACTTCCACACCCAAACATCACCACAAATGTCCAGACTTCCTACACAGGACAGGAATAGTCTAAAATATTGGCAGAACTCCCTCTGTGGCCCTCAAAGAGTGAAGCCTCACACCTAGTAATCTGCCAGCAGAACAGCTCATGATAAGTGCCTCACAACTGCAGGGACTTTTGAAAAGTAATTTGCATGTGGGAAAAATAACTGAAGTGAAAGAATCCTGCACTAGTGAGCAGCCTCGATAGGAGGTTCATCAAACCGATAGTCGCTCCCCTTCTGGACGGTGACTTTTGGGGACCGGAGATGCCAGTGCAAGGGGCATCTGCAGTGATGGTGGCATTCCATGGCACAAGCCTGGCATTAGAATCAGAAGTAAATGCAGCATAATGAGAGTCTCTTTACCATTGACTTCCGCAGAAATGATGATGGAAGATGCTGTGGTGGAGGAGGAACCAGCAACCGAACCGTGCGAAAAAATGAACATCTCTGACACCACCTGGTGCCCCGTATGTGGAATCCATAACTGGCGCCGGTTTGGCAACACCTGCTACAAACTTTTCCAATCCAAGGTTTCATTCGCCAGTGCTGAGGTACGTAAAGATCTCTTCTACATAACTCTCTTCTTCAAAGAGCGCGTGATGTGTTCTGGAAATAGCTTTTATCTCTCTAGAGCAGAGGTCTTCAAACTTCGTTTGCTCTGAGCCCTCTAAGCAAAATGTTTTGAAGTCTGGCCCCCCCCCCCCCAAAAAAAAAATGTTATGGGAAAGATAGCAGGAGCGAGAGGGGCGGGATGAGCAGGGGGGGAAAGAGTTTAGGAGATCTTTTCAGGGGTAATTTTCTGTAGCTCATAATCGACACTATATGTTAGACTTATACAAGTGTAAATATATCAAACGAAAACAGAAACTGACCAAAAACACTAGGCCCCATAATTGCAGCGCTGTGAGCCTGGGTCCCAATGCAACTGCAACTCCTGCACAAATGGTAGCTGCAGCCCTGAGAAGCAGGCTATCTCTTCTGCTTCCTTCACCACTTCCCTTCTTGTCTGACCATCACTCCAATCTTAAACCCCCTCTCTAGTAATGAAATGAACTCCCATGTGTTGCTCCCTCCTTGCAGCAAGGATGCCCTCTGCCCTAACACTAGGAAGGAAAATTAGTTCCCTGGGCCCCTCTTGCAAAGGCAGAAAGTCATACTTGTGATGTGGAACCCTCACAGTCCTGGTCTCCAGTGCCACTGCTTCTGCTTCACTAATGACTGAGGAGCAGACAGTCTCCTCTACATTTTGCTAAAAACATGGGCCTCTATCTTGCCCCCCATCTTTCTTTCATCTCCCTGAGACCCAGCTATCTCCTCTGCTTCAGTCGCCATTGGCCCACTGGTCCAAGGCCCAAAGCAACACTGGAAAAATAAATGTGTACTTGGCCCTGATGACCCCCTCTGTCTGCATCAGCACGGTGCGTCCGCGCAAGCAGGTGAGCTGTCAGTGCTTAATATGTAAATAAAAACGTGCCGGCGTCCAAAGCTCTCCTCCGAAACACTCAGCTGCTGCAATTAAATGTGCAAGCACAGAATACTGAGGCAGCGTAATCCTGAAGCCATCTCGGGCCTCCTTAATCTATTTACAGCCACTCCCTGCCCATTCAGCGCACTCTTGCAGCTTTCTGCTTTCTCCCTTTGAGATGCATTTTGGTTTTTCTCCTCCTCATTCTTTCCCATAGGTGTATTTTGCATGCAGTAAATGCCCGATGCAGAAAACTAAGGGGCATATTTACACTTCTTTTGTGCCAAAATTGCTTAAATTGTTTTTACGCAAATTTGGTGCAAAACAAACTCCATATTTACACTTTGGCGCTAGACCCGTCTAGCACCAAAGTTATGGAGTAAAAGTCATTTTTTGGACGTAGAGACCTACCTTGCATCAATGAGATGCAAAGTAGGCGTTCCCGTGCAAAAAATGACTCTATGGTTGTAACGCCTTATTTATCCCCCCTGCTAAAATCACGCACAGGTGGGAGGAGGGGTCAAATAATGGTGCAAAGCTTGCTTTGCACCATTATTTAATGCCTGGGTCAGGCCATGGAATAAGCCCACAGGTGCCCTCCCCAGGCCCCAGGGACACCCCCACACCAGAGGGACAGCAGAGGATGGGGGACCCCATCCCAGGTAAGTATAGGTAAGTACAGGATTTTTTTTTTTTTTAAGTGCCATAAGGGGCCCTGAAATGGGCCCCCCTACATGGCACTGGGTGCAATGGCCATGCCCAGGGGACCCTGGTCCCCTGTGCTGGCCATTTGGGTGGTGGGCATGACTTCAGTCTTTTCTAAGACAGGAGTCATGTGGAATGGATGGATTTGTGTCAGAAAATGACTCTAGGCAGGTTAGAGTAAATTTTTTTTACTCTAACCTGCCTAACATCATTTTTTGGTGCAAAACCCCTTTCTCCCATACCGCCACCCCCACCCGGATAACGTCATTTATTTTTAATGCTAGCCTACCCTTTGCGCCGGCTTGCACCATTCCATAAATATGGCCCCCGGCTGGCGCTCAAGAATGGCGCAAGCCGGTGCTAAACTTTCTGATGCAAAACTGCGTTTGTGCAGTTTTGCACCAAAAAGTATAAATATGCCCCTAAGTGCCGGTGCCCCGCACCAGAAACCACGGGCTCAACTCGAGCACCGGGCCCCGTTATTCAGCCTGGATGGGACAGGTTCCTTTGAGTTTTTTGAAAGACGATATATTAGAAGTCCCTGCCCAGGTGTACTGTTTCGTATTATATAGATCTTCCTCTTCACTTGTAGGACTATCCAATGTGCCAGGGGGCGTGCTAACACCTTGTCCCCCCCTTTTCTTTGGCAGCTGTACTGCAGGAGGCGCATCCAAGGAGGTCGCCTGGCCTCCATACATACCTCAAGTGACAACCGAAGACTTGTAAGATTGTACCCCTCCCGGTTAATACGTGCCTGGCTGGGAGGAATCTACTTACAACAGGTACCTTTAACATCACACCTTTTGTACTGTCGGAGCACCTGTGGTCGGGGGAGGGGGGCATTCTAGATCTTTGAGATTGGCTGAAACCTGCGCGGTCAGCTTGCATACCGTGATGTGGGTACTTTAAGATTATTCAGAAACATTTATGCTGGTCCATCAACTGTGCAAGTGCTATTGAAGGAAATACTGATGGAAATATATATTGCATTCAGAAAGTTGTAACGGTTCCACTAACTGCACACCTGTAAATTCTTTATTCTGTAGAGCACACTTGAGTAGAGTTAGGAAATTACAAATTGTTTGTTTAGCTTTTTTTTATTGTTTCGTACAATGAAAATTAAGTATTTCTCTGCTCCCCCCACTGTCTGTCCCTCCCCCTTACTATGCGCTTCTTGTGAACTTCAAAATGATCATTCACCCTCTATTCATTCCAAGTCTATGAAGTGCAAAAATTCTTAAAAACTTGAAGTGCACTTTGGAATTCAAGGAACTTCCCAGAAGCCAGAGTTTATGATCATTGGGAAGCTGCATTGCATGTCTCTGGTGTTTCTGATCACTCCCATACCTTTTCCCTTGATCAACTCCTAGAAATTCATAACCTGGCAACACGAACACCTGCAAAGCTACAGAGCGCCAACAGGGACATTTACAAGAACACAACAAAGTTGTGAAAGCTGACAGTCTGCAGCTTCGAACAGTTTTTTAAAGCATGATACGGGTGACTTTTCTTTGTTTAATGCATTCATAAAAAGGTAGCGGCTATATACCCGTCCGCCAAGTAAATAGTGGATTTTCTCTGCTATTTACCCAGCTGCTGGCTAAACAGCATAAAGTATTTACTATTTGGCCAGTGGCCTTGAAAATAGCAGGTAAACGTTACTAGTTACCAGGCTGTTGTTTCAGAGATAGGCTGCAGGACTGGAGAACAGTAACCAGTGTATCTGATAGACTAGTAAAAAAAACTTCTAATCTTGGGTATAAAGTGACAGACGTGGAACAACCACTAGGGTAGGCCCAGAATAGACATTACTTGGGCCAGGTACTTTCCCAGTGGAAACATCTATGTGGCAGAAGATATTTTGAATGCACCAGAAAATGGAGCAATATTCTTGCAAACATTATCTTACCTCCTGGTTGCAATTCATCTACACGTCGCTGCAGTGCCTTGAAGACTTAACCTCCAAAGCTATCTTCTTGCTGGTCTATTCATTTCACACTCACACTTGATCTATGTGTGTCTCTTGCCTGAGTATCTTCTCTCTTTCTCTAGGGAAAGTCATATGTTTGGACAGATGGCACTAACTTCAACTATCAGAACTGGGCTCCCGGAGAACCCAACAACCAGTATGGAAAGGAGTCCTGTATGGAGATGATCAGTAAGTAAACAGAGACATGTTGTCATCAGTTGTTAGCTATTATGATTTGACTGAAAGGAAGAGGGTGTTTGGGTGGTTTGACCCCTTTCCAAATATGAGTGAATCAGGAAAATAATGTTCAAAGATGAAGCTCTTCAAGTGCGACTTACCCCAGATCCGCTAGCGAGGAATCCTATTGGGTAGATTTTCGGTACACTTAAGCATCACACACAGAGGCTACCACACCTACTTGTGGATTCTGAAACAACTGAACAAGGGGAAAAACTAGGCAGTCAAAGCAGTGTCATCTTAAGGTCCTTGGGGCAAAGAGAAGACATATATTAGGGGTCCCTGTTTCAGAAAATTTAATTTTGCTGCCCCTTTCTTGATAATTCATGCCATCCATGGTGCCAGACAATACTGAATTATATGGTAAGCTTTAACAGGGTTACACAACAGTTGATATATGCTCTACCCGGGACCCCAAAAATCATTAGGATGGTACTGGGTAGGGAGACCGAGGCAAGGGTAGAGGTAGGCAGAGGGAGAGAGGTTTAAAGAGAGAGAAATAGAATATACAGAGGTCAGATAGAGCAAATGTTCATTTTCACTGGATGGTAGGCTAGAAGGTTTGCCAGGCCTTGAAACATCTCTGAGTGAAAGAGGAGAGCTCCCAGGTGTTCCACAGTGATGTGACCATTTTTGCAACAGAAAATGATGCAAGGGGACCTTCTGAGAACTCGTGTTGAGAAAAGGTGTGAACTATCTGATGGTGATATCTCAGCTCATGCAACTGTAGATAACCTATTCATGGTGTCAAATGCAGCAGGCAGGTCCAACATGACATAGAGGCGGACATCAAATCATCCACACAATCTGAAAGGCTTCATCACCAGGAACCTATTCAAGCACTTCCTGTGCTGTCCTTTCAGTGGAAACCTGATTGAAGATGGGAGAAGCAGTCCAGATCCGCTCCAAAACCATAATAAATGTTATTGTTTAAATGCTACTGGAGTGAAGTGACAACAATTTTCTCTAGAATTATCACTAATACTGCAAGGTCTAAATGTGCCAGCACTAGAGAGTTCCAAATTAGATTTTCTGAAAGGTAGATGATGGTATATTGTTTTGGAAGTTTTGGACTGGATGGAATAGTTCACAATAGGGCAGATGACAAGGGCAAACAGGTGTGTGAACTCCATCAGTAGTCATTCTGGAGTAGGGTCACCTGGGCAATCAGTTGTTTTACAGACTCCACAGTGGACTCGACCTTGGCAGGGGTAGTTAGTTGAAAGGATAAGATATTACTCACCTGTGTGGGGGAGATCAGATCTGGAGCTGACCTTTAGGCAGCTGCTGACACGCAGGTCCTTATTTTATTAATTTTCTCCAGATGAGGTGCAGTTGCCGCGGGAACAACCCACAAGTAGCAATGAGATGGTGGTTGTTGCATCTGACACCAATTTGAAGACACATCTTGACTTTGAGTTATTGAAGTAGTCCAGCGCGTGATGAAAACAATAATAATCTGATTTAATTTGCACCTGGGTTAACTAGTGTAAAAAGGGCAGGTTTAGGAAGCCAACTTTGTGCAACCCTCTATTTTTTAGAAGACAGCCTAGGTCTGTGAATGGCGTTCTACATAGATATCAAATTGACTATGCACCACCCGCTTCAAATATCTGTTCTTCAATACACAGTACAACCTCCACATTCCCAACAGTAGACCATGGTTGCTACGAATGAACACCTTTCTTTGCTGTGAGTGGGCTTGTTTCAGAGAATGTGTTTTATAAAGTGTGCCACATTCTCATACATGACTGTGACCAGCTGTATACGTCTGTCCGTGTGTGATTCGCTACATTGCACAGTAAGAACCTAGATCCAGGATTCACCTATCATGTCTGCTTTTTAGAGACGAGTATTTCATCGTCTCCATCTTTCGCCCTACATGCTTAGTATGATCAGTCGCTCTGCAGACCTCTTTCCAATAGTTTCCACTTCTACTCCATGCTCCATGTAGCTTTTGCAGTGAAGCAGATGTCCCTGTTGTACAAGCTCTCCTCTGACCAACCTCCACTCTCCTAGACTCCCAATCCCTCACCCATTCTAACACTTCCTTTGCCCCCAGATGTTTGGTCCCTGCCTGACACTGAGCATCTCTTTTGCAGGAAATGGGAAATGGAACGACTTGCCTTGTCATTCACGGCAGGCCTTTATCTGCGAATACCGCCTGCGACGCAGGGAAGGCGAGGAAGAGGAATCTTTGGAGATGGACGACTAGGTGGAGGTCCATCCTGCATCTCCGTCATGCCGTGCGTCTTTTTGCTGAAGTTTCTGCGCTTTTGCTGTGATCGACAACGTGCAAGATAACTTGGCTACATCACCTTTAAGTGGGAGCAGCACATTCAGCCAAAGCATTGACACGAAAGACACCAATGTGCATTTCTTTAGGCCTCCTAGGGGCATTTTTACAAGCACCTAGCGCCTCCTTGCGCCCCCCTAGCATCATTTTATTTTACACTAAGGCGGCGACAAGGAGGCCTTTTCCCCGCGCCAGATTTATAAAGTGGCGCACTGCAAGCACTGCTCCACTTTGTAACCCCTTGCGACACATTGTGTCTGCGCCAGGCATTCTGTCTGCCAGGGGGACGTTCCCCCGTTAGGAGGCCCAGAAAAATGGTGCAGTGAAATTTACGAAATTTCACTGTGACATTTTTCTCGACAATTTTAACACCTGCCCAAGGCAGGTGTTAAAGTGACGTTCCCATTGTTTCCGATGTTGACGCTATTGTAGTAACGTGATCATGGTGCACCGCATTGTAACTACTGTGCTACTATGGTGATGTTAGGGGGGTGCGGAGGGACGCAAGAAAGTGGTGCATCATAGCTAATGCACCACTTTCTTGTAAACATGCCTCCTAGTATCTTAAAGATGCTTGAGGGTCCAACCCTACCTGTGTAACCTAAAAGTAGGCTAGGCTGAGGAGAAAGTACAAATCTCACTGTGTGTATCTAACCATCTGCTCCTGTCTTATGCTGCTTGCCATTTCAATAAAATCTTCACTTTGCATATACGAGAATGTGTGGTCTTCTTTGGTGACAGGGGGCAGCAGGAGATCTTGTAGCTAGGAAGTGGTTGATGAGTTAAGGTGAGAGGTTTAGACTGAAAGGCAGTGTGATATGTGCAGACATAAGCTGTACTGTACGTACGCGTGCACTATTTGTATGGTGCAAAACCGGTCAAAATGACAGAGGAGCTTTGTACAGGGTCAAAGGCAAAGGCAGTTGAGAGTGGAGATTGGACGTGGACTTTTACTGGGTGGTTAAAAAGTTTTCTTTAAAGAGGTGAATCTTCAATTCTTTTCTGAATTGGAGCAGGGTTGGACCAGACCTGAAACCCAATGGAAAGTTGTTCCACTTCCTGGTTATTATATAATTGTGCACCTTCAAATTGTGAAATTCACTTTTCAAAACAACAAAATGTATTGCATATTACTGAACATGGTGGTTATAGTCCGACCTCAGTGTGCAGGAAAGGTGAGTAACAAAGTATGTAAATAGAGCTGGATGGTGGAGGACAGTTGGGAAGAAGCAAGAGGCAAGTGCACAAGAAATAGCTGGTCAACCCCAAAGCAGTAGAATTACATTGAAGCAACAAAATAAGGGTGATACTGGGTTGCTTGTGTTTCGGTTCAGGGAGGACATAGCCTGGCAGCTCCGGTAGGTGTTATCTCTGGAGCAGGGTCAAGGTTGATTTGCATATGGCTGGATGAAAACTGACATGGCAAGGTGTGCAAAATAACTATGGGCTCGGATGTGGCCCCTAGTGGTTACCAGTGGCTGAGATTAATTCAAGCATCCCCTCCATCACTTTATTGTATACTTAAGTGAAACAGAAAATAAAGACAGACAAGGTGTTGGAGATGGAGGGCCCTGTACATACTGTGCAGCTGGAACCAAGCTATTCTGCAAAAGTTGCACCAGATTCATTCAAGGCTGGAAGAGAGGAGATATTAATGCTGGTGATGAAAAGGTGTTTTATCATAGGTGGCTCACCTGTGCACTTCTGCCAATTCCTTTTATGAATGTACTGCCCCAAATGAGGGATAGAGTGAGGCGTAGACTGATCTCCTAAGGCACACACCTTCTGCAGGTGTTTACAGTGGGACAGGACTCTCCATATTCTGGCAAGGTGAAATCCCTACTGTTAGTCTTTTGCCTTCTAGGGCTGGGGCCTGCAGCACTTTGGGAAAGAGCACAGTGTCTGTCTGGTCCAGCGTGTTACTGTGTCTGAAAGGGAAGGACTCTCAGGAACAGAGAGATGTGACCTTTACGAGCCTTCCAGGACCTGAGAGACCTTTTGTGACCTTCCATGCAGGGAGCAGGATCCCTGTTTGTGGTGCCACGTAGTCAAAGAGGGGGCACGGGCAGTATCCTGCACCACAGACTGAGTCTAAGGAAAGAGCCCTGCCTGCACAGAGCCTTGTGAGGGAGCCAGCAGGCATAGAGGAGTCATGCACACAGTGGAGTCATGCAGCACAGGGGCAGGCTGTGGGAAAGCCCGGTCTGCAGAGAGCCTTGTGAGGGAGCCAGCAGGCACAGAGGAGTCATGCAGCACAGAGGCAGGCAGTGTGAGAGACCAGTCTGCACACAGCCTTGTGAGGGAGCCAGCAGGCACGGAGGAGTCATGCAGCACAGAAGCAGACAGCGGGAGAACACTGTCTGCACACAGCCTTGTGAGGGAGCCAGCATGGACAGAGGAGTCATGCTGCACAGAGGCAGGCTGTGGGGCAGCCCTGTCTGCACAGAGCCTTATGAGAGAGCCAGCAGGCATAAAGTCATGCAGCACAGAAGCAGGCAGCGGGAGAGCACTGTCTGCACACAGCCTTGTGAGGGAGCCAGCAGGCACAGAGGAGTCATGCAGCACAGAGGCAGGCTGTGGGAGAGCCCTGTCTTCACAGAGCCTTATGAGAGAGCTAGCAGGCATAGAGTCATGCAGCACAGATGGCAGCAGTGTGAGAGACCAGTCTGCACACAGCCTTATGAGAGAGTCAGCGGGCACAGTGGAGTCATGCTGCACAGAGGCAGGCAGTGGGAGAGCCCTCTCTGCATAGAGCCTTATGAGGCAGCCAGCAGGCACAGTGGAGTCATGCAGCACAGAGGCAGACAGTGGGAGAGCCCTCTCTGCGTAGAGCCTTATGAGGCAGCCAGGGGCTTAGAGGGGTAATGCAGCACAGAGGCAGTCAGTGGGAGGCCCATATCTGTGCAGAGACTTATGGGAGAACTAGAAGGCACGGAGGAGTCATGCATCACAGAGGCAGGCAGTGGGCCAGCCCTGTATGCACAGAGCCTTGTGAGGGAGCCAGCAGGCGCAGAGAAGTCATGCAGCACAGAGGCAGGCTGTGGGAGAGCCCTGTCTTCAATGAGCCTTAGGAGAGAGCCAGCAGGCATAGAGTCATGCAGCACAGAAGCAGGCAGCGGGAGAGCACTGTCTGCACACAGCCTTGTGAGGGAGCCAGCATGCACAGAGGAGTCATGCTGCATAGAGGCAGGCTGTGGAAGAGCCCTGTCTGCACAGAGCCTTATGAGAGAGCCAGCAGGCATAGAGTCATGCAGCACAGAAGCAGGCAGCGTGAGAGCACTGTCTGCACACAGCCTTGTGAGGAAGCCAGCAGGCACAGAGGAGTCATGCAGCACAGAGGCAGGCTGTGGGAGAGCCCTGTCTGCACAGAGCCTTATGAGAGAGCTAGCAGGCACAGAGTCATGCAGCACAGATGGCAGCAGTGTGAGAGACCAGTCTGCACACAGCCTTGTGAGAGAGCCAGCAGGCACAGTGGAGTCATGCAGAACAGAGGCAGGCAGTGGGAGAGCCCTCTCTGCATAGAGCCTTATGAGGCAGCCAGGAGGCTTAGAGGGGTAATGCAGCACAGAGGCAGTCGGTGGGAGACCCATATCTGTGCAGAGACTTATGGGAGAGCTAGCAGGCACAGAGGAGTCATGCATCACAGAGGCAGGCAGTGGGGCAGCCCTGTCTGCACAGAGCCTTGTGAGGGAGACAGCAGGCGCAGAGAAGTCATGCAGCACAGAGGCAGGCAGTGGGAGAGCCCTGTCTTCGCAGAGCCTTAGGAGAGAGCTAGCAGGCATAGAGTCATGCAGCACAGAGGCAGGCAGTGGGAGAGCCCTGTCAGCACAGAGTCGTATGAGATAGCCAGCAGGCACAGAGGAGTCATTCACACAGTGAAGTCACGCAGCACAGAGACCGGCAGTGGGAGAGCCCTGTCTGCACAGAGCCTTGTGAGGGAGCTAGCAGTCACAGAGGAGTCATGCACACAGAGGAGTCATGCAGCACAGAGGCAGGCTGTGGGAGAGCCCTGTCTGCACAGAGCCTTATGAGAGAGCTAGCAGGCACAGAGTCATGCAGCACAGATGGCAGCAGTGTGAGAGACCAGTCTGCACACAGCCTTGTGAGAGAGCCAGCAGGCACAGTGGAGTCATGCAGAACAGAGGCAGGCAGTGGGAGAGCCCTCTCTGCATAGAGCCTTATGAGGCAGCCAGGAGGCTTAGAGGGGTAATGCAGCACAGAGGCAGTCGGTGGGAGACCCATATCTGTGCAGAGACTTATGGGAGAGCTAGCAGGCACAGAGGAGTCATGCATCACAGAGGCAGGCAGTGGGGCAGCCCTGTCTGCACAGAGCCTTGTGAGGGAGACAGCAGGCGCAGAGAAGTCATGCAGCACAGAGGCAGGCAGTGGGAGAGCCCTGTCTTCGCAGAGCCTTAGGAGAGAGCTAGCAGGCATAGAGTCATGCAGCACAGAGGCAGGCAGTGGGAGAGCCCTGTCAGCACAGAGTCGTATGAGAGAGCCAGCAGGCACAGAGGAGTCATTCACACAGTGAAGTCACGCAGCACAGAGACCGGCAGTGGGAGAGCCCTGTCTGCACAGAGCCTTGTGAGGGAGCTAGCAGTCACAGAGGAGTCATGCACACAGTGGAGTCATGCAGCACAGAGACAGGCAGTGGGAGAGCCCTGCCTGCACAGAACCTTATGAGAGAGCTAGCAGGCACAGAGGAGTCATGCAGCACAGAGGCAGGCTGTGGGAGAGCCCTGTCTGGACAGAGCCTTATGAGGGAACCAGGAGGCATAGAGGGGTAATGCAGCATAGAGGCCGTCAATGGGAGCACCATATCAGGCCAGGTATCGGCCCGTACGGCGTTATCCTCCTTGCATTGGCTTCCTATGGAGCAAAGGATAACATTTTGATCTTTATGCCACATTCATAGAGCCCTATATGGCAAAGGCCCGCCGCTTTTGAAAACTTTAGCCTCTTTTCATGTTACCACAAGACTTCTCAGATCCTCCTCTGCTGCTTTTGCATCCATTCCTTGAATTAAAAAAGCTAAATGGGGAGGAAGATCATTGATCTATCTGGGATCCAAACTGTGGGACTCTTTGCCATTGAAACTACGACAAACCAGTCAGGAGCTTCCTTTTTGGAAGTTATTGAAAACCTGGCTGTTTTAAGGGCCGGTCCTTTGGGTTGTGTTTTCTAAAATTTCCCTATAGGGCTGGGAGGCCTCTGGGTAGCTATGTGCTATATACATGTTCATAACATAACATAACATATCTGTGCAGAGTCTTATGGGAGAGCCAGCAGGCACAGAGGGGTCATTTGGCACAGAAACAGGCAGCTAGAGAGTCCTGCTTGCACAGGGCCTTATGAGAGAAGCTGCAACAAGCACAGAGGAGTCATGCAGCACATAGGCAGGCAGCTGAAGAACCCTGCCTGCACAGGGATTTATGAGAGAGCCAGCAGGCACAGAGGGATCATGCAGTACAGAGGCAGGCAGTGGGACAGCCCTCTCTGCATAGAGCCTTATGAGGCAACCAGGAGGCATAGAGGGGTAATACAGCACAGACGTAGGCAGCGGAAGAGCCATGTCTGCACTGAGCCTTATGGGAGAGCCAGAACACACAGACGGGACATACAGCACAAAGGCAGGCAGCTGAAGAGTCCTGCCTGCACAGGGCCATATGAGAGAGCTGGCAGGGAAAGAGGAGTCATGCCACACAGACTGAGTCTAAGGGGAGAGCCCTGCCTCCACAAAGACAGGCACTGGGAGCGCTAGCAGGCACTGAGGGGTCAAACCGCACAGAGGCAGGCAGTGGGACAGTTTTACAAGAGAGAATGCAGGCATAGAGGGATCAACTCTGCATACAGGCAGGCAGTGGGAGAGCCATTCCAGCACAGAGTAAGTCTAATGGGAGTGATAAAGCCTGGGGCCCAATCACTAATTATGGGGTCTGATGAATCTTTTCTTCTCAGTTCCAAGGGGTGAAGAGTAACACATTTCAATTTAATCAGTTTCTTTATAATCCAAATGACAAATAATAACACTCGGGGTCAATTCATAGGGTTAAATGGGTTCAATATAGACTCAAAGTCAACATTACATAAATGAGTCTCAAAACCATACTATAAACTTACAATATCACTAAAAGGGAATTAAGTTGTACAAGACTAAAACTTATATTGTAACAATACAAAAAATCAGAAAAGCATATGATTCTTGATCATGGAACCAAACTCTCCTGCCTAAGCATTTAAATTAAACTCTAACCATCCTAATACTAAAATATTTGGGAAAGGTCTGCAAACAGAAATTCAGTAGGATATTCTGTTAAGAGAGGTGTGAGGCATGAAGCCACACAAAGTTTGAGGTCTATACCTAAGAAGGGCCTGTTCAGCTCTAAAAATAGGAAAGGATCAGAATATTCACTAACTAAACCCACCTTAACTCACAATTTCCCAGGACAATAACATCACAGTCGAAGCTTCTTGAATAAAACCCCAATTAAAAAGAATTTGAAGTTACAATTTCCAACCCCTGTGCATCCCATCTTGATACTCTTCGGTCTCAACAAATTCAAAAAAGTTGGGACTGCCAAGCTTCCAGAACACTCCTCTCTTCATCCTTGCATCTTTCCTACCAGGCTTTCCTATCTTTCATGCACAATGAGCTTCTTGTTGACTCTGTCTCCACTCCTACCATGTGCATCTCGAAAGAACCATTTAAGAAAAAACAACTTCACAATGAATGTTAAATTGGAAAAAAACTATATGTGAAGGCTTTCACTCCAGCAAAGTTAATAAAACAAACATATATTTTCAAATTACATAAATTCTAAACACTACATATAAGAACATACAAGAGGGGTATGCAAAATAATACTATTAAAACATTTTCCCGAAAAGATAATCATAAAATGTTGATTATATGCCAAAAACAAAGATGCACTCCACTCACATGCTTTGCAGTGGAGGAATTAAATGAATCATAACAAATGTTACACAAAATTTGGCCACCATCTTGTGACCACCAGAAAATGATCACCTTTTCATATTCCTTTTATTAGAGACATAGTGGCACAGCCAAGCTACGCTCTTTCAACTCTCTCTCTGATTACTTTACGAGTCATCACAAATCCCTCTTCATTCTTGAATGAGACTCCCTAAAACCTAGTTGTTTTAAAACAGCGTCCACCTAGATTCTTCCAGATGCTTCATATCATCATAATATCTACACTGAGTTTTTTCCAATTCAACTTGTGCTCTCTTGCTTTTCCTGCCTTGTTGAACTTTCATTCTCTGTAACAATCAGTATCCCACAAACAATACTGTGACTACAATCAAAAGAACCAACAAGGGTTTCAACACAAATCCTTATATTCCAAGCTACTGAACCATCTGCCAATAGCAGAAAATCCATTCCTGATTGCATCCCATGCACCAGTTGCTTCCAATTCCTTCAAATCTTTGGTCAACCCTGGCATATTCTGAATATACATCTGCAAATCTTTACTTTTATCTGGGATAAAAGTGTCGCATTGTTGAACTTTAAGTATCCAACAGACTCTTTTGCGAGCAACATGTCTAAAGCGAGTCGATTTTGAAAAACCATTGATCTGATCGCTATCATCTCAGTATTGACAACCAATAGTGCTCCAGCAGTACTAGTGGCCAGTTTATCCACTATAGAAGACAGCCTTCTAAATTTCAGATTATTCAACATCACTCCCACAGATGGAATCATAGCACCAATGATGTCTCTTGCTATCTCACTTGCAGTCACACTTCACTTAGGTCTAAATTCTTTTGTCCAAACAGGATTATAAAGTGCTCCACATAAAAGGTTGGAGAAAAAAGAATTCCCAAATAACATCTATCATACCATCCTTTTGGTAATCGCTTGCCACTAACAAAATAAACATCAGGGATCACTGCATCTTCCACATCCTAACACAACTTGAAATTTCCCTCAACTTCAGATGTGTGCTCACATTCACTCTTTCTCCCAAATAGATTGTCAGTGGTGGACCTCTCCATCCAGATGCACAATTTCCCTTTATGTTCCCAATCTAAAGCTAAAGCAGCTCCGTTTCCAGCTAACTGATGTTCGATTTCTTCCTTTGCCCTTTTATTCAGACTTCAGAACAACTCACCTGGCTCCAACTCTCTCCTCCTGTATTCAACTAAATTCAAAAATGTCTTTTCTACATCTGATAAAGACAAGTTAAGTTGTGTCTTTGTGCCTATACAGTGTCTAAGGTAGAAACAGGTTTGAAAAATCTTGCAATAATCTTTATTTCCAAAGGAGCTGAGAATCTATTTAAATGTTCAATTATAGTAATTTCTGAAAGAACCATATCATAATTGGAGAAATAATACTGATAATGTTCTGTCCTATAAAATAAACTCAGCAACAAAGTGCATGAATTTCCATGAATCACATGGATGTGATGATAGGTAATACCCTCTGAAACAGAAGCAGGCAATTGAGTGCCTTCATAGCAATCCCTTGACTTTATGATCTCTACATATTCACATAACAGGCGCGAATATACATATAAATGCAGAATAATCTCCTCTATGTGTATCTATGTGTAATGCTTTCTCATTTAACCTATCACCTTTCCTAGAACCAATAGTTTGGGAAGAAATATCAGAAGACGTCCCTCCCTCTGCAGGATTAGTTCAGGAAAACACTCCTACTAGTAATGTTATTAATATGACAAGAAGAACAAGCAATAAAGCACCTATTATACATCTACATCTATTTCTTTGATCTATCTTCATTACGTCTTTAGAATCAGACCTAATTATCAAGCAAAATATGGCAGCAACAAATGTCACTTCGTTGATTTAATCAATACAATCAGTAAAATAGAGCTCAAACGTTCAAAAGATCAAAGTTAATTCAGTGTCAGTACATATAAATCTTCATGAGGCTTCCTTACCCTATTCTGTGTTCTTCTAAATGACAACTTGCGTTCTTCTACTGGGGCCTTAGTGTCTTCCCAAGTTCTCGATCAATATAAATGCCTCTAATATGTGCACAGACTATGTTACCAGATGACTATCAAAGTTACAGCTACAGTTCAATCACAATGTCCAGTTCCCTGAGGCTCAGCTGAACCAGTATGCTGATGCCAACATTCCCAGAATTCTTGTTCTGCGTCATTTGCAAAGTAGGTCTATTCAGGTTAAGAGTACCTACGACTTAGTACTCATGCTCTTTTTGACTTTCTCTGTTTTACACCTTCGTCTTCACTTTCACTAACATCAGAATTCTCTGATTTCTCATATTCGTTGATGGCACATGCTCTTTAGACAGTGTCACTACTTCTCGCTCCCTGTCTTCTAGGCCATCTGTCCCCAGCTTCCACTCTCCGTCCAGTAGTACTTGTTGCCTCACCAGGATCCGATTTTGAGTCTGACTTCTGCTCTTCAGGACAAACTTTGATCGGTTCTGCCTCAGAATCAGATATGATTTGTTCTAGACCCTCTTCTGTATGGTCGAGTGCTATTTCAAGCTCAGATTGGTCCCCGACAGATTGATTGACCTGCTCCGGTTGTCTCTCACACAGCTACTGGCTGTTTCTGGACAGGCACTGTTTTATCGATGGGACACTCCACCCTGTGAGTGTGAGAAACATGGATCCAGTTAGGGAGACCTCTACACTTGATAGCAGTTGTCGTCACCAGGATTACCTGATAAGGCCAATGAGGTTCCAGACATGTCTTTTTCTGATGATTTCTTCACTGAGGACCCAATCACCAGGACTGAGGTGATGGCACTGTTCTTGTGGGGAGGCTGTGACTGTTCCAACCTGATCAGACACAGAATGCACCACATCAGCTAGTCCCTTGCAATAGTCTAGGACCATGTTTTCAGTTATATTCACAAGTGCATTCACAGGAATTGCTGGCAGTCTCATCGCCTCCCCATCAGGATTTTGTGGGGGACAATCCAGTCTTTTGATCAGGTACACTCTGAAGACCCATCAACACAAGAGGCAAAGCATCAGACCTTTCAGAAACATTGAAGCATACACTTTTGCCAACCTCAATTTCAGCGTGCCATTCACTTGTTCAACAAGCCCCGAAGCCTCAGGTCTATAACTGCAATGTAGTCTCTGATCCATCTGCAATGCATTATTAAAATGAGTTCCTCGATCTGATTACAAAGAGGTTGTGAAGCCAAACCTCAGGATGAGTTCTCTCAATAACAGTTTTGCCACGGTAAGAATATAATTTCGCCTAGTTGGTGCGGTCAAACCTGCAGGAAAAGGCACACAATGACCAAAACATACCTCAATCCACTGCACACAGGCATCTCAGTGAAATCCATTTGAATTCTGTTAAAGGGTCCTGCTGACTTCCCTTTGTGACTCAACGTAACTTCAGTCCTCTTCCCAGCGTTGTTCTGTTGACACACAACACACCTGTTACATAGCACTTCAACCGTAACTCTGAATTTGGGATTGAACCAAGTTTGCCTGAACAATCTCATCCCTACCAATGTGAGCAAGGCCATGGAAATGTTGAGCCATAGGTGGTAACAGACTATCTGGAAATACTGGCCTTCCGTCCATTGAAACCCAATTGTCATTATCTCTCTTGACACAACCTATTCTAACCCAACCTTGCTGTTCTTTCTCAGGCACCTCTTCCTGTAACCTTTTCATCTCTTCCCACGTGTCAGCTGTTTCCCACAAGAGGTTAAAGTTAGTCTCATCCATATCTTCATTTGTTAATTTGCCATTAAATGTGCACACATTATGCGCAGAAGACCTTGCAATCTCATTGGCGTACCAATTGCCCAAAGTCACAGAATCATCTCCAAAGCAGTGTGCAGAACACTTAACCACCACAAACTGCTCAGGTAATTGGAATGTGTCAAGGAGATTTTTCACCTGTTTACCATTCTAGATCGGTGAGTCAGAGGATATCATAAATCCTCGCTGAGACCACAGTTTCCCGAAGTCATGAACAACACCAAAGACGTACTGACTATTGGTAAAGATCATCACTTTCAATTGATCAGAAACACAACGTGCTCTTGTGAGAGCAATCAGCTCAGCCACTTGAGCCGAAAATATTCCTTTATGCGAAGAAGCTTCGACAACCCCAGACAAGGTATAGACGGCATAGGCCAATTTCAGACTTCCTCCACTGTCTCTTAAACATGCCCAATCAACATAAAGGACATAAACAGGTTTGAGCAATGGTTTGTCTTGTATTTCATGGTCTGGGTTTGGCACATAGTTTAGTGACATTAAGGCAATTGTGGTCTCCTCACAGTCTTCAACTGATTCTTGACCCACTACTGGCAGTAGAGTGGGTGGAGTCAAAGTTCTGCATCTTTAATGGTAACGTTCTCTGCAGCCAAAATCACCTGCTCCTATTTTGTAAGTCTACAGCCGGTAAGATATTGAGTGCATGTCATCTTCAATAGGAGTTCAACTGAATGGGGCATGTACACAATTAATGGATGACCCATAACAATATCTTCACACCTCTCAATTGTAGTCGTACCTGCAGCCACTGCTTAAAGGCAGCCAGGCAAAGCAGATACAACAGGATCCAACATAGCAAAAAAATATGATATGCCACTGGTCTCTTGGCATTTCCATGCGCTTGTGTCAGCACTGAGAGAGCTTGGCCCTTCCTCTCACTGCAGAAAAGTACAAACGATTTATTATAATCAGGCACCCCTAGAGCACGACAGAGATTCTCTCAGCTCAAGAAATGCAACAAGGCAGTCGTTGTCCCATGGTACCAGATGATCCTTGTGCATCAGCCTCTGTAAAGGCCTGTCCACTAGGGAAAAGTTGGGTATTCACTGTCTACAGTTGCCCAACATTCCTAAAACCATTTGGACCTCCCTCTGTGTAGCTGGTGGATCTATTTTCAGTATAGCTGAATCCTCTCTCATGACAACTTTCTCACTCCTTTCTCAAAATGATGTCCAAGGTATTGAACCTGTTTTGACAATCTCTAATTTCCCAGGGGACACCTTATGTCCATTCTCAACCAGGTGGTTCAATATTGCAACAGTAGCCTGTTTCCATGCTTCTTGAGTATTCAATGTCACCATCAGGTCTTCGATGTACTGAACCAACACTGAATTGCAAGGCATAATCCAAGATTCCAGATTTTTCTTTAGAATCTGATTAAAGATTGAAGGGGATTCAGTATACCCTTGTGTGACACAACAACATGTTAAGGCCCTGTTTCCGAGCCGGAACACAAAAAGGAACTGAGGACTGTGCTCATGCAGCGGTATCGAAAAGAAGGCCTGACACAGGTCAATGACAGTGAACCACTCAGCCTCACATGGAATTTGAAACAATATCACAGATGGATTCGGTACCAGAGGGCAACAGGGAAAGACAACATTGTTTACTTTTCCCGAATCTAGTACAATCCGGTACTTTCCGTTTGGTTTTTGAAGATCCATGATGGGAGAGTTATAAGGGCTTCCCATTATCTCCTTCAGAATTCCCATCTGAATCATCGACACGATTATAGGAGTTATTCCAGCAATCGTCTCAGGGGTCAAATTATATTTTGGGGTCTTCGGAAACTCAACATTTGGTTTGACAGTGATTCAGACAGGTTCTACACCTTTTATCAGTCCGATTTCCTTTCCTGAAAAATTCCACACTTCATGCTTAACAGCCAATAACGTGCAGTATGACTAATTTTTCATCAACCTAAGGGCAGTATCTTCATCTTGAGCATGAACTAGGGTTGGGCGGTGAGCTCTGCTCCGCTGGCTGAGCTAACAGACTTTTTGACAGAACATGTAGTGGCAAAAACTTTGCTAGTGCCGCCAGTGGAGTACATCTCACCACATGCACACTGCAGCTCAGTTATGGGCCACAGCGCAAGCGCAGACAGCCTGCACTTTCACTGTGTAGCCCAAAAATGGCCTGCAGTGCGCACTCACCTGACCCCCTGGAAAAGAGGACCCAGGTAAGTCCTCGTTTTTTTTTCTATGCACACACTGGTGCACAAAACACCTGAAATTGCAGCTTTCACTGCCTACGTCCCTGGCCTGGACTCAAGCCAGGGCCGTAGGCAGTGAAAGCTGCAGTTTCAGGCCTCTTGTGCACCGGTCTGCTCCGTATGCAGTCAGTGCACATGGGGCAGGCTGGTGCACAAGAGGCGTGATATGGCAACTTTTCCTGCCTATGGCCCTGTCCTGAATGCGGCTGATCTCGGAAGCTCTAAGGAGGGTCTGGACTAACCAGGCCTGGCCCTGCTTAGCGCTTCCGAGATTGGGCGCATTGAGGGACACTCCACAGCTCCTGCTCCATGGAATTCCACAGAATTATGTACCAGTGGAACTCTCCACCCATAGTATGAATCTCTATTCCTGTTGGTGTACAATAAATGACACTATTTAATTTTGCCAACAAATCTGTTCCTAAGAGATTCACTGGACAACTGTTACATAATATGAACTTGTGTCTGTCTTCAAGGGATCCTATTGCAACTGAAACTGGGGCAGTTTCCTGAACTGCCATCTGTCTATTTTTCACACCAACAACTTGGCTTATTTTTCCCAAAAGGGATAGGTTTGGGACTTCTACTGTTCTCAGAGTAGAATGGGTAGCACCAGTGCCAACCAAAAATGACAGGGGTGGCCATCCACTTCACTATCTACGAATGGTCCACTCTGGTCTATTTCTAAGGCTGCGACAAGTACGCAGTCTATTTCCCCTCTCAGGAACCATCTGGCTGATTAATCAGAGCCATTTCCTTCTCCCATATCAAAAAACAGATGTTGCCACATCAGATTTCAATTCTGCGTTCCATTTGCATTCATCCTCAGAACTTGATTTGGATGTTGACGTATACCAGTAGCATTTTGCTGTGGCATTGGGGGTTGAGGGACTCTTGCATGGTCGGGGCTTGCGGCACATTGAAAATTTGACTCCTAGGCCTTTGAAATCCCTGCAGCTGATTGAACTTTTTATTCTGCGAAGGTACAAACCCTGCATTTTGAGCTTGATTAGCAGGATTTAAACGACAGTCCTGCTTCCAATGTCCCAGTTTGTTACAAACATGACATGGGGTTGACCTCTTCAAGCTATTTACATCCATTCCTCTACTAGGATCTATTGGGACACCTCGAACCTCTTCCTTGTGTTGGATTTTGTGACTGTTGATATACACTTTGCATTGTCCCTGCGTTACTCACAGCTATGGGAATCTGGCCAGTTCTCGGAGCTGCTTTCATCTGAGCAAGCATCAGCTTCTCTTTGAGTTTTTTCTGCTTCATTTCTATTTCATTGTGGCAGTATTTAGCATAATGCAAAATATCATCAATTGACTAATTCTGCCAACAAATCAAATGCTACTGGATCATCAATCTAATCTCTAGTCTGAAACCCGTCACAAACCTTGACACAAAATGTCCCATATCTTTTGCCTCTGGAGTCTCCATCCCGCTCTACTGTTTGAATGCCTGTAGCAATCTCTCATAATAGGCTTGTACCATCTCCTTTGGTTCTTCAGTTGTCCTGTCAATCGTCACACAGCCAACATTCTGAGGGGGCACCATCCCTTTCAGAAATGTTATGACCTCCTGATACTTCTTCATAACCAATGGTGAGGGACCCTTCGTTACCAGATTCCTAGATGGTTTCTTCTTAGGCCAGTGAACAGCTATCTTACATTCCACCCATAAATCACTCGGAACAACAATGTCAAACAAAGTGTTTAGATCAACCCCCAACACCCGCAAGATCTTCGCAAACCTTTCAACCTGCTTGTACCATTCAATTGGCTTCTCTCGCAATTTTGGGAAATCATTGGTAAATGATGCAAGATCACTCCTACTCCATGGCACATGTGCATAACCCCCACCAGGCACCTCTCTAAAAGGGAAAGTTTAGATGCTTCCCTCCGCTCCAACCAGAGGTGGTTCACCAGAGGGTTTCTTCATCTCTTTCTTTTTCTCCCATTTGGTCTCATATTTATCCAATTCATTCCATTTCCTAATGTTATTAATCAGTCCCTTAATCTGGGTCTTTAATCCTGGTGTCCTCATCTCAAAAATATTTTTGTCACTAAAGCACACCGATAACTTCTTTGGAAGTTTTTTCTTTTATTCAAATCTACCTCCTATTTTTGTGCCAATTCTGCCAACTTATCATGTGCTTGGCCCACTCAGTTGGTAGTGTCCCTACCCATGAAAGCGGACTCATCTTTTTGGTATATATCTAGCCTCTCCAACCCAAAATTTCCAACAATCATCACATCCAGCTCTGTCACTAATTTAGTCACATCTAAATATATCTCCCTTGGGGTTGATGGAAGTGTGCCCTCACTTACTTCTGTGTTCATACTCTCCTTAGATGGAGTGTTTCCATTAAAGAATTGTAACCACTCATCTATTTTCTTGGCACTAATGGATCGTGTAGCCACAGGTATCGTTGGGGTGGGCTCATTTCCCTGACTCAAAGATGGTTCCCAGATGGGAGCAGTATGAGTAGGCATCTTTTGATATGGCCCTATGGAAGCACATCCGGACATGTTCATTGTCGTATCTGTGCTTGCCCCATGTGGAGTACTAGCATGAGTTTCAATTAAAGGAACAAATCTTTGGCACTCGAAACATTGGAGACTCCACTCTGCCTTTCAGCGTTCCCAGGTACATTCAGATTAGACATATTTCTCCCAGACCCTTCTGTCTTGTATATAGGAACCGCTAGACCAATGTTACTGGAAATGTAATTACATCTACAGTACTCACTGTAGGATCAATGGGAACATATTCTCCCTGTCCTCCTCTCCGAGACTCACAAGCTGGCCCAGTAGAAGTTCCGAATTGGTTGGGGCAGTTGCAGTAGCAACTGGACCACTACCACCAACACTCTGATTTCCATTCTCGCCTCTTTTCTCATTATAAGGACATTCTGAAAGTAACAGGTCCAAAAGACTATCTCCAGAATCCCCATCATTATCCAACTCATGTCATCTGGCTCCCATGTCTTCCTTTCTTTCAGTTTTCGTGTTGTTTTCTTTTCCCCCTCTCCCTTAGCCTCTTCAGTAGTCAGAGCTGGATACAGCTTGACTCCCTCTATCATGTTTGTTCTCCATCTCTACTGGTCAGCGTCCCATCTAGCATCTGCATAACTCTGCATAGCTTTCTTTGTCCTACCTTGAATATTTCTCACTTTCCTTTGCATGAGCTGCTTGTTCCCAAGCATTACGCGCTTCACACTGGGCAGGTCTAAGAGGTGGCTTCATTTCGGATAACCGTCTTCTTAAATTTACAATAATTCACAAATTAAATGTGCCATATTGTGGGAATCTAGATTGACCATCCTTTTCTGTGATCTTGTATCATTGACCAAGCCAGACACATGTATGAGGCCTTATATTCGTCACCATATAGTGACCTTCGGGAGGCACCACTTCTTCCTCCCTCCTCTAAACATGTCCCATATTACACTAAAACATTTCATCTTTCCAAACTTGGTGTGATAATTCAATTCAATTCAAATCAGTGCCATATCCACAATCATTTGCTCTACTGCAACCACCCATCACAATGCGGCACCTGGCGATGTAGACCACCTATCACAGCGTGGAACCACACCAGCCGACCTATACCAGCGTGGCACACTGTGACATTGACCTCCTATCACTGCACGGAACCAGTGGCGTAGCGTGGGTTGTCAGCACCCGGGGCAAGGCAAGTAATTTGCGCCCCCTAACCCGGGGCACGGCAATTAATTTGCGCCCCCTAACCCGTGGATTTTAGCACTCGAGTCTCTTCCAAGATGTTGCGCCCGGTGCGGCCGGCCCCCCTGCGCCCCCCCACGCTACGCCACTGCAAGGAACCACACCAGCCGACCTATACCAGTGTGGCACACTGTGACATAGACCTCCTATCACTGCATGGAACCACACCAGCCGACCTATACCAGTGTGGGACACTGTGACGTAGACTTCGCTCCTCTCAGCAGTTCCCCCTCCTTTACAATTTGCATGCACTCTTTCTCCCAAACAACACGCGCATACAAAATACAATACAATAAACCCTTGTCTGCTTTACTAAAGAGTAAACAGTTTAAATCACACAAGAAAGTTTGCAATCACTTCTGATGAGACCTCGACCTGCGGGGTAACATCCAAATTAGTACAGTTTCTCTCTGAGCAGTAAGACCCACTATAGCAATTCTTTCACATTCACACAAATTCTATTCTATTTTAATGGCCAGGTTAATTCTATTTTAACCTGGCCATTGCCGACATCCCACAATGACCGCAAATCTTCAGCAGACAATATAATATGGTGTCTTCTACACCTTGTAAATTATCCCGGGATCTTAGGCCATGTCAGACCTGATAACCATTTCAAGTTCTCTATAAATCACCACACTCACACAACATTCTAAACATCCCCACAAAACACCATCCAACTTAACAATCAGCGCAATCTAATCGCAAACTGCTGCACTCTGCATCCGGGTAATACTCACTTGTCTGCCGCCAGACCAACTCTCTTCCTCTCTTCTGTCACTGTGCCGATTTTCCACCTCTGGGCCTGGACTCTAGAAACTGGGCTCTGGGTACTATCTACGCTAGAACATGGTTCTAGTTCTCCCCACTTCAAAAAAGAGAACCATCCTCTGCTAAAATCTGATAAAGCCTGGGTCCCTTTCCGTAATCTGGGGTCCAATGGATATTTTCTTCTCAGTTCCGAGGGGTGAAGAGTAACAAATTTAATTTTAATCAAACAGTTTCTTCATAACCCAAATGTCAAATAATAACATTCAGAGTCGATTCATATGGTTAAATTGGTTTATTACGGACTCAAAGTCAACATTACATAAATTAATCTCAAAACCATAGTATAAACATATAATATCGCTAAAGGAGAATTAAAGCGCTGCACAATGTTAAAACTAGTTAGCATATACAAGACTTGCGCCCCCTTAGCATTATTTTTTTTATGCTAAAGCACTGGTAACTTAACTCCATATTTATGTTTTGAAGCCAGACCTGTCTAGTGTCAAAATATATAAGTTGGCCTCATTTATTGGGAGCGCCAACCCACCCTGCATCAAATTGCGACAATGATATGCCAAGTAGCCGTTCCCCCCCAAAAATGATGCTAGCCCTCCAGCACCATATTTACCTTCCTGCGCTAAAACGACGCACATCAGGGAAGCGGACTCAAAAAATGCCACTAAGGCCGATTATTGTCAAATTTTAACTCCTGGTCAGACCAGGCGTTAAAATGATGTCAGACACATTTCTATAGGGAAACACCGTGGAGTCCACCGTGGTGTCACTATTTTGGGCACATAGAGGCCCACTCCAACCCCCAGCATCACCCACACCACCGGGACACCAAAGTTGGAGGGAGCACATCCTAGGTAAGTATACGTGCTTAACTGTTGTGTGACGCTGGGGGCCACTTACATGGGGCCCCCTGGCTGGCACTGGTTCTGTTGGGGTTGTCCTGGGGACACTGGTCCCCTGTGGAGGACATTGTGGTTGTTGTACTGTCTTCTGTCCATACTTGGACAGGCGTAATTTTTTAGCTGCTTGTGTGACCCAAAAATGACGCTAGGCTGACTGGCGGCAGATATTTTGCCTCTAATTAGTCTAGCGTCATTTTTGGCCCACTAGCGATATTTTTTCTAAAGCCATCCAACACTGCTAGTACCATTTTTCATGACGCCAAACATTCCTTAGAGCCATCATGCGTGATTTTTAAAATATGGCGCACAATTGGCACTAGGGAATGGCCTTAGCTCGCTGTAACAATTTTGACACACAACTGCTCTTGCGCAGTTGTATGCCATTTTTCATAAATATGGGCCTAAAACGTCTATTGCAACTATACAGAAGATCAGGAAAAGCATATGATTCTTGGTCACGAGAACCAAACTCTCCTGCCTAACCATTTAAACTAAACTCTAACCATCCTAATACTAAAAATATCTGCAAACATAAATTCAATAGGATATTCTGTTAAGAGAGGTGTGATGGCATGAAGCCACACAAAGTTTGAGGTCTATATCTAGAAGGGTCCGTCCAGCTCTAAAAAAAAGGACAGGGTCTGAATCTTCACTAACTAAACCCTCCTTAATTCCCAATTTCCCAGGATGATGACATCATAGTCGAAGCTTCTTGAATGAAACCCTAATTAAAATTAATTGGAAGTTACAATTTCCAACCCCTGATGCATTCCAGCTTGATACTCTTCGGTCTTAGCAAATTCAGACGAGTTACAACTTCCAGAACACTCCTCTCTTTGTTCTTGCATAGTTCATCCTAGGCTTTCTTATCTTTCAAGCTCAATGGGCTTCTTGTTGACTCAGTCTCCGCTCCTAACACCTGCATCTGGAAAGAAACATTTAAGAAAAAACAACTTCACAATGAATGTTAAATGGGAAAAGAAAATTATATGTGTAGGCCTTCACACCAGCCAAGTTAATAAAACTTATGCACAAATATTTTTTCAAATTACATAAATTCTAAACACTACATATAAGAACGTACAAGACGGGTATGCAAAATAATACTATTAAAATGTTAGTCTTGAAAAGATGACCCCCAGAAAATGATCACCACTGCACGTTCTTTTTCCCAGAGGCATAGTGGCACGGCCAAGCTACGCTCTTTCAGGAGAATGATGCTAGCATACAGCGAGTGTCTGATGGGAGAGCTATGCAGCACTTGGGCAGTCAATTGCATAGCCATGCTGACACAAATTGAATCTTATGAGAAAGCCAGCAGGCACAGAGAAGTCATGCCACACCGAGGCAGGCAGTGAGAGAGCAACGCCATCACATAGTAAGTCTAATGAAAGAATGATGCTGGAGTAGAGTGCATGTCTAATGGGAAATGCATGCAATACAGAGACAGTCAATAAGAGATCCAGGCCATTGAAGAGGGAGTGTAATGGAAGAGTCATGCTAGCGTACAATTGATGTCTAATGAAAGAGCCATGCAGGACAGGGGAAGTCAATGGGAGAGCCATGCTGGCACAGAAGTAATACACAGGTGAGCCATGCCATTGAAGAGGGCATTTAATGGGAGAGACGTGCATGCAAAGACTAGGACCAACGCCATGTGGCAAGCAGACAAGATCCCATAACATTTGCAATGCAATGAAAATGGAATTGTATTTGCAAAATTTCATATTCACAGAGGAGACCTAAATAAATTGTCATGCATGCACAAAAGGATACCATGGTATATTACAGATGTCAGATAGTTTAAAGAGTTTGTCACCCAGAAATATTGAGGGCTATTTGTAATGGGGCACCAAAGGAAAGAGGATTTGCTTGGGGCTGTTGTGTATTGATGCAATGGTTATGTTTCAAAGATGCTAGAGTAAGTGTCAAAGAGGCACTAAACGACTCTGTAGGACTTGCCAAACATGGACAGATTGGGTTTTGCCACCTTGAACGTGCAGCACATACCCGACATATAACCTTTCTCAAATCTGGTTCTATACCTTATTCTTGAGCATGAATCCTTTGGTCTGAATACTCCTATGAGTGTGCTCCTATTCTTAGTTTCTAATCTTTATAGAGTTAACATACCACTTTGTGACCTTTTCAGAGACACTGTAACCATACGGAAACTCCAGAACAAAGACAAATCCAGTCACGAGCAGGTCAGCACTGGAAGGTGACACTCACTGCCTGGCAGTATGAACTGGAAGATGTGCCTTGGTGGTATTCACTGGGAGTTGATGCTGTCCGCCTGTAGGTATGCACTGGGAGATGGACCTTCCTGGAGGTATGCACTGGAAGGTGACACTCACTTCCTGGCAGTATGAACTGGAAGATATGCCTTGGTGGTATTCACTGGGAGTTGATGCTGTCTGTCTGTAGGTATGCACTGGGAGATGGACCTTGCGGGACGTATGCACTGGGAGGTGATGAGGTCTCCCTGGAGGTACTGATCATAAACAGATTGGGAGAGTAGGAATCAATTTATACTAGTGGCTTGCCTGTGCAAATCAAAATATAGTTGTTTGCAACTTACAAAATTTAATTATGTACGGTTAAATGTACCTGCCAAATACCATATATTTCTGTGTACAACCCTGTGTGCATTTATTTAGCATCATGCATTCAGGGATGTTTTTAGTAGTATAACATTATATCAAAATACATATAACAAATCATAGATGGGAAAATTAATATTTACAAATTGCATATTGACATATAATTTCAAAAAACATATATATATATATATATATATATATATATATATATATATATATATATATAGTGTGGTCATTTTTGCCTGTCCTAACCACAATTTTTTAAAACGTTAGGTGGTGTTTATGAATGCACATCAAATGTCCATAATCCACCTGGAGGTAGCAAGGGAAAGGTTCCGACAGAGTCTTTTTGCAACAAATATTGCACTTTCCCAGTGAAAATATTTTTGGGAAAGTTCATGCTCTGTTGGCTCCTCCAAAGAAATAACATGTAGACGTGTTTCGACTTCTATAGAATTGCAGGCCTCATCAGGGACGATGGTTGACAAGTAACCAAATACTAAAAAAAACAAAATACTGCATCAAAAAATTACCCCCAACCTGTCTTACATTCCTACTTGACACAAGACAGAAATGCAAGAAACCTGAAATCACTAGTGTCTTGACTGAAATCAGGGCTGTCTTTACGTACTCAAGTAAATCCTTACTCCATGCCACCAAGTTTAACATGAAACCATAGTGTTGAACATTGCATTATTATACTGTTTAGTGTGCACCTGTGCCTCTGATCAATGCCAAATACCCCTCACAGGGATATATATTCCCTGTTGCATGCCACACAATAACAAGTACTTTGAAGCAATTGCAGTAGAAGGGCAAAGGTCTTTTTGCCCTTTTTGTTTTTGCTCTTTTAATATTTTGAAAAGAAGGTAAGGTCAGTCTTCTTCTATATATGGTGCTCGCCCAATCACCTACAAAAACAGATGCACATTTCTCAGCCTAAAACCTTTTATATGTTCACCTTTCACCCATGCCATTGTCTCTATGTGTCCTATTCTTACTGGTATCAACTTTTCCTCATGGCGCCAGGGTGCATTACATCAATGTACCAGTTGAACTTCGCAATAATTGTACAAAGAATTGTGTGTTAGAAATAGCAAAGCTCAGAAAATAACTAATGAATTAAAAAGCGGGGTCTTTTTGAGGTATACTCAGTCGTATCATTTCATTTGTAAAGCACAGCACGAATACCCCTAAGGGTATCTGGGCGCTTTGGGTGTCGTTTCGAAAAGCCACGTCTTGTGTCTTCTTTTGGAATCCATAAGCTAGGGAGCAGTTCGGAGGTGGAGGGGCAGGCTGTTCCAGCACTTCCAGGCTTCAATGTAGTGGAAGGAGCGGCCCCCACTGCGGCTGCGATGGATGAGGGTGTGTGTGCAAGGGTGAGCAAGGTGGAGCACGGGTGTCTTGCAGGAACGTGGAAGCCTAGTTGATGGCTGATGTAGGGCGACCCTTGGTTGTGTAGAGCTTAGTATGCAAGTGTGAGGATCTTAATTTGGCATCTCTTAGGGATCGGGAGCCAGTGGAGGCTTCTAAGGGTGACGCTGGTACACTTGGGGAGGTTCAGAATGAGTCTGGCTGAGGTGTTCTGTTCCCTCTCCGTAAAGATCAATTGGCTTGAATGACTCCAGACAACTTAACGGCACTTCCTGAGGTCTGACATGTGCTGAAATCACTACCCAGTCGCGGTTAAAAGCCATGCGCGAGACCTTAGACCCAGATACACGCTATTGCAATGAGGTGGGCATGCGGCTGCCAACTTTAAAATGAATGTTTATGTGTGGCTTGCATGTTATAATCAAACAATGCTCTTAAAATCTCACCCTAGTAGGTTATGCCTCCGAAACGCAGTGTACTTTGGAAAACAATTTAAAATTATGGGTTCATTGAATGATAGAAAACAACGACACATTAGAAAACCTGCCGTGGTGCAGTGGAACCCTGTTGCATCATGGGGGTGAGCTGCCCATACAGCGGCCATCTTTAAGTGGTCAAAATATATTTATGATACTGTAAAGATGAATCTGTGCACCACTTTCTTCTCAAACTTTCATTCATATAATCCTGGCACTTATGTATGCATCAGGAGCCAAGAGTATTTGTTCTGCTCAGTGCATAGAATGTCTCACATTCCATATCACATATACAACATTCAATACAAGGTCGTATGGTGCCTCACTTGACACAAACTATCTGAAGACAGTGTGTACCAATAGCAGAGATACTCCTGTGAGGAATCTAAAAATGAAAATGCAGAGTAATGGAAAAATAAATACTAAAGTGTGGCTTAAATTGTAAATCCAAATCATGCTGTTTTAAAAAGGGGCTTGTCCTGAATCTTCTGGAACACAGTGTGCCTACTCTGAAGCGTTTTTACACTGGCAGAAATAGTAACGTGGCTATTAGATGGAGGAAATATATATATATATATATATATATATATATATATATATCTCGTCGCCCCCCGGCCAAGAGCCAGGAGATGAAAAATGAAACGATAGTTCCACTATTGTTTCATTTTTCATCTACTCGCTCAGCCGGCAATAGAGGGAGGGGTGGGGCTGGGTCACGGGAGTTGGAAGGAGGGGAGAGAGAACCTAAATGCGCATGTGTATTTGGCCGGCCTCAGACCCATGGCTTGTGTCTGAGCAGCAGTCACTGCCGCTCAGACCAATCCCGACTCTGCTTTCATGCTAGCTTTAGCATGAAAGCAGTGCCAGGATTGTTGGGGAGCCTGTGCTGGTGTCTTAGTGAATGCTGGGACACCACAAGAAGAGGAGCGACGAGCGAGGCAGCAGGAGGCAGCGGTGGCGGAATGTAAGTGTCTTTTATTTTTCATTTTTTTATTTTTTATTTTTGTTCTGTCCCCTTTGTTCTACTCCCCCATTGAGATTTGCGCTGCTGTGTGTGTGTGTATATATATATATATATATATATATATACACATATACATTTATAAATAATAATTTATGCGTCACTCTAGCCCTGAAAGGGCCTTGGTTTGATATATATATATATATATATATATATATATATATATATATATATATATATATATATATATAAAATCTATGTGTGTGTGTGTGTGTATATATATATATATAAAATCGTCGCAAGTACACGGAGGACAAAACAAACCTGATAAGCATTGGCTGTTTGTGGAGGTTTGCACTCACTGCAAGACTTGCTGTAAGGTATTGAAAGAGAACCATACTACCAACTTACATTGAAAACCAGTTCAGTGCTTTTATGGTTATAAAACCAATGCCCACCTTCCGTCAGCATCATTTAATCCTACAGTTTTGAAGTTCTCTCTCAATCTTGCTTCCTGTCTATTTAAGGTGGTAGAGATATGTTCTTCTCCTTTGCCTTATTGTGCTACAAACAACTGTGACCATTGCAAATCATTTTCGGTGTGATTCATTGATGTGCAATGCTGTACCAATGGGGCCTGGTGGGTATGGCATCTGATTCTGGAACAGTGTTGTAAAATCAGGGATTTGGTTGGATTGTCTGCCGATGTAAGTTTTTTGCATGGGCAAGTTATGTTTTAGTTTTTAGGTTAGATGCGTTTTTAGTTTTGCAATTAGATAATGCAGATTGTGGAACATTTATGCCATTCAGTGTTAAACTTTTTGAGTCAACAGCGAACTTCAAAGCAATAAATTGTTGAAATCTAAAATGTCCAATAATGGGAGGTAGCCCTAACAACTGAGGCAGGTCGTGGAGCGTTGCTGAATTCTTCTTTCTTGAACTACCCAATCTTTCAGGTTTTTTCCTCTTTTAAATGAAACCAGGGGTTTCGGAATGCCCTCCCTTGAGGTTTGACCTAGGAGATGGCCTAGCTGGATGCATGCACTGGAAGATGGGCCTCGCTGGAGGTATGCACTGGGAGATGATCCTCGCTGAAGGTATGCACTGGGAGATGGGCCTTGCTGGGAGTTGGGCCTTGCTGGAGGTATGACTTAGGAGATGGCCTCGCTAGATGCATGCACTGGAAGATGGGCCTTGCTGGAGGTATACACTGGGAGATGGACCTCACTGGATGCATGCACTGGAAGATGGGCCTCGGTGGCAGTATGCACTAGGAGATGGGCCTCACTGGCGGTATGCACTGGGAGATGATCCCCACTGAAGGTATGCACTGGGAGATGGGCCTTGCTGGAGATATGCACTGGGAGATGGTCTCGCTGGAGGTATACACTGGGAGATGGGCCTTGCTGGAGGTATGCACTGGGAGATGATCCTTGTTGAAGGTATGCACTGGGAGATGGGCCTCGCTGGCGGTATGCACTGGGTGATGATCCTCGCTGAAAGTATGCACTGGGAGATGGTCCTACCTGGAGGTATGCACTGGGAGATGGCCTCTCTGAATGTATGCACTGGAAGATGGGCCTCGCTGGAGGTATGCACTGGGAGTTAATGCTGTCTCCCTGGCGGTATGCACTGGGAGGTGGGCCTCGCTGGAAGTGTGCACTGGGAAGCTTGAGCCAGATTCATTAGTGTCTATGAAACCAATCAAAAGTTTCAGAAGTCAGCAAGGTAATGGAGGTCACCTCAGGGCATTCAGTCTAGGCGAGAGGATGAGGAAAGACTGTGAAGAAGACAGATGTCAGAGCTGAGGACAGGCTAAAGGAAACACAAGTGAGTAATCAGGCAGAGCAGTGACTAAAGAGCAGTATTCAAGGGAAGTGAAAACAGGCGATAGGATGAGGTTATACTAGCAGTGAGTGAGACGGTAACACATTTTAGGTATATTGCAAAGCTGCAAATGAAAGGTGCCAGAGCACACAATAATGTTCTTAAAGGCTTATAAGTTTGAATCGAAAAAAGACATTGAGGTTGCAAGCAGAGAGGGACAGAGTAAGGTGAATAGCTAGAAGAAGATGGTAGATGTGAAAGAAGAGGAATGTGGGGATGGAACAGGAAAATTAAGAATCTCTGTTATGAAGGGTTGAGATGTAAAATGTGTAGGGATATCCAAGAATAAATTAAAGACATCTACAAATCAAAATTGTGGGGGGAGGTGTAGGAAGCAAAGGAGAAGGCAAGTTGAAAGTAGTCAGTATTGGATTAAAGAAGATATCATTAACTGGAGAGGAGAGGAAGTCCAAGATCATATCCAGGCTGTACCTCTAAAGAAGTGGGATTGGAAGAAGAGAAACAGTTGGTCCTTGGCACAGTGCAAGACCACAGAAGAAAACAAGAACTAGGAGAGTGCAGTACCAGAGAGACCAAGGGAGTGAAGGGTGGAAAGAATGATTGCATTTTTTGTTACAAGTCGAATGTTAGTGAAAAGAGACAACTAGCTGAGCAGTCACGGTGGAATGGGGCATGGCAGAAACCAGATTGCAGATGTGAAAGGAGAGAATCTAAATAAACTGATAGTTGATGTGCTCTGATGGAGTGCAGACCTCTGGAAAGGTAAATGACAGATGGGGTGAAAGTTAGTGGCCATAGAGGTGTTTTATCTCTCTCTCTCTCTCTCTCTCTCTCTCTCTCTATATATATATATATATATATATATACACACATATATATATATTTTGAATTTTGTCCAAACCCAAACCGGTCAGTGGGCTGCACGCTCTACAAGTTGCACCTTCATTGCGCCTTGCAGCGGCCCTGCAGCATTAAAGGCCAAGGTCACTTGAAGGAATTGGCATTTCAAAAATTGTTCTAGATTGATGCGACCCTGCAGAGGGCACAGGCGTTTGGGGTGGTTTACAAGGACACAAAGGTAAATTATTTGTTACTGAATTGTGTGCACTATAATAACCATAATGCCCTTCGCGAAGGAAAAGGTCATATTTGAGGGGCGGAGAAAGGTCCGATTCAAAGTTGCTAGTCAATGGTTATAGTTAGAACTATGTTTCCATAGAAAAAGCACTTTTTGACTTGCCTATATCTTGGGCACCGTTTGACGAATCTTCACGAAATATTTCCAAAAAAGTAGCCCAGTGATTCTTGGTGCTCGCGGGAAGTTCGGGGTGATCCAGCAAGCAGGGGCCGAGAAAAAGGGGGCTAAAAATATGTTGCTTTTCCAATGTTAACTCCCATAGGACCTCTCAACACGTCTACAGCCCGAACACTGGACGGAATTACAGAAAATTTTGTTATTTCAGTACTTTAGGAGATAATCAAAGGCAAATAAATTTATATATCTCTGGCCGTGAATATTTCACAAAATTAAAATATTTTTGCAATTATGCGTGTGAAAGGAAGTGTTGCAATTTGCTGACTGCAACCTTAATAGAAAGTTGCGACCGCCGTTTTATTTCGCGCAACACGGTCCCCAGGGGTGAAAATTCTAATTGAAAGTGGCATAAGGGGTCAGGGTCAAGGTACCCTGACCCTAGGGAAGTGATATAGGTGTGTTTTAGGGGCAAATCATAATTTTGTGTCATGGCACACGATATGCGCTGAAAATTCGTGATTTTGGAAAAATTTTAAAGAAAAACCACAGACCCATTCAAACACAAATTCATTCACTCATACATGCACTTAGAGGCTCAGGCGCCCACTCACACACCCACTCAGTCACTCATGCACTGACTCAGACCCACTCAGATACTCACTCATCCACTTTCAGACCCACTCAGACACTCACGCACCCACTCACACATCCACTGACAGAGGAAGGCCCTGTGGCCAACCTGCGCTGCACACGGCCAAAGGCCATACGTGACGTGGGGTTGGATGGTTATAAGGGCTTGGCTGCAAGGGCTGGCTGCAAGGCCAGGCCTTGCGACAAACCCCTACCATGCATGGCCTTTGGCCATGCACAACAGGGGTTCAAATAACGTATAGTACTTAAAATTACTTCATGTTAAAACAACATAGAAATTCACTGAAAAAAACAATGGTTATAGAAATTCAGCAGTTATAGTTAGAGTTCTTTCAAATAGCTATAACTCGCGCCCTAAGGTAGCTATAATTTGTGCCTTCACCATGCACAGTTAATTACATCACATATAATATCTTGTATGGCATCTTTTATTTCACTGCAATATTTGCAAAAACATTATTGATAAGAAATCTGTTGATAGGCTGGGACCGATACAAATAGAAGGAGTGGCAGGAACTACTCCTGAAGAAGGACCCTGACCATTCCATTCTGTGGGCAGAAACATGTCGACTTCACTAAAGACTTGCATTGCACAAATCTTTTAGGTCTGTTGTGGTTTTTTTACCTATGGAAGGAAAAGGCTTATGATAAAGAGTTTATTTGGAGACTCCCTTCCATGCACTTTAACCCTAAGGTCCAGTCCCGAGAAGAAGTCATTGGATTTTCATCTTTCAACACATTTCCACCAGGTTTTTTCTTGCAACACACTTGCAACACATTAACCTGAATAATGGTTGTAGCGATGAGATACTACATTATAAAGCCTGGCAGTGAGTGAGGCTACCCATCCTTTTAAAGGAATACTTTTCAAGAATTGTAATAGAAGGAGGTTAGAAGATGTTTCCACTATCTCCCAAAACCAGACTCCCTCAGGTGTGTACCAATCCATCAGGCACCCCAATACGTCATTCTTTGGCAAACTTTAGATCTTGACACAGTTTTCCAAAAATTGATGTGTTGTATTTTTTTTATAATTAAACTTTATTGATTTTGAATAATGTCACAGAATCAGTGTAAGAATGGAGTAATAATAGCCTAATATACAGCACCATGGTTCACTGCACAGTTTCCATCACATAGATATGGGCCAGAGTTTAAAATGCAGTACTAGTGATCCACTCATTATTTTCTATGGGGGGGGGGGGGGGGGGATTCGAGAGATGTGGACAAGGATAGGAAGAAACACAGTTTTCAGTATTTACCCTTACTCACATGTAAGGCTCGTACTCAGGAGAAAGCAGCAGCAATTACAATCAAACCTCAATGATAGTAGGAATCAAACAACTCTTCATAGAAGGACCCCAGAAAACAGAAACAACAGAAAAAGAACTAAATGCCTCCCTACCCTCCTCTTGCTCCTGTGCGTAGCTCCCGCTGTAATACAAATTAAATACACAATACATGATGTGTGGATTTTTATGATATAGTCCTTAATAACTCAGGGTTGCCCCTGTTCACACCTCAACCATACCAGCGCGCGTGTGGTACCTCATGCAAGCCTCATAGGGGCCCACTGTCGGGTGCAGGAAGATCCTGTGGCTGCTTCATATCAGAACGCGTGGCGGACCATGCTCTGAGGGCGTCTTCAAGTTTATCATCTTTACGTACATGTCTCATGCACACCTCCTCTGCCACCGCCCATTCAGAAAGATCTGCGTCTCATAGGGGCCCACTGTCGGATGCAGGCAGATCTTGTGTCTTCAAATTTATCATCTTTACGTACATGTCTCATGCACACCTCCTCTGCCACCGCCCATTCAGAACGATCTGGGCCTCACCGGGGCCCACTGTCGGATGCAGGCAGATACCGTGGCTCCTTCAAATCAGAAAGCGTGGTGGACTATGCTCTCAGGTCATCTCCAAGCTTATCATCTTTACGTACATGTCTTATGCATATCTCTCCTGCCACTGCCCATTCAGAAAGATCAGGGCCACATAGGGGCCCACTGTCAGATGCAGGCAAATCCCGTGGCTCCTTCAAATCAGAAAGCGTGGTGGACCATGCTCTCAGGTCATCTCCAAGCTTATCATCTTCATGTACATGTCTTATGCAGATCTTCCCTGCCACCGCCCATTCGGAAAGATCTGGGCCACATAGGGGCCCACTGTCAGATGCAGGCAGATCCCGTGGCGCCTTCATATCAGAAAGCGTGGCGGACCATGCTCTGAGGTGGCCTTCAAGTTTATCATCTTTACATACGTCTCATGCAGATCTCCTCTGCCACGGCCCATTCAGAAAGATCTTTCAACTAAGCCAAGTAGGTGGGGGGCCTTGGGTTAAGCCAACCTAGCGCTATACGGCGTTTCACCAGAACCAGGCTAAGAAGGACGAATTTTCTCCTTCATTTTTTATTGGCCATCCATGTCGCTTTCTAGCTCGCGACGAACCCCACCGGAGGCCTTAATGCAGACCCCACGAAGAACCACTTTCATGGCATCCCAATCTAGGGCCTTATCACTCACCGAACCCCAATTTTCGTCAAAGTGCTGCTCTAACGACTGTTTAACAGCCTCCCCAAATGGTGGGTAGGAGAGTGCCTCCGGGCTGAGGTGCCAGGGAGGGTTTGCCGGGTGTTCGGGCGAGCCCTCAAAACTTACCATGAGCGGGGGGAATGGTCCAAAATATAGCAGGCAAGGTAGGAAATGTCTTGGAAGATGGTATCAGTTCAACAGAGACAAAATAATAGTCAAGTGGACTGTGAGTGGGAGAGGCAAAACAGAAGAATACTCTCTCCGCCGGGTGTCTTTCGCTCCAGACATCACGCACGCTCCATCATGGCAGATAGCGCCTCCGTTAGGCGGCGTTTAGTGCGGCACTTGGGACGGTTCCCGGTCCAATTTGCCATCTAAGATGCAGTTACCTTCCCCTGTTAGAACCAAAGTGGCACCTAGGTATGGGGACGCTGCCTTGGTGACCTCGGTATAAAGGTTTGGGGCATAAACATTTATAAAACACATTTTTCTGCCATATAGGAACCGATATAAAATAACATAACGACCCTCTTTGTCAACAACAGGATTGCTGTATTTAAACAGGACACCAGGAGTAACCCAAATAAGGACCCCACGGGTGTACCCCAAGTATGCAGTAGCAAAGATGTGCCCTCTACAACATTTTCAGAGATAAGGAATACATCCCCCCCCCCATATATGCGTTTCCTGGAGAAACACAACCGATACTGTTTCAAATTAGCGTATACATGCCTGTCTTTTGTGAATCGGACAATACCACTAACATTCCAGGTAATGGGTTTTAGGGTGGGTGTAGCCATTGATCATAAGCAAATGCACACCATCTCTAAGTCATCACCATCACACAGGTCCATAACCCACAATGATACAACATTTGACCAACAAGCAGAATCCAAATGCACAGGAACTCAACTTTCACCCCTGAATCTACTTAGACATGAAAAACAAAACTTCCTCGTAAGTACCCCCGCCCCTTGGGCAGAGTGACCACCCCCACCACTCCCCAAGCTTAGACGAGCTGCAAGTCGGGAAAAGCCACCCCATTCCCCCAACTTTGCAAAACAAAAACAGAAGAAACAGTGCAATAGACAGACCTACAGCTCCTCTCCTAACCCAACTTAGGGGCGGATTTAAGAAAAGCGGTGCAGCACTCAGTGCAGCCCCACTTTCCTTGCGCCCTTTAGCTCCCCACTACCACCACCATGTGGGCGCCATATTTAAACTGCAGCGCACCATGGCGCAGGGTAGGAAGCAATAGCGTCAGATTTCTGATGCTATTGATGTACTGTTCAGGGTTAGTGACAACATTTTGGTGCTAACCCTGAAGTGTACATAGGGGCCCATTGGATAGAATGACATGCCCCTTTCAGCTCTGAGCAGGCGTTAAAAATGCTGCAAAAAAATAACACAAATAAATGTTTTCAGCCACCCTAACGGGGGAGCACCCCCCCCCCTTGCATACATTGTGCCTGGCGCAGGCATAATGTAGCGAAAGGTGCTACAAAGTGGCGCAATGCAGGCATGCATGTTAATCTAGCATCGCGATTTTTACCTCATTGGGCCACATTAGCGTATACAAAATGACGCTAACGTGGCGCAAGGAGGCGCTAGGGGCTTTTAAATATGCCCCCAAGGGCTTCATTAGAGGGTAAGTCGTCCAAGAGAATGCCATGTCGAGGTGTTCACGCTCCTTCGCTGTGATTACAAGCCTCTGGACTGCGTCGTGATGGTATATCTGAAGCTACAATGATCCAAAAAAGGGCATTGCAATGAATATCATCAGGAGCAAACACGTCACAGGCCCTTATGCCACTTATCCTGCAACTGCATCTCAGCTGCTTTGCAAAATAGTCCCCAACATTTTGCTGGTCCTCAGTTGAACTAATAAACCCAGCCACACGTGTCCAACCCTCCATTCTGTGATAGAGGGCGTAATTTGCAGATCAAGTGGGTGCCAAGATATCCAGGCTTTTCCAGCATTCCCGTAATCGATTGAGGCGTGCCAACTGAGACGAGTTCTGGTGGGCCGTACCCTGGCTCGAAGAACGAGGCAGAGTGTCCAGACGATCGCTGATGTCTCCCGGGGTAACAAAGAAGAGGGCTTTTCTGTGATGTTGTATGCACAACTTCACGAGATACATGAGACTATACTTCATGTTGAGGTGTCAGAGTTCTAGAATTCTAGAAAGGTTTTCCGCTGATCTTGCACTCTCTGGCTTTCATCAGGTAAGACCGAGATACAGTGTCCGTCAAACAGCAATGGACCACCGCTGTCCAACATTGCAAGGAAAAGCATGATGGAGCATGTACATACTCATGTTGAGTGTTCAGATGTCCATGTAAGGATGCTGCATCATGCTGGAGCAGACACCGGTGTCTCAGTGTGTTAGGAGTGCATGGAGGACTGTCTTCATTTCCTTATTGACTCAACACTGTTGTTCCACTGTGATACATGTACCAGATATGAGGCTGAGGTGAGGTTTGGGGCCATGAGCTGAGTGCACATGTTGAGTGCATACACTCTCTGGCCACAGAGTCAGCTCAGTGACCTGGACTGAGCCCAAGTGCTGGTGCTGGTCCATGTTTCCCCCACTGGAAGCTGATATTGAGCATCAGGCACCAGGCATGGATGATTTAGCACACTAGTTCAGTGGAGCACAGTAACACCTCACCTGTGTGATCAAGGCATCTGAGGCATGAGTTGGAGGTGCCTTGTGTACACTCTCTGAGTACTTGGTTCACTCTGTCTGTGTGTTACCTCTGTTGAGGTGCAGTGGTTGTGTGCCTGAGGGGTAATGAGATGGGAAGAGCAGCCAAGAGTTGCATTACCTGCACACAGTGACAGATAATTGGATTACTGTTCTTCATTCAAATTTCACTCAATATTTACATGAGCAGCTATGTAGGCAAGAGTGTTGTGAGGTGTGCCAGACACTGTCATGGCCTAGCTGAACATGTATGTCCTGTGTGTGTTTGCTGAAGTCAGTAGGTAGTTACATGTCTCTGTAATCTCTGACACTCAATTGAGATGCCCTTGCTTACTGTGAGAAGATGAAGCTGTGATGTTTTGCACCAGGAAAGGGGGCACACATGTGAAATGGCACCTGTCAACACAGGATAGCATTAGTAACACACTGCACTTTAAACTACACATCTTTTAAACTACTCCATAACCCTGAAAAGTGTACACTACATGTACAAGACATCCTTAGTACAGTTAAAGTGTGCATTTTACAATGTACTGTGCACGCCCGCATCAGAGCTAAATAAATACCAAGATGCAGAAACACAATAGACAAAGGTGATAAACCCCTAAATACTTCCTATCTCACCACCAGTAACATACCTTGCTGAGCACGAGCCTTCGGTATCATCTTTACTTGATAATATAACCCAGGAAGTTATACATAAGGGAACTGCGCCTTGTATTCTGCTTCTAGCTGCATATATTGTCACACTTCCAAATATTACAACTGGCGACGAGGAGAAACATCAAGTTATTATGAAGGAAGAGGATGTATGAAGTCTCCACTCCCACCCTTCCAGAGAGGCTGCACATAACTATGTGAAATAACATCAACTGCTAAACTGTCATTTCTAAATATAATACACAAAAGATGGTAACGAATTTCTGGAAAACAAGTGCTGGAATGTGGAGGCTGTTTTTTCTCGGAGAAGTCACGGTCTTTCAAATTTTAAAGACATATGAACAGTCTCATATGTTGTACGTTCTCTCCTGCGATGCCCATTCTGGGGTCTACAGCAGTTTAAATGTGAAAGTGCAATTAGGAAAAAATATTGATGCAAAACAAATATTCAGAGTTAACATATCCGATCACTGCCACCAACACACATGAAGACTTGAGCATCTGTCTGACATGGCTTGTCCTCAGAGCTCCTCAGAGGACACGAAGGACATGGGGATTTCCCATCATGCACCGCGCCTGCTCTGTCCGCAGAGAGGGCTTGAGAAATGCCTGATGTTGACAACTCTTGGGTGCTTTCAGAGATTGCTCCACATCCAGATAAGCCTGGCGGTGAAGAGATATTGATACCGGTGATGATCAGGGGTTAAGATAGGCGGCTTATCTAAGCACTTCTGCAAAGTGTAGGAGATGACAAAGAGAGAAATTAATGGTATGGGTGCCCACCAGCAGCTACCAGCAAAAATTAAGTACTGCAGGTAACGTTTGAAAAGAGAATTATACTTGGATGTATGTTTTCATGTATTTGTAAGTATTTGAGAAGTACAAACCTAGCTAGAGAGCAGAGAGGTGCTTAACAACAGTGGAAGCCCTGAGTTATTATTTAGGTTTATGATTCAGCCTTTGATTAATGTTGAACCCACAGAAAAGGACATCCATTGACATGTAGACCAGGGGGGATTATAGGCCTCAGACCCAGAACACCATTGCAAAGACTGAACATTGGGCTGACCTTCCTCCAGACATGGATCAGTAGATCGCAGAGATGCAAGAAGGAAAGGCTGGTCTGGGACCAAACCTTTGGTCTTGACTTGTGTGCAAACAAAATGGAGCAGCAGTGAGATGAACTAAGAGGAGGCAAGTAGAGAACATTGTGGGCCGATGATAAACCCTCGAGCCCTTCCGCCCTCAACTCCCCTCAAAGAAGAGTTGAATGTGCGCAGACCCTTCTGAATGTATCTCAGTGGCCCGTCCACCTCAGCACGCTGCATCAACATATTATAAGTCATATGGAGCCTCTTAATCATGAGAGTAAAAGGGTATATGTACACACGCACACACATATATATTATATCTATCTATATATATATATATATATATATATATATATATATATATACATATGACCTAGTGGCAGTTTCCAGAAGGTAGATATAGTTAGGACCATGTTTCCAAAGAAAAAGCGTTTTTTGACTTGCCTATATCTTGGGCACCGTTTGACAAATCTTGACTACATTTTCCAAAAAAAGTGTCACTGTAATTCTTGTTGCGCACAGAAAGTTTTGGGGTGATCTGTCAAGCGGGGGCAGAGAAAAAGAAGGGTTGAAAAAAGTTGCATTTCCCAGTTAATTCCCATAGGACTTTTAGACACGCCCACAGCCCAAACCGCTAGACGGAATTACACCAAATTTGGCAGAAAGCTAGCTTTCGATACTCACACCATGCTTTGGTGTAAATTCTTTCAGCAGTTTTTGAGATATTAAAGGGAAAATAAATTTGTATATCTCTGGCCGCGATGACTTCACAAATATTTCGCAAACAATTTGTGAATAATTTGCAAATTTCCATGAATACGCATGCGAAAAGAGCATTGCAATTAACCGACTGCAACCGGTCCAGAAAGTTGTGCCCGCCATTTTATTTCACGGGACACGGTCCCTGGGGGTAAAAGTCCAAATTGAAAGTGGCATAAGGTGTCAGGGTGAAGGTACCATGACCCCACGGGTGTGAAATGGGTGTGTTTTAGGGGCAAATTATAGGTTTAAAATAATTTTTCATCATCATGCGTAGTATTTGTGAAAATTTGTGAATTACCGTAAATTATTTGCGAATATGAAAAAAATTGGTGTTGCAGGGTGCTCCTTACTAGAGCTGCTCTCCACCTAAACTTGGGAACTACCCAGAGTTCTCTATTCTTTTTTGCATAATTTATGCATCACTCTAACCCTGAAAGGGATTTGTTTTGATATATATATATATACACACACACATACATATATATATATATATATATATATATATATATATATAAAACAATATGTATATAAAATATATATATATATATATATATATATACATATATATATATATATATATATATATATATATATATATATATATATATATATATACATACATATCTTAGGAAATGGATATTTGGGTGTGCTAATAACTTTAACGTAATTTGATGAATCTTGCCAAAACTTTAAAAACAAATTAATCTACCAATCTACCTCTACTCCTTCCTAGAACGTTTCGGGGTGATCCATCAAGCGAGCCAAGAAAAAATGGGTGTGTCCCAAAACACAATTTCCCCATGCAATTTCTATAGGGATTTTTGAACACTGCTTCAGCCAAAACCATTGAACGAAGTTACACAAAATTTGGCATAAATTTAGATTTCTACCGAGAGAGCGTGCTTTTTGTGATTTGGAGTAAATCCGTTCAGGAGTATTTAGGAAATTAAGGTTTACTGAAGTAATTATAACTCGTGTCCTAGCCATGCACTGTATATGGCCTATCATATTACATCACTCATGACATGTTCCATGAATTCATTGATAGCATCAAAGAAGACATATGAAATTGTAATATTGATGACATCACTGTGCATGGCGAGGGGAGAAGTTCTATTTACTTCAGTTAAAAATAACTGGTGAATTTCAGAGTCTTTTTAGTTTAGAATGTTACATTTGAATTGACATTTTCACAACTATGATGTCACTTTAACCTTGTTTTTTCTGTGTATATATGTATGTCAGTATAGATTTACTTTATTTATCTCCAAATACATATACTTGACAATGTACATACTGTAAAAGTACGATGACGTGCAGTTAGGAATTGTAAATCTATACCTAACTATGTACATTTACCTTCACAATCTTATAGTTTTCGATATTTAGGCCACTATTTTTCAACTCCATATTTTGATATAAATCAGGGGAGGTCCAGAGTGTGTGCTCCTGTTGCTGGTGAGTTGGGTATATTTGTTACTCTTCATCTCTAGAACCACAGTTCCTATGATCCTGATGTGCCTGTGCTGCAGCCTGGGCTTCTTGCCACCTCTTGATTCCAGCTAGGGCTGGTCTAAAGGAACTCCAGCCCGCACGGAGTGTGGGCTTGTTGTGGACTCAGCTCAACAGAGCCCCGGGAGACTGGCTTGGAACTCTCCTTGTCTCCACATTCTCAGGCAGGTTTTCTATGTTTTTTTTCTATTGTTTTTTAATTCATCTATGGTGTGCTACTGTTACATTTGTAACATCATTTCCATTAAAAGCGTCTCTGTCCTATGAGCTGGGGTCTCCATTAAAGATACAAGGTTGGACAAACTGGGGGAAAGAAGGCCAGTAGCAATCCATCATCCCTCTAAGCACCAAAATGGGAGATAACTCCTGGCTCTATGGCCACATTTGAAGAACTAAAGGACATAAGGAAGGGGAAACACTGTTAAATCCTGAAAAAGCATCCACAGGTGTCAGGAACACAGATGTCGAGGGCAAGGAAGGGAAGTAGTGTATCTCCACCCAGATCAAAACCTATTTTCCAAAGAAAAATAAATCAGCAAGGAAAGAATTGGTTATTGGAGCCTTTGGTGGGGTCTCGAGTGAAAGTCCCTAGTGTTTCTCATGCTGAAGAGCTATTGCCTGATGGGTAAATGTCCCACTTGACTACTGTACCACACTGCAGTAGATTTACACGCCTGGCTCGTCTACCAACCTTAATGTTTAGAATGTAATATGGGCAATAAGGTAGGCCACTCTGGTGGTTGTGTGGGTTTTCAGGAAGAGTTTACTATGCTGCAGGGTAGAGTGAGGTTATAATTAGATATCATTAGATGTTCTCCCTCTCATACTGGATTGGATTTCCATGAGGGCAGCTCCTGACTAGACCAGCAGCTATAGATGGTAAGCGGAGGAGGGAGCTTGATTGCTGGGCGATAGCTAAGGTTCTCAGAACAGTAGAGCTTTTTGGAGGGGATCTTCATTTGGCTGCTAGAATTTGCACATCAAGGGATACCCTATCTAATTAGATGTTCTTCTGGATAAGAAAAGTAAGGCTTCTCAACTGTGATAGAGAGAATCCTGTCTCTCTCACGAATTGTGGATAGAGAAAGATTTCAAAGTCATTGAAGGGTAATTTTAATCAGATTGACTAAGTCAAATCTGAGCTTGCCATTGGCCCATTAAATATGGTGGAAAGGTCATGTTCCACAGCTGCAAGTGAAATTCAGATAGAGGAGTTTTTGCTCCCTACCATTATGTTGTGGGGGAAAGCATACACATCAAGAAAACCCAAATGTAATTTCTTTGGGTCCTGCAAATTAGGGGCCCAAGTCCCCACTGTTGGTGAGGACTGTTCATCCCAGATATCAGGAGGGCACATAGTGTAATGATGTCATGACATAAAGCTCAAGCACAGCAGAAGAGCAGCTTTAAATGTTGAGCACCCACTCTCTTTGGGAACTTTCAATGGGCCGACCAAGGGAGCACGACAACCTGTAGTCAGGGTCACTGGAATTACGCAGCATGAGAGGGCTAAACTATGCAGCAGAGTTGAGTAAATTATGTGGCAAGAAAGGGCAAATTATGCAGCATAATAATGCACAATTGCAATCGTATTACTTCACAATTTCATCATTTTTAAACTTGGTAACATTGTCTGGAAATTGGTTGCACCTCATTAGTACCAGTTTAACATCCAAATTTAGGAGTAAGCAAGAGAAAGGAGGCCAGTCCAGCTTTGCAAAGGACCTTCCATTGCACAGCAACAAGTATTTCAGCATTTTTTGTAACTTTTGAACCATTTAAGTAGGAAACCATGTTTTTATGTTAACATCTGCAGATTATGCTGCAGATGGTGGATTATGTGGCGAATGCGGCAAATCTATAATTAGGCGAAAATTGATGTGGCTGCACAATTTGCATAATTCCAGTGGCCCTTGTTGAGGGATCCCTGGGTGTTCGGGCGAGCCCTCAAAACTCACCAGGAGCGGGTAATGGTCCAAAATTTAGCAGGCAAGGTAGGAAATTACTTGGACGGATGGTATCAGCTCAGCAGAGACAAAACAATAGTCAAGTGGAGTGTGAGTGGCAATGGCAGGGGTAAAACAGGAGGATACTCTCTCCATCGGGTGTCTGTCCTTCAAGACATCGCGCACGTGTAAGCCCTCCAGCATGGCACATAGCGCCTCCGTTAGGCGGGGTTTAGTGCGGCACTGGGGGGGGGGCTCCCATTCCAATGTGCTGTCTAGGATGCAGCTACTTTCCCCTGCTAGAACAAAGGCAGCACTTAGGTATGGGGACGCTGCCTTGGTGACTAGTTCGGCAGTCAACATTTGGGCATAAATATTTATAAAACAGATTTTCCTGCCATCTAGGAACCCATGTAAAATAACATAAGGACCCTCTGGGTCAACAACATGATTGCTTTATTTAAAAGGGACCCCTGGAGCAACCCAAATAAGGACCCCACGGGTGTACCCCGAGTATGCAGTAGCAAGGATGTGCACTCTCCAACATTTGCAGAGAGAAGGAGTACATTCCACCCATATATGAGTTTCCTGGAGAAACACAATCAAGACTTTATACTGTTTCAGATAAGCGTCTACATGTCTGCGTTAGGGTGTTATTCACTCAAGCTTTATCAAGGCTATGCGAGGCTTGTATACTGTCAAGAACTCACACGTCTTGATACTGGGTAAAAGCTTCTTACTTGAACACTAAGGTGAGGGGTAACGTGTGTCACAGTCCCTGGCTTGCAGGCAATGGTGTGACCTGAGTATCAGAGCAATGTGGAAGATGCAGGTGGGAGGCACCCTGTGTGTTACAGTTTCTGGCTTTCAGGCATGGGTGTAAACACTCTTACTGGGCAATATTGAAGATGCAGATGAGAGACTCCCTGTGGTCACAGTCCCTGGATTGCAGGCATGGGTGCGCCTCGGTACCCTCATGATATGGAAGCTTCAGGTGAGGGGGAACTTGTGTGTTAGAGACCACAGGTCTGCAGGGATGGCTGTGACCTCATAGGACCTCAGTACTGGAGAACTGGTGATGCCTGAGGTAGGAGGTATTAGATCACTGCAAGACATGCTGGCCTCAGCATCACTATGGACACTGTGCCACTGTTAAAGGACTTATCCACCTGTGCTCTGAGCACCCCTGCTCCTATGGACATCATAGACGTTTTCTTACTGTTGTTTTATGTGTCTTTTTAATTGTTTCTATTTATTATTATTTTGTTGAAAGCTGAAACAATAAAAACATAATATTACTAAAGTAGTGTCTTCTGTGTGCAGCAGTGTTAACAATTTACAGCTTTGTGTCCAAAATGCTAATGGTAAATATACTCTGAGTGGATGAATGTTTCTATTAACCTGCACACAAACTCTACACAACCATAGTTTGTTGGTTCAATTATAACCTCAACATATATTCCACTCTTTACTAAAGTGCTGGAGACCTTCACTCATGGCCTGTCTTCAAATAACAAGCAGTGCATCAGGTCCAGTGTGTGGTGCTTTCCACACTGGAGAGTGTCTGTCCTATGCTAGGTGAGGGTTGAGAAATGCCTCATGTTGCCACTCCCTGGATGTTTTCAAGTGTTTCTCCACCTTCAGTTAAGCCTGGCTGAGAGATAATAGTGATACTGGTGATGATAAGGTACATATCATATGTGGCTCAACTAAGCACTTCTGCAAATTCCTTCTATAAATGGACTGCGTCAAAAGAGGGAAGGAGCAAGCCGTAGGCTGATCTCTAGAGGCGACCATCTCCAGCTGGTGGTTTCAGAGGGACAGGACCATCCATCTTCTGGCAAGATGAAATCCCTGCTCATACTCTTCACCCTCCTGGGGCTGGGGGCGTGTAGCCATCTGGGTAAGAACACAGTGTCTGTTGTATCTTGTGATTGTGTTCAAAAGAGAAGTCCTCCTAGGGACATAGCGCCTTCATCTCCCTGTGCCTTGCAGAGACTGAGGCACAGATTCACAAACTGTCACAGAAAGCAGCGCAGCACCAAAGTTGCTGTGCTGCATTGCGCGGGGGAGAGAGCTATCTACAGAGATATGGCACTATCCTGCTCTCTCCCTAGCGCCGGCGGACAGTCAGGCTACCAAGGGCCTCACACACAAGCACCACGAACAAACCGTTGCACCAGAGTGCAAAGGTGTCTGCGTGAATCTAGCATTGGTTTTGTTGCAGTACAAAATACTGCGCTTAGACTAACTTTACAACTTTTCCCACTGTACAGTGTAGCACACATGCAAAGCAGGAAATGTTAGAAGAAACAAAAGCTTTTCTCCATTTTAATGCATGCTTTCAGTGGCATTAATCTGTGACACAAAACTCTGTATACTATTGCTGGTAGATAGGATTTTGCATCAAACACCATGATTGCAAGTGAATGCCCAACTACCACGCATGGAACGCCTCCTTGACGCAGAGATACGCAGAGTAATGCAAATCAGCGCTCTACCATATAAGCAAAGAAAACAATGTCTGTTTGGAATGATTTGTATGTAGTCATTCATCACACCCTGCTCCAGCCACCAGAAATTAATCATTATATACACTCCCAGGCATTTTTGCCATTTTTTCATGTTTTCACTAACTATAATTTGATGTCGAGCAAAACATAATTTGTACTGACAAATTGCTGCATTTAAATCAATTTAAAAGGAATCTTGTTTTCTTTGTTCTGCTATCCACAATCTCATTTTGGAACGGGGGACCCTATCAGCTTGTGCTGTTCTACCATGTGGGCACAGAGGGAGCCTATGGGTGGCATTATGCCAGGTTAGAATGCCCTTACGATTCAACAATGCCAGCTCAGAGGGTGTGTAAGAGTAGACGTGTGCCAGCTGAAAGGGTGTCTAATGGAAGTGTCATGCCAGCTCAGAGGGAGTTTGATGGAAGATCCATGCCAGCACAGAGGGACTATAATGGGAGCACCCATGGAGGCACAGACAAAGCATACCTGAACAATGTGCCACCATCTAATTGGAAAGTCCAGACTTGTTTTTTTGCAATTTTGGCAATTTCCGATGGGCTGCAGGCTAGGGGAGCTCCTTTCAGAATGTATACAGCTATAAACTTTACTAGGGACATCCAGCAGGAAGTTTCACTTGATATCTCCAGCTCTACACTTCCCTCGATATCTCCAACTCTACGCTTTACTTTATATCTCCAGCTCTACGCTTCACTCCAGCCCTAGACTTCACTAACTTCTCCATCTCTTCACTTCATTTGATATCTCCAGCTCTATATTTAATTTCCTATCTCCAGCGACACATCACTTGATATCTCCAGCTCTACATTTTAGTTGATAGCTCCAGCTTTACGCTTCACTTGATAGCTCCAGCTCTACACTTCCCTCGATATCTCCAACTCTACGCTTTACTTTATATCTCCAGCTCTACGCTTCATTCCAGCCCTAGACTTCACTAACTTCTCCAGTTCTTTGCTTCATTTGATATCTGCAGCTCTACAGATCACTTGATATCTCCAGCTCTACACATAAATTGATATTGCCAGCTCTACATTTCACTTGATATCTACAACTCTACGCTTCACTCCAGCCCTAGACTTCACTAACTTCTCCAGCTCTACGCTTCATTTGATATCTCCAGCTCTACAGTCACTTGATATCTCCAACTCTACGCTTCACTCCAGCCCTAGACTTCACTAACTTCTCCAGCTCTACGCTTCATTTGATATCTCCAGCTCTACAGTCACTTGATATCTACAACTCTACGCTTCACTCCAGCCCTAGACTTCACTAACTTCTCCAGCTCTACGCTTCATTTGATATCTCCAGCTCTACAGTCACTTGATATCTCCAGCTCTATATTTCACTTGATATCTCCAGATACATATCACTTGATATCTCCAACTCTACGCTCCTCTTGATATTTCCATCTCTATAGATCACTTGATATATCCAGCTCTACACTTCGCTTGATATCTTCAGCTGTATACTTCACTTGATAACTCCGGCTCTACATTTCATGTTATCCACAGCTCTGCTTTTCACTTTCTGTCTCCAGCTCTGCACATCACTTGATATCTGAGGATCTAGGCGTCACTGGATCTCTCCAGCTCTGCACATCACTTGATATCTGAGGATCTAGGCGTCACTGGATCTCTCCAGCTCTGCACATCACTTGATAGCTGAGGATTTAGGCGTCACTGGATCTCTCCAGCTCTGCACATCACTTGATAGCTGAGGATTTAGGCGTCACTGGATCTCTCCAGCTCTGCACATCACTTGATATCTGAGGATCTAGGCGTCACTGGATCTCTCCAGCTCTGCACATCACTTGATATCTGAGGATCTAGGCTTCACTGGATATCTCCAGCTCTACATTGGCTGATTTTTTCCTCATTTTCTAAGCATCAAAGTGCTTATATAAATCTTACAAGACACCACGTTGGGGCTGGCTATTACGTGTGTCCTGTCTGCTTCCCACATTATATCCCAGGGAGTGATGACACTGAAAGTTGTATTCCATACAGTGTGTCATGCAGGGACATTTGCAGGGCTTTGAAGTTACAACGCAAAATCTTAGGATGGTCCATTGTGTGGGAGCAGGAGTCTGTGGCATTTGATGTAAAGTGCTATGCAGCAACAGTGAGATACATTTGTGTGAAGTGCCATGCAGTGACAGTGAGGTCAACTCATGGGAAGCGCCATGCAGTGACAGTGAGATTAATTTGTATGAAGTGTTGTGTGGAGACAGTGAGGTCAATTTATATGAAGTGCCATCCAGTGACAGTCAGATCAATTCATGTGAAGTGCTGCGCACTGACAGTTAGAACAGGTCACCCCATGGGAAGTGGTATGCAGAGACATCAATCTATATGAAGTGCCAACCAGTGACAGTGAGAAAAATTAATGTGAAGTGCCATTCAGTGACAGTGTGATCAATTTATATGAAGTGCCATGCAGTGAGAGACAGATCAAATCATGTGAAGTGCCATGCAGTGACAATACGATGAAATAATGTGAAGTGCCATGCAGTGACAGAGAGATCAATTCATGTGAAGTGCCATGCACTGACAGCGAGATCAATTTATGTGAAGTGCTATGCAGTGAAATGAGATCAAATCATATGAAGTGCCATGCAGTGACAGTGAGTTCAATCTATGTGAACTGCCATGCAGTGACAGTGAGATAAATTTATGTGAAGTGTCATGGAGTGACAGTGAGTTCAATCTATGTGAAGTGCCATGCAGTGAGTTCATTTCATGTGAAGTGCCATGCAGTGACAGTGAGATCAATCTATGTGAAGTGTCATGCAGTGACAGTGAGATGATTTCATGTGACGTGCTGTGCTTTAGCAGTAAGAACAGATCACTCCACGGGAAGAACCTTGCAGTGGTGGTAATATCAGATCATTCTTCCAAAGTGAGATGCTGGGACCTTGCTGTCTGCCAGCAGACATTATAACATAGTTGGAGGGATGGTGGTGCTAGTGAAATCTAATGGCTCTGAGGCTAAACCACTTACCAAGCCCTTCAGTGAGCGAGGGGTTTCCCTCTGCATCATGCACAGCAGAGAAAATCGTCTGTATGTTCACAGAGCTTGCAAGAGGGAGCAGCACGAGCACATACGAGCTAGTATTGTTCACGTCCGAGTAGAAGTAAAAGGGTGGAAATTGTCACCTTTGTGGTATTTTCTTAAGATGAACAGATACTTCTCTGTGAGGCTGGCAGAGGGGTAGCGTGTCAGTGCTGGACTACTCTTTTCAGGCAGGTGTGCCCTGTGCCCTCTGACCTCATCTGTATGACATTGTTTTCATCATTTTCACTGAAGAGCCAGGATTTTCCTTGGCTTCTTGTGGTCTATATTCCTTGGATTTGATGGTCTTTCCCGTCTCCAGGAGGATATTATTTCCCACAAAACCTTGATAACAAGTGACACAGAACTAACACTCTTGTTGGCATTCTTTTCAGGGAGGCCAGGATTGATTGGGCATGGGCACTGACCTCCCTTCAGGCTTGGGGCGGGTAATGCCCAGTGACGTGCATGATGAGAAGCTCACACTGGTGGGGAGGACTCTGAGAGGGCTCAGCCAAGGGGATTCCATGAAAATTAGTGGCATTTTCATGTAAAAACGTTTTGTCTACTAGGCAAGGATAAGGGAGTTCTGAAGAGAAGTATAATGCAATGAGGATGGGTCTAACGCTGGAAATGTCACTAAGGTAAAGATGGATTCATTTATGGGTTCCATTTAGTGATGGGGCGCTCAAGAAGAACATTCGAGTTTTCTCAACCAGGTGAAAAGATGGACAAGCCACATGAGGCTCTCAGTTCTTTATTCATTGCATTGGTTCTTTGGTATGTCAGCTTCACAAGGTTCTTTGCCCATTTGGCCCATTCTCATACACAAGGCCCTTCACCCCGTTGGCCCAGCTGCACCCTATTGGTTCATGTATATTTCACAAGCGCTACTTGCTATTGGCCAGTGTTTGTGTTTGGTTCAAAAGGCCCATCTCCCTCCTGGCCTATCCCCATGCATAATTCATTAGGCCCTTCTCCCTATTTGTGTGTCTGCATGTATGATTCACAAGGCACGTAATCCTATTGGCCATTCCACCTTTGAGCCATGTCCCAGTAGAAGGATGTGATGTGTGTCGTATAAATGATCATTTTGGCTTCATAAGCGTCCACAATGTGGATTAACCCATCATTTTATCTATGAAAATGACAAGTATTAAATGTTTTGTATAAATGGAAAAGCACCTTACGGTTACCTTAGAATCTCTAGCAGCCACATAAACTATATCAGCTCCTAGAAGCCTTCACCGATGATTGGCCAATTGACAAATGTAACAGCATGAAGCGTTAGGGCAGCTCCTAACATTATATTTCTTTTTTCAGTGACACAGTAATCCATCAAACTCACCCCTCTTTTACTCGATTTTCCCCTGTGTTTCAATTATCTGGTCCTCCTTTTCCATTTCTCTTTTCCCCTCTTAGCACCTTGAGGTGACCTTACGATCCATAAAGCGCTGCATGGCATGACTTGGGAGGACATAACATGGTGGCATAGAGTGGTGAGAATGGAGGGAAAGGTCTGGAAGGGGTGCCATGCATGGATAAGAGAAGACCCATAAAAGTGCATTACTTAGCTATCTCCATATAGTTTGATTTGCCTGACATGGTCACTCTTCCGTGGTCATTCATTATGGACACTTTAATCTGTAGCCCTTTAAATGGAATGTCTATCAAGTGTTATAGTGATTGAAGGAGGGATATCCTGTCAATTAGCCCACATGGCACCTGGTACCTGAAGGGGAATGAGTGGTGGAATGCCCTCCTTAGCTGGGGACTTGATCTTCCTCATAGGGTGTTCCAGGACCCTTAAGCTTTGGACACCGGAGAAGGAATGAATGTCGTCATCCAGAATGAAGTATTTTTAAGAAACTTTGTGTTCACATTTTTTCCAAGAGGAAAAGGTAGCCTTGCCACACCCTGCTTTGTATAGTCACCTTTGTATACAGCAGATAAAGTGGTAATGACCTCATCGTGTCTGCTCATGAGGCCATCCCTCTGTTGTGAGTGATGAGTAGCTATGTTGGGACTATTTGAGTTCCCATGACACAGTAGTCAAAACCTTCTTGAACACTTCCACACCCCTACATTACCACAAATGTCCAGACTTCCTATACAGGACAGGAATAGTCTAAAATACTGGCAGAACTCCCTCCGTGGCCCTCAAATAGTGAAGCCTCACACCTAGTAATCTGCCAGCAGAACAGCTCATGATAAGTGCCCCACAACTGCAGGGACTTTTGATAAGTAATTTGCATGTGGGAAAAATAACTGAAGTGAAAGAATCCTGCACTAGTGAGCAGCCTCGATAGGAGGGTCATCAAACTGACAGTCGCTCCCCTTCTGGAAAGTGACTTTTGGGGACCGGAGATGCCAGTGCAAGGGGCATCTGCAGTGACGGTGACATGCCATGGCACAAGCCTGGCATTAGAATCAGAAGTAAATGCAGCATCATTAGAGGTTCTTTACCATTGACTTCCGCAGAAATGATGATGGAAGATGCTGTGGTGGAGGAGGAACCAGCATCCGAACCGTGCGAAAAAATGAACATCTCAGACACCACCTGGTGCCCCGTATGTGGAATCCATAACTGGCGCCTGTTTGGCAACACCTGCTACAAACTTTTCCGATCCAAGGTTTCATTCGCCAGTGCTGAGGTACGTAAAGATCTCTTCTACATAACTCTCTTCTTCAAAGAGCGCGTGATGTGTTCTGGAAATAGCTTTTATCTCTCTAGAGCAGAGGTCTTCCAACTTGTTTGCTCTGAGCCCTCTAAGCAAAATGCTTTGAAGTCTGGCCCCCCCCCCCAAAAAAAAAATGTTATGGGAAAGATAGCAGGAGCGAGAGGGGCGGGATAAGCAGGGGGGAAAGAGTTTAGGAGATCTTTTCAGGGGTAATTTTCTGTAGCTCATAATCAACACTATATGTGAGACTTATACAACTGTAAATATATCAAACGAAAACAGAAACTGACCAAAACCACTAGGCCCTGTAATTGGGGTGCTGTGAGCCTGGGTCCCAATGCAATTGTACCTCCTGCACAAATGGTAGCTGCAGCTCTGAGAAGCACTGTAATATAGACTGGTGAGTACACTTAAAGAGTGTCATGAGTCAAGTTCAACACGTTGTTTATTGTGAAGTATAGGAATTTATCCCGCGGTAAGCGATTTACCGCGGGACGCGATGCAAGGATTTTTCCATTCCTAGTCCGATAATTATCAACAATTGTGATACTTGTATCAGAGGATTTCCCTACCTTATATGATATGCCTTGAGAAAGCCCTGGCGTATTTGCAATAAGGGGCGAAACACGTGTTGGCTGACACTTCGATGAACACTAGCTGAATTAATATGTGTTAAAGAAGAGATTGTTATTCTTGAATTCACTTCAAGTTCCTATACTTCACAATAAACAACGTGTTGAACTTGACTCATGACACTCTTTAAGTGGGATCTCACCAGTCTATATTACAGTATTTCTGCCTGAGGAGGGCTGGGGCCCAGGCCCTCCGGTGACAAGTTCCCACAGCCTTTACAAAACGGCATTGTTTACAGGAAGTTTTCCGTCTGGACCCTTTTGCTTCTCTTTTAAGCAACTTAGCTCTGAGAAGCAGGCTATCCCCTCTGCCTCCTTCACCCCTTCTCCTCATGTCTGACCATCACTCTAATCTTAAACCCCCTCTCTGGTAATGAAATGAACTCCCATGTGTTGCTCCCTCCTTGCTGCAAAGGTGCCCTCTGCCCTAACACTAGGAAGGAAAATGAGTTCCCTGTGCCCCTCTTGCAAAGGTGCAAAGGCAGACAGTCATACTTGTGATGTGGAACCCTCACAGTCCTGGTCTCCAGTGCCACTGCTTCTGCTTCACTAATGACTGAGGAGCAGACAGTCTCCTCTACATTTTGCTAAAAACATGGGCCTCTATCTTGCCCCCCTCTTTCTTTCATCTCCCTAAGACCCAGCTAAGATATCTCCTCTGCTTCAGTATTCACTGCCGTTGGTCCACTGGTCCACGGCCCAAAGCAACACTGGAAAAATAAATGTGTACTTGGCCCTGATGACCCCCTCTGTCTGCATCAGCACGGTGCGTCCGCGCAAACAGGTGAGCTGTCAGTGCTTAATTTGTAAATAAAAACGTGCCGGCGCCCAAAGCTCTCCTCCGAAACACTCAGCTGCTGCAATTAAATGTGCAAGCACAGAATACTGAGGCAGAGTAATCCTGAAGCCATCTCGGGCCTTCTTAATCTATTTACCGCCACTCCCTGCCCCTTCAGCGCACTCTTGCAGCTTTCTGTTTTGTCCCTTTGTGATGCTTTTTAATTTTTCTCTTCCTCCCTCTTTCCCATAGGTGTATTTTGCTCACAGTAAATGCCCGATGCAGAAAACTAAAGGGCATATTTATACTTCTTTTGCGCCAAAATGTTTTAAAAAATATTTACGCAAATTTGGTGCAAAACAAACTCCATATTTATACTTTGGCGCTAGACCCGTCTAGCACCAAAGTTATGGAGTTAAAGTAATTTTTGGGACGTGCAGACCTACTATGTTTCAATGAGATGCAAAAAAATGACTCTATGGCCTTAGCGCCTTATTTATCCCCCCCTGCTAAAATCACGTATAGGTGGGAGCATGCTTTGCACCATTATTTAATGCCTGGGTCAGGCCATGAAATAAGCTCACAGGTGCCCTCTCCAGGCCCCAGGGACACCCCCACACCAGAGGGACAGCGGAGGATGGGGGACCTCATCCCAGGTAAGTATAGGTAAGTACAGGTAATTTTTTTTTTTAATGTGCCATAGGGGACCCTGAAATGGGCCCCCTACATGGCACTGGGTGCAGTGGCCATGCCCAGGGGACCCCGGTCCCCTGTGCTGGCCATTGGGGCAGTAGACATGACTCCAGTCTTTTCTAAGACAGAAGTCGTGGTATGGATGGTTTTGTGTCAGAAAATGACTCTAGGCAGGTTAGAGTAATTTTTTTTTAGTCTAACCTGCCTAACATCATTTTTTGGTGCAAAACCCCTTTCTCCCATACCGCCACCTCCACCCGGATAACGTCATTTTTTTTTAATGCTAGCCTACCCTTTGCGCCGGCTTGCACCATTCCATAAATATGGCCCCCGGCTGGCGCTCAAGAATGGCGCAAGCCGGTGCTAAACTTTCTGATGCAAAACTGCGTTTGTGCAGTTTTGCACCAAAAAGTATAAAGATGGCCCTAAGTGCCGGTGCCCCGCACCAGAAACCACGGGCTCAACTCGAGCACCGGGCCCCGTAATTCAGCCTGGATGGGACAGGTTCCTTTGAGTTTTTTGAAAGACGATATATTAGAAGTCCCTGCCCAGGTGCACTGTTTCGTATTATATAGATCTTCCTCTTCACTTGTAGGACTATCCAATGTGCCAGGGGGCGTGCTAACACCTTGTCCCCCCCTTTTCTTTGGCAGCTGTACTGCAGGAGGCGCATCCAAGGAGGTCGCCTGGCCTCCATACATAGCTCAAGTGACGACCGAAGACTTGTAAGATTGTACCCCTCCGGGTTAACACGTGCCTGGCTGGGAGGAATCTACTTACAACAGGTACCTTTAACATCACACCTTTTGTACTGTCGGAGCACCTGTGGTCGGGGGAGGGGGGCATTCTAGATCTTTGAGATTGGCTGAAACCTGCGCGGTCAGCTTGCATACCGTGATGTGGGTACTTTAAGATTATTCAGAAACATTTATGCTGGTCCATCAACTGTGCAAGTGCTATTGAAGGAAATACTGATGGAAATATATATTGCATTCAGAAAGTTTTAACGGTTCCACTAACTGCACACCTGTAAATTCTTCATTCTGTAGAGCACACATGAGTAGAGTTAGGAAATTACAAATTGTTTGTTTAGCATTTTTTTATTGTTTCGTACAATGAAAATTAAGTATTTCTCTGCTCCCCCCACTGTCTGTCCCTCCCCCTTACTATGCGCTTCTTGTGAACTTCAAAATGATCATTCACCCTCTATTCATTCCAAGTCTATGAAGTGCAAAAATTCTTAAAAACTTGAAGTGTATTTTGGAATTCAAGGAACTCCCCAGAAGCCAGAGTTTATGATCATTGGGAAGCTGCATTGCATGTCTCTGGTGTTTCTGATCACTCCCATACCTTCTCCCTTGATCAACTCCTCGAAATTCAAAACCTGGCAACACGAACACCTGCAAAGCTACAGAGCGCCAACAGGGACATTTACAAGAACACAACAAAGTTGTGAAAGCTGACAGTCTGCAGCTTCGAACAGTTTTTTAAAGCATGATACGGGTGACGTTTCTTTGTTTAATGCATTCATAAAAAGGTAGCGGCTATATACCCGTCCGCCAAGTAAATAGTGCATAGTATTTACTATTTGGCCAGTGGCCTTGAAAATAGCAGGTAAATGTTACTAGTTACCAGGCTGTTGTTTTAGAGATAGGACTGGAGGGCAGTAACCAGTGTATCTGATAGACTAGTAAATAAAACTTCTAATCTTGGGTATAAAGTGGCAGACGTGGAACAATCTCTAGGGTTGGTCAGAATAGACATTACTTGGGCCAGGTACTTTCCCAGTGGAAACATCTATGTGGCAGAAGATGTTTTGAATGCACCAGAAAATGAAGCAATATTCCTGCAAACATTATCTTACCTCCTGGTTGCAATTCATCTGCACGTCGCTGCAGTGCCTTGAAGACTTTACCTCCAAAGCTATCTTCTTGCTGGTCTTTTCATTTCACTCTCACACTTGATCTCTGTGTGTCTCTTGCCTGAGTATCTTCTCCCTTTCTCTAGGGAAAGTCATATGTTTGGACAGATGGCACTAACTTCAACTATCAGAACTGGGCTCCCGGAGAACCCAACAACTATTATGGAAAGGAGTCCTGTATGGAGATGTTCAGTAAGTAAACAGAGACACGTTGTCATCAGTTGTTAGCTATTATGATTTGAGTGAAAGGAAGAGGGTGTTTGGGTGGTTTGACCCCTTTCCAAATATGAGTGAATCAGGAAAATAATGTTCAAAGATGAAGCTCTTCAAGTGCGACTTACCCCAGATCCGCTAGCGAGGAATCCTATTGTGTAGATTTTCGGTACACTTAAGCATCACACACAGAGGCTACCACACCTACTTGTGGATTCTGAAACAACTGAACAAGGGGAAAAACTAGGCAGTCAAAGCAGTGTCATCTTAAGGTCCTTGGGGCAAAGAGAAGACATATATTAGGGGTCCCTGTTTCAGAAAATTTAATTTTACTGCCCCTTTCTTGATAATTCATGCCATCCATGATGGCAGACAATACTGAATTATATGGTAAGCTTTAACAGGGTTACACAACAGTTGATATATGCTCTACCCGGGACCCCAAAAATCATTAGGATGGTACTGGGTAGGGAGACCGAGGCAAGGGTAGAGGTAGGCAGAGGGAGAGAGGTTTAAAGAGAGAGAAATAGAATATACAGAGGTCAGATAGAGCAAATGTTCATTTTCACGGGATGGTAGGCTAGAAGGTTTGCCAGGCCTTGAAACATCTCTGAGTGAAAGAGGAGAGCTCCCAGGTGTTCCACAGTGATGTGACCATTTTTGCAACAGAAAATGATGCAAGGGGACCTTCTGAGAACTCTTGTTGAGAAAATGTGTGAACTATCTGATGGTGATATCTCAGCTCATGCAACTGTAGATAACCTATTCATGGTGTCAAATGCAGCAGGCAGGTCCAACATGACATAGAGGCGGACATCAAATCATCCACACAATCTGAAAGGCTTCATCACCAGGAACCTATTCAAGCACTTCCTGTGCTGTCCTTTCAGTGGAAACCTGATTGAAGATGGGAGAAGCAGTCCAGATCCGCTCCAAAACCATAATAAATGTTATTGTTTAAATGCTACTGGAGTGAAGTGACAACAATTTTCTCTAGAATTATCACTAATACTGCAATGTCTAAATGTGCCAGCACTAGAGAGTTCCAAATTAGATTTTCTGAAAGGTAGATGATGGTATATTGTTTTGGAAGTTTTGGACTGGATGGAATAGTTCACAATAGGGCAGATGACAAGGGCAAACAGGTGTGTGAACTCCATCAGTAGTCATTCTGGAGTAGGGTCACCTGGGCAATCAGTTGTTTTACAGACTCCACAGTGGACTCGACCTTGGCAGGGGTAGTTAGTTGAAAGGATAAGATATTACTCACCTGTGTGGGGGAGATCAGATCTGGAGCTGACCTTTAGGCAGCTGCTGACACGCAGGTCCTTATTTTATTAATTTTCTCCAGATGAGGTGCAGTTGCCGCGGGAACAACCCACAAGTAGCAATGAGATGGTGGTTGTTGCATCTGACACGAATTTGAAGACACATCTTGACTTTGAGTTATTGAAGTAGTCCAGCGCGTGATGAAAACAATAATAATCTGATTTAATTTGCACCTGGGTTAACTAGTGTAAAAAGGGCAGGTTTAGGAAGCCAACTTTGTGCAACCCTCTATTTTTTAGAAGACAGCCTAGGTCTGTGAATGGCGTTCTACACAGATATCAAATTGACTATGCACCACCCGCTTCAAATATCTGTTCTTCAACACACAGTACAACCTCCACATTCCCAACAGTAGACCATGGTTGCTACGAATGAACACCTTTCTTTGCTGTGAGTGGGCTTGTTTCAGAGAATGTGTTTTATAAAGTGTGCCACATTCTCATACATGACTGTGACCAGCTGTATACGTCTGTCCGTGTGTGATTCGCTACATTGCACAGTAAGAACCTAGATCCAGGATTCACCTATCATGTCTGCTTTTTAGAGACGAGTATTTCATCGTCTCCATCTTTCGCCCTACATGCTTAGTATGATCAGTCGCTCTGCAGACCTCTTTCCAATAGTTTCCACTTCTACTCCATGCTCCATGTAGCTTTTTCAGTGAAGCAGATGTCCCTGTTGTACAAGTTCTCCTCTGACCAACCTCCACTCTCCTAGACTCCCAATCCCTCACCCATTCTAACACTTCCTTTGCCTCCAGATGTTTGGTCCCTGTCTGACACTGAGCATCTCTTTTGCAGGAAATGGGAAATGGAACGACTTGCCTTGTCATTCACGGCAGGCCTTTATCTGCGAATACCGCCTGCGACGCAGGGAGGGCGAGGAAGAGGAATCTTTGGAGATGGACGACTAGGTGGAGGTCCATCCTGCATCTCCGTCATGCCGTGCGTCTTTTTGCTGAAGTTTCTGCGCTTTTGCTGTGATCGACAACGTGCAAGACAACTTGGCTACATCACCTTTAAGTGGGAGCAGCACATTCAGCCAAAGCATTGACACGAAAGACACCAATGTGCATTTCTTTAGGCCTCCTAGGGGCATATTTACAAGCCCCTAGCGCCTCCTTGCGCCCCCTAGCGTCATTTTATTTTACACTAAGGCGGTGACAAGGAGGCCTTTTCCCCGCGCCAGATTTATAAAGTGGCGCACTGCAAGCATTGCTTCACTTTGTGACCCCTTGCGCCACATTGTGTCTGCGCCAGGCATACTGTCTGCAAGGGGGGCGTTCCCCCGTTAGGAGGTCCAGAAAAATGGTGCAGTGAAATTTACGAAACTTCACTGCAACATTTTTCTTGTCAATTTTAACACCTGCCCAAGGCAGGTGTTAAAGTTACGTTCTCATTGTTTCCGATGGCCTCCCCACGAATTGCTGGACTAGAGCCACAATTTTTGACACCAGTCGATCAATGCGCCACAATAGTGTCAAAAATGTTGACGCTATTGTAGTAACGTGATCATGGTGCACCGCATTGTAACTACTGTGCTACTATGGTGATGTTAGGGGGGTGCGGAGGGGCGCAAGAAAGTGGTGCATCATAGCTAATGCACCACTTTCTTGTAAACATGCCTCCTAGTATCTTAAAGATGCTTGAGGTTCCAACCCTACCTGGGTAACCTAAAAGTAGGCTAGGCTGAGGAGAAAGTACAAATCTCACTGTGTGTATCTAACCATCTGCTCCTGTCTTATGCTGCTTGCCATTTCAATAAAATCTTCACTTTGCATATACGAGAATGTGTGGTCTTCTTTGGTGACAGGGGGCAGCAGGAGATCTTGTAGCTAGGAAGTGGTTGATGAGTTAAGGTGAGAGATTTAGACTGAAAGGCAGTGTGATATGTGCAGACATAAGCTGTACTGTACGTATGCGTGCGCTATTTGTATGGTGCAAAACCGGTCGAAATGACAGAGGAGCTCTGTACATGGCCAAAGGCAAAGACAGTTGAGAGTGGAGATTGGACGTGGACTTTTACTGGGTGGTGAAATTATTTTTGTTTAAAGAGGTGAGTCTTCAATTATTTTCTGAATTGGAGCAGGGTTGGACCAGACCTGAAACCCAATGGAAAGTTGTTCCACTTCCTGGTTATTATATAATTGTGCACCTTCAAATCGTGAAATTCACTTTTCAAATCAACAAAATGTACTGCATATTACTGAACATGGTGGTTATAGTTTGACCTCAATGTGCAGGAAAGGTGAGTAACAAAGTGTAATATCTTAATAGCAGCGGTTGCCGCTGCTCGTGCAGATCAGATTTGCAGTGTCATCGCACGCGCAGCGGAACTGCTCACACGCGGCTGTTTTCATTGTTCGGTGTTCCTTTCCGCGTTACGAGCGCGAGGAACGCCGAACATTTGAAAACGGCAACGGAACGGAGTGGAGGCGAGTTTGAGGAGAGCAGAGCCATTTTATGCTGCGCGCTGGGGTGATTATTGTGAAAGAATTAATTTTGAAATAAATCCTACTTGGAACCAACAACGTGGTGTCTGGAGGTTTGTTCCCAGCTTACCTTATGTGACGACGAGCTGTGGAACTGGATCACCCCAGGCTGTTACTTCGAGGCCCACTCGTGCATCAATCCTCGACCTTCTGGACAGCTGTATTTACGGTGAGAGTGTCTTATCTCCCATGAACCTCGGGTCAGAAGGTGTGGCTACAGCAGGCTTTCATTCTTGTGAAAGTATAGCGGCCATCTTTAAACGGCTACTTTCATCAAGATTTTTAGACTATTATTATTAAAAATCTGTGGAGGAATTGATTTAATTGCTATTATATGGTCCCGAGTGACTTTATTTTTTATTAAATACGGTCATGCAGTCGGTCAACCCTCCGCCACCATTTTTGGAAACTCCTGGTGAGCCAGCCATACCATGGAAGCAATGGTACAATGCTTTCGAAACTTATATGGGTGCCATGGGTGCGTCAAGATTCAGACCTGAAAGAAAGAAATGTTTATTGCTTCATTCTTTAGGTTTCGAGGGTAGGTCGGTGTTTAAACATTTACCAGATATTCAAGTGGAAGACGGCGAAGAACTTGATGATTTTGAAGAAGCTCTTAAGAAATTGGCCACCAGATTTGACGCACCTCCTAGTTTGGTTATTGCAAGACATACGTTTTTTAGGAGAGAACAAAAAAATGGAGAAGATGTCAATAACTACATTTCTGCTTTGAGGAAACTTGCGTCTGAGTGTTTCTTTGACACATTTACTGATCAGTTAATACGTGACCAATTCATTTGTCACTGTGCGGATAAATCAATCAAGCAAAAGTTGTTGTCTTTAGGAGATCCATCTTTGTCAGATTCTATCAGAATTGCTAAAAGCATTGAAACTGCAATGAGATCTGCAAAAGAGTTGGAACGTGCACAGGCAGAACATGTGAACGTAGTACAGAGATCTGACGACAGGCGCAAGATGAGAGTTCCTTTGCACAAAAAAGTGGAAATGGATAAATCCAATGTTTTTTTCAAGCAGACTAACGTTTGTTTTAGGTGTGGCTATCCACTACATACAAAAGGAGGAAAAATTTGTCCAGCAAAGAATGTGCAGTGCAGATTATGTGGCAGAACTGGTCATTTTGCAAGAGTGTGTCAAAGTAGCAGAAGTGGTTACACTAAGGTTAATGCTGTCATGGATGACGGTGATGACAGGATGGATGAGTTGATGAGTGAAATGCAAGAAATGATTCTGACTGTGGGTGACTCTGACATAATCTCTGGCAATCCAGTGGATTGCATTGATCCGTACGTTTTAATTCAAGTAGGTGACAAATATTTAAAGTTGTTAGCTGATTCGGGGGCTAGAATCACTATGATTACACAGGAACTTTACCAACAGAATTGGGGCACGAGAAAATTTAATCCTCCTGATAGGACTCCGTTTTCATATGAGGGAAGGAGGATTGACTTACTTGGTTTCTTTGAAGACATTTTAGTATTCAAGGGGCGACGCATTGTTGGGAAAGTCTATGTTGCTGTTAAAGGTTTGAACATTTTAGGATGGTTTCACCAAGGGCTTTTTGGAATGGTTTTGCGTCCAGGTATGGGTGATCAGGTGACAGTTATTAGAGATACCTCTGATATAGAGAAATTACTAAATGAGTTTCCCAGAGTTTTTTCGGGTGATTTAGGTAAGATAAGGGGCTTTTCTCACAAAATAAAGGTCAAGGACAATGCTATTCCCGTTAAACATAAATTGAGAGGTGTGCCATTTAGTGTCAGGGATGAGTTGGAGAAAGAATTGGAAAGTTTGCGGATGAGGGGAATCATTGGGCCCATTGATTCTTCGTTATGGTTATCTCCGTTGGTGGTGGCTAAGAAAAAAAATGGGGATTTGAGAGTTTGTGTTGACTTGAGGGCACTCAACAGAGAGATCTGGGTTGACTCTCATCCATTGCCTAAGATTGGTGAGATGCTTTCTTGTATCAAGGGAGCAACATTTTTTACTAAACTCGACTTGGCCATTGCTTATCACCAAGTAGAATTGACACACGAGTTGCGACACTTTACTGCTTTTGTCTCCCCATGGGGAACGTATCAATATTGTCGTATGCCTTTTGGACTGGCGTCAGCAGCGTCAGTATTCCAGAGAATAATGTCTACCATTCTTAAAGGTATCGATAAAGTGTGTGTTTTTCAGGATGATGTGTTGATTTATGCTTCTGATCGATATGAACATGATGCGATTCTGAGGCAGGTATTACGTAAGTTTGAGAATGCTGGTGTCGTATTAAGAAGAGAGAAATGTCAATTTCTCCAAACGTATGTTGAATATTTGGGGCATGTCATCACACCAGAAGGGGTTTATCCCAGACCAGGTCTTGTAGAAGCGATTGTAAAAGCACCTGCACCTCAAGACAAAGTTGGTGTCAAATCATTTTTGGGTCTTTGTGAATTTTATTCTAGATTTATTGAAAATGTTGCTACTCTAGTCAGACCCATTTCAAATCTGTTGAAATCTAAATGCTGAATGCTGGGATGCTGAGTGTGCGGAAGCATTTGATACTATTAAACAGAGATTGAGTAGTGCCAATGTTTTACAATCTTATGATCATAATTTGAAGTGTTGTTTGACTGTCGATGCCAGCAAGTTTGGTCTTGGAGCAGTTTTGACGCAAATTAATGAAAAGCAGGAGTATACTATTGGGTTTGCGTCAAGAGTGCTCAGATCTAATGAAGTACATTATTCTGTAATCGAAAAAGAATTACTAGCATGTTGGTGGGGTATAGAGAAATTTAAGTCTTTTCTATGGAGAAGACATTTTTTTCTTCAAACAGACCATAAGCCATTAGTCTCTATTCTTAATGGTACCAATCTTAAAGGTAGCACACCAAGAATTGCTAGATTTGCGGCCAGGTTGCTTCAATTTGATTTTTCTGCGATACACATATCTGGTGGAAAAAATGTGAGAGCAGATTACCTTTCCAGGCATCCAGTTTCCGAAGATATTGGTGAGGAAATGGACACTCAGGATGAAAACGGCTTCATTGCTTCTGTCGAATTAGAACGTACTGGATCATTTTCCGAAATGATGTGGAAGGAAGCGTCTTCAAGTGATAATGTACTCTCTAATGTTTTAACGTATGTTGAGAATGGGTGGCCGCATGAAAAAAGTTTGAATTTGAGTACTCAACCTTTTTTCAAAGTGTCGGATGAACTATCCATTGAAGATGGTGTATTGTTGAGAAGTGATAAAATTGTCCCTCCTGATGTTATAAGATCCATTATTATGGAAAAAGCACATCAAGGTCATTTGGGTACTACTCTTACTAAAAAGAGGGTTAGGCAATACTATTGGTGGCCGCAAATGGACAGAGATATTGAAACTTTGGTCAAGTCCTGTTGCATTTGTTCAACCAGTGATAAGGCCCTCAAAACGTCAACTCCTCCGCTAATGCCAATAAAATGTCCAGCAGGTCCTTGGGAAAAGATTGGCATCGATTTATTGGGTCCCTTCAATTCTCTTCCTCCTAAATTACGGTATGCTTATGTAGTAATTGATTATTTTTCCAAGTGGCCTTATGTGAAGTTTGTGAGTCGTGCAGATTCCACGTCTGTGGTGTCGTGTCTCAAAGATGTATTTTTGGATGAAGGGTTACCCAAGGAACTTGTGTCTGATAATGGGGTCCAGTTTGTGTCTTGTGAAGTTGGAAATTTTTTGAGTGAGTGTTCCATCAAACATTTGAAGAGTTCTCTCTATCAACCGCAAACGAATGGTTTGGTTGAACGGTTTAATAGAGTGGTTGGGGAGTGTATCCAGTGGGCGTTAGCTAATGGCTGTGTGGTGGATGCTGCTGTAAAGAGTATGCTCTGGTTCTACAGAACAACACCCCACACTAGCACGGGGATATCACCATTTGAGGCACTTAGAGGAAGGAAGCCTGCCACCTTATTTAGACCAGCTTGGTTGTCCAAGTTTTTCAAGCATTCTACATGTAAGGAACTCATTTATGCAAAGGTGGGTTCGAGTATTAAAAATTCTCAAGAAAAACAAAAGTCATATTACGACAAGAAAAGAGGTGTGAAGGAGGTGCAGTTCATGGTGGGTGATTGGGTGCGGGTTAAATTACCGGGGTTTGTCATGAAAGGGGATTCCAAGTTTTCTGAACCATGCAAGGTTGACAAAGTATGTGGGAATGCTGTGCGGGTTGATGGACGTAACTGGTGGAATATGGGGAAGGTGGTAAAGGTTGAACCTAAGGATGTTTTGTTACCTGTTCACAAGAAGGGGGTTCACTCTTCAAAAGCACAGGATTGCTTGAATGTACAAAAATCTGTGGGGGTTAAACCCTCGAGTTTAAAGGAGGTGGATTCATGCTCCAAACTTGTGCCTGTCAGGAGAAGTGATAGAGTGCACAAATTACCTTTAAGGTATCGTTGAGTGAGATTACCTTTAAATTACCTTTAAAGTATCGTTAAGTGAGATTACCTTTAAGGTATTGTTAAGGGTGAATCGCTTATACGAAGTTTTATGTGTAGTGTTTGTTTTGGTTATACTCAACATGTATGGTTACTTTCATAGTTTAGTTCTGCAATCGGAGAGAAAAAAAAATAAGAACATAATGATAATTGTTTCTTTGCTTGTTGTTTATTTAAAGTGTTAAAAGAGTAGTATCTTAATAGCAGCGGAGCTGCTCACACGCGGCTGTATTTTATTGTGGTTTATTTAAAGTTTTAAAAGAGAAAACTAAATGTAATATCTTAATAGCAGCGGTTGCCGCTGCGCGTGCAGATCAGATTTGCAGTGTCATCGCACGCGCAGCGGAGCTGCTCACACGCGGCTGTTTTCATTGTTCGGTGTTCCTTTCCGCGTTACGAGCGTGAGGAACGCCGAACATTTGAAAACGGCAACGGAACGGAGTGGAGGCGAGTTTGAGGAGAGCAGAGCCATTTTATGCTGCGCGCTGGGGTGATTATTGTGAAAGAATTAATTTTGAAATAAATCCTACTTGGAACCAACAACGTGGTGTCTGGAGGTTTGTTCCCAGCTTACCTTACAAAGTATGTAAATAGAGCTGGATGGTGGAGGACAGTTGGGAAGAAGCAAGAGGCAAGGGCACAAGAAATAGTCGGTCAACCCCAAGCAGCAGAATTACATTGAAGCAACAAAACAAGGGTGATACTGGGTTGCTTGTGTTTCGGTTCAGGGAGGACATAGCCTGGCAGCTCAGGTAGGTGTTACCTCTGGAGCAGGGTCAAGGTTGATTTGCATATGGCTGGATGAAAACTGACATGGCTTGGTGTGCAAAATAACTATGGGCTCGGATGTGGCCCCTAGTGGTTACCAGTGGCTGAGATTAATTCAAGCATCCCCTCCATCACTTTATTGTATGCTTAAGTGAAACAGAAAATAAAGACAGACAAGGTGTTGGAGATGGAGGGCCCTGTACACACTGTGCAGCTGGAACCAAGCTATTCTGCAAAAGTTGCACCAGATTCATTCAAGGCTGGAAAAGAGGAGATATTAATGCTGGTGATGAAAAGGTGTTTTATCATAGGTGGCTCACCTGTGCACTTCTGCCAATTCCTTTTATGAATGTACTGCCCCAAATGAGGGATAGAGTGAGGCGTAGACTGATCTCCTAAGGCACACACCTTCTGCAGGTGTTTACAGTGGGACAGGACTCTCCATATTCTGGCAAGGTGAAATCCCTACTGTTAGCCTTTTGCCTTCTAGGGCTGGGGCCTGCAGCACTTTGAGCAAGAGCACAGTGTCTGTCTGGTCCAGCGTGTTACTGTGTCTGAAAGGGAAGGACTCTCAGGAACAGAGAGATGTGACCTTTATGAGCCTTCCAGGACCTGAGAGACCTTTTGTGACCTTCCATGCAGAGAGCAGGATCCCTGTTTGACGTGCCATGTAGTCAAAGAGGGGGCACGGGTAGTATCCTGTACCACAGAATGAGTCTACGGAGAGAGCCCTGTCTGCACAGAGCCTTGTGAGGGAGCCAGCAGGCACAGAGGAGTCATGCAGCACAGAGGAGTCTTGCAGCACAGAGGCAGGCTGTGGGAGAGCCCTGTCTGTACAGAGCCTTGTGAGAGAGCTAGCAGGCACAGAGGAGTCATGCAGCACAGAGGCAGGCACTGTGAGAGCCCTGTCTGTACAGAGCCTTATGAGGGAGCCAGCAGGCACAGAGTCATGCAGCACAGAGGCCAGAGGTGTGAGAACCCTGTCTGTGCAGAGCCTTGCGAGGGAGCCAGAAGGCACAGATGAGTCATACTGCACAGAGGTGTCATGCAGCACAGAGGGGTCATGCAGCACAGAGGCAGGCTGTGGGAGAGCCCTGTCTGCACAGAGCCTTGTGATGGAGCCAGCAGGCACAGAGGAGTCATACTGCACAGAGGAGTCATGCACAACAGAGGGGTCATGCAGCACAGAGGCAGGCTGTGGGAGAGCCCTGTCTGGACAGAGCCTTGTGAGGGAGCCAGCAGGCACAGAATCACGCGGCATAGAGGCCAGAGGTGTGAGAGCCCTGTCTGTGCAGAGCCTTATGAGGGAGGCAGCAGGCACAGAGGAGTCATGTAGCACAGAGGCAGTCAGTGGGAGACCCATATCTGTGCAGAGTCTTATGGGAGAGCCAGCAGGCACAGAGGGGTCATGCAGCACCGAGGCAGGCAGCGGGACAGCCATATCTGTGCAGCGTCTTATGGGAAAGCCAGCAGACACAGAAGGATCATGCAGCACAGAAACAGGCAGCTGGAGAGTCCTGCTTGCACAGAGCCTTATGAGAGAAGTGGCAACAAGCACAGAGGAGTCATGCAGCACAGAGGCAGGCAGCGGGAGAGCCCTGCCCGCACAGGGCCTTATGAGGGAGCCAGCAGGCTCAGAGGTATCTGTGATGCTATTAATTGTGTTTGACCAATGACTTTGTGTTTCACCATTGCGCATATTAGTTGCTCAATGTTCATCAGTAGCACATTACATGGTGTATTCAGGTCAGTTGCCTATTGGCTTTAACATGGAGTTAGCCATTACATTCTGTATTCAGGTCAGTTGCCTATTGGCTTTGACATGGCATTAGCCATTACATTCTGTATTCAGTTTAGCTGCCTATTGGCTTTGACATGACATTAGACATTACGGGGCATACTTATACTCTGTTTGCGCCGAATTAGCGTCGTTTTTTTCGACGCAAATTCGACGCAAAACTAACTCCATATTTATACTTTGGAGTTAGCGTCATTTTTTGGCGTGAACACCTCCCTTGCGTTAATGATATGCAAGGGAGGCGTTCCCGTCTTAAAAAATGACTCCGAGGCATGTGCGTGGTATTTATACTCCCGGGCAAAAATGACGCCCGGGAGTGGGTGGGGCAAAAAACCCCGCATTTGTGCCTCTTTTTAACGCCTGGGTCAGGGCAGGCGTTAAGGGATCTGTGGGCTCAGAATGAGCCCAGAGGTGCCCTCCCCTGCCCCCAGGGACACCCCCTGCCACCCTTGCCCACCCCAGGAGGACACCCAAGGATGGAGGGACCCACCCCAGGGACATTAAGGTAAGTTCAGGTAAGTATATTTTTTTTAAAAAAAAATTGACATGGGGGGCCTGATTTGTGCCCCCCTACATGCCACTATGCCCAATGACCATGCCCAGGGGACATAAGTCCCCTGGGCATGGCCATTGGGCAAGGGGGCATGACTCCTGTCTTTGCTAAGACAGGAGTCATGTTGATGGGGGATGGGCGTCGAAAAAAAATGGCACAAATCGGGTTAAGACGATTTTTTTGCCTCGACCTGACTTGCCCCATTTTTAGACGCCCATACGCCATTTTCCCCCTACGCCGGCGCTGCCTGGTGTACGTGGTTTTTTTCCACGCACACCAGGCAGCGCCGGTCGGCTAACGCCGGCTAACGCCATTCAATAAATACGGCGCCCGCATGGCGCTTCAGAATGGCGTTAGCCGGCGCTAATTTTTTTGACGCTAAACTGCGTTAGCGCAGATTAGCGTCAAAAAGTATAAATACGGGCCTACATTTGATATTTAGGTTAGCTGCCTATTGGCTTTAACGTGGGGTTAGACATTGCAGATGAGCTTTGTTTTTTCCAAGCTGTGTTTTTCCACATTGTAGGCCAAGCAGTGTTTTTCACACCAGACCTTCGCTGATAAGAGCACATAGATTTTGTGTTTACCTCGCAATCCAGTCTGAGAACGAGTGAGCTCGGGAGAACTGGCCACTCTCCAAGTTTCTTTGGTTCTCACACTGAGTTTGCTTTTGAGGATGACTCTGGACTACAGCAGGGGTAGATTGAATCTGCTTGACTTCAGACAGGAACGGAGACGCCAGTTGCCTGTCTCCCATTTGGGTAGAAAATCTCTTTCTCGCAGTTGACCGGAGTCATCAACTTGCAGACCCCAGAAAGATGAAGCTGAGCTATAGGCCCTACGGTGATGCAATTCTGACTTTTATGCTATGCTTTGAAGTTATGCTATAATAAAATCACATGTATTTCCTGTGTACATTGCAACTGAGAAGTACTTTAATATATTTTTCTTTCATTGCTGCGACTACTTTTGAACGTGTGCTGCCAATCTACTAATTTCGTCTCTCAAGAACCTCATGGAGAAATAATAATAACAATAAATGTCTTCTTTAAACTCAGAAGTGCATTTCAGAGAGGTTCTGTGAGCTCGGTTATGAGATAAGAGCAGGAAAGCAGAACAGGATCATGCAGCACAGACGCAGGCAGCGGAACAGCCATGTCTGCACAGGGCCTTATGAGAGAGCCAGCAGGCTCAGAGGGATCATGCAGCACACACACAGGCAACGGAAGAGTCCAGCCTGCACAGGGCCACATGAGAGAGCTGTCAGGGAAAGAGGAGTCATGCCTGTAAGAAAGTACCATCTTGCCTGGCATGTTATCCCCATATTTCACTGTATATATGTTGTTTTAGTCTATGTGTCACTGGGACCCTGCCAGGCAGGGCCCCAGTGCTTATAAGTGTGCCCTGTATGTGTTCCCTGTGTGACGCCTAACTGTCTCACTGAGGCTCTGCTAACCAGAACCTCAGTGGTTATGCTCTCTCTGCTTTCCAAATTTGTCACTAACAGGCTAGTGACTAAATTTCCCAATTCACATTGGCATACTGGTACACCCATATAATTCCCTAGTATATGGTACTGAGGTACCCAGGGTATTGGGGTACCAGGAGATCCCTATGGGCTGCAGCATTTCTTTTGCCACCCATAGGGAGCTCTGACAATTCTTACACAGGCCTGCCAGTGCAGCCTGCGTGAAATAACGTCCACGTTATTTCACAGCCATTTACCACTGCACTTAAGTAACTTATAAGTCACCTATATGTCTAACCTTCACCTAGTGAAAGTTGGGTGCAAAGTTACTTAGTGTGTGGGCACCCTGGCACTAGCCAAGGTGCCCCCACATCGTTCAGGGCAAATTCCCCGGACTTTGTGAGTGCGGGGACACCATTACACGCGTGCACTGTACACAGGTCACTACCGATGTACAGCGTCACAATGGTAACTCCGAACATGGCCATGTAACATGTCTAAGATCATGGAATTGTCACCCCAGTGCAATTCTGGCATTAAGGGGATAATTCCATGATCCCCCGGGTCTCTAGCACAGAACCCGGGTACTGCCAAATTGCCTTTCCGGGGTATCCACTGCAGCTGCTGCTGCTGCCAACCCCTCAGACAGGTTTCTGCCCTCCTGGGCAGCCCAGGCAGCCCTGGCCCAGGAAGACAGGACAAAGGACTTCCTCTGAGAGAGGGTGTAACACCCTCTCCCTTTGGAAATAGGTGTGAAGGCTGGGGAGGAGTAGCCTCCCCCAGCCTCTGGAAATGCTTTGATGGACACAGATGGTGCCCATCTCTGCATAAGCCAGTCTACACCGGTTCAGGGATCCCCCATCCCTGCTCTGGCGCGAAACTGGACAAAGGAAAGGGGAGTGACCACTCCCCTGACCTGCACCTCCCAGGGGAGGTGCCCAGAGCTCCTCCAGTGTGTCGCAGACCTCAGCCATCATGGAAACAGAGGTGTCTTTGGCACACTGGACTGCTCTGAGTGGGCAGTGCCAGCAGGTGACGTCAGAGGCTCCTTCTGATACCTCTCTTGGTAGCCAATCCCCCTTCCTAGGTAGCCAAACCTCCTTTTCTGGCTATTTATGGTCTCTGCTTTGGGGATCTCACCAGATAACGAATGCAAGAGCTCATCAGAGTTCCTCTGCATCTCCCTCTTCACCTTCTGCCAAAGGATCGACCGCTGACTGCTCAGCACGCCTGCAAAACCGCAACAAAGTAGTAAGACAACTACTAGCAACCTTGTATCGCTTCATCCTGCCGGCTTTCTCGACTGTTTCCAGGTGGTGCATGCTTTTGGGTTAGCCTGCCTCCTCTCTGCACCAGGAGCTCTGAAGAAATCTCCCGTGGGTCGACGGAATCTTTCCCCTGCAACCGCAGGCACCAAAAGACTGCATCACTGGTCCTCGGGGTCCCCTCTCAGCATGACGAGCGTGGTCCCTGGAACTCAGCAACTCTGTCCAAGTGACTCCCACAGTCCAGTGACTCTGCAGTCCAAGTTTGGTGGAGGTAAGTCCTTGCCTCCCCACGCTAGACTGCATTGCTGGGTACTGCGTGATTTGCAGCTGCTCCGGCTCCTGTGCCCTCTTCCAGGATTTCCTTCGTGCACAGCCAAGCCTGGATCCCCGACTCTCCTTCCTGCAGTGCACAACCTTCTGAGTTGTCCTCCAGCGTCGTGGGACTTCCTTTTGTGACTTCGGGTGGACTCCGGTTCACTTTTCTTCTAAGTGCTTGATCAGGTACTTCTGCGGGTGCTGCCTGCTTCTGTGAAGACTCCTTGATCTGCTGGGCACCCCCTCTGTCTCCTCCTCCAAGTGGCGACATCCTTGTCCCTCTTGGGCCACAGCAGCACCCAAAAAGCTCTACCACAACCCTTTCAGCTAGCAAGGCTTGTTTTCAGTCTTTCTGTGTGGGAACACCTCTGCAAGCTTCTTCGCAAAGTGGGACATCCATCCTCCAAAGGAGAAGTTCCTAGCTCTCTTCTTTCTTGCAGAACTCTAAGCTTCTTCCAACAGGTGGCAGCTTTCTTGCACCCTCAGCTGGCATTTCCTGGGCTCCTGCCCACTCTCGACACTGTTGCGACTATTGGACTTGGTCCCCTTGTCTTACAGGTACTCAGGTCCGGAAATCCACTGTTGTTGCTTTGCTGGTGTTTGTTCTTCCTGCAGAATCCACCTATCACGACTTCTGTGCTCTCTGGGGGTAGTAGGTGCACTTTACACCTACTTTTCAGGGTCTTGGGGTGGGCTATTTTTCTAACCCTCACTGTTTTCTTACTGTCCCAGCGACCCTCTACAAGCTCACATAGGTTTGGGGTCCATTCGTGGTTCGCATTCCACTTTTGGGGTATATGGTTTGTGTTGCCCCAATACCTATGTGCTCCTATTGCAATCTACTGTAACTTTACACTGCTTGCATTACTTTTCTTGCTATTTCCTGCATAATTTAGGTTTGTGTACATATATCTTGTGTATATAACTTATCCTCATACTGAGGGTACTCACTGAGATACTTTTGGCATATTGTCATAAAAATAAAGTACCTTCATTTTTAGTACTTCTGTGTATTGTGTTTTCTTATGATATTGTGCATATGACACAAGTGGTATAGTAGGAGCTTTACATGTCTCCTAGTTCAGCCTAAGCTGCTTTGCCATAGCTACCTTCTATCAGCCTAAGCTGCTAGAAACACCTCTTCTACACTAATAAGGGATAACTGGACCTGGCACAAGGTGTAAGTACCTCTGGTACCCACTACTAGCCAGGCCAGCCTCATACATTGGTTGTGCAGCGGTGGGATAAGTACTTGTAACTACTTACCACTTTGTAATTGTGTACTTTTCATAAGAGAATAATATACAAAACAGTTCAGTGTATGTACACCTAACCAAAAAGTTTTGCTTTTCTCCTCTTACACTTTCTACTAAGTGCTGAAAAGTATTCTTAAACTTCAAAAAGTTTCTAAAAGTTAGAAAAAGTTTTTTTTCTCTGTTCTTTAAAAAGTTCTGAAACTTTTTCTTCCTTCTCACTGTCTCTAAACCTTTTACTATCATGTCTGATGTAGAGTCTGCTCTTAAAATGGTCAATACTACCTATGACAATTTGAATTACAAGAGCCTAAGGAGCCTCTGCTTAGATAGAGGTTTAGTGATAGGAAATAACCATACAAAAGAGTTTCTATATAACATGCTTATTGTGAATGATGAGTCCCTAGGAGGCACTTCAAATGAGAGGTTAATAGAAGGCTCCCATTCTGACTCAGGGGATCTCCTTGAGGGAGGTGGGGTGGGTCCTGTCTCAAATCTGCCCCCTAGCAGGCCACCTAGTAATGCTGGTAGTATTGGAGGTTCCCGTCATAGTAGGGGTGTCTTTATTCCTGGAGGCCGGGTTATTAGGGTTCAGTCAGTTAGGGACAGATCTCCCTCTGTTGTTTCCAATTTATCTTCAGTGTCCAAGCATTCCCAACCCACCCACCCTGAAGACAACATGTTACAAAGGGAACTCAAAATGCTGAGGGTTGAAGAGACCAGACTGAAGCTTAAACAGCAACAGCTGGTCTTAGATAGGGAATCCCTAGACCTGGAGAAGGAGAGACAGAGATTGGGGTTTGGACCCCATGGTGGCAGCAGCAGTATTCCTGATAGTAATCCTGTTAGAGAGCATGATTCCAGGAATCTGCACAAGATAGTCCCCCCTTACAAGGAGGGGGATGACATCAACAAGTGGTTTGCTGCACTTGAGAGGGCCTGTATGGTACAGGGGGTCCCTCAAAGGCAGTGGGCTGCTATATTGTGGCTATCTTTCAATGGAAAGGGTAGGGATAAGCTCCTTACTGTTAGAGAAAGTGATGCTAACAATTTTGCAGTTTTGACGGATGCACTCTTGGATGGATTTGGCTTAACCACTGAACAATACAGAATTAAGTTCAGAAACATCAGAATAGAGTCCTCACAAGACTGTGTTGACTGTTCAGTGAAGGCCTTGAAAGGGTGGTTACATGGCAGTAAAGTTTCTGACTATGAAAGCATGTATAATCTTATTCTGAGAGAGCATATTCTGAATAACTGTGTGTCTGACTTGTTACACAAATATCTAGTGGACTCAGATCTGACCTCTCCCCAAGAATTGAGAAAGAAGGCAGACAAATGGGTCAGAACAAGAGTGAACAGAAAAGTTCATACAGGGGGTGACAAGGATGGCAAGAAGAAGGATGGTAAGTCTTTTGACAAGGGTGGGGACAAAAGTAAAACTGAGTCTTCATCAGGCCCACAAAAATCCTCTGGTGGGGGTGGTGGGTCTAAATCCTCTTCCAATAATCAACTTTAAAAGCCTTGGGGGCATATTTATACTCTGTTTGCGCCGGATTTGCGTCGTTTTTTTTTACGCAAATCCGAAGCAAAGCTAACTCCATATTTATACTTTGGCGTTAGACCCGTCTAGCGCCAAAGATCTTGGAGTTTGCGTCATTTTTTAGTGTGGACACCTACCTTGCGTTAATTATATGCAAGGTAGGCCTTCCCTTCTAAAAAATGACTCTAAGGCATGTGCGCCTTATTTAAACTCCCGTGCAAAAATGACGCACGGGTGTGGGCGGGTCTTAAAAAAAAATGACGTCCAGCCGCTTTTGCGTCATTTTTTAACGCCTGGTCAGGGCAGGCGTTAAGGGACCTGTGGGCTCGGAAGGAGCCCAGAGGTGCCCTCCCATGCCCCCAGGGACACCCCCTGCCACCCTTGCCCACCCCAGGAGGACGCCCAAGGATGGAGGGACCCATCCCAGGGAACTTAAGGTAAGTTCAGGTAAGTATTTTTTTCGTAATTTTTTTGTGGCATAGGGGGGCCTGATTTGTGCCCCCCTACATGCCACTATGCCCAATGACCATGCCCAGGGGACATAAGTCCCCTGGGCATGGTCATTGGGCAAGGGGGCATGACTCCTGTCTTTGCTAAGACAGGAGTCATTTCAATGGGGGTTGGGCGTCAAAAAAAATGGCGCAAATCGGGTTGAGGCCAAAATTTTGCCTCAGACCTGACTTGCCCCATTTTTTGACACCCAAGCTCCATTTTCCCCTACGCCGGCGTTGCCTGGTGTGAGTCATTTTTTTTTACGCACACCAGTCAGCTGCGCCGGCTAACGTCATTCAATAAATAAGGCGCCCGCATGGCGCTTTGGAATGGCGTTAGCCGGCGTTAAAATTTTTGACGCACAACTGCGTTGGAGGAATTGTGCGTCAAAAAGTATAAATATGGCCCTAGGTGTTGTTTGTGTAAAGTCAAAGGCCATTGGACAACTGATGCCAGTTGTCCAAAGAAAAACACCAAACCTCCCACTACCACAACCCCTACTGCAAATTATAGTGCCCCTAGTAATAGCAGTGCTGGTGGGAGCAAACCTACTAATAGCCAATCCAAGGGAGTAGCTGGGGTCACTTTTGGTAATTTAGTTGGGGTTGGTCTTGTTAGAGAGACCACAGAGGCTGTGTTAGTCTCTGAAGGTGCCATTGATTTGGCCACCTTGGTTGCTTGTCCCCTTAATATGGATAAGTACAAGCAGCTTCCCCTAATAAATGGTGTTGAGGTTCAGGCCTACAGGGACACAGGTGCCATTGTTACCATGGTAATAGAGAAACTGGTGCACCCTGAACAACACCTACTTGGTCAGCAGTACCAAGTGACAGAGGCTCAATAACAACACTCTTAGCCACCCCATGGCTTTTGTGAATCTCAACTGGGGGGGAGTTACTGGTCCAAAGAAAGTTGTGGTTGCCTCAGATTTACCTGTAGACTGTCTACTAGGGAACAATTTAGAGACATCAGCTTGGGCAGAATTTGAGTTGGAGGCTCATGCAGCAATGCTGGGCATTCCTGGGCATATTTTTGCTTTGACAAGGGCTCAGGCGGAAAAGCAAAAAGGACAGGGTAACTTGGATCCTGAAACAATGGACCAAGTGCTCCCTAAAGCTAGGGGTAGCAAGGGTAAATCCCTACCCACTATCCCTCCCTCTACAGATGATTCTCCTTCTGAGGAAGAAGAATTTCCTCCCTGTGCAGAACCTTCACCAGAGGAGCTGGCAGCAGACACTGCTGAGCTTTTGGGTGGAAGGGGGGCTGCCAGGGAGGAGCTGAGTGTGACACAGCAATCCTGTCCCACGTTAGAGGGTCTCAGACAGCAAGCTGTCAAACAGCAAAATGGGGATGTCAGTGACTCACATAGAGTTTACTGGGAGGACAACCTCTTGTACACAGAGGCAAGGGACCCAAAACCTGGAGCAGCCAGGACATTGGTCATTCCCCTGCAGTACAGAGAGTTCCTCCTAACTCTGGCACATGGCATTCCTTTGGCTGGGCATTTGGGCCAGATCAAAACATGGGAAAGGCTTGTCCCCCTGTTTCACTGGCCTAGGATGTCAGAGGACACTAAAGATTTTTGCAAGTCTTGTGTGACCTGCCAAGCCAGTGGCAAGACTGGTAGCACACCAAAGGCTCCCCTTATTCCACTACCTGTGGTTGGGGTCCCCTTTGAAAGGGTAGGGTTTGACATAGTTGGCCCCCTTGACCCTCCTACTGCTTCAGGCAATAGGTTTATCTTGGTGGTTGTGGACCATGCCACAAGATATCCTGAAGCAATTCCTCTAAGGACCACTACAGCTCCTGAAGTGGCAAAGGCCCTCCTGGGAATCTTTTCCAGGGTGGGTTTCCCAAAAGAGGTTGTATCAGACAGGGGTAGCAACTTTATGTCTGCATACTTGAAAGCTATGTGGAAGGAATGTGGTGTAGCCTACAAATTCACCACTCCTTATCATCCACAAACTAATGGACTGGTAGAGAGGTTTAATAAAACTCTCAAAGGTATGATAATGGGACTCCCTGAAAAACACAGGAGGAGATGGGATGTCCTGTTACCTTGCCTCCTTTTTGCTTACAGGGAGGTACCCCAGAAAGAAGTGGGCTTCAGCCCCTTTGAACTCCTCTTTGGGCACCCTGCAAGAGGTCCATTAACACTTGTGAAGGAGGGTTGTCCCAAACAGGACATAGTGGACTATGTACTTGGCCTAAGATCCAGAATGGCTGAGTACATGAAAAAGACCAGTAAAACCCTTCAGGCCAGCCAAGAGCTCCAGAAGCAATGGCATGACCAGAAGGCTGTTCTGATCCAGTACCAACGAGGACAGAAGGTGTGGGTATTGGAGCCTGTGGCCCCAAGAGCACTCCAGGACAAATGGAGTGGACCCCATCTAATTGCTGAGAAAAAGGGTGAGGTCACCTACCTGGTAGACCTGGGCACTGCCAGGAGTCCCCTTAGGGTGATTCATGTCAACTGCCTAAAACCAAACTATGACAGGGCTGATCTCACCCTGCTCATGGCAACAGATGAAGGACAGGAATAAGAGAGTGACCCTCTCCCTGATCTCTTCTCCTCCACTGAAGAAGATGCTTTAGTGGAGGGAGTAGTTTTATCAGACTGTCTGACTGCAGAACAGAAAGACAACTGCATAAATCTCCTAAGACAATTTTCTGTACTCTTTTCAACTGTGCCAGGCACCACATCTTGGTGTGAAAACACAATTGAAACTGGAGACAGCCTGCCTGTCAAAAGTAAAATCTATAGGCAGCCTGACCATGTCAGGGACTGCATAAAACAAGAGGTTCAGAAAATGCTTAATCTGGGAGTGGTTGAACCTTCTGAAAGCCCATGGGCGAGTCCTGTGGTGCTTGTACCAAGCCTCACTCAGAAGATGGAAAAAGGGAGATGAGGTTTTGTGTTGATTACAGAGGTCTCAATCAGGTAACAAAAACTGATGCTCACCCTATACCCAGGGCAGATGAGCTCATAGATACAGTGGCATCTGCCAAGTATCTAAGCATCTTTGATTTGACTGCAAGGTACTGGCAGATCAAATTGGCTCAGGAGGCTAAACCTAAAACTGCATTTTCAACTATAGGAGGGCACTACCAATTTACAGTGATGCCCTTTGGTTTGAAGAATGCACCTGCCACTTTTCAGAGGTTGGTGAACACCGTCCTGCAAGGGTTGGAGGCTTTTAGTGCAGCATATCTAGATGATATAGCTGTCTTTAGCTCCACCTGGGATGAGCACCTGGTCCACCTTTGGAAAGTTTTGGAGGCCCTGCAAAAGGCAGACCTCACTATCAAGGCCTCAAAGTGCCAGATAGGGCAGGGAAAGGTGGTTTATCTGGGACACCTGGTAGGTGGAGAACAGATTGCACCACTTCAGGGGAAAATTCAGACAATCATGGATTGGGTTCCCCCTACAACTCAGACCCAAGTGAGAGCATTCCTAGGCCTCACTGGGTATTACAGGAGATTCATTAAAAACTATGGCTCCATAGCAGCCCCACTTAATGATCTCACCAGTAAAAAGATGCCTAAAAAGGTATTGTGGAGAGCTAGCTGTCAGAAAGCTTTTGAGGTTACTCCAAGAAATTAATTGTTCAAACTGATGCATCTGAATTAGGGGTAGGGGCAGTCTTATCACAACTGAATTCTGAGGGCCAGGATCAACCAGTTGCTTTTATCAGCAGAAGGTTGAATCCTAGAGAAAAGCGTTGGTCTGCCATTGAGAGGGAGGCCTTTGCTGTGGTTTGGGCACTGAAAAAGTTGAGGCCATACCTGTTTGGCCCTCACTTTGTTGTTCAAACAGACCACAAACCTCTACTAAAACAAATGAAAGGTGAAAATCCTAAATTGTTGAGGTGGTCCATATCTCTACAGGGGATGGACTATACAGTGAAACATAGACCTGGGAGTACCCACTCCAATGCAGATGGACTCTCTAGATATTTCCACTTAGACAATGAAGACTCATCAGGTCATGGCTAGTCTTACTGTCCTTCGTTTGGGGTGGGGTTGTGTAGGAAAGTACCATCTTGCCTAGCATGTTACCCCCATATTTCACTGTATATATGTTGTTTTAGTCTATGTGTCACTGGGACCCTGCCAGGTAAGACGACTACTAGCAACCTTGTATCGCTTCATCCTGCCAGCTTTCTCAACTGTTTCCTGGTGGTGCATTCTCTGGGGGTAGCCTGCCTCCTCTCTGCACCAGGAGCTCTGAAGAAATCTCCCATGGGTCGACGGAATCTTCCCCCTGCAACCGCAGGCACCAAAGGACTCCATCACTGGTCCTCTGGGTCCCCTCTCAGAACAACGAGCGTGGTTCCTGGAACTCAGCAACTCTGTCTAAGTGACTCCCACAGTCCAGTGACTCTTCAGTCCAAGTTTGGTGGAGGTAAGTCCTTGCCTTCCCATGCCAGACTGAATTGCTGGGCACCTCATGATTTGCAGCTGCTCCGGCTCCTGTGCACTCTTCCAGGATTTCCTTCGTGCACAGCCAAGCCTGGGTCCCCGACACTCCTTCCTGCAGTGCACAACCTTCTGAGTTGTCCTCCGACGTCGTGGGACTTCCTTTTGTGACTTTGGGTGGACTCTGGTTCACTTTTCTTCTAAGTGCCTGTTCAGGTACTTCTGCAGGTGCTGCCTGCTTCAGTGAGGGCTCCCTGACCTGCTGGGCACCCCCTCTGTCTCCTCCACCAAGTGGCAACATCCTGGTCCCTCCAGGGCCACAGCAGCACCCAAAAACCTTTACTGCGACCCTTGCAGCTAGCAAGGCTTGTTTGCAGTCTTTCTGCATGGGAACACCTCTGCAAGCTTCATCGCAACGTGGGACATCCATCCTCTAAAGGAGAAGTTCCTAGCTCTCTTCTTTCTTGCAGAACTCCAAGCTTCTTCCAACAGGTGGCAGCTTCCTTGCACCCTCATCTGGCATTTCCTGGGCTCCTGCCCACTCCCGACACTGTTGCGACTATTGGACTTGGTTCTCTTGTCTTACAGGTACTCAGGTCTGGAAATCCACTGTTGTTGCATTGCTGGTGTTTGTTCTTCTTGCAGAATCCCCCTATCACGACTTCTGTGCTCTCTGGGGGTAGTAGGTGCACTTTACACCTACTTTTCAGGGTCTTGGGGTAGGCTATTTTTCGAATCCTCACTGTTTTCTTACAGTCCCAGCGACCCTCTGCAAGCTCACATAGGTTTGGGGTCCATTCGTGGTTCGCATTCCACTTTTGGAGTATATGGTTTGTGTTGCCCCTATACCTATGTGCTCCTATTGCAATCTACTGTAACTTTACACTGCCTGCATTACTTTTCTTGCTATTTCCTGCATAATTTTGGTTTGTGTACATATATCTTGTGTATATAACTTATCCTCATACTGAGGGTACTCACTGAGATACTTTTGGCATATTGTCATAAAAATAAAGTACCTTTATTTTTAGTACTTCTTTGTATTGTGTTTTCTTATGATATTGTGCATATGACACCAGTGGTATAGTAGGAGCTTTACATGTCTCCTAGTTTAGCCTAAGCTGCTTTGCCATAGCTACCTTCTATCAGCCTAAGCTGCTAGAAACACCTCTTCTACACTAATAAGGGATAACTGGACCTGGCACAAGGTGTAAGTACCTCTGGTACCCACTACAAGCCAGGCCACCCTCCTACAATGCCACACAGACTGAGCCTAAGGGGAGAGCCCTGCCCTCACAAAGACAGGCACTGGGAGCGCTAGCAGGCACTGAGGGGTCACACCGCACAGAGGAAGGCAGTGGGACAGTCTTACGAGAGAGCCTGCAGGCATAGAGGGATCAACTCTGCATACAGGCGGGCAGTGGGAGAGCCATGCCAGCACAGAGTCAGTCTCATGGGAGTGATAGAGCCTGGGGCCCAATCAGTAATTCTGGGGTCTGATGAATCTTTTCTTCTCAGTTCCAAGGGGTGAAGAGTAACAAATTACAATTTCATCAGTTTCTTTATAACCCAAATGACAAATAATAACATTCGGGGTCAATTCATAGGGTTAGATGGGTTTAATATAGACTCAAAGTCAACATTACATAAAGGATTCTCAAAACCATACTATAAACATACAATATCACTAAAAGGGAATTAAAGTGTCGTACAATGCTAAACTTAGTTAGCATATACAAGTCTAAAACTTCCATTGTAACAATACAAAAAATCAGAAAAGCATATGATTCTGGATCATGGAACCAAACTCTCCTCCCTAAGCATTTAAACTAAACTCTAACCATCCTAATACTAAAATATTTGAGAAAGGTCTGCAAACAGAAATTCAGTAGGATATTCTGTTAAGAGAGGTGTGAGGCATGAAGCCACACAAAGTTTGAGGTCTATACCTAAGAAGGACCTGCTCAGCTCTAAAAATAGGAAAGGATCTGAATATTCACTAACTAAACCCACCTTAACTCACAATTTCCCAGGACAATGACATCACAGTCGAAGCTTCTTGAATAAAACCCTGATTAAAAAGAATTTGAAGTTACAATTTCCAACCCCTGTGCATTCCATCTTGATATTCTTCGGTCTCTGCAAATTCAAAAAAGTTGGTACTGCCAAGCTTCCAGAACACTCCTCTCTTCATCCTTGCATATTTCCTCCCAGGCTTTCTCTTTCATGCACAATGAGCTTCTTGTTGACTCCATCTCCACTCCTAACATGTGCATCTCGAAAGAACCATTTAAGAAAAAACAGCTTCACAATGAATGTTAAATGGGAAAAAAAAAACTATATGTGTAGGTTTTCACTCCAGCAAAGTTAATAAAACGTACATATATTTTCAAATTACATAAATTCTAAACTCTACATATAAGAACATACAAGACAGGTATGCAAAATAATACTATTAAAACATTTCTCCCGAAAAGATAATCATAAAATGTTGATTACATGCCAAAAACAAAGATGCACTCCACTCACATGCTTTGCAGTGGAGGAATTAAATGAATCATAACAAATGTTACACAAAATTTGGCCACCATCTTGTGACCACCAGAAAATGATCACCTTTTCATATTCCTTTTATTAGAGACATAGGCCCTCATTCTGACCCTGGCGGTCGGTGATAAAGCGGCGGCCAAGCCGCCAACAGGCCGGCGGTCTAAAATATGCAATTCTGACCCTGGCGGGAACCGCCAACACAGCCCGCCAACTTAACACTCCGCCCGCCACGGCGGTACAAACAAACAGCGCGGCGGTTCCCGCCAACAGCCAGGCAGCAGACAATGTACCGCCCACCCTATTACGACCCACCAATCCGGCACCTTTTCCGGGGCGGGAGCACCGCCGATAAGAACACGGCGGAAACAGACTACGAACGGGAAAACGCTCACCTCTACGCACTCCACGCGAGATTCCGGCAGTATGGAACCAGAGTTGCAGGTCATCCCCGCACTCCTATACCTGCTCATATACCAGGAGCACGCCCGGCGGCGCGGAAGACATCGGTGAGTACTGCACCTACGACACAGGGGAGGGAAAAGATTACCGGCACACACCCACCCACCCACACCCACTACAACACACACATCAATGCATTCCCACAGATCACTGTCACAACCCACAAACCACCCCCCTCCGAAATAATGCAAAGATCAAAAGAAGAGATCATAAACGGGCAGATATATTGAAATATGTACACCAGTAATCCCAATAAATAAACAAACTATGTACAAAATATATACAGCTACTAAATGTAGTCCAACCACTGTCCGTGGATCACAGGGGTCCTGTGCAAAGGGGCAAGGCCCAGTCCCACGACAAGAACTCCACGGAGAGAACACTGCAGGGGCATCAGAAAGAAAATAGGACAGGCACCTCAGGGGGAAGGGAAGGGGGGGCACCTCAGCCACTTGAGTACACAACGCCAGATCCACGAGGGGACTCCATGACCACTGGCCCATCCTGGGGAGAGCAAAGCCACAGTCCAAACAGTCCATACAGTGGGTGGCCTGCCCACTGGGCCATCCTGGGGAGAGCAAAGCCACAGTCCATACAGTCCATACAGTGGGTGGCCTGCCCACTGGGCCATCCTGGGGAGAGCAAAGCCACAGTCCATACAGTCCATACAGTGGGTGGCCTGCCCACTGGGCCATCCTGGGGAGAGCAAAGCCACAGTCCATACAGTGGGTGGCCTGCCCACTGGGCCATCCTGGGGAGAGCAAAGCCACAGTCCATACAGTCCATACACTGGGTGGCCTGCCCACTGGGCCATCCTGGGGAGAGCAAAGCCACAGTCCAAACAGTCCATACAGTGGGTGGCCTGCCCACTGGGCCATCCTGGGGAGAGCAAAGCCACAGTCCATACAGTCCATACAGTGGGTGGCCTGCCCACTGGGCCATCCTGGGGAGAGCAAAGCCACAGTCCAAACAGTCCATACAGTGGGTGGCCTGCCCACTGGGCCATCCTGGGGAGAGCAAAGCCACAGTCCATACAGTCCATACAGTGGGTGGCCTGCCCACTGGGCCATCCTGGGGAGAGCAAAGCCACAGTCCATACAGTCCATACAGTGGGTGGCCTGCCCACTGGGCCATCCTGGGGAGAGCAAAGCCACAGTCCATACAGTCCATACAGTGGGTGGCCTGCCCACTGGGCCATCCTGGGGAGAGCAAAGCCACAGTCCATACAGTCCATACAGTGGGTGGCCTGCCCACTGGGCCATCCTGGGGAGAGCAAAGCCACAGTCCAAACAGTCCATACAGTGGGTGGCCTGCCCACTGGGCCATCCTGGGGAGAGCAAAGCCACAGTCCAAACAGTCCATACAGTGGGTGGACTGCCCACTGGGCCATCCTGGGGAGAGCAAAGCCACAGTCCATACAGTCCATTACAGACCCCACTGCCACTGGAGGAGGCAAGTTGGCCAGAGGACATCCTGCAGCCCTGCCCGAGATAGATCCTGCCCTGCCACGTCTGCCAAAGGGCCAGCGGTTCTTGCCTTGAAGGGCCCAGTTCAGCGCTCCTTGCCTTGAAGGGCCCAGTTCAGCGGTTCTTGAGACGGCGGGGCCCAGCGGAGCGGTTCTTGAGACGGCGGGCCCCAGTTCAGCGGTTCTTGAGACGGCGGGGCCCAGGTCAGCGCTCCTTGCCTTGAAGGGCCCAGTTCAGCGGTCCTTGCCTTGAAGGGCCCAGTTCAGCGGTTCTTGAGACGGCGGGGCCCAGCGGAGCGGTTCTTGAGACGGCGGGGCCCAGTTCAGCGGTTCTTGAGACGGCGGGGCCCAGGTCAGCGGTTCTGGAGACGGCGGGGCCCAGGTCAGCGCTACTTGCCTTGAAGGGCCCAGTTCAGCGGTTCTGGAGACGGCGGGGCCCAGCGGAGCAGTTCTTGAGACGGCGGGGCCCAGTTCAGCGGTTCTTGAGACGGCGGGGCCCAGTTCAGGGGTTCTTGAGACGGCGGGGCCCAGTTCAGCGGTTCTTGAGACGGCGGGGCCCAGGTCAGCGCTACTTGCCTTGAAGGGCCCAGTTCAGCGGTTCTGGAGACGGCGGGGCCCAGCGGAGCGGTTCTTGAGACGGCGGGGCCCAGTTCAGCGGTTCTTGAGACGGCGGGGCCCAGTTCAGCGGTTCTTGAGACGGCGGGGCCCAGTTCAGCGGTTCTTGAGACGGCGGGGCCCAGGTCAGCGCTACTTGCCTTGAAGGGCCCAGTTCAGCGGTTCTGGAGACGGCGGGGCCCAGCGGAGCGGTTCTTGAGACGGCGGGGCCCAGTTCAGCGGTTCTTGAGACGGCGGGGCCCAGTTCAGCGGTTCTTGAGACGGCGGGGCCCAGGTCAGCGGTTCTTGAGACGGCGGGGCCCAGGTCAGCGCTCCTTGCCTTGAAGGGCCCAGTTCAGCGGTTCTGGAGACGGCGGGGCCCAGCGGAGCGGTTCTTGAGACGGCGGGGCCCAGTTCAGCGGTTCTTGAGACGGCGGCCGGTCTATGGCCAACTGCTCATTGCCTGGTGGTGCCCTCCTGGGCAGCGGGGATGGTGCTCCTTCAATGCCCACCTGGGCTGTGGGTGGTGGGGCCCTCCTGGCCAGCTGGGCTGGGTCCTCCCTGGGCAGCGGCTATGGGGGTGGTGGGCTCTCCCGGGGCAGCTGTGCCGGTTCCTCCCGGGGCAGCGGCTATGGGGGTTGTGGGCTCCTCCTGGGCAGCAGGCCTGCTGCCTGACCTCTCCGACTTGCTGCCCTTGCCCTCCTTAGTCGTGGGCCTGTGGCCCTTTCCTCCCTTTGGAGCTGTGGCTGGTGACTGTCTCTGGGTGGTGTCCGGGGGGGATGTAGAAGGCGGGCTCCTGCGGCGCCCCTTCCGCCTTCTGCTCCTCTTCCCAGGGGGTGGGCTGCCTGTCCCCTTGCTGCTGGGCGAAGATCCAGACATGCGGGCTGGCGGGCTCCAATACCCCTGCACCCTTGTCAAGGGGGCTGCAGGGCTGGTGGTGGCTGAGGTGCTCTTCTTACCCCGACGAGAAGGAGGGGGGGGCTCAGGGTCAGGAAAGAAGTTAGTAGTGGCGAGGAAGAGCTTCTTGGGACAATGGAGAGTGGTAGGTACAGTGGGAATGGGAGTGGAGGGAGAGGATGTGGTTGTAGGTGAGTCACGTTTGCTGTCTTTGGGTGCAGGTGCAGGAGGGATAGGCTGTCGTGAGGTGGATGGCTGTTGGGTGGGTGGGTGGCTGCGTTTGTGTGGTGTGGAAGAGGGGGTGACAGACACAGTGGGAGAGGACACAGGGGACGTGTAAATGGCAGTGGGGGTGGTGACTGCACGTGTGCGGACTGGAGTGGAGGGTGTGCTGGTGATGGAAACACTGGCTGATGGTGAGGTGAATGGAGGTGTGAGTGTAGACGTCACAGGGAGGGAGGAGGGAGACGAGGAGGTGGGGGTCACAGAGGTGGTAGTGACTGTTGGCATGTCTGCATCGGAATGTTGCGTGTGTGAATGTCTGCGTGATCTGTGGTGCTTATGTTTGGATGAGCTTCTCTTGGGTGTTGAGGTGTGTGCAGGCTGGTCTGATGGTGTGGGTGGGACAGGCAGAGGAACAGGAGACTGGGAGGAGGGAGTTAGTAGAGGCAGGCAGGAGACAGGGACAATGGCTGCCGTCAGTGCTGAGGCCAGAGCCTGGAACGATCGCTGATGGGCAGCCTGACCCGAATGAATGCCCTCCAGGTACGCATTGCTGCGATGAACCTCCCTCTCCACCCCCTGGATGGCATTCAAAAGGGTAGTCTGCCCAACAATGAGCGTTCGGAGGAGGTCAATGACCTCCTCACTGAGGGCAGCGGGGGTAACAGGGGCAGGGCCTGAGGTGCCTGGGGCGAAGGAGATGCCCGGCTTCCTGGCAGAGCGGGCACGGGGCGAACGCTGAGGGGCTGCTGGGAGGGCGGAGATGGTGCGCTGGGTGGCGGCTGTACCTGTAATGGCGGGGGGCACGGATGGTGCCACCCCCGCAAGGGAGCCCCTTTCCGAGGACGTGTCCGTGTCGCTGCAGGGTCCAGTCGTCCCCGTCGTGGAGCTCCCCTCGCCCTCCGTCTCACTGGTCCAGTCTGACTCTGTGGCATGGCCCTCCTGGGCCATGTGAGATGCAGCTCCCTCCTGCCCCGATGCCACTTCTCTTCCGCCTGATGATGCTGATGCACACAAGCACAGAAAGACAAACAAAAAGGGGGGGGGGAGAGAGAAATAAAGGGATATTGATTACATGGATCTCCGGTACAGTTAGCGGACATGACAGACACAGATGCCCCCTGCACTAAGTTGCGCACTTGGGGTCCGCTACGCATTCCGTGGAACATGCCCTACACGCCTAGAGTTGACAACTGCACCCATGGATGACACGGCCCAGGGATGGCTGTACTGACAAACTACTGAGGGTGGTGGCTGGGGACACAGGGGCTTACGGGGGTGCCCAGCCTACAGATATCGCCCTGGCCTAGGGGGACCCCCAGCCCTCCTCCCCCACCCAGACACCTCCACTGCGCGGCAACAGAGTAGATAATGCTTGTACTCACCCCCTTGTGTCTGCTGTGCTGCCCTCACGCGCCCATCCAAATCAGGGTAGGCCACCGCCAGGATCCGGAACATCAGGGGGCTCAGTTGACGGCAGGCACCCCGCCTACGTTGGGAGGCCATCCCCAGCAGAGACTCGGCGGTCTTCTTGGTCCCGCGGCGGATGTCCTCCCACCTCTTGCGGCAGTGGGTGCCCCGTCGATGGTGGACCCCCAGGGTCCTGACTTCTTTGGCGATGGCACGCCAAATCCTGATCTTCTCATGGGCGCGGACCTATGTGACACGTACAGGGAGGGAGAAATACCACGTTCAAGTTTGTCAGCATTTTCCTTGCCAGTGGCCCAACGCCCCCCATCCCCGCCAGGCCCCCCGCCATGCCCCCCGCCATGCCCAACATGCCCCCCATCCCCGCCAGGCCCCCCGCCAGGCCCAACATGCCCCCCATCCCCGCCAGGCCCCCCGCCATGCCCCCCGCCAGGCCCAACATGCCCCCCATCCCCGCCAGGCCCCCCGCCAGGCCCCCCGCCAGGCCGAACATGCCCCCCATCCCCGCCAGGCCCCCCGCCATGCCCCCGCCATGCCCAACATGCCCCCCATCCCCACCAGGCCCCCCGCCAGGCCCAACATGCCCCCCATCCCCGCCAGGCCCCCCGCCATGCCCCCCGCCAGGCCCAACATGCCCCCCATCCCCGCCAGGCCCCCCGCCAGGCCCAACATGCCCCCCATCCCCGCCAGGCCCCCCGCCATGCCCCCCGCCATGCCCAACATGCCCCCATCCCCGCCATGCCCCCCGCCATGCCCCCCGCCAGGCCCAACATGCCCCCCATCCCCGCCAGGCCCCCCGCCATGCCCCCCGCCAGGCCCAACATGCCCCCCATCCCCGCCAGGCCCCCCGCCAGGCCCAACGCCCCCCATCCCCGCCAGGCCCCCCGCCATGCCCCCCGCCATGCCCAACATGCCCCCCATCCCCGCCAGGCCCCCCGCCAGGCCCAACATGCCCCCCATCCCCGCCAGGCCCCCCGCCATGCCCCCCGCCAGGCCCAACATGCCCCCCATCCCCGCCAGGCCCCCCGCCAGGCCCAACATGCCCCCCATCCCCGCCAGGCCCCCCGCCATGCCCCCCGCCATGCCCAACATGCCCCCCATCCCCACCAGGCCCCCCGCCAGGCCCAACATGCCCCCCATCCCCGCCAGGCCCCCCGCCATGCCCCCCGCCAGGCCCAACATGCCCCCCATCGCCACCAGGCCCCCGCCAGGCCCAACATGCCCCCCATCCCCGCCAGGCCCCCCGCCATGCCCCCCGCCATGCCCAACATGCCCCCCATCCCCGCCAGGCCCCCCGCCAGGCCCAACATGCCCCCCATCTCCGCCAGGCCCCCCGCCATGCCCCCGCCATGCCCAACATGCTCCCCATCCCCGCCAGGCCCCCCGCCAGGCCCAACATGTCCCCCATCCCCGCCAGGCCCCCGCCATGCCCCCCGCCATGCCCAACATGCCCCCCATCCCCGCCATGCCCCCCGCCATGCCCCCCGCCAGGCCCAACATGCCCCCCATCCCCGCCAGGCCCCCCGCCAGGCCCCCAAGCCAGCCAGTGGCCCCAAATCCATATTGAATTAAACTCACTTGTTGGTCTGGAGGACCGTAGAGTAGCGCATACTGGGGGAGGACCCCATCCACAAGTTTCTCCAACTCCTCTCCAGTGAAGGCAGGGGCCCTTTCCCCAGGTGCAGCAGCCATTGTCCCTTCCAGACGAGGTCACAGCAACACTTGCAGTATAGGTCCTCTCCTGTGAAAGTTCAAGTCGCAAGTGGATAAGTAGATAGAAAATGGCGGTCACGTCCGCGGCGGTGCGTACCGCGGCGGTGCGTCCCGCCACCGCCGGCGCCCTTCGCCATTGGCTCCTGAAACCCATAGGCTTCAATGTTAACCAATGCGGCTTGGCGCCGCGGTCTTCGCCCGCCGCCCGCCGCGGTGTGCCACGCCAGCGCATTGACCTCACATCCCATTGTCACACTTCACAGGTCAGGCAGCCGCCATTTCCAGGGCCCACATGGCTCAATTTCAACTGCGTCACACAGGCCTAGGCCTTGCATAGCCACTCAGACACGCCATTCACTGCATAGAGAATGGTTTACTCTGCTAGCTGTGAGTACGTACCTGTGGGTTGCTTGACTGTGTGCTCCATGTTGTCCTTCCTAGGCACCGTCCGCTGGGTTGGGCGAGGAGACGGATGAATCCTCCCGTGTACCGACCGCTGGTGGACCTGTCGACAATGGAAGAACGCCACATTATCCTGACCTACCGTCTTAACCGTGCCACTTTCCATGAACTGTGTGCTCAGCTGGAGCCCGACCTGATGTCCCCCATCCGCCAACCCACAGGGATTCCCCCTCTGGTGCAGGTCATGTCAGTACTCCATTTCTTGGCAAGTGGGTCATTTCAGACAACAGTGGGAATTGCTTCTGGGATGTCTCAGCCCATGTTTTCGAAGGTGTTATCCAGAGTGTTGTCTGCCCTGATGAAATCCGTGAGGAGCTACATCATTTTCCCAGAGGTGGGCGAATTGGCTACAGTGAAGGGTGATTTCTACGCCCTTGGACACATTCCCAACGTAATTGGTGCCATTGATGGGACCCATGTGGCTTTGGTTCCCCCAAGAGACAGGGAGCAGGTGTACAGGAACAGAAAAAATTACCATTCAATGAACATCCAGGTGGTGTGTTTGGCTGACCAGTACATCTCGCATGTAAATGCCAAATTCCCAGGGTCAGTGCATGACGCCTACATCCTCAGGAATAGCAGCATCCCTTACGTGATGGAACAGCTACAGAGACACCGTGTATGGCTAGTGGGGGACTCTGGGTACCCCAACCTGTCGTGGCTACTGACCCCAGTAAGGAATCCCCGGACCAGGGCAGAGGAACGGTACAATGAGGCCCATGGGCGTACTAGGAGGGTGATCGAACGCACCTTTGGCCTCCTAAAGGCCAGGTTTAGGTGCCTGCATATGACAGGTGGATCCCTAATGTACTCACCTAAGAAGGTGTGTCACATCATCGTGGCCTGCTGCATGCTTCACAACCTGGCTTTGCGCCGCCAGGTGCCTTTCCTGCAGGAGGATGGTCGAGACGGTGGTGTTGTGGCAGCGGTGGAACCTGAGGAGAGTGACGAGGAGGAAGACGACGGGGCTGAAACAGACAACAGGGACAGAATCATTGAACAGTACTTCCAATAGGACACAGGTAACATTTCAAAGATAATTTAGTAAATGTTAACTACTCTCCTGCATCTCTGCTGCCTGTCTATTTGCCCCAGTGTATGATGACTGAGTTTTGGCTTTTCCCTCCCTATTTCAGATCTGGGGTCCCCACTACGAGTCCTGTGCTTCGTTTCCCCATGGACTACAGCTTTGTGGCAGCTGTTTGTTGACTTCACCATGTACAAGGACATATTTGCACTGTCATGTCAATTACAATATATTGAAATCACAGCCAGACTCCAGATATTTTGGTGCAAAATAGGTGTTTATTTAAGTGCTCAAAATGGGATGGGTGGTTTCAAGTGGGTGGGGGCTATGGTGAAGGAATGTCCATGGCAGAGTCCAGAGTAACAGTCACACAGGTGCATTGTCCAGAGGCCTGTGGAGAGATGGAGCATGGGCAGTTCAAGGATGGACAGGGTGACAATGTGGGACAGTGGGATGACATCAGGTGGTATCCATTGCTGGCGGGGGTCTTGACATCCTACTCTGTCTTCTTGCGAGATCTCAGGGCCCTCTTGCGGGGTGGTTCTTCTCCTGCAGGAGGTGGGGGTCTGGTGGGCTGCTGCTGTGCGGGGGCCTCCTGTCCACTAGCGCCGGCGGAGGTGGTTGGCTGTTCTTGGTCCAGGCTAGTGGCAGGGGCCCTTGGGTGTTGTTGAGTGTCCGCCCTGGTGTTGACGAGGTCCTGCAGCAGCCCTACCATGGTAACCAGGGTGGTGTTGATGGCTCTGATGTCCTCCCTGTACCCCCGATAGTGTTCCTCCTGCAGTACCTGGATCTCCTGGAACCGGGCCAGTACCGTCGCCATCGTCTCCTGGGAGCGGTTGTATGCTCCCATGATGGTGGTGAGGACCTCGTGGAGAGTGGGTTCCCTGGGCCTCTCCTCCCCCCCCTGTCGCACAGCTGCCCTCCGAGTTGCCCTGTTTCCCTGGGCCTCTGCCCCCTGGCCGGTGTGCCCACTACCACTGCCCCCAGGTCCCTGTTGTTGTTGGGGTGGTGGGTTATCCTGGGTGCCCTGTAGTGGTAGACACACCGCAGATTGACGCGCCCTGGAGACAGAGGCATGGGCCCGCTGGGTGGGAGCTGTGCTGGTGTTCCCAGAGGGGTTTGGGTCTGTAGTGGCCTGGGCCTGTGTGAGGGGAACCGACTGTCCAGAGGTCCCCGATGGTCCGGGCTGGTCATCGGTGTCCAGGTCGACAGAGCTGCTGTCATCGCTGACGGCCTCTTGGGTGGGGGGTGTGGAGAATTCTGGCCCCTCCGCCGCAGTGTGTTGACGGTCGGGTCCTGCAGGGGTATAGAGGTATGGTTATAGTTTCAATGTGTGGCATATGGGTGTATCTATGGGTTCTCGTGTCCCCAAGTGCTGGCATTCGTGTGTGGGGGCTTTGGTGAGGGTGGCTTGTGGGGGGGATGTGTATATGCATTGGGCATGCTTTGGTGATGGGTGTCCATGCTTAGTGGACGCATGCAGGCCTAGGTTTTGGGATGTGTGGGTGGTGATGGTGAGACATTGGCGGGGAATAGGTGTGCTGGGGGTGGGGGTGAGGATGGTGGTGGGGGTGAGGGTGGGGTTCGAGGATGGGGGTGAGGGTTGGGGTATGATTTGGCATGCAGGTGGGGGGGAAGCAGTATTGAAGCTTCAACTTACCAGTATCCATTCCTCCGCCGACTCCTGCGAGGCCGTCAGGATGCAGGATGTTCAAGACTTCCTCCTCCCATGATGTGAATTGTGGGGGTTGAGGTGGGGGTCCTCCGCCAGTCTTCTGCACGGCGATGTTGTGCCTGGATACCATGGAACGCACCTTCCCCCGTAGGTCGTTCCATCGCTTCCTGATGTCTTCCCGATTTCTGGGGTGCTGTCCCACTGCGTTGACCCTGTCGACAATCCTCTGCCATAGCTCCGTCCTCCGGGCAATGCTGGTGTATTGTATCTGTGTGCCGAACAGCTGGGGCTCTACCCGAACGATTTCCTCCACCATGACCCTGAGTTCTTCGTCTGTGAAGCGGGGTTGTCTTTGGGGTGCCATGGGGTGGTGTGTATGATGTGTGGGGTGGAGTATGTGTATTTAAGTGAGTTGAGTGTGGTGGTGTGTGTAGTTTTGTGTGTGAATAGTGTGTGGATGATGGTGTTGAGTGGCTGTGGCTGTTAGTTTGTGGATGCTGGTGTCTCGCTCTGGCCTTCTTTCAGAATTTTTTAGCGTAGGGGTTTGTGGGTGATGTGGGTGGGTGTTTTATATTGTATTGTGTGTGTGGGAGTGGTGTGTGTATGTGTATCAGGTGTGTGGGATTCAAATCGTCCAATGTGGCTGAGTTTTGTTCGTTTGTGTGTATTCTGACCGCGGCGGTGTGTCCCGCCAATGGAATACCGCGTTTGAATGACCGCCGCGTGGATTCGTGGGTCGTAATGGCATGGGCGTATTTCTGTTGGCGTGACGGTGGAGGTTTTGTCACCTCCACTTTTCCGCCGACCGCTGGTCTGGCGGTCTGTTGTGGCGGTCGGATTTTCGGAGGTTTGCCTTCTGCGGGTCAGAATGACCGTGGTGGGTTTCCGCGACCGCGGCGGGATTATGGAGGATTTATGACCGGCGGTAGGCGCCTTTTACCGCCGAGGTCAGAATGACCACCATAGTGGCACAGCCAAGCTACGCTCTTTCAACTCTCTCTCTGAGGACTTTAAGAGTCATCACAAATCCCTCTTCATTCTTGAATGAGACTCCCTAAAACCTAGTTGTTTTAAAACAGCGCCCACCTAGATTCTTCCAGATGCTTCATATCATCATAATATCTACACTGAGTATCTTCCAGTTCAACTTGTGCTCTCTTGCTTTTCCTGCCTTTTTGAACTTTCATTCTCTGAAACAATCAGTATCCCACAAACAATACTGTGACTACAATCAAAAGAACCAACAAGGGTTTCAACACAAATACTTATATTCCACTTCCCAAGCTACTGAACCATCTGCTAATAGCAGAAAATCCATTCCTGATTGCATCCCATGCACCAGTTGCTTCCAATTCCTTCAAATCTTTGGTCAACCCTGACATATTCTGAATATACATCTGCAAATCTTTACTTTTATCTGGGATAAAAGTGTCGCATTGTTGAACTTTAAGTATCCAACAGACTCTTTTGCGAGCAACATGTCTAAAGCGAGTAGATTTTGAAAAACCATTGATCTGATCGCTATCATCTCAGTATTGACAACCAATAGTGCTCCAGCAGTACTAGTGGCCAGTTTATCCACTATAGAAGACAGCGTTCTAAATTTCAGATTATTCAACATCACTCCCACAGATGGAATCATAGCACCAATGATGTCTCTTGCTATCTCACTTGCAGTCACACTTCACTTAGGTCTAAATTCTTTTGTCCAAACAGGATTATAAAGTGCTCCACATAAAAGGTTGGAGAAAAAAGAATTCCCAAATAACATCTATCATACCATCCTTTTGGTAATCGCTTGCCACTAACAAAATAAACATCAGGGATCACTGCATCTTCCACATCCTAAAACAACTTGAAATTTCCCTGAACTTCAGATGTGTGCTCACATTCACTCTTTCTCCCAAATAGATTGTCAGTGGTGGACCTCTCCATCCAGATGCACAATTTCCCTTTATGTTCCCAATCTAAAGCTAAAGCAGCTCCGTTTCCAGCTAACTGATGTTCGATTTCTTCCTTTGCCCTTTTATTCAGACTTCGGAACAACTCACCTGGCTCCAACTCTCTTCTCCTGTATTCAACTAAATTCAAAAATGTCTTTTCTACATCTGATAAAGACAAGTTAAGTTGTGTCTTTGTGCCTATACAGTGTCTAAGGTAGAAACAGGTTTGAAAAATCTTGCAATAATCTTTATTTCCAAAGGAGCTGAGAATCTATTTAAATGTTCAATTATAGTAATTTCTGAAAGAACCATATCATAATTGGAGAAATAATACTGATAATGTTCTGTCCTATAAAATAAACTCAGCAACAAAGTACATGAATTTCCATGAATCACATGGATGTGATGATAGGTAATACCCTCTGAAACAGAAGCAGGCAATTGAGTGCCTTCATAGCAATCCCTTGACTTTATGATCTCTACATATTCACATAACAGGCGCGAATATACATATAAATGCAGAATAATCTCCTCTATGTGTATCTATGTGTAATGCTTTCTCATTTAACCTATCACCTTTCCTAGAACCAATAGTTTGGGAAGAAATATCAGAAGACGTCCCTCCCTCTGCAGGATTAGTTCAGGAAAACACTCCTACTAGTAATGTTATTAATATGACAAGAAGAACAAGCAATAAAGCACCTATTATACATCTACATCTATTTATTTGATCTATCTTCATTACGTCTTTAGAATCAGACCTAATTATCAAGCAAAATATGGCCGCAACAAATGTCACTTCGTTGATTTAATCAATACAATCAGTAAAATAGAGCTCAAATGTTCAAAAGATCAAAGTTAATTCAGTGTCAGTACATATAAATCTTCATGAGGCTTCCTTACCCTATTCTGTGTTCTTCTAAATGACAACTTGCGTTCTTCGACTGGGGCCTTAGTGTCTTCCCAAGTTCTCGATCAATATAAATGCCTCTAATATGTGCACAGACTATGTTACCAGATGACAATCAAAGTTCTAGCTACAGTCAATCACAATGTCCAGTTCCCTGAGGCTCAGCTGAACCAGTATGCTGATGCTAACATTCCCAGAATTCTTGTTCTGCGTCATTTGCAAAGTAGGTCCATTCAGGCGAAGAGTACCCACGACTTAGTACTCATTTTCTTTTTGACTTTCTCTGTTTTACACCTTCGTCTTCACTTTCACTCACATCAGAATTCTCTGATTTCTCACATTCGTTGATGACACATGCTCTTTAGACAGTGTCACTACTTCTCGTTCCTGTCTTCTAGGCCATCTGTCCCCAGCTTCCACTCACTGTCCAGTAGTACTTGTTCCCTCACCAGGATCTGATTTTGAGTCTGACTTCTGCTCTTCAGGACAAACTTTGATCGGTTCTGCCTCAGAATCACATATGATTTGCTCTAGACCCTCTTCTGTATGGTCGAGTGCTATTTCAAGCTCAGATTGGTCCCCGACAGGTTGATTGAACTGCTACTGGCTGTTCCAGGACAGGCACTGTTTTATCGATGGAACACTCCACCCTGTGAGTGTGAGAAACATGGATCCAGTTAGGGGGACCTCCACACTTGTTAGCAGTTGTCGTCACCAGGATTACCTCATAAGGCCAACGAGGTTCTAGACATGTCTTTCTGATGATTTTCTTGTGAGGAGGCTGTGACTGTTCCAACCTGATCAGACACAGAATACACCACATCAGCTAGTCCCCTTGCAATAGTCTAGGACCATGTTTTCAGTTATATTCAGAAGTGCATTCACAGGAATTGCTGGCAGTCTCATCGCCCTCCCCATCAGGATTTCCTGGGGGGACAATCCAGTCTTTTGATCAGGTACACTCCGAAGACTCATCAACACAAGAGGCAAAGCATCAGACCACTTCAGAAACATTGAAGCATACACTTTTGCCAACCTCAATTTCAGCGTGCCATTCACTTGTTCAACAAGCCCCAAAGCCTCAGGTCTATAACTGCAATGTAGTCTCTGATCCATCTGCAATGCATTATTAAAATGAGTTCCTCGATCTGATTACAAAGAGGTTGTGAAGCCAAACCTCAGGATGAGTTCTCTCAATAACAGTTTTGCCACGGTAAGAATATCATTTCGCCTAGTTGGTGCGGTCAAACCTGAAGGAAAAGGCACACACATTGACCAAAACATACCTCAATCCACTGCACACAGGCATCTCAGTGAAATCCATCTGAATTCTGTTAAAGGGTCCTTCTGACTTCCCTATGTGACTCAACGTAACTTCAGTCCTCTTCCCTGCGTTGTTCTGTTGACACACAACACACCTGTGACATAGCACTTCAACCGTAACTCTGAATTTAGGATTGAACCAAGTTTGCCTGAACAATCTCATCCCTACCAATGTGAGCAGGGCCATGGAAATGTTGAGCCATAGGTGGTAACAGACTATCTGGAAATACTGTCCTTCCGTCCATTGAAACCCAATTGTCACTATCTCTCTTGACACAACCTATTCTAACCCAACCTTGCTGTTCTTTCTCAGGCACCTCTTCCTGGACCCTTTGCACCTCTTCCCACGTGTCAGCTGTTTCCCACGAGGTTAAAGTTAGTCTCATCCATTTCTTCGTTTGTGAATTTGCCATTAAATGTGCACACATTATGCGCACAAGACCTTGCAATCTCATTGGCGTACCGATTGCCCAAAGTCACAGAATCATCTCCAGAGCAGTGTGCAGAACACTTAACCACCACAAACTGCTCAGGCAATTGGAGTGTGTCAAGGAGATTTTTCACCTGTTCACCATTCTAGATCGGTGAGCCCGAGGATATCATAAATCCTCGCTGAGACCACAGTTTCCCGAAGTCATGAACAACACCAAAGACGTACTGACTATTGGTAAAGATCATCACTTTCAATTGATCGGAAACACAACGTGCTCTTGTGAGAGCAATCAGCTCAGCCACTTGAGCCGAAAATATTCCTTTATGCGAAGAAGCTTCGACAACCCCAGACAAGGTATAGACAGCATAGGCCAATTTCAGACTTCCTCCACTGTCTCTTAAACATGCCCAATCAACATAAAGGACATAAACAGGTTCGAGCAATGGTTTGTCTTGTATGTCATGGTCTGGGTTTGGCACATAGTTCAGTGACATCAAGGCAATTGTGGTCTCCTCACAGTCTTCAACTGATTCTTGACCCACTACTGGCAGTAGAGTGTCAGGAGTCAAAGTTCTGCATCTTTAATGGTAACATTCTCTGCAGCCAAAATCACCTGCTCCTATTTTGTAAGTCTACAGCCGGTAAGATATTGAGTGCATGTCATCTTCAATAGGAGTTCAACTGAATGGGGCATGTACACAATTAATGGATGACCCATAACAATATCTTCACACCTCTCAATTGTAGTCGTACCTGCAGCCACTGCTTAAAGGCAGCCAGGCAAAGCAGATACAACAGGATCCAACATAGCAAAAAAATATGATATGCCACTGGTCTCTTGGCATTTCCATGCGCTTGTGTCAGCACTGAGAGAGCTTGGCCCTTCCTCTCACTGCAGAAAAGTACAAACGATTTATTATAATCAGGCACCCCTAGAGCACGACAGAGATTCTCTCAGCTCAAGAAATGCAACAAGGCAGTCGTTGTCCCATGGTACCAGATGATCCTTGTGCATCAGCCTCTGTAAATGCCTGTCCACTAGGGAAAAGTTGGGTATTCACTGTCTACAGTTGCCCAACATTCCTAAAACCATTTGGACCTCCCTCTGTGTAGCTGGTGCATCTATTTTCAGTATATCTGAAATCCTCTCTTATGACAACTTTCTCACTCCTTTCTCAAAATGATGTCCAAGGTATTGAACCTGTTTTGACAATCTCTAATTTCCCAGGGGACACCTTATGTCCATTCTCAACCAGGTGGTTCAATATTGCAACAGTAGCCTGTTTCCATGCTTCTTGAGTATTCAATGTCACCATCAGGTCTTCGATGTACTGAACCAAGACTGAATTGCAAGGCATAATCCAAGATTCCAGATTTTTCTTTAGAATCTGATTAAAGATTGAAGGGGATTCAGTATACCCTTGTGTGACACAACAACATGTTAAGGCCCTGTTTCCGAGCCGGAACACAAAAAGGAACTGAGGACTGTGCTCATGCAGCGGTATCGAAAAGAAGGCCTGACACAGGTCAATGACAGTGAACCCCTCAGCCTCACATGGAATTTGAAACAATATCACAGATGGATTCGGTACCAGAGGGCAACAGGGAAAGACAACATTGTTTATTTTTCCCAAATCTAGTACAATCCGGTACTTTCCGTTTGGTTTTTGAAGATCCATGATGGGAGAGTTATAAGGGCTTCCCATTATCTCCTTCAGAATTCCCATCTGAATCATCGACACAATTATAGGAGTTATTCCAGCAATCGTCTCAGGGGTCAAATTATATTTTGGGGTCTTCGGAAACTCAACATTTGGTTTGACAGTGATTCAGACAGGTTCTACACCTTTTATCAGTCCGATTTCCTTTCCTGAAAAATTCCACACTTCATGCTTAACAGCCAATAACGTGCAGTATGACTAATTTTTCATCAACCTAAGGGCAGTATCTTCATCTTGAGCATGAACTAGGGTTGGGCGGTGAGCTCTGCTCCGCTGGCGGAGCTAACAGACTTTTTGACAGAACATGTAGTGGCAAAAACTTTGCTAGTGCCGCCAGTGGAGTACAGCTCACCACATGCACACTGCAGCTCAGTTATGGGCCACAGCGCAAGCGCAGACAGCCTGCACTTTCACTGTGTAGCCCAAAAATGGCCTGCAGTGCGCACTCACCTGACCCCCTGGAAAAGAGGACCCAGGTAAGTCCTCGTTTTTTTTTCTATGCACACACTGGTGCACAAAACACCTGAAATTGCAGATTTCACTGCCTACGTCCCTGGCCTGGACTCAAGCCAGGGCCGTAGGCAGTGAAAGCTGCAGTTTCAGGCCTCTTGTGCACCGGTCTGCTCCGTATGCAGTCAGTGCACATGGGGCAGGCTGGTGCACAAGAGGCGTGATATGGCAACTTTTCCTGCCTATGGCCCTGTCCTGAATGCGGCTGATCTCGGAAGCTCTAAGGAGGGTCTGGACTAACCAGGCCTGGCCCTGCTTAGCGCTTCCGAGATTGGGCGCATTGAGGGACACTCCACAGCTCACGGACCTCCTGCTCCATGGAATTCCACAGAATTATGTACCAGTGGAACTCTCCACCCATAGTATGAATCTCTATTCCTGTTGGTGTACAATAAATGACACTATTTAATTTTGCCAACAAATCTGTTCCTAAGAGATTCACTGGACAACTGTTACATAATATGAACTTGTGTCTGTCTTCAAGGGATCCTATTGCAACTGAAACTGGGGCAGTTTCCTGAACTGCCATCTGTCTATTTTTCACACCAACAACTTGGCTTATTTTTCCCAAAAGGGATAGGTTTGGGACTTCTACTGTTCTCAGAGTAGAATGGGTAGCACCAGTGCCAACCAAAAATGATAGGGGTGGCCATCCACTTCACTATCTACAAATGGTCCACTCTGGTCTATTTCTAAGGCTGCGACAAGTACGCAGTCTATTTCCCCTCTCAGGAACCATCTGGCTGATTAATCAGAGCCATTTCCTTCGCCCATATCAAACAACAGATATTGCCACATCAGATTTCAATTCTGCGTTCCATTTGCATTCATCCTCAGAACTTGATTTGGATGTTGACGTATACCAGTAGCATTTTGCTGTGGCATTGGGGGTTGAGGGACTCTTGCATGGTCGGGGCTTGCGGCACATTGAAAATTTGACTCCTAGGCCTTTGAAATCCCTGCAGCTGATTGAACTTTTTATTCTGCGAAGGTACAAACCCTGCATTTTGAGCTTGATTAGCAGGATTTAAACAACAGTCCTGCTTCCAATGTCCCAGTTTGTTACAAACATGACATGGGGTTGACCTCTTCAAGCTATTTACATCCATTCCTCTACTAGGATCTATTGGGACACCTCGAACCTCTTCCTTGTGTTGGATTTTGTGACTGTTGATATACACTTTGCATTGTCCCTGCGTTACTCACAGCTATGGGAATCTGGCCAGTTCTCGGAGCTGCTTTCATCTGAGCAAGCATCAGCTTCTCTTTGAGTTTTTTCTGCTTCATTTCTATTTCATTGTGGCAGTATTTAGCATAATGCAAAATATCATCAATTGACAAAATCTGCCAACAAATCAAATGCTGCTGGATCATCAAACTAATCTCTAGTCTGAAACCCGTCACAAACCTTGACACAAAATGTCCCATATCTTTTGCCTCTGGAGTCTCCATACCGCTATACTGTTTGAATGCCTGTAGCAATCTCTCATAATAGGCTTGTACCATCTCCTTTGGTTCTTCAGTTGTCCTGTCAATCGTCACACAGCCAACATTCTGAGGGGGCACCTTCCCTTTCAGAAATGTTATGACCTCCTGATACTTCTTCATAACCAATGGTGAGGGACCCTTCGTTACCAGATTCCTAGATGGTTTCTTCTTAGGCCAGTGAACAGCTATCTTACATTCCACCCATAAATCACTCGGAACAACAATGTCAAACAAAGTGTTTAGATCAACCCACAACACCTGAGAGATCTTCACAAACCTTCACAAACCTTTCAACCTGCTTGTACCATTCAATTGGCTTCTCTCGCAATTTTGGGAAATCATTGGTAAATGATGCAAGATCACTCCTACTCCATGGCACATGTGCATAACCCCCACCAGGCACCTCTCTAAAAGGGAAAGTTTAGATGCTTCCCTCCGCTCCAACCAGAGGTGGTTCACCAGAGGGTTTCTTCATCTCTTTCTTTTTCTCCCATTTGGTCAGGAACAAATCTTTGGCACTCGAAACATTGGAGACTCCACTCTGCCTTTCAGCGTTCCCAGGTACATTCAGATTAGACATATTTCTCCCAGACCCTTCTGTCTTGTATATAGGAACCGCTAGACCAATGTTACTGGAAGTGTAATTACATCTACACTGTAGGATCAATGGGAACATATTCTCCCTGTCCTCCTCTCCGAGACTCACAAGCTGGCCCAGTAGAAGGGCCGAATTGGTTGGGGCAGTTGCAGTAGCAACTGGACTACTACCACCAACACTCTGATTTCCATTCTCGTCTCTTTTCTCATTGTAAGGACATTCTGAAAGTAACAGGTCCAAAAGACTATCTCCAGAATCCCCATCATTATCCAACTCATGTCATCTGGCTCCCATGTCTTCCTTTCTTTCAGTTTTCGTGTTGTTTTCTTTTCCCCCTCTCCCTCAGCCGCTTCAGTAGTCAGAGCTGGATACAGCTTGACTCCCTCTATCATGTTTGTTCTCCATCTCTACTGGTCAGCGTCCCATCTAGCATCTGCATAACTCTGCATAGCTTTCTTTGTCCTACCTTGAATATTTCTCACTTTCCTTTGCATGAGCTGCTTGTTCCCAAGCATTACGCGCTTCACACTGGGCAGGTCTAAGAGGTGGCTTCATTTCGGATAACCGTCTTCTTAAATTTACAATAATTCACAAATTAAATGTGCCATATTGTGGGAATCTAGATGGACCATCCTTTTCTGTGATCTTGTATCATTGACCAAGCCAGACACATGCCTTATATTCGTCACCATATAGTGACCTTTGGGAGGCACCACTTCTTCCTCCCTCCTCTAAACATGTCCCATATTACACTAAAACATTTCATCTTTCCAAACTTGGTGTGATAATTCAATTCAATTCAAATCAGTGCCATATCCACAATCATTTGCTCTACTGCAACCACCCATCACAATGCGGCACCTGGCGATGTAGACCACCTATCACAGCGTGGAACCACACCAGCCGACCTATACCAGCGTGGCACACTGTGACATTGACCTCCTATCACTGCACGGAACCAGTGGCGTAGCGTGGGTTGTCAGCACCCGGGGCAAGGCACGTAATTTGCGCCCCCTAACCCGGGGCACGGCAATTAATTTGCGCCCCCTAACCCGTGGATTTTAGCACTCGAGTCTCTTCCAAGATGTTGCGCCCGGTGTGGCCGGCCCCCCTGCACCCTCCACGCTACGCCACTGCAAGGAACCACACCAGCCGACCTATACCAGTGTGGCACACTGTGACATAGACCTCCTATCACTGCATGGAACCACACCAGCCGACCTATACCAGTGTGGGACACTGTGACGTAGACTTCGCTCCTCTCAGCAGTTCCCCCTCCTTTACAATTTGCATGCACTCTTTCTCCCAAACAACACGCGCATACAAAATACAATACAATAAACCCTTGTCTGCTTTACTAAAGAGTAAACAGTTTAAATCACACCAGAAAGTTTGCAATCACTTCTGATGAGACCTCGACCTGCGGGGTAACATCCAAATTAGTACAGTTTCTCTCTGAGCAGTAAGACCCACTATAGCAATTCTTTCATATTCACACAAATTCTATTCTATTTTAATGGCCAGGTTAATTCTATTTTAACCTGGCCATTGCCGACATCCCACAATGACCGCAAATCTTCAGCAGACAATATAATATGGTGTCTTCTACACCTTGTAAATTATCCCGGGATTTTAGGCCATGTCAGACCTGATAACCATTTCAAGTTCTCTATAAATCACCACACTCACACAACATTCTAAACATCCCCACAAAACACCATCCAACTTAACAATCAGCGCAATCTAATCGCAAACTGCTGCACTCTGCATCCGGGTAATACTCACTTGTCTGCCGCCAGACCAACTCTCTTCCTCTCTTCTGTCACTGTGCCGATTTTCCACCTCTGGGCCTGGACTCTAGAAACTGGGCTCTGGGTACTATCTACGCTAGAACATGGTTCTAGTTCTCTCCACTTCAAAAAAGAGAACCATCCTCTGCTAAAATCTGATAAAGCCTGGGTCCCTTTCAGTAATCTGGGGTCCAATGGATATTTTCTTCTCAGTTCCGAGGGGTGAAGAGTAACAAATTTAATTTTAATCAAACAGTTTCTTCATAACCCAAATGTCAAATAATAACATTCAGAGTCGATTCATATGGTTAAATTGGTTTATTACGGACTCAAAGTCAACATTACATAAATTAATCTCAAAACCATAGTATAAACATATAATATCGCTAAAGGAGAATTAAAGCGCTGCACAATGTTAAAACTAGTTAGCATATACAAGACTTGCGCCCCCCTTAGCATAATTTTTTTTATGCTAAAGCACTGGTAACTTAACTCCATATTTATGTTTTGAAGCCAGACCTGTCTAGTGTCAAAATATATAAGTTGGCCTCATTTATTGGGAGCGCCAACCCACCCTGCATCAAATTGCGACAATGATATGCCAAGTAGACGTTCCCCCCCAAAAATGATGCTAGCCCTCCAGCACCATATTTACCTTCCTGCGCTAAAACGACGCACATCAGGGAAGCGGACTCAAAAAATGCCACTAAGGCCGATTATTGTCAAATTTTAACTCCTGGTCAGACCAGGCGTTAAAATGATGTCAGACACATTTCTATAGGGAAACACCGTGGAGTCCACCGTGGTGTCACTATTTTGGGCACATAGAGGCCCACTCCAACCCCCAGCATCACCCACACCACCGGGACACCAAAGTTGGAGGGAGCCCATCCTAGGTAAGTATACGTGCTTAACTGTTGTGTGACGCTGGGGGCCACTTACATAGGGCCCCCTGGCTGGCACTGGTTCTGTTGGGGTTGTCCTGGGGACACTGGTCCCCTGTGGAGGACATTGTGGTTGTTGTACTGTCTTCTGTCCATACTTGGACAGGCATAATTTTTTAGCTGCTTGTGTGACCCAAAAATTACGCTAGGCTGACTGGCGGCAGATATTTTGCCTCTAATCAGTCTAGCGTCATTTTTGGCCCACTAGCGATATTTTTTCTAAAGCCATCCAACACTGCTAGTACCATTTTTCATGACGCTAAACATTCCTTAGAGCCATCATGCGTGATTTTTTAAATATGGCGCACGATTGGCACTAAGGAATGGCCTTAGCTCGCTGTAACAATTTTGACACACAACTGCTCTTGCGCAGTTGTATGCCATTTTTCATAAATATGGGCCTAAAACGTCTATTGCAACTATACAGAAGATCAGGAAAAGCATATGATTCTTGGTCACGAGAACCAAACTCTCCTGCCTAACCATTTAAACTAAACTCTAACCATCCTAATACTAAAAATATCTGCAAACATAAATTCAATAGGATATTCTGTTAAGAGAGGTGTGATGGCATGAAGCCACACAAAGTTTGAGGTCTATATCTAGAAGGGTCCGTCCAGCTCTAAAAAAAAGGACAGGGTCTGAATCTTCACTAACTAAACCCTCCTTAATTCCCAATTTCCCAGGATGATGACATCATAGTCGAAGCTTCTTGAATGAAACCCTAATTAAAATTAATTGGAAGTTACAATTTCCAACCCCTGATGCATTCCAGCTTGATACTCTTCGGTCTTAGCAAATTCAGACGAGTTACAACTTCCAGAACACTCCTCTCTTTGTTCTTGCATAGTTCATCCTAGGCTTTCTTATCTTTCAAGCTCAATGGGCTTCTTGTTGACTCAGTCTCCGCTCCTAACACCTGCATCTGGAAAGAAACATTTAAGAAAAAACAACTTCACAATGAATGTTAAATGGGAAAAGAAAATTATATGTGTAGGCCTTCACACCAGCCAAGTTAATAAAACTTATGCACAAATATTTTTTCAAATTACATAAATTCTAAACACTACATATAAGAACATACAAGACGGGTATGCAAAATAATACTATTAAAATGTTAGTCTTGAAAAGATGACCCCCAGAAAATGATCACCACTGCACGTTCTTTTTCCCAGAGGCATAGTGGCACGGCCAAGCTACGCTCTTTCAGGAGAATGATGCTAGCATACAGCGAGTGTCTGATGGGAGAGCTATGCAGCACTTGGGCAGTCAATTGCATAGCCATGCTGACACAAATTGAATCTTATGAGAAAGCCAGCAGGCACAGAGAAGTCATGCCACACCGAGGCAGGCAGTGAGAGAGCAACGCCATCACATAGTAAGTCTAATGAAAGAATGATGCTGGAGTAGAGTGCATGTCTAATGGGAAATGCATGCAATACAGAGACAGTCAATAAGAGATCCAGGCCATTGAAGAGGGAGTGTAATGGAAGAGTCATGCTAGCGTACAATTGATGTCTAATGAAAGAGCCATGCAGGACAGGGGAAGTCAATGGGAGAGCCATGCTGGCACAGAAGTAATACACAGGTGAGCCATGCCATTGAAGAGGGCATTTAATGGGAGAGACGTGCATGCAAAGACTAGGACCAACGCCATGTGGCAAGCAGACAAGATCCCATAACATTTGCAATGCAATGAAAATGGAATTGTATTTGCAAAATTTCATATTCACAGAGGAGACCTAAATAAATTGTCATGCATGCACAAAAGGATACCATGGTATATTACAGATGTCAGATAGTTTAAAGAGTTTGTCACCCATAAATATTGAGGGCTATTTGTGAAGGGGCACCAAAGGAAAGAGGATTTGCTTGGGACTGTTGTGTATTGATGCAATGGTTATGTTTCAAAGATGCTAGAGTAAGTGTCAAACAGGCACTAAACGACTCTGTAGGACTTGCCAAACATGGACGGATTGGGTTTTGCCACCTTGAACGTGCAGCACATACCCGACATATAACCTTTCTCAAATCTGGTTCTATACCTTATTCTTGAGCATGAATCCTTTGGTCTGAATACTCCTATGAGTCTGCTCCTATTCTTAGTTTCTAATCTTTATGGAGTTAACATACCACTTTGTGACCTTTTCAGAGACACTGTAACCATACGGAAACTCCAGAACAAAGACAAATCCAGTCTTGAGCAGGTCAGCACTGGAAGGTGACACTCACTGCCTGGCAGTATGAACTGGAAGATGTGCCTTGGTGGTATTCACTGGGAGTTCATGCTGTCCGCCTGTAGGTATGAACTGGGAGACAGACCTTCCTGGAGGTATGCACTGGAAGGTGACACTCACTGCCTGGCAGTATGAACTGGAAGATATGCCTTGGTGGTATTCACTGGGAGTTGATGCTGTCTGTCTGTAGGTATGCACTGGGAGATGGACCTTGCGGGACGTATGCACTGGGAGGTGATGAGGTCTCCCTGGAGGTACTGATCATAAACAGATTGGGAGAGCAGGAATCAATTTATACTAGTGGCTTGCCTGTGCAAATCAAAATATAGTTGTTTGCAACTTACAAAATGTAATTATGTACGGTTAAATGTACCTGCCAAATACCATATATTTCTGTGTACAACCCTGTGTGCATTTATTTAGCATCATGCATTCAGGGATGTTTTTAGTAGTATAACATTATATCAAAATACATATAACAAATCATAGACGGGAAAATTAATATTTACAAATTGCATATTGACATATAATTTCAATATATATATATATAGTGTGGTCATTTTTGCCTGTCCTCACCACAATTTTTTAAAACGTTAGGTGGTGTTTATGAATGCACATCAAATGTCCATAATCCACCTGGAGGTAGCAAGGGAAAGGTTCCGACAGAGTCTTTTTGCAACAAATATTGCACTTTCCCGGTGAAAATATTTTTGGGAAAGTTCATGCTCTATTGGCTCCTCCAAAGAAATAACATGTAGACGTGTTTCGACTTCTATAGAATTGCAGACCTCATCAGGGACGATGGTTGACAAGTAACCAAATACTAAAAAAAACAAAATACTGCATCAAAAAATTACCCCCAACCTGTCTTACATTCCTACTTGACACAAGACAGAAATGCAAGAAACCTGAAATCACTAGTGTCTTGACTGAAATCAGGGCTGTCTTTACGTAGTCAAGTAAATCCTTAGTCCATGCCACCAAGTTTAACATGAAACCATAGTGTTGAACATTGCATTATTATACTGTTTAGTGTGCACCTGTGCCTCTGATCAATGCCAAATACCCCTCACTGGGATATATATTCCCTGTTGCATGCCACACAATAACAAGTACATTGAAGCAATTGCAGTAGAAGGGCAAAGGTCTTTTTGCCCTTTTTGTTTTTGCTCTTTTAATATTTTGAAAAGAAGGTAAGGTCAGTCTTCTTCTATATATGGTGCTCGCCCAATCACCTACAAAAACAGATGCACATTTCTCAGCCTAAAACCTTTTATATGTTCTCCTTTCACCCATGCCATTGTCTCTATGTGTCCTATTCTTACTGGTATCAACTTTTCCTCATGGCGCCAGGGTGCATTACATCGATGTACCAGTTGAACTTCGCAATAATTGTACAAAGAATTGTGTGTTAGAAATAGCAAGGCTCCGAAAATAACTAATGAATTAAAAAGCGGGGTCTTTTTGAGGTATACTCAGTCGTATCATTTCATTTGTAAAGCACAGCACGAATATCCCTAAGGGTATCTGGGCGCTTGGGGTGTCGTTTCGAAAAGCCACGTCTTGAGTCTTTTTTTGGAATCCATAAGCTAGGGAGCAGTTCGGAGGTGGAGGGTCAGGTTGTTCCAACACTTGGCTTCAATGTAGTGGAAGGAGCGGCCCCCACTGCGGCTGCGATGGATGAGGGTGTGTGTGCAAGGGTGAGCAAGGTGGAGCACGGGTGTCTTGCAGGAACGTGGAAGCCTAGTTGATGGCTGATGTAGGGCGACCCTTGGTTGTGTAGAGCTTAGTATGCAAGTGTGATGATCCTAATTTGCCATCTCTTCGGGATCGGGAGCCAGTGGAGGCTTCTAAGGGTGACGCTGGTACACTTGGGGAGGTTCAGGATGAGTCTGGCTGAGGTGTTCTGTTCCCTCTCCGGGAAGATCAATCGGCTTGAATGACTCCAGACAACTTAACGGCACTTCCTGAGGTTTGACATGTGCTGAAATCACTACCCAGTCGCGGTTAAAAGCCATGCGCGAGACCTTAGACCCAGATACACGCTATTGCAATGAGGTGGGCATGCGGCAGCCAACTTTAAATGAATGTTAATGTGTGGCTTGCATGTTATAATCAAACAATGCTCTTAAAATCTCACCCTAGTAGGTTATGCCTCCGAAACGCAGTGTACTTTGAAAAAAAATAAAAATGATGGGTTCATTGAATGATAGAAAACAACAACACATTAGAAAACCTGCTGTGGTGCAGTGGAACCCTGTTGCATCATGGGGGTGAGCTGCCCATACAGCGGCCATCTTTAAGTGGTCAAAATATCTTTATGGTACTGTAAAGATGAATCTGTGCACCACTTTCTTCTCAAACTTTCATTCATATAATCCTGGCACTTATATGTGCATCAGGAGCCAAGAGTATTTGTTCTGCTCAGTGCATAGAATGCCTCACATTCCATATGACATATACAACATTCAATACAAGGTGGTATGGTGCCTCACTTGACACAAACTATCTAAAGACAGTATGTACCAATAGCAGAGATACTCCTGTGAGGAATCTAAAAATGAAAATGCAGAGTAATGGAAAAATAAATACTAAAGTGTAGCTTAAATTGTAAATCCAAATCATGCTATTTTAAAAAGGGGCTTGTCCTGAATCTTGTGGAACACAGTGTGCCTACTCTGAAGCGTTTTTACACTGGCACAAAGAGTGACATGGCTATTAGATGGAGAAACAAAAAAAAAAATATATATATATATATAGCCAAACACTTCCAACAACATGAAACAAATAGTTGGAGAATGTTACGTTATTATGGGATAGACCACATTCCTGAAAATGAAAGAGGTGGAGATAGAGTAAAAAAATTGAGACAACTGGAATCTAAATATATTATCTTAATGAGGACCAAGATCCCGTTAGGGCTCAATTATGACGAGGAGCTTTATGTCCATCTCTGATTTAAAATGATTTAAAATGAATTTAAAATGTATTGGAATCTATTTGACTGTAAATATTATTAGAATTTTGATTAAATATTAAATCATATGATCATATTAATCAAATTAACTTTTTTTCACATGATTCACATTTGAGCAATGAATTGGAAGCAAATTAATTAGGGAAATGGATTGTGAGGTTCATTTAATCATGTAATGGCTGTTTATTGTTTACTGTATTGTAGAATAATACTTTATTTTGCTCTCTCTCTAACATATGAAAATTAGTTTTTTTTATTTTAATATATAATAGATATAATTTGTGTATCATTTATATTATTTTCTGGCGAACACATTTTTGAATTGATGAAATTTAGTATAAATTAGGTGAAATTTTACATTGTACAATTGAACTATTATAACCAGAATGCATTGGATTGGTATGTGAAATATGCACTATAAATAGATCTGTTAGAGAAAGGACTATTGAACTAGGAAGAAGACTGCATAGTCGAAACGCGTTCTTTTTCTTTTTGCACCGAATAAACCACTTAAATTTATTCTGTGGCTGAGCGGAGTGCGTGGCAATCATTTCTTTTGTTCTTCATATATTTTGAGAGTTCAGCCAACCCTCCTGCCTTGCACCAGCTGCTAGTGCGCGTCGAAACTCTTGGCTCGCTTTGTTTGGAAAATATATATATATATATAGACATAGCTCGTCACCCCCCCCCCGGCCAAGAGCCAGTAGATGAAAAATGAAACAATAGTGGAACTATTGTTTCATTTTTCATCTACTGGCTCAGCCGGCAATAGAGGGAGGGGTGGGGCTGGGTCACTGGAGTTGGGAGGAGGGGAGAGTGCACCTAAGTGCGCATGTGTATTTGGCCAGCCTCAGACGGCCAGCCGAACACACATGCGCAATTAGGTTTCTCCAGCCCAGCTGCATACACAGGTGGGCTTTAGAAGCAGCACAGACCCATGGCTTGTGTCTGAGCAGCAGTCACTGCTGCTCAGACCAATCCCGACTCTGCTTTCATGCTAGCTTTAGCATGAAAGCAGTGCCAGGATTGTTGGGGAGCCTGTGCTGGTGTCTTAGTGAATGCTGGGACACCACAAGAAGAGGAGCGACGAGCGAGGCAGCAGGAGGCAGCGACGGCGGAAGGTAAGTGTCTTTTATTTTTCATTTTTTATTTTTGTTCTGTCCCCTTTGTTCTACTCCCCCATTGAGATTTGCGCTGCTGTGTGTGTGTATATATATAAAATCTGTGTGTGTGTGTGTATATATATATATATATATATATATATATATATATATATATATAAAAATTGTCGCAAGTACACAGATGAAAAACCAAACCTGATAAGCATTGGTATGGCTGTTTGTGGAAGTTTGCACTCACTGCAAGACTTGCTGTAAGGTAATGAAAGAGAACCATACTACCGACTTGCATTGAAAACCATTTCACTGCTTTTATGGTTATAAAACCAATGCCCACCTTCCGTCAGCACCATTTCATCCTACAGTTCTGAAGTTCTCTATCAATCTTGCTTCCTGTCTATTTAAGGTGGTAGAGATATGTCCTTCTCCTTTGCCTTCTTGTGCTACAAACAAATGTGACCATTGCAAATAATTTTGCTAGCTTTAGCATGAAAGCAGTGCCAGGATTGTTGGGGAGCCTGTGCTGGTGTCTTAGTGAATGCTGGGACACCACAAGAAGAGGAGCGACGAGCGAGGCAGCAGGAGGCAGCGGTGGCGGAATGTAAGTGCCTTTTATTTTTCATTTTTTTATTTTTTATTTTTGTTCTGTCCCCTTTGTTCTACTCCCCCATTGAGATTTGCGCTGCTGTGTGTGTGTGTATATATATATATATATATATATATATACACATATACATTTATAAATAATAATTTATGCGTCACTCTAGCCCTGAAAGGGCCTTGGTTTGATATATATATATATATATATATATATATATATATATATATATATATATATATAAAATCTATGTGTGTGTGTGTGTGTGTATATATATATATATAAAATTGTCGCAAGTACACGGAGGACAAAACAAACCTGATAAGCATTGGCTGTTTGTGGAGGTTTGCACTCACTGCAAGACTTGCTGTAAGGTATTGAAAGAGAACCATACTACCAACTTACATTGAAAACCAGTTCAGTGCTTTTATGGTTATAAAACCAATGCCCACCTTCCGTCAGCATCATTTAATCCTACAGTTTTGAAGTTCTCTATCAATCTTGCTTCCTGTCTATTTAAGGTGGTAGAGATATGTTCTTCTCCTTTGCCTTATTGTGCTACAAACAACTGTGACCATTGCAAATCATTTTCGGTGTGATTCATTGATGTGCAATGCTGTACCAATGGGGCCTGGTGGGTATGGCATCTGATTCTGGAACAGTGTTGTAAAATCAGGGATTTGGTTGGATTGTCTGCCGATGTAAGTTTTTTGCATGGGCAAGTTATGTTTTAGGCCCATATTTATACTTTTTTAGCGCCGCATTCACGTTGCATTTTGACATAAAAATGGCGCAAACTTACAAAATACAATGGTCCATATTTATACTTTTTGACGCAAAACTGCGCCGGCGCAGTTTTGCGTAAAAAATATTACCGACGGCTAACGCCATTTTGGTGCGCCGTGAGGGTGTCAAATTTATACTTTGACGCACGGCGGCGCAAACCACAGGTGTAAGTCTTTTTTTTTTGTGCACACCACAGCGTCACATCGTAAAGGAAAATGACGTTAACGCGGCGGAAATGACTGTGGGTCGATTTACGACACCGCAAACCGGATATGTGGCGTTTTTTGACGCAATAGCGGCAAAATTCCCTGCAAACACAGCCATTTCAGCAGAGGAGAGCCAAAATGGAGTCCAGATGCCTGTACAGACCCCAGGAAGATGACAACAGACCAGGAACCAGCCAGGAGGACCCACACAAGAACCAGGACAGGGAGAAGAAAAGAAAGTGTTGCTTCAGTGCAGAGGAGCAGGAAATTCTGGTGAAAGAGGTGACGGAACACCAGCACCAACTGTTTGTCACCTCAAAGTTGCCAATCAGTAGGAGAGAGGCAATATGGCAACAAGTTGTTGACAAGATTAACAGTGTGGCAGAAGTACACAGAACAGTCATCCAGTGCAAGAAACGCTGGAATGACTGCAAGCGCCTGACCAAGGAAAAGGTGGCCAGGAAAAGGAAGGCAGCACTGCAGACTGGAGGTGGCAGTCCAGCACACCAGGAGGCCCTGGACCACATGGAGGAGATGGTCGCAGCCGTCATCCCTGAGGAGATCGTCACAGGGATTCAAGGACAGGACAGCGCAGACTACTAGGAGACAACGCACATGCAGGGTAAGTCGCACAGGGAATTAAAATGCACTAATGTCAACTACAACCGGGAGGGGGGGGTACCGACTACAAAATGCATGGAAGTCATCATATACATGGAGTGGCATGGGTAAAGGGGTACGGCACGGGGTCATGGCCTGTACAGAGAAAAGCTGGGGCACACCATTACACTACACCAACAACAGTGCCATGGGGGTATGCTGTCATGCCAATGATGTAGCAAAGGTAAAGCCATGCCAGGAGGGAAGGGCACAACGTCAAACTGACATCCTGTCACACGCCAGCCACTATACCCCCTACATTAACGAGGGCCCAATTAACAACCTCTAGCCATACAAACAACTGGAATGTAATAGTGACAACAGTTGCCACTACTACCTCCGCTGTGTGTGCAGCTCAAGTAGCCAATGGCAGTAATGTCCCCATGGATCATACACACCTAAATTAGTGGGTTGAGGATGACAACTTTAACAATCCCCTGAAACAAGACAAATGTTCCAGTCCTGTCAATTTTGAATGCCCATAGTTGCCGCAAACATCAGCCAATGTCATCAACATTAGGAGCTACACAGCACTAAGGTCACACCCATGCAGCATATGTCAGGGTCCATCCTGTGCCTGGGTCACAATGCAACATCCCAAATGTCATACTGCTCAGACAACAGCATTGAGGGGGAGGACACATGTAACTGGTCACTGAAATACACCTGCACAGTCAGAGGACTATCAGGGCAATCCAATGTCCACACATTCCCCAACATCAGCTGTACACATTACCAATACTAACATCCATATCGTGCCATAACAATGCTATGCATAGGATATACTACATTTCAACTACATATAAGTGGATGTGAAAGATCAGAGATTGGGGCAGGCCCAGATTGTTAAGTGTGCTGCCAGGGCCATCAGAGCACCCACAGCCAGTGAAAGGTCTCACCATGAGAATGGATGTAGACGGAGGGTTGAGTAGGACAAGAAAGTGGCAATTCACTGTTTGGCCTAAACCAACACCTAGAGCAGATGATGCCGACAAGTCAAAAAACTTACCACAATACATGTGACATGCAGGTGGAGCATAGGCCTGGGAGAATGCCCATCTGAAAGACTGGATCAATGAACAGGAACCAAGATCACAATGTGAAAATCATCACAAGGCAGGCATGTCACATCACAAATGCCACAACACAGATATACTAATTGTACCCTATTTCATTGCAGAGGACGATGGATCTCCTGCGGATATGCCTGTCCAGGACTACCCTGATGACATGGATGACGAGCTGACAAACATCAGCCACCAGACGCTCCAAGATGTCCTTGGAACCCTCCAGACCCCACCTTCAGTCACAAGGAGCAGCACAGAACAAGCAGCCATCACAGAGGACCCACCCACAACCCCAATTGTAAGACCTGCCAGCTCCAATACAGCTGAGGACTCAGATGACACAGGCACCAGCTTTGAGAGAACTGTAGTCGGAGTACAGCGGGAGCTGGCCAATGAGGTGCGGTTGGGGATGCAAACTATGGCAGCCAGCCTAGAGGAGGTGCGTTCGTGCATGATGTCATCTGCAGATCAGGCAGCAGCCATGCAAGCGCTAACATCCATCCTGCAAGGACTACAACAAACTGTAAAGGAATTCACCACTGCAGTAAGGGAGTTGCCACAACACCTCGCACCCCAAACCTTCCACTGCATGCACAAATGCAATCATGACCCCCTCAGGGCCGACCTGGCTGCCTACCATAGTGATGTGGCTGCTATTCTTAAGAACCAGCAGATCCTCCTTGCAGCAGTACTACCCTTAAGACCCTCACAGGTAGCAGCGACTGGGATGTCTGACTCCATGTCTTCTAACACTGAGGTGTGTGTTGCCCCTTCACAACCACCACCACCAAGGACAGAGGAGGCAACACACACATCAGAAGAAGACATGGAACAGATCACCTTCACACGTAAAAGTACCCGGAAGCACTAGTCCCTGCCACATGGCCACCTATTACCAAGGTCCTGCGCTTTGTAACATGCCAGTCTTGCAACAACTGTACTCAATGACTGTTCTGCAAACCACTGTCTATCTTATCTTGTAAGCCTGCCTTGTGATTGTCTCTCACTTACTCATTGGAAAATCCTGTCCCTCTGCACTGTCTGACACATCACCCCAGCATGTCAAATGTATTTTCCTGTAGCACTTGTGTAGGATCACAATGGAAGATGTCACTATAATGGACTCACAATCATGGACAATGTACAGATAGCACTACAGCACCTTTCAATAAATAGCACTTCCACAACCACTTTGTCTCTGTGTAATGTGACACATCAGCCGTGCAGTAGATCACTGAATTTTGCCTCCTGTCAAATTACATAGGTTGTCAATACAACTGTCCTGAAATAATGTAGTCTGCTAACTATGCACAGTGGCCTGGATTGCACCATACTCTGCCCTTCCTGAGGGTAATATCTGATGAAAAGACAAACCATACACCATAATGCTGTGTTGGACAGAATAATGCTTCCTCAAGGGATATCTAAGCTATTAAATAGTGCCAGCAAAATGTTGCCTCCATGCAAAACTAACACATATAACATTGCCCATACATCTAAGCAAACAGTCAACAAACTGCATGAATGAAGGTGTCTGAGTTTCCATCCAAATAAGTAATCATGCTGAACAGTGTCACAAATGATCTATGTGAGTCATGAACATGATACTACAAGAGTGCTTACTACCACTCAGCTTATAAGGGTCTCCTTGAACATCACACTGCAGTCAGACATAACACAGTGTCCCCAATACCAAATCTGGAAGCCAACTATGTGACATTGAAAACATACTTATTGAAAAAAACACTTTGGGATCCATAGTAACTGTGATTGGAGGTTGCAATGAATGGTCAAATCTTTGCAAGGTAGCTTTGTGGTAGCTGCCAATGTTACAGCTAATTTGGGATTTGTTTGTAGCATAGGGCACAAATGTAATACAAAAGAAATCATGTACACTCATGCCAAGGCCCTGATCTACAAGCATTTCCACATAATGTAAAGGGTTTACTACATATTTATTAAACTGTAAAAACAGAAGTGATAACTCGGGGAAAAGCCTTACCTACCCTAATCTACCCTAACTACTCATTACCCACAACGGTCCCTAACTAACCTAAGCTAAACTTACTTATCACACACATGGAGGACAACAGATACTAACCTAAACACATACTATCCTATACTAGACAAATATATATTTTTTTTAATTTTATATTTTATTATTTTTTATTATTGTTTTGTATTTTTTTTTTTTCAAAACACACAAGAACCCAACATTGCCCCCCGCCCACCCACACACTCAAAAAGAAACAGTAGAAATAACCAGGACCCCCACCCACTAACACTAACTAAACTAATAGCTTATATTAACCTAACACTAAGCCCCCTAAACCCACAAAGTATAAGAATGAGGAAAGAGAAGGGAAGGGAGGGAATCATGTCCATCAAAATGTCTAGAGGTTGGCCCTCTAGAGGGTCCGCTTAATGGACCGCACCCGCCGGTTAATATGGCGAACATCCTGCCGCTGGCGCCTCATTTTTCTCAGGACACGGTCCAATTTACGATGCATGTCCACAAAAGCAGCAGGGTCAATAGCTGCAGCTGGGGTGGTCTGTGTGCCAGCTGAGGAAGTGTGGGGGCATGTAGGGTCAATGTCTGCGGGATGCCCTGCAGGTGGTCCTGTGCTAGGCTCTGGAGCACTTGCTGAAGTTGTTGCCACAACGGTCACAGCTGTTGGTGGTGCCACCTGGGTGGTAGTGGTGGTGGTGCTGGTGGTGGCTGTGGTGGGCAAAGAAGGGCCACCCTGTGGGAATGCCCTCCAGGCTCCAGAGGCCCATTCGTTTCAGTACCTGCAGGCCATTCTTCGGTACCCGACTCTACCTGCAGTGTATGCTGGTACCGAATTGCCCGCCTTTGGAATTCCCGCACCTGGATGGGTGTCATATTTGCAGCTGTAAAGACAAATGAAAAAAATTACATTAGGAACTGCATTGTGTGAAATGGCACAAGAAGTAAATCAGACAATACATCTATTGTACTTGTAACAGCTCATATCATCATACAGATCATTGAATGTCCCTGAGGAAGTACATGGCAGGCCAGCCTACAAAGGTCGTATCACACATAGCACATCCAAACCCTACAAGATGGGCAACAGCTGGCATGTTTTGGCATCAGAGTTCTGCCAGTTGTCAGCTAACAATCATGCAGCACATCCTCCGCCAATGCCAGGGCTACAAATGTCATTGTACAGGATGGAAATCTAGGGCCACATGATCTGCAAGTTGTAAATGGACTTGCCAGTATAGTACTCATGTGCGAAACATGAGTGTGTATACTAGGTTCAGACAAAAGATTCAATGATTTACATGTCTGTGTACCAAACTTGAATAATCAGTCCTAGGTACACTATTCACAAACCCATGCCTGTGTTTGAGGGTGGGGAGTGGAGAAACAACTAACAATTTCAAACAACATGGACACCCAGGAATCTTATGAAACCTGGACATGTGTTAGGCTCTACACACACACCACAGGTAAGGTGTATCTACAAATAGGAGACATCAAATTCTTGACCAATCCCAGCGCCACACATGTCTGGTAATACAGACCTTTGTCCACATCATATACTTCCAGTAAGCCATGACTTACAACTAACACAGAGATGCAAGAACACCCCTGGCCATGATTTGCATGCACACCTAGGCCATTGCACTCAATTGCCACATACTCCTAGCACTACATGTGGAGCTACATGCTGCTAGGAAGTTCAACATACAGTTTAATAAGTAGATTAATGAATAGGGAAGCAGAAGTCGGTGGGCAAGCAGAAGTCGGTGGGCAAGCATTTTGCAGCCCCACTCTGGGACAATGTGGGTCTGACTGGCTGACTAAATCACAGATTAGGTCCACTGCGACTCTTGCTGATACAAGTGTTATCCACATGACTCATCCCCATTCACATTGCAGGGCCTACAGGACTGACCTAGAATCCCTAAATAAGACAATAGGATAAGCATTGGCCAACTCTAAAATGGTGATAAAATGAAATCCCACTCATAGAACAAGACAAATGATGGGCCAGCGCATCACACCTTGCTATGTGTTCAACACACAGGAGTCCATCACACATCACCAGCAAATACAACACATAACAGACATATCAACACTTACTGGAGTTGTCTGGGTCCTCGAATGAAGCCACCTCGCCCACAGTGTAGGGTGCGGGTCCACCTGTAAGGCATGGAAGGGAGAAATGTGCTCAATGTCTGTGCACTGTCCAACAATTCCAAAGACAAATACTCTGTGTAATATTACATAAGTAAGTAAAGCCACTCAGACATGATGATACTGCATCCGATATAGCACGGCTAACGTACATACCATGGGTCTCCTGTGAAATTTACACACATATCTGCACACATGCAGTGGCCCTAAATATCATGTGGTGGCAAACATGCTCCTTCATTAGTGAACAGACATAATAATGGAGTGCATTCGTCTCATCATGTGTATCCAAGATAGACATCCAACGCCACTTTCCTTGAGGAGTGCATTACCACTCAACCAGCCATTGCGGCCATGACAAATTTATGACACACAGGTACAATGTACAGAGGGGCAGGGACAGTTGTAAGCCCTCATGTTGTTACAGTTTCTTCATTTGATGTGGCCCAGCTATGATGAGTTGCACCAACCATAGAGATATGAACCCATGTGCATACCTTTGGCCAGCCATCCGTAAACGAAAGGTGGAACAACAAACACCAAATACCAGTCTAAGATGTTAGCTGAGGGCACCTTGCACTTTTTCCCTATGTCTCCATATCCAGATCTGACATGTATCCGAAATGACGAAGGATCACAGTAATCCCTAAGATTTATAGAACTTCTGTGATCGCTTGCCTTACACACTCACCAGACACACATGAGACATATGTTCGGGCCACATTGCTATCATCAATTGATGTGAAGCCTGCACTCATTTTCAGCATCATGTAGTGTTTCGAAAGTCAGTCTAGTTGTGGCGTCAACAAATGTTGGCAATGATTTTGAAAATCTATACCTCACAGGCAAATGTGACCTATATATACATAATTGGCTCCTGATTTGTGTTGCTGTTTGACACAAAGGCGGCACCAACTTACATTAAGCAAAAGTATTCAGTAAGTTTGCAGGGCACTTGCTTCCTGACAGCTAGCAATTGTGGTCCTTAACATAGTCCATCAATGACCCTGTATGTTTCCAAAGCATTCCACACACTCAGCAACATTGCCTGCAGATACTGTACAAATCATCTGATGTCACTACAGAGCACTTAATCGTGCACATTTACATGATTTGTACTCACCAACAGGGCCACCATTCACAATTCCCAGGTGGTCCAGCAGATCTTGCTCCCTGGAGATGAGGTCAGCCCAGCGGTACTTCAGCTGCTGGTCATTCCTTGGGGTCCGATAGACGCGTTGCAAGTGATGCAATACCTTTCCCC